>NC_059102.1:28992527-29653777 GCF_020740685.1 Jaculus jaculus
CTGAACCAACAACTCAACTGCTGTTGAGTTCTGAGATGTTTTTTGAAGAAACAATAGCTAGCTAAGATTTGTGATATATTGACAATTTTGTCAACTATTGAGTTAGATGGCTGGTGACCAAATTCTGTCATGTACAATGAAAATTAGAAGCTTTTTGAAAGGTTTGGCCTAGGAATAATACTAATAGTTATAGTTGAATTCTATAAAAATATTATTTATCTAAGAGGAGAGAGGTAGATAGGAAAGAGGGTGCCTCCACTGCAAATGTACTCCAGATGCATGTGCCACTTTGTGTATCTGGATTTATGTGGGTATTGGGGATCCAACGCAGGCTTTGCAAGTAAGTAGCCTTAACCACTGAGCAATCTCTCCAGCTCTAATGGCTTATTTCTGTCATACAGAAACTTTACACAAACTATTCAGTTTCTGAATGTAACATGGTAGCTGTGACAGTTACATACAATTATAGGTGAAGTAGAGAAGAGAAAAAGCATGAGAGACATAGGAGAATGGAGAAAAGGTAGTAGGCTAGAGAAGAGAAGATGATGAGAGGGAAAGAGAGAGAGAGAAACTGAAGTGATGACATGTGAAGTAATCCAAGGCTGCTAGTGTCTTTCCAGCCTCATATTCAATGAGTCTTGTGCTTGTTACATAAATGCACATGCACCATTAGATGAATAACAAATAAACACTGCTAGCATTTATTGAGCTCGAAAATGTCCTAGAAACTCTGCTAAGGACTTCGGAATCAATAGTTCATGTAATCATGACAACATTCCTATTAGGTAGTTATAATTATTATCATCATATTATAAATGAGATAACTAAGCCTCAGAGGGTTTAAGGGCTGCTGCTCCCACACAGTGGGTGAGGAAAGAGATCAAAAGGTAGATTTTGTGAGATGCTGGACTCATAAACTCCATGTATTAGCTCCCCCCCCCTTGGCAGTTTTTATACGGTAATCTGAGTTTTACAAACCAATCAAAATGGACCAAGAAAAGAGTCCTTGCTCATCAAGGATGCTTTGTAAATCAGGTATCTTAAGTGCACATGAAGCTTCATAAATCAGACACATATTTGAGAGAATTCATTAAGCAGTATGTTAGGTTCATCTTTAAAACATCAGGGAACCTTAGGGTTTTAGTTGGTTTTCGGTGACAATAGCCATGTCTTCATCCTTCTCTTTGAGGGAAAAAAAGGAGGCCTTTGCATTAGTGCCTGATTGTGCAAGTTGGCAGTGGGTATATTGCAGTCATTAATCCAAGAACTGGAATTTTATATAAGTCTGGCCAGAATTTAGAAAAAAAGTTTCATGGTGCAAGGGTTAGTCTTTATTGTCACCTGACTGGACTTAGAATTGCCTAGGAGACTGGTGAGACACACCTCTGGCACGTCTGTGAGGCAGTTTCCCGAGAGAATTGACTGAAGAGGTAGACTCATGATGAATGGCAGGGAGCACTGTCCCACAGACCAGGGTCAGACTTAGTAGCAGGAGGAAAGGGCACAAGCCAGAGAGCGCTTCCCTTCCTCTGTCCTGAGGCTCACCATCATGTGAACCACACAGCTCCACGAAACCTGCTGCACCACGATGGGCTGGAAGTTCTAAAAATATGAGTCAGGGGAAAAAAAAAAAAACTTCCTTGTTTTTTTGTGTGTTTTTTGTTTTTTATTTTTTCTGCCTAGTATTTTGTCCCAATGATGTGGGAAATATCTAATCCACATAGTATTTTAAGTAACATGTTTTACTTGACGTCTTTCCCCAATTAAAAGAAAGAAAGATAAAACCTAATACAAGGTCAGAAAGCTCCAAAAAAAAATAATAAATTTCCCCCTGTCACATTTTGAATGTTAAGGTAAAGGTCTAAACACACTTTGTTGATGTTGTTGGAACACTTTGGTTGCTGATATAAGACTTGATTGATTCTCACAATCCTAATGTGATAGTTTTCATCATTTCATTTTACACATAACTCTCTTCATCATGAAATTCTTAATGAAGAATATGTGATTGAAAAAGGATTACGTGGGATGCTCCAAGTATAGTCAGAAGAGAGAGATGGAGGGGAGGGAGGATGAAGTATTAATCAAAACTAAAGATGTTATAAATAAGCTGGGGGGACCCTATTTATTTTGTATATTATTTAAAATACACATAAGCTAAAAAAGAGACAGAGAGAGTTTGGGCAGAAATACCCTGTGGGGTCACCAATGCTACACCCAGAAGCCATAAGTTGTTGCAGAAGAATTTCAGTGGCAGGGGTGTGATACTCCTCTGTATGTTGTTGGACACTGTGACTAAAATAATACAAGCTATTGCCAAGTCTCTTGTTCTCTGCCAGAATTAGATACTATACTCCTATTGCTCAAGTTAGCACACGCTTCGCTTGTAGGACACTAAGAAATCAAGCTATACCTGACTAGTCATCACAGTGCTGGAAAGTGGCAGGAAATATTAACCAGTGGAGGATCCTTCAAGTTACATCTACTGGTACCCTGGGAATGTATCTCTTATGGGGGTGACCAACTAACTGATCTCTGACTAGATTTGAGGCCTGCTGCATGGGAGGGAATTCATGCCTGACGCTTAAAATTTGGACAAAACCCTTTGGTTGGGAAGGTGATAAACCCTGAGGTGGGTGTGAAAGGGGAGCCACAATTGTTTGGCTATATGGTAATGCTATGCCCACGAAATTTCCCTCCAAATACTTAGTTTGTACCTATTTATTAGTGTTGCTCTTACTTTTGGCAAGAGAAGTTTCTCTTGAGATGGCGGTGATAGCCGGGGAGATGATAGACTCATCGATGTGCTGAGAAGTGAAAGCTGAGTATGCGTCAGTAAATGAGATGTCTCCATCACACCCTCAAATGGCTCTGCGATTATAGCAGAAGAGATGGCAGAAAGAATGTCAGAGACAACCGATAGGTAGGACAGCGTTGAAACTCCAGATGAAAAAAAATGGTCGTTGTATTCCTGACCTCACAGTAACCATCATTATCTGCACAAGACCTGCATTATAGTCAATAATCAGTTGTAGCATATGATGCAGTATGAGCACAAAACCACATGGAAACAGAAGAGGTATAGTTGGAAAGAGAGGGCATTCAGTAGAGGGGATGAGGGAAGGGAATTAAAGAGGGGGGTAGGTGAGCATTATCTATATTATTTGTGAGGAAATAAAAATTTCATAGGCAAAATAAAATGTTTAAAAAGGAGTTGTGCTAAACATTACTAAAACACCAGAATGTGAGGTTTTACAAATAACTTAGGGAATTTGACACGCACACACACGTGTACATAATGTACTGTGTGTATGTGTATACTAATCTCAAGGTGCTTATATAGGAGTGATATGTTTGAATTTTTTATCTTTAAATAACATGATTTAGAATTACAGTGAAGGTGCTGATTTCTCGTAGCTAGAGAAATCTTGTGCTAGCTAGAATTCCAAGTAACTTGTCTTTGACAAAATCAAACATGCTTATGATATTATCCTCTAAAGCTTCCATGCATGGGCCAGAGTGTTGTGCTTTCAGAGAGGAAGAAGCTTCTGAAAGCAGCAGGATCCGAATTGATGGTTAGACCATTACACAGTCAATTGTAGCAGAACCAAAAGGAAGATAAAGTCGTCCTTCCTTCCAGAACTCAAAAAGTTAGATACAAAATGCTTGGACTGTTAAAAATCACTTAGTTTTAATTTTAGAATGGTTTCCCTATTACTTCACCAAGGATGTGGGGTGTTGGGGCAGGAAGGCTTTAATACTCAAAGTTCCACAAAATTAGTTATACAATTTTTGCCTTCCAGAAATATTTTTTTCCAAAAGCTTCCTTCTTATGAATTATTAAATTTTAAACTCAACTTTTCAATGGACTAAGAAAATGTTTAAATGGAGACTTGCCTGGAAATCCACAACTTTATTTTATGGATATAATGATGGTAATGATTTATAAACCCAGGTGTTGCAGTCAGGTTCGCAGTGCTGGTAGAAATCACCCAACCAAGAGCAGCTTGTGGGGAAAAGAGGTTTATTTTGGCTTTCACACTTGAGGGGAAGCTCCACAATGGCAGAGGAAAATGATGGCATGAGCAGAGGGTGGGCATCACACCCTAGCCCAAAACAGGTGGACAACAGGAACAGGAGATTGTGCCAAACACTGGCATGGTAACCTAGCATTCAAAACACCCAAGTTCATGGGGGAGACCTGAATCAAACCACCACATTCTGTCCTTGGCCCCCATGAACTGATAACCACATATGATAAAAATATTAAGCACTCATCCAACTTTAAAATTCCCCATAGGTTTTTTCAATTCCAATGATGTTCATACATCCCCATAGTCCAAGATCTTTTAACTGAACCATAATACCAAAACGTAACCTCAAAAAACCCATAATAGCATCCAGCAAACCTGCTTCACACTGCCCATGGCCATTGCCAAAACACAAGACTGTGTTGCAAACTCAGTGACCCTTTCTTTCCTGCATTTCTTATATACCATGTAGGGTGTCAATTTGTTAATCTAGGGGGAATACAGCAAACTTTGAAAAACAGGACACTCCTTGAGTACTCAGGCCCTTTCAGAAAAATCTACATTCTTCTTGTTGCCCAGTGCAAATCAGCTGGCCCACTCTCAAAGGTTGTAATCTCTCAATTGCAGCTGGACAGGCAGCAGTTTACCCAAAGATTTACTTTTTTTTCTGTGCCATATCCCGCTGCTCAAACCAGCCCAATTCTATGCAAAGCAACCCAGTACAACTTCTCAGGACAGGGGCATAAGAGCAATCTTCTCACACAAACTGCTAGCCCAGTCCAAGCAAAGCTCTTTCTCACCCTCATGAGCCAAACCTCATAGTCCTTAGTTCTTACTACATTCAGGTCTTTCAACTCTGACAAGAATAGTCCATCAAACCATACTTACAGCACTGCAAAGGCATCTGTTAGGCCAAGGTTTCAAATCCTTCCACATTCCTTTTGAAAATCAGCTCCAAAAGGCCAAAGCCACAGTCAGGTGTCTCTCAGCAATCCCACTCCTTGGTACCACTTTAATGTTGCAGTGAGGTTCACATTGTTGGTAGAAATCACCCAACCAAGAGCAGTTTGTGGTAAAAGAGGTTTATTTTGGCTTACAGGCTCAAGGGGAAGCTCCATGATGGCAGGGAAAATGATAACATGAGCAGAGGGTAGACATCATGCCCTGGCCAACATAAGGTGGACAACCAGAACAGAAGGGTGTACCAAACACTGGCATGGGGAAACTGGCTATAATACCCATAAGCCCGCCCCCAATAGTATACTTCCTCCAGGAGGTGTTAATTTCCAAATCTCCATCAGCTGGTAACCTGGCAGTCAGAGCAAGTTTATGGGGGACACCTGAACCCACCACACCAGGACTCCTTTGAAATGCAGTTGCTAGTCTCTTAGTATTTAGAACAGGAGTAGAGCAGGGCTTTGAGGGTTCAGAAGTCCTTTTAACCCCCAAACCCTGAGTTTGTGTCTGTATCATAACCAAAAAAAATGAATGCACCAGACTGATAAAAATGATTTATAAACAAACACATTTTTACTTATTTTATTTTTTATCCAAAATTCTCAGAGATGTGAGGGAGAGGAAGGGTTCAAGGACGGTGGAAGGGAGGGGAAATTGGCTGTGCTGCTGAGGAGAGGGTGAAGTCACCACATGGTCCAGGAGCCCCTGTGGGAAAACAAACATGGGTCATGGTAACCAAAGCACATGAAAAGCGCTTTCATAAGAAATAATCAAGGAGCTATAAACATAATAGTAAAGAACTATACCTACACAACCAGAGTTGAAGGGCATGGTCTTACCTGAGTGGCGACCCAGGTGTGGAGGTACGTGCAGCCAAAGGGCAGGAAAAGTGAAATCTCTTTCTCGGAACCCACCTGAGAGATTTAGAATCCAGGCTCCAGAAGAGATCGGCACATCTGTGTCAGGTCTGACAGCCCATTGGCCTAAGCTCAGTGAAGGGGAAAGTGCTGGCTGGTTGAGACAAAAAGATGCTGAGTCCTGACACCCAGGCAGGCGAGTTATGGCTAAGGTTCCTCCCTTGTGAGCCTTTCCTAGCTAACTGCCTGAATCCAAAGTTTGCTCCTCTCAGGGGCACTACTGGAGTCCTCCGTACTGCCCAAGTCCTTTTACATTCATCTAATTAAAATTATCACCAGCGCCCATTGCAACATTTATTACTGTCCCCATCTCTTCCATGAGAAAGTCCACAGAATTGGCCTGCGTAAGATCCTTCTTTATCCATTTGGGCCTCAATTTCCTTTTCCTTTGCTGCATCTTGTTGCCTCTGAAGACAGCTTTTCTCTCTTTCCTATGGTCTGAATCGCCAGAGTTTCGGTGACTCACAAGTCATTCTGAGCATCATGAGGAACTGTCCTGACCTGTCCCGCACAGCTTGAGCCTAAGTTCTACCCAGCAGTCCTCACTGGACAGGCTTCCTGTACCATGCAGGCCTTGGCTATCAGATCAGATCATGGAGATACATGCAGTATCCCTGGTCAAGTAGCCCTTAAATTACCTAGTCCTGGCTTCAATGTGTAAGAGTAATGATGTTCTAGTTGAGATTCTGCCGATGAGAAGTTGGGAAGTGCTTTTCTGAAGTTAAAAGGAGAAAGGTTTTGACTTCAGAAATTAAAAAAAAAAAAAAAAGGAAAGAAAGTAAACTGAGATTGTTAAGATCCATGGTACAGATAGTCTCATATGGTTGCCAATTTGTAAATTAAATGTTTCCAGAGATGTACATGTATAATAAGAATACCTGGTATGCAGAGAGTATAGTTCTAACTGATTCCAAGCATCTACGGGAGGTCTTGGGTCATATTTCTGATGGGAAAGGGAGGCTCCTGCATGAATGTTACTGAATATCCACCTCCCCTCCCCCCTTGAGAATTTAAGAAGTGGTATGAAGTAATCTGATACTTGATTGTTTTTCACAATTGAAAAAAATGTGATTTATCCCCTCTATCTATCACTTTGCTATAATTTTCTCCTTGTTGTTTTATACCCCTGAATTTTATACTTTCTGTATAAAAAAAGAAAAACACATTTCCTCTGTGCAAGCAATCTTTCCACTGCTCCCAGAAGCCCTAGATTTTTGCTTGTCACTTCAGAAGGCAGATAATAAACCAGTGACTATGTAAATAGCACTGCACACAAAACAGGCCACGGAGGCAGCGAACCATGAGTAAATGCAAGCACAACAATGGAGCTTGAGGAAGCGTGGTTATTAATTCATACCATGAGGGTTATTGCTTTGTGCAAAGATATTTTTAATGAGGGGAGATAAACAAAGCTTTTAAAAAATATACTACAGTAACTCTGGGTCATTGATTTTTAATGATTTCCCTGGAGTGAATGTTTGTCTACACTTTTTTTTTTTTTGGTTAAGGTGAGATGTTTGCATTACATAAGCTGATAGAAGCAAAAGATTGTTCCACTTCTTGGAAACAAGGGGCATTTATAATGCTGTACCTCTTTATTTATGCAACTTTCATCACAAACTTTTAGAAGAACCCAGAGCAGGTGCGTATATTTTTTTAACCCCTGTAATTGCTCAATCTGGGTGAAAGTAGACTGAATTCTAATATGAAAGAACAAGACTCTGTCCATATCTGTCCCTCAGTGCATGTGTATGTGTGTGTGTGTGTGTGTATGTGTGGTGTGGTATATGTGTTTTATTTGAAGACTTGCATTTTGATGCAATATACTTATCAAACCCAGTAAATCCTTTGTAAGAGTTTATAAGAGTTAATATATCAGGGACAGTAGTTTTGAATCATTCTTGTGAAATAATCAGGTACACAGTCCACCTCGTGTCCTTGTAACATATCTCTTTTCACTTAAATTTGAACATGGTTATTCTGATTTTGCAAATGTTATTGGTTCAACAATATGTGTGCAGCTAGAAGTTTACATGACCTGTTTCAGATCCTGTAAGACAATGAGATGTGATTCTGACTTGCTCTACTCTGAAAGTGAAGGAAAAATGTGCAGTCTATAGAGGAAGTGGTTCTTCTATACTTGGACAGGTTTCTATTCCTGGTACATGGAGACTTCTGGATCCAATCTAGATAATCCAGGGACCATATCTGGTTTATTCTATATTGAGTTTCCAGCAAACTTTAGGACATTACATTGTTTCTAAATATTGGTTGTACTACCATTTATAAATGGCAAGAAAATCAGGAGAAAATTGCCATGGAAAAGATAGTTTATTACAGTTCCCAAACAAAGGGGCATGCTGTATCATACCCAGAGGCAAGAGTATGGGAGGAAGCATTTGAGGAATCTTTTATTCATTGATTTATTATTTTCGTTTTCATTTTATCATTATTATTTTGTGAGAAGAAATTGGCAAAGCAAAGTAAGTAGGTAGAGGATTGTCTAGTTTAAACAGTTTTAGTGAGCCCTAAGGTACAGTAAGTGCCTCAAGGTTTGTACCTAGCAGCACATTGATTAAGGCAGCAAAATATTGGTGTTGCACATGAAAGTTTAATAAGGGCGGTAGTTGAGGTATCTGGCCAAAAGCCAGGATTACTGCAGCCATGAAATGCATATATATTAAATGAATATATGGATATATGAGTAGCTAATTGCTACAATTCTGACATATATTTTTCATATATACTCCAATGAAAAATAAATGTGTTGTTTTAAAGGTAAATTGAGTACACAGAAGTCTAAAATATTCTTCCTAAAAGCACATATGAAATGTACAGATAGACCTGCAATCACAAATTAGGATCTTTTTGCTCTGATTGCATGCAGATGCTGTAAGATTAGGGTGATTCATATTGCTTCCCAGGTGTCTATTTACTGGAGAATTTGGTCACTTACATAAGTAAACGTTGATAGACAAAGCCAAGAGCAGCCCACATTGTAAGTTTTCAGAGAACTGATTTAAAATGATTATTTTAGGAAATAAATAAATGGCAAAGTACTCTAAGTCCTGGGTGGCATTTAATAATCATATGACATGCATTGAAACAAGCAAATGCTACCACTATCAAGGGAACTTTACTCTCATAAATACATTTGCAAGGACAGTTTAATAACATTTGCAATTAAAATTACTCTTTGGCACTGGAAGGACGGCTTTCAATTACATGTAGATCATCAGATTCATTTAATTCATATGACTTGTAAATTTGAGAATCTGTGCTTCTAAAAATAAAGTCATGAAATCCTTCCTGAATATACACAACTCTATTAACAATTTCCTTAATTAAAATTATCAACAGTAAATATGTTTGATTGCAGTTCCAATGTATCATGCCTTATTTAACATTCAATCTATTTTATATATTATCATATTGAAATTTGTAACCACTGCCTTCACTTTAATATACTCAGCTTGACTAGAACTTTGTTGGAGTTTCATTTCCTTTTCTATTCAATGCATTACATTTTACTCACAAGAGCCATAGTGAATCCAATGAAGTAGATAATACTGAAAGTTATTCAAGACATAAAATGGGCATTTTATATATCCACTTGACCTTAGCCAACTCATATAAAAGCAAGAAATGCCTTATGTTTAAGCAAGCAAGTTTAGAAGCTGGGAGGAGAAAGCAGAAGGACCAATGATGGGACAGAAAGTGAGAATTTTGAAACTCAGCAGTACAGGGGTCCCTTGGCTGTGTTGTGAACAGGAGAGACCTACAGTGAACAACTTGTTCCTGACAGAGACAGGATAAATGATTTTATCCCATAAAAAACTCTTACTGCCATTTTGCAGCATTGCCAAAAAATCAAGCTACCATATATCCGAGTACAACAAATAGGCTTGGTTTAAGTGTATTTCAAGAGGGGTGTGTGATCATGGTCCATTGGCAGAAGTAAGAACTATGGCAAATTGATAACAGGAGCCATAGATTGTTGTTAGAAAATTTTCAGTGCCAGGGATGGGATACCTCCAGTGAGTTGTTGGCCAGGGAGGTCCCTGATGCCCCCAAACATTATAGGCCATTGCCGAGGCCCTTGGTTTCCCACCGGGAATAGATGGTAAGACCCTATTTTTGAAGGCTCCACATACTTGGGATGCAAGGCCACTGAGAAATCCTGCTGGAACTGAGCTGATAACCTCCTCCATGTAGACCAGCTGAGAGAAAGCTGGAAGAAGCCATTCTATGTGTAGTTCAATGGGATAAAGAGATACCACCAGTGAAGATACTCAATAGCGAACACTCCAAGCCTTACAATTGGCCAGCCAGGCCAAATGAGCCAACGGGTACAGTAGTGGCATGTCTGTCTTGGTGGAAACCAGCTGTCCTCCAATTGGACTGGAGGCCTGCTCCATGAGGGGGGAATACATCTCTGATACTGAAGAGTTAAAACAGGGGTAGTCATGAACCCTAGGGGTGTAACATCTGCTGATGTCTGGAAATCTGTATATACTATGCTTATCAAACTACTCAGCAAGCACTTCTCTTAATATTTATACCCTTATATTAATGCTACTCTCACTTTGGGTAGAGAATCTTCTCTTTTCAGATGGTAGTGACCTTGGGATGACTCAGAAGGTATCAAAGTGCTGGAAAGAAGTGACTGGAGTACTGAGTAACATCTCAATCACAATCTTCCAAAGCTCAGGGTCTAATGCGGAAGAGGTGGTGGAAAGAATGTAAGAGCCAAAGGAAGGTTAGGACTCCTTACAACATGCTCCCTCCAGACATAAAATGGCCTGGATATCCATGACCTCATAATGCCTGCCACTACCTACACAAGACCATCATAAGAGGAGGAAAAGATCATGACATCAAAATAAAAGAGAGACTTATTAAGATGGGGAGGGGATATGATGGAGAATAGAGTTTCAAAGGGGAAATGGGGGGTAGGGAAGTAATTACCATGGGATATTTTTTTATAGTCATGGAAAATATTTTTAAAAATTGAGAAGAAAAAGAAAATGCTATGTAGAATACAAAAAAAGTCAGTAGAAGAAAACATAGTAACTTATTGATAATTCATTATATATGTAATATAAGTAATAATAGTCCTCTTTGAGATTAGTGAGTAAAATTATGACATTGTGATATACTGGGCATGTGGGCAGTATGGTCTGCTTACATAAGCCTAGACGCACTCCCTGGATATACCACTTCCTAGGTATCAAGAATGCAGATGACAGCCAGGCATGGTGGTGCATGCCTTTAATCCCAGCACTCTTCAGGAGGTAGAGGTAGAAGGATCACTGTGAGTTCAAGGCCACCGTGAAACTACATAGTGAATTCCAGGTCAACCTGAGACAAAGTGAAACCCTATCTCGAAAACCAAAAAAAAAAAAAAAAAAAAAAAAATGCAGGTGACTAAATTTACCATAGGACTTGTCATACAGTTTCTCCAGTAGCCCAGTTGCTGGGAACATTTTTCTAAAGTAAAAAGGAAGGAAGGAAAGGAGGAAGGGAAGAATGGGGAGGGAAGGAGGAAAGAGAGAAGTCAATGCATATTTCTCTACAATGTCACTTCATTACTTAATTACTTTATTTATTTATTTATTTTTGAGGTAGGGGATCACTATAGCAGTCAGACCTGCAATTCATTATGTAATTTCAAGTTGGTTTCAAACAAATGGACATCCTCCTGCTTCTGCCTCTGGAGTGCTGGGACTAAAAGCATGCACCACCACACCCAGTGTTCACTATATTCTTTTAGCTCAGGTTAACATAAGTAGTATTTTAACTGCATTATTACCAACATTATTTGAGGTATGTACATTAGACCACAGTTGTTTACAGTCTGGTATTAGAAAGAATGAAAAAGTGTTAGAGGAAATTCTAGGAACTTAACATTAGGGAAGTCAATGAAAAGATCCTTCACATAGTAGTGAGAAAGCAAGTAAGGTAATTTAGACATGCATGATGACTTTATCTGCAAGTAGACAGAAGGGTACTTTCTCTACCATAATTGAAAGAAGATATCCTGATAGATTCATCTGGTGGCTGGAAAATAGAATGTATAATAGCAAAAATGTTGAGATTCAATCAAGTCTCAATTATAAAATGTGACATTAGGACCCTATAGCTCCTTAATATAAAACAGATGAGTTTGAATTTGAGACAAAAGATATACCAAAATAAATATGTTTTATTTGGGAAAATTATTTTGTTCTTATTCTCTCGTTTTCACAGAAGCCTCTCTGTTCCATTTCTGATTATAATTTATTCATGTAACACTTCTTAAAAGAAACTATATTACATATTCTGCCATATTTTGTCAGGTATGATTTAATTTAGAAAACTCACTGAGGAGTCTCGACCTTTCTACTAAAAGAAATCAGGTTGTATTCAGTCTATAGTTTTGAAACAAATTTAGTATCTGTTGTGAATCTGTAATCTACTAAAAGATAACATTTCCTATGGGTTACAGGAAATGCAATGCAATCGTTTGTGAAATAAAGAACTTTTTGCCAAATTTCATCAAAATTGTTTCAAATATATCTTCTTTTACATTTTCTACTTTATTGCTAAGTTTAGTACAAAGCTCCTGAAATATATATATTTATGTGTATATGTGAATTCTATACTTAAAGGGTATGATATTAGGTGCTAGGGACACCATGTAGTAAATTCCATAAACTCACTTTGAAAAGCTTATAACATGAATGAGATAAAGCTAATGAGATATATTATTTACAAATAAATAGTAGGTAGGTAGAAATGTGACAGATAGATGAAAATATATTTATGTTTGTATATATTTGAAGACTCCTATGAGAACACGATAGTCTATATTATCAAAAGGTGTGAGTGCTTCAGGGATGAGGAGATTATGTTTATCACAGAATAGATCAAATGGAAAAGAGTCTAAGATCATATTAAAAAGACCATAGGAAAATTGATTCACATGAGACAGTTCAGTCTAATTTCAGAAGGAAACAGGAAAGATAATGGGGTGAATTCCTATCTGAATTCAAGTTCAAAGGCAAAGGCCAATGCCTCTTCGAGACTCTATTTGAAGAGACAGCAAGTTCCTTCCTGCTCAGCCTTTTGTTACTCAGGTCTTCAACAGACTTGATGAACAACTCCCTTAGGGAAAGTAAGTCTTTACTCAGTCTACTCAGTCAAATGTTAATCTCATCCAGAAGCACTTTCACAGGCACACCTAAAATAGTGAGCACTGAAATACCGGAGAGTCCCATGATCCAGTCAGGTTAACATGTAAAGGAACCATCACAGTTGTGGTCAAGGCAGCTGAGAAATCAGATAGCCAAGGAGGCTTTCTTTACAATGCTGTCCTAGTTTCAACAACATTTGCAGGGGCATACAGCAGTGAAGCTTTGTTCCTGTTTACTGTGCATTTCCCATCAAATGACCTCCTACTTACATACACTCCTCAGGTTGGGGGTGTGGGCCTCCCTAAGACACTTATCCCTTCACACATGTTTCCAATTCTGACCAACTAGCTACAAATTTGAGAGTGCCAATTATATTCTTAAGGCGGTGAATTCTCCAGACAAATAAGAAACAGCAACATATGCTAAGACTGTGGCTAACCCTAACATCTGGTGTGACTGTATCCAGTATGACTTTGGATATCCCTAAGACTCACTGTGTATCCAATATGAGTGTAGCTAACCTTAATATCTGGTGTGACTGTGTTTGGAGACATGGCTGTAAGGAGGTAATGCAATTGAAATCAAGTCATAAATATGGGGCCCTAATCAAACAGGACCAGTATGTCTATATAACCCAATCTGTGCTCCATGCCCCTTTCCCCCATGTGAATAAATACAATGCCATTGAAAGACACTGAGAGGTCATGGAAAGGGAACTTACCAGAAAGCAATCCTAATAGCCATTACTCTGAAAAATCCAGCCTCCAGAACTCTAGGAATGTAAATTTCCATTTTATAATCCACAGTTTTCTGTGATGACATTCCAAGTGGGCTATTATATCTGTTCATGTTGCATACTAAGCAACATACTGGTCTAATCAATATTTCACTCTGTGCCATCATGGCCTTTGTTTGTACCTACCCCTTTTGTGCTGGTATTGGTACAGGGTTTTCCTCCAAGCTCTACGTATGTGTTATCCTTCCACCTTCTGGCTCCATGATTTCTGCTGAGACATAAGCTCTTAATATGACAGGGATTCCCTAGCCCTGTGTCAGCTGCTGTTTTCAGTATTTTCTTTTTATCTATGACTTTCAGTATTTTTCTTGTGAAATCCTGGATTTTTTTTTTTTTTTAATCATTGAGTTCCCTGTATATGTAGATTGTTTTTCAGGATATTTGGGAGGGTTCTATCTACCACCAATTTTATGTCTAGCAAAGATATTTTTCAAAAATGAAGACAAAATAAAAACCTTCTTAGAGATATTGAGAGGAGTTGTTGCCAAAAGATAGTGATGGTTATTTTTGTGTGTCAACCTATTTCTGAAGCGCATTTGATGTGCATGTTCGTATAGCAAATGGTCATTATGTAGTCACTATGTAGTCTCAGGATGGACTTGAACTCATAGTAATCCTCCTACCTTTGCCTCCCAGGGGCTGGAATTAAAGGTGTGCCCTACCATGCCCAGCATAATAATTCTTATAAGCAACCTCGGTGTTACTGATCAAAATGAAGTGAACCCTTTCATATTTTTTCAGTTTTATAGAAACGATGGTGGAACTGATCTTTCCCCATGGATTTCTCTCTCCATATAGACAAGAAAAATCAAATAGAAGGAACAGATAGGTGCCCTTCCCTCCTAACAGTGAGGCAAAGTGGAAGCAGGCAGATGCATGACATAGTTATAGAATAAAGTGTATTACTTTACCTATATATTTTTTTTTTTGTGGTGGATTTGGAGGTAAGAAAAGACAGTAAAGGCCCTAAATAGCAGCATAAAGAGTTAGGGCAATGTACTGGAAGAAACAGAAGGGCTATAGCCCAAAAAAGTCATTATAACAAAAGTTCTTGTTACTTATGAAAATTTTACTACTATAGTAAAATCTCAGGCGAACATTGGAATTGGGCATATAACCTCAAACTTATTATCCCACACCTTCTGTAAGTAGTGGTACATAGTGAAAGGCTACCTGTAAGTGGACCATTCCCCACTCCTTCATGTGGGGGACAGACGTCTGTATTGAGTGCTTTCATATATAATAAGAATAAGAATAAGAATAATATTCCTCTCATTTATGATAATGATCACAGCTGTAACTTCACATTTTTTGTGGGTTTTATTTGTGTCATCTTGTAAAGTATGAGTACTTTTGGGCAAAAAGCATGAATATTTGTTCACCATTATTTCTCCACTGTTATCATTGAGCCATGTTCAATGTACTTTCCTAAAATAGAAGGACAGAGACATGGAGCAGTAATGAATGGGTTAAGGGAGTTGTGTTGGTTTGAATGTGAATGTATGTACTGCCAAACCTGAGGTATTCATGATTAAGCTTGCAACTTCAGTCTCCAGAAAGTGCTGGCTGGAGGAGGTGTGACTTGGGGTGGATTTTGTAGTCCAGCTCTACTAAGAATAAAGAGCAGTTTGAACACTGGCTGTTCATGCTTGCTGGCTGTTTGGTAATGTTTCTCTGCTAGGCATCTATGGACATGAACCTGTTTGTTTTTTTTTTTTTTCTTTTGTTTTGTTTTTTTGTACCAATGAAACTTTTCCTGAATTTGTAAGTATGAAATAAACTATTTCATCCTAGTAATCTGCTTTTGGTCAGATGTTTGTCCAGTGGCCTGAAGGTCACTGCAAGAGGAAAATTGTATGATAATTTTTTTCCTTTTGACATAATTTGATGCCATCTTGAACTAGCAAATGCTTTGCCCTCATATCCATGACAATTTTGGAGCAAAACAGTAACAGTAACAGCAACAGCCAGGTCTATAGCTATGGTGATGGAGTTATTTACATTTCTCAGGAAACAGAGGATGAAAGGGTCACAAGAGCCTCAGCTGGGATTCCAAACTTGTTCCTTTCTGGTCTACTCTCAGCTACAAAGAATCTCGGGGAAAGCTAGATTTTATATGAAGTAGAAGGTTAACAAGAAGGGGGATCTGATGATGCAGGTTTCCATTCAGTCACTGTCGTAGATGGGATGAGATTCTGCAGTGATGCAGCAGCCTTTGAGGGGCTCATGCATCTGTCAGTAACCTCTCACATAGTACAATCATTGAGTCACTAAATTGAATTTTTGAGCAACAGTGCTTTGATCTGATATCTGAGATGTATAGATGTGTGTTTGTGCCTACCCAGGGAAAAAAGTTTCATGTGACAACAATGGATGAATGGTATGAATTTTACATTTGCATTGCTGATCAGTTTAGTTTGTTACATGTTAAATATTAGATGTTTGAGGCCTTTTCTCTATAGCTGAACTTGGGGAATGGTCAGATTGATATCCCAGGTCCATGAATTACTAAATCCCTTTGGTGTCTTCTTGTACAGTGGCTATACGTCACTCAGTTGCTGGTGAAACTCAGCAAGTGTAAAGACTCAATGAAAACAGGCTGAGATTTAAGTTATCAATTGAACAGGCAGCACCTGTTCAGTGTGGGGCCCTGTAAAATCATTTGGAGAACTCTCACCTGTAAATAACCATTTCCTTCCTAATAAAATATAGATAACATCCCCAATGCAAACCTGCTGAGCACTTTTTTTTCCCAATTCATCAAAACGTAAAGTCATTTTAAACACAAATCAATTTAGGGGGTTGGCAAAGGGGAGGGAAGGCAGATACTAAGACAAAAATATCCACTAGAAGTAAAGGATGCAGTAATGTTTAGTGGCTATACAAACAATCCTCACAAGTGGCAGCAACCAAATTTCTCAGTAATCCTCCCTGGAGTAGGCCAAGGCAGGAAGGATTAACAGGAGGTGAGTGAACAGTCACACGGTCTGATCAATTGCCCTCAGTATGCCTCAGACACCTGAGGTTTCAAAACAGCTTCATCTGATTGGCTGTGTGGAAGGCATCTTGGCAGGAATTCGATTCATATAAGTGAAGAAACCAAACAAATTTACACTTCTCAAGGGCAAGCTTAAGTAAAAGGCAGCAGATACCCAACGGATTTCAAACAAACAACGTGCATGGTATAGATCCTAGCATTAAAATTGTCACACACAATTGTCTACTCTAACATACCCGAAACTTTTCTCTATGATTTGAGCCAGTTACAGTTGTTTCCATCTTGCTTAATATTGCTAAAGATTTTGTCTTTCTTTAGCTAACATCTTTGATTAGCATACAAAATGAAGAGCTAATACTGGTATCATTATATGTATGTTACATAGATGTCATCTTACTTGTTCTCATTTCTTTTTTTTTTTCTTTTTATTTATTTATTTTTATTTAGTTTGTATTCAGAGAATACAGTCAATTTGATACCATTGTTAGGTTCATCCATGTCCTTCCCCCACCCCCTAGCCCCTCTGTGTTGAGGCATATGGGTCATGCATTCTGGAGTTAGCCCACAGTTATGGGTAGGATAAATGTCTCTGCATATCATGAACCAACATGTGGCTCTGACATTCTTTCCACCCCTTCTTCCACAAAATTTCCCTGAGCCATGTTGGGTTCATTTTTGGTCTGCTTCAGTGATGAGGTGTTGGGGGCCTTGGGTCCCTAGCTCTCTGATTTGATAGGACTTGATTTTTTTGTCTGTGTTGGTCTCCTTCCCTCTTGTGCTGGTATCTGGTTCATCCTGAAAAGAGCACCCTTTCTTGTTTTGTCAATTTTTCTTAGTTTCAGCTGGGGCCCTACATCTATCTGAAAAAGAGAATAAGATTCTCCAATGGAGAGTGAGTTAGCACCAGACAAATGAGATAGCCCTTACATTGTTTTAGAGAATTTAATAGCTGTAGGCCCTCTTGTAGCCCATAATTGGTGGTATCTTGATAATGGAGAGTGGGTTTATGTTTGGATATGGTTCTGACTTGTTTCCCAGATCCAGCTATAGGTGCGTACCACGGAGGGGATCAGTAAGCCAAATCAAGAGCAGTTGGTTTCCCACCATGGCTGTGTGCCACTATTGCACTTGTGTGAGCATCATGACAGGTTATTTGCTGCTAAGTAGGTTAGACCATGAGTTGCTTGGACACATATTGGTCATTTTTCCCCTGTTTGGGGACTGGCTCTCTTCCAGTTTCCAACCATGCGATTCCATTTTGCATGTCAACCACATAAGGTGTCTTCAGCAGTAGGGTCTTACCACCAAACTTAGCACTGCCATCTGGGCACCCTCCTTATTCTATCTTGCTCCCTTCTCCACCCACTTAGTCTCCTCTTTTTCTCTGCATAGTATAAGCATTCCATTACCCTCTTTCTTTCCCACCTGCCTTAAAATCTCTTCCTCCCTTCTTCATCTCCTTTCTAGTTTTGTGAATTCCACTTATATCAATACATATACACATGTATGTATACACATATATAATTGTATTTATAAATATATTGTATTTATTTATTTATATGAGAGAGAGAAAGAGGGAGAGAGAGAGAGGGAGAGAGAGAGAGAGAGAGAGAATAGGCATGCCAGGGCCTCCAGCCACTGCAAAGGAACTCCAGATGCATTGACCCCCTTATGCATCTGTCTTACGTGGGTCCTAGAGAATCAAACCGGGATCCTTTGGCTTTGCAGGCAAATTCCTTAACCACTAAGCATTCTCTCAAGCCCCATAACTGTATTTTAAAAATATTTTTTTCATTTTAGGTTGTTAAAATATTTTATTTATTTATTTATTTATTTATTTATTTATTTATTTATTTATTTTTGAGAGAGAGAGAATTGGTATGCCAGGGCCTCTAGCCACTGCAAATGAATGCCAGATATAAGTGGTACCTTGTGCATCTGGTTTATATGGGTGTTAGGGAATCGAACCTGGGTCTTTAGGCTTCACAGACAAGTGCCTTAAGCAATAAGCCATCTCTTCAGGCCTCATTTTAGTTTTTTTAAAAGGAATTTTTATTAGCAATTTTCATACATGAATATAGTGTCATTTGATCATAATCTCCTCACAATGCCTTCCCCCTTGCACCACCCACTTCTCTTTACTGAACTATTTCTTTTGTTTTTTTTTTCCAACTGGAGAGAAAACGTGTAGTTTTTGTCTTTCTGAGTCTGTGCTATTTTACCTACTATAATTATTTCTAGTTTGCAGTCAAGTTTTGTTTGTTTGATGCTGTGGGACCATATTGAAGGCAAATTATGAAAGCTTGCTATTGTGCCCACCACATCCAGGCCATCTCTAGAAAGCACAGGCTCAGAAGTCTAGTGCCAGGCTTAGGAAGTGTGCCCAGAAAGCATGCCCAGTTCACATTGCAGAAAGCAACCCCAGACTGTGATGACACACAGAGCACATTGAAGATTGACAGAGGCCTAGCTGTATGGGCTACTGTAGAGGAGAAGAGTGGTATGAATAGAGAGCTGTGACACAGAAACACTTATGGATCTCCCAAAACAGGCAAACATTGTTTATAGTCCTAATGGCCACTTTTCTATCTTCTTTCATTTAGTCACTCCAACATGGGCCTGAGTATTGTTATGATTTGCGTAGGTAGAATCCCCTCATCAGGTTCATGTGTTACTAAGTTGGCTGCCAGATGCCAATAGGGTTTTTGGAAGTGATCAAATCATGAGGATTCATACTCAACAAAGGATTAAGCCATTCATGGAATTGTAACCTGATGGTATTATTGGAAGTTGGTCAAACTAGGAAATGGGGTATACAAAGAAGAGGTAGGCCATCTGAAGGACGCCCTAGAAGGGTCTACCTTTCCCCTGGCCTCTTTCGTCTTGCCCACAATGAGGTGAGCCATGTAGCTTCCTGTCATGTTTTGCCTCATACGCATATGTCCTGAACCAACACAGCAAAGAGGCCATGGACTGTAACCTCAAAGTTATGAGCCAAACTAAACCTTTCTGCCTCTTCATTGTCTCTGTTAGGTATTGGTGATAGTGATTAAAACAATACAAACACATGTACCTATTATTTGACAAGCACCAGGGATGTAACAGGTTAAACAAATGTTGCTTCTGCCTGTCTAGGAAATAAAGCAGGCATTCTTACAATAACTGAATAAATAAGCAAGTACATTACCGGACACTGTGGCCAACTATAAAGATCAGAATCTCATATGATGCAGGGTAATAACAAAAGGTAGCCTGGTGACTGTGGTGAACACTGGCTTCCACGAGGAAGACTTTTGATCTCAGAGGCAGCACAGAACCAGGAGAGACATGACTCTTTAAGCTAATGTTTGTTATTTGTTTTTGATATCTTCACACATATACATCACATTTTTATCATTTGAATCACACATGACGCTCCCTTATACTCCTCACACCCTCTACACACCTTCTTATCACTTACCGGTAGCTACTCCATGGAAAGGAATAATTCACCCTCCCTAGGAAACCACTGGCTCTCATTAGCTCATCAAGGTAGAAAATGGCCTCTCAAGCCACCCAATGAATGAGTAGAAGGCAGGATTTAGTTCAACTTGACGTTCTGTACACAATATGATATAATGCTGACTACCTCTGTCGTGCGCAGATCAACACAGCTGCTGTGAATTTGAGTGCAGCAGCAGAGCACCACAGCTCTGCCCCAATCCTCCAGCTTTCCGCTCTCTTATTCCCGTCGCCTGCGATGTTCTCGGAGCCCTGAAGAGGATGAGGTATGGATATCTCCATATCAGACCAAGATTTCACTGGGCTTTTATTTTCAGTAATGTAAACTATGGATCTCTGCATGAAGTGCCCACACTACACAGAAAGAAGGCTGAAAGGATGGGCCAGTGGATAAAGCCACTTGCTTGTAAAGCCTGTCATCCCGGGTTCAAATCTCCAGCACCTATATAAAGCCAGTTGCACAAAGGTGTGTATGCCCCTTGTGTTCTTTTGTAGTGGCAGTTGCCCTATCCCCACCCCTGTCAAATAAATAAAATATAAATAAATAAATTTGAAAACAAGGAAAAGAGAGAGAGAGAGAAAAAAAAACCCAACTAATTGGGGCTGAGAGTGAAAATGATCTGTGGCTATTCATTGCTGATATAGCTACTCTGGAAGTGAGTGGGGATATTCCTCCAAAAGCCAAGAAAAGAACTAACAAACAATCCAGGCATACCGTGCCTGGTCTTATACCCAAGACATTGTGTAACCTACTGCAGACAGACTGTCTAGAAAGAGCGCCAGAGTGCTCAGGTGGGATGTGCTTATGCATCAGGGGAATGGAAAGGCTAGTGCAGGTGGATCTCAGAAACCAAAATGGACTTAATAAAGATGCCTAAGAGGAAACACAACCTGGCTCATGGAAGATCTTATGAATCCTAGGGAGAACTTCTGCCTTTATCCTAGAATCAATAGAAAATATTAAATGTTTTAAATAAAATGATGAAATAAGGATTGGGCATGTTTTCAAATGATTACCCTCACTGGAACCTGAAAAGGGAGTGCATATTCTTCATATAAAGGATATATGTAAAGGGGAAAGTGGGGGGGGGGAGGATGGGAATTACCATGAGTTATTGTCTACAATTATAGAAGTTGTTAATAAAAAATAATTTTTTTTGTTACAAAAGGATATACGCACATGCCTGTAATTCCAGCACTTGGGAGGCAGAGGTAGGAGGATCACTGTGAATTTGAGGCCATCCTGATATCAAATAGTCAATTCCAGATCAGCCTGAGTTAGAGTGAAATCTTACCTCCAAAAAAACAAAATAATAATAATAATAAAAATAATAATTATAATCATAAAATAAATAAAGAAAGAACATATGAAGGATGACAGTGGAAAAATGAGGCCATATGAAGGGACTATTTACAACAAGCTTCTTCTTTGATTTCTGGATGGGACATGACATTTTTTCTGGGTGAAGGTCTTGCAATAGGAAATGCCAAGGGGAGGTGGGTACTTTAGGGAAAGTAATACAAACAAGAAAATGGATGGATTGGATGAGCTATAGGAGAGTTTGGGTAGTAAAGCAGCAATGAGAGCTCTCAGCCTCTTGTCGCAGAACTTTCCGGGTAATGCTACAGCGTGCTGAATTACTGAAAGAGGAAGAGCTTGGAATTGAGTAGAGGCAGGTTTTAGTTAAGCTTGATACTTTAAATCTGTATTCCTCTGGGATAACTGAGTGTGTCTGTGTGTGTGTATGTATATGTATATGTATATATACATATATATACATATACATACACACATATATACATATACATATACATATATATACATATACATACACACACACATATATATTTTATATATATATATATATATATATATATATATATATATATATATATATATATATATATGAATCTGTAGTTCAGAGTAGAGATGTAGGCCAGCTACATAAATTTTGAAGTTATTTGCATACAGGTAATTCAAGGATGGAAGCATCTGGGATGTTAGCTTATGAAGAAAGCACAGAATCAGTTGGAAATATTTAGAGGTTAGAGAGAAGAAAACGAATGAAAGCAAGGCAGGAAGCAGCAGGTAGAGAAGTAGGCAAGGGGCATGTCTGAAATATTACTGAAGAAAAATAGTTCCATGATCAATCATATTGAATGCTTATAAGAAATCAAGTGAGTAGAGGATTGGAAAATATTCGTTTCACAGTGACATGGAAGTCATTGTTAACTACAAGGAGCCTTTTTAGTAGAATGCTTGTGTTTGTTGATGTTGTTGTTTTCTCTCCTTATCAATGCATTAATTTCTTGGGCAGTTAATAAGACTGGTGTCTTGTTGACTCATGAATTAACCAAGATTTCCATTACACATTAGTTTTAAAGGGAGAACATGGGAAGTAAGGCCAGTAAGAATGTTCACTGCTGTGAAACTTGGTATAGCTTCTGCAGGTGCACATCACCTGCACACTGGCTCTGAAGATACTCATGCCACAGGCCTGGAGGAAAGAAAGGAGGTGCACTCTGTGGTAGCTGGGCCCTGGGCTAACATCTCCCCCTGTCTGTACCCTTCATCAAGCTCTTGAAGGCTGACTGTGGGCTCAGGCACATGATTGGTTTAGGCTAATTGGACATTAGTGTGAAGCAAAGACTTGAGTCATGCTGGCCTGTTAGAATTTAATCATCTGCAAATAGCCCCTTTTGGAAAGCAGCCACCAAATGTGAGAAGACCCTGGTAGCTATGTGGAGGTGCCCTCAGAAATGCCAGTTGACTTTTTGCTAGCAAGGAGCACCCTCTGATGAGCATATGTGGGACATTTCTGAACTCCTAGTATGATTGTTCACTTCCTTAGAGGCAGAACTGTCTGGCAAGTGCAGACTCATGACAATGGCCTTTTTCTGTGATAAGACCTTAAGCTTTGGATTGGTGTGTTTTTCAACAAAAGGCCTTACTTTAGTAAGCTCTTGGTTTACTTTGAAGGTGCTTTTCTGGAACGTAGCAGATTATCTTATTTTCATTACCACCCTTGTCCTCTTCTTTCTTCCCCACATACACATGTCTTCAGCTCTCCATCTGGAGATATCAAGAGAGGAGAGGACTGAGCAGAAACTTAAGACCTTCCTTTTATGATTGAGACAAATCAGTATGCCTCTATTCCTTCACCTTTATAGCAAAGAGAACTCCATTTCTGGGAAATTTGAGGTGATATGTATATGGGATCAAACATTTAGAAACATTAGCTCTCTTTCTTCTGCCTTCCTTATTTTGTTTACTCTTGAAGTAAACTTTAGTGCATATATCTAAACTATGTCCTTCATCTTTGACAACTTTTCACCATTATGAGCTTCCTAGTAGGCAATACTTATAAACCACAAACTATACAGTGATTTATATACAAAGTATTAATGAAATCTCTAGAGGGGTGACAGTTTCTCTTTAGAAAGTCATTGCTACTGAACACTGTTCTTTGCTAAAACAGTCACTTAAAATGATAGCGGGCAGGATAAGGGATTATGATAGACTAAGTCTTCCCCTGTACCACCTCCTGAAGGTTTCAAGCTCTGTGGAGTTTATATAATAGAAAACTCCTGGCTCTTGAGACACTTGGGGGAAGCCAAAGTTCCCATTATGTTTCTAAGCTCTTCTTTTCCGCTTGAACAAGTAACAGCATCATTCACCTGTACAGGATATCAGTAGGACACTTTGATACTCACTCCCTCAGGAGACATTGAAAATAGACTGTCAGGAGCCTGTAATGGCACCAGGATGGCAAGGAAGTGGAGTCCCCAGGCATGTCTCAGGATGGGTAAGTCACGTGTGCTATTCATTGTGTTTCCCTTCTCCTGCGAGCCCTTGGTGACCTGTTATTGTGGACAATCACTGGCTGTTCTGCTTCAGGGCGAATCATGCATGTGATTGGAGGGAGCGCAGAGGCTGCAGCCTAATTGAGACAAGGCTGCTCTTAGTATTATGCATCTTAGCTATCCTGCAGGGCTTGGAGACTTTGGGGGAAAATTTGGATTATTGGTGAAACTGGAAAATGTGTAGTTTGCTAAAATCACTGAAAAGATCTTGGTAAATTTGGCTAAGAGCTTGCTTTTTCTCCATTTTATGCATTTTTTTTTTGACGTACAATTTTTTCCCCGCAAGAATATGGCATGGCCAGGATAAATCAAAGAGAAAGAACGGCAGTGGTTCAGCTTGAACCACTTCATACACTTTACAAATTAGTCATTCTTTTCAATTGACACTTGTTCCAGAGTAGACAAAGAAGTGTCTTGACAACAAAATTGCAAGGAAGAGTGGATTCTTGGGTGGGGTGTGGTGGTGCATGTCATTAATCCCACACTCAAGAGGCAGAGATAGGAGGATCACCGTAGTTCGATGCCAACCTGAGACTTCATAGTGAATTCCAGGTCAGCCTGGACTAGAGTGAGACCCTACCTCAAAACAATAAGTAAATAAAGAGTGGATTCTCTATGCTCATATACAAAAAAAAAAAAAATAGCAATACAAATGGCCTGGAATGGTATTTGGGGATCTCCACATAATAGCTTGCAAAGTAGACATTACATACCTTTTTTTTTGAGGTAGGGTCTCACTCTAGCCCAGGATCACCTGGAATTCACTATATAGTCTCAGGCTGGCCTCAAACTCATAGAGACCCTTCTACCTCTGCCTCCTGAATAATGGAATTAAAGGTGTGTGCCACAATACCTGGCTATCGCATGTGTTTTATTCAATGATTTTCTTTGTGATACAGAAGGAAGATGTTAGGAGTATTACATTCCATTAGCCTCCTCTTCTAACATTTTAATTACCAACAAATAGATAAACAATGTAGTTTTTGTTCATTCAGCATCCAGTATGTGTAGGCTTGTTAGATGTTGTAATATAAAAATTAATATGACATAGTCCCTGTAAAATAAACCAAAGAAGAGGGAGGATAGACACCCAGTGGGAGTTGACATAGGAAAAGACAAAGGCAATTGCTGCGGCTTGAACATGTCGTAAAAGTCTTCAGAGAGGCAGTCAGAATGATTGTGTTCTGTGGGATGTACAGGAATTCTTCAGAAAATAGGGCTAAAGCTGACCCTAGGGAAAACAACCCAATTATTTTCCTTTTTTAATTTTTCATAACCACTGTACATTTGCACTACACTGCTGTTTTTCCATCAGGGAACATGTAAGAATGGTACAGTACCCAATGCAGAGAACTTTCATACACAGCATGGTAGATGTTAAAAGGCATTGCTATATCAGCTGCTGGCAGAGGACCCAGTTTCTGTGGGATTTTCACAGCCAATGACTAAGGTCTCCTTTCCTAACAGGCAGGCATTCATGCCTGAATACATGGGAATAGGTAGCCCAGGTTCCCTACTGCAATAAAGGATGCCATCAAGGTGGCATCTCAGTTTCAAAACCCCTGTGAGCAGATGAGGCCAATGACATTGCTTCTCGGTTCATCTTTCTCTGGTTACTCTTTTTCCTTTGGATGCCCCTCAGCAAAGGGCCTCAGCAGTACAACTCTACTGTATTAATCTCAGTTCCAGAACACCGGTGCACTTCCAGGAGAACCCTGCTGCAACTGACCCCATCCATGGAGTTCTTAGCACAGTAGGTCTGATGGAGCAGGCAGATTCTAGTGCTTTGATCAGAAGATGCTTATATTTTCAAGCAAGGTTTTAGCATCTTATTACTTGGCGGTTTTGAATTTGAGAATATGAGGTCTGGGGCCTGGGGCAATGACTCGATGGATAAAGTGCTATCTATGTAAGGGTGAATACTTGAGTTTTAAATTCCATGAACCCACCCGAAGACAGACCTTGTGGCTCTAGCATCTGGAATCCAAGCATGCCGATGGTGAGGAGAGAGGCAGAAGCGGGAGAATCACCAGGAAGCTCATGGGCCAGCGAGTCTGGTAAGCAATGTGGTAAACCAGGAGAGAGCCTACCTCATACATGGAAGGTAAGGACTGACACCCAGAGTTGTCCTGTGACTTACACACACACACACACACACATACACACACTTCCTGGTATACACGTGCTCCATACTCACATACATGGACACAAGAGAGAGAGAGAGCATATAAAGACAAGGAATCTACAAATTACTGTTTTTCCATTTTTTTTTCTTTTATGTTACACACTGTTGTCTTGAAACTCTCAGGCTAGACTCAAGTTCTCATGAATGTATTTATGCTTTCAAAAGCAACAGAGATTAAGGAGCATGACCTTTCTTGCTGATGGTGGATGCTCTGCTCTCTGTGCTGCATGCAACTATAGGCAAATGTTATTTGTAAAAGGTATGTAGTGGTAGCCTGTAGGTGCTGTTATCCACTCATGCTCAGCATTTGGACTCCATTACTGACCTCTGGCCATGCGGCAGAAGGGAAAGACACGACTTTGAAGGAGGCTCTTGCCTCTGAAGATTTTTGCTTGAGAGGACTGGTGAGTTCCAGATCTCTGACTTTTTTTTTTTTTTTAATCATTTTACCTTCTTTCCTGGCAAGCAGTCTGTGCCAGAAATAGAGGAACATCATTTTATATAGTCTAACCCTTGACAATGGAAGTCTCCAGATACAATCCAGCAAGACTCCTGGCAGCTCTTATAGCTCTTTCCCCTGTATTTCCCTTTAACGTACTTGGCTAATCTGTTTTAAAATTATTGCCAGCAAAGTTGTCTCAGTAACCTTTCCTTGGCAGGCATTCAATTGTCTAAATGGGCTTCTGGGGTTCTTTCATCCGCAGGTCTGTGCTGTCTTTCCTCGTGTAAAAAGAACAGAAACAAACAAACAAAGAAAGAAACAATGAAACTAAACAAAAAACGGTATTATTCTCTCTCTTTCTCTTTTGGATTTTCTGAGGTAGGGACTCACTGTAACCCAGGCTGACATGGAATTCACGATGAAGTCTCAGGGAGGCCTTGAATTCAATGAGATCATGCTACCTACACCTGCAAAGTGCTGGTATTAAAGGTGTGTTCCACCACACGTGGCATAAAAGCTATTATTTGTGATGTGCATTTCTCCTACCAAGGTTAAAGTAGGAGCATATCCAAGTAGGAGTAGTGGGATGCAGCGGCTGTGCTCCTAGTAGGAGTGGTGGGATGCAGCGGCTGTGATCCTAGTAGGAGTGGAGGGATGCAGTGGCTGTGATCCTAGTAGGAGTGGTGAGATGCAGTGGCTGTGATCCTAGTAGGAGTAGTGGGATGCAGTGGCTGTGATCCTAGTAGGAGTGGTGAGATGCAGTGGCTGTGCTCCTAGTAGGAGTGGTGGGATGCAGCGGCTGTGATCCTAGTAGGAGTAGTGGGATGCAGTGACTGTGATCCTAGTAGGAGTGATGGGATGCAGTGGCTGTGATCCTAGTAAGAGTGGTGGGATGCAGCGGCTGTGATCCTAGTAGGAGTTGTGGGATGCAGCGGCTGTGATCCTAGTAGGAGTATTGGGATGCAGTGGCTGTGATCCTAGTAGGAGTATTGGGATGCAGCGGCTGTGATCCTAGTAGGAGTGGTGGGATGCAGTGGCTGTGATCCTAGTAGGAGTAGTGGGATGCAGTGGCTGTGATCCTAGTAGGAGTAGTGGGATGCAGCGGCTGTGATCCTAGTAGGAGTATTGGGATGCAGCGGCTGTGATCCTAGTAGGAGTAGTGGGATGCAGTGGCTGTGATCCTAGTAGGAGTATTGGGATGCAGTGGCTGTGATCCTAGTAAGAGTGGTGAGATGCAGTGGCTGTGCTCCTAGTAGGAGTGGTGGGATGCAGTGGCTGTGATCCTAGTAGGAGTGGTGAGATGCAGTGGCTGTGATCCTAGTAGGAGTCGTGGGATGCAGTGGCTGTGATCCTAGTAGGAGTGGTGAGATGCAGTGGCCGTGATCCTAGTAGGAGTAGTGGGATGCAGTGGCTGTGATCCTAGTAGGAGTGGTGAGATGCAGTGGCTGTGCTCCTAGTAGGAGTGGTGGGATGCAGCGGCTATGATCCTAGTAGTACTGGGATGCAGTGACTGTGATCCTAGTAGGAGTGGTGGGATGCAGTGGCTGTGATCCAAGTAGGAGTGGTGGGATGCAGCAGCTGTGATCCTAGTAGGAGTGGAGGGATGCAGTGGCTGTGATCCTAGTAGGAGTAGTGGGATGCAGCGGCTGTGATCCTAGTAGGAGTGGAGGGATGCAGAGGCTGTGATCCTAGTAGGAGTAGTGGGATACAGCGGCTGTGATCCTAGTAGGGTATTGGGATGCAGTGGCTGTGATCCTAGTAGGAGTATTGGGATGCAGCGGCTGTGATCCTAGGAGGAGTGGTGGGATGCAGTGGCTGTGATCCTAGTAGGAGTAGTGGGATGCAGTGGCTGTGATCCTAGGAGGAGTATTGGGATGCAGTGGCTGTGATCCTAGTAGGAGTAGTGGGATGCAGTGGATGTGCTCCTAGTAGGAGTGGTGGGATGCAGTGTCTGTGATAATAGTAGGAGTATTGGGATGCAGTGGCTGTGATCCTAGTAGGAGCATTGGGATGCAGTGGCTGTGATTCTAGTAGGAGTATTGGGATGCAGTGGCTGTGATCCTAGTAGGAGTAGTGGGATGCAGTGTAGTGATCCTAGTAGGAGTGGTGGGATGCAGTGGCTGTGATCCTAGTAGGAGTGGTGGGATGCAGTGGCTGTGCTCCTAGTAGGAGTGGTGGGATGCAGTGGCTGTGATCCTAGTAGGAGGGGTGGGATGCAGTGGCTGTGATCCTAGTAGGAGTAGTGGGATGCAGTGGCTGTGATCCTAGTAGGATAAGTAGGATGCAGTGGCTTTGCTCCTAGTAGGAGTCGTGGGATGCAGTGGCTGTGATCCTAGTAGGATAAGTAGGATGCAGTGGCTTTGCTCCTAGTAGGAGTCGTGGGATGCAGTGGCTGTGATCCTAGTAGGAGTAGTGGGATGCAGCGGCTGAGATCCTAGTAGGAGTAGTGGGATGTAGTGGCTGTGATCCTAGTAGGAGTATTGGGATGCAGCCGCTGTGATTCTAGTAGGAGTGGTGGGATGCAGTGGCTGTGATCCTAGTAGGAGTGGTGGGATGCAGCGGCTGTGATCCTAGTAGGAGTGGTGGGATGCAGTGGCTGTGATTCTAGTAGGAGTGGTGGGATGCAGTGGCTGTGATCCTAGTAGGAGTGGTGGGATGCAGCGGCTGTGATCCTAGTAGGAGTGGTGGGATGCAGTGGCTGTGATCCTAGTAGGAGTAGTGGGATGCAGCGGCTGTGATCCTAGTAGGAGTATTGGGATGCAGTGGCTGTGATTCTAGTAGGAGTGGTGGGATGCAGTGGCTGCGATCCTAGTAGGAGTAGTGGGATGCAGCGGCTGTGATCCTAGTAGGAGTAGTGGGATGCAGTGGCTGTGATCCTAGTAGGAGTAGTGGGATGCAGCGGCTGTGATCCTAGTAGGAGTAGTGGGATGCAGCGGCTGTGATCCTAGTAGGAGTAGTGGGATGCAGCGGCTGTGATCCTAGTAGGAGTAGTGGGATGCAGTGGCTGTGATCCTAGTAGGAGTAGTGGGATGCAGTGGCTGTGATCCTAGTAGGAGTATTGGGATGCAGTGGCTGTGATTCTAGTAGGAGTGGTGGGATGCAGCGGCTGTGATCCTAGTAGGAGTAGTGAGATAGAGTGGCTGTGATCCTAGTAGGAGTAGTAGGATGCAGCGGCTGTGATCCGAGTAGGAGTAGTGGTATGCAGTGACTGAGATCCTAGTAGTAGTAGTTGGATGCAGTGGCTGTGATCGTAGTAGGAGTATTGGGATGCAGGTGCTATGATCCTAGTAGGAGTAGTGGCATGCACCGGCTGTGATCCGAGTAGGAGTAGTGGGATGCAGTGACTGAGATCCAAGTAGGAGTAGTGGGATGCAGCGGCTGTGATCCTAGTAGGAGTCGTGGGATGCAGCGGCTGTATTCCTAGTAGGAGTAGTGGGATGCAGCGGGTGTGATTCTACTAGGAGTAGTGGGATGCAGTGGCTGTGATCCGAGTATGAGTAGTGGGATGCAGCGGCTGTGATCTGAGTAGGAGTAGTGGGATGCAGTGGCTGTGATCCAACTAGGAGTATTGGGATGCAGTGGCTGAGATCCTAGTAGGAGTAGTGGGATGCAGTGACTGAGATCCTAGTAGGAGTAGTGGGATGCAGTGGCTGTGATCCTAGTAGGAGTGGTGGGATGCAGTGGCTGTGCTCCTAATAGGAGTAGTGGGATGCAGTAACTGTGATTCTAGTAGGAGTGGTGGGATGCAGCGGCTGTGATCCTAGTAGGAGTGGTGGGATGCAGCGGCTGTGATCCTAGTAGGAGTGGTGGGATGCAGCGGCTGTGATCCTAGTGAGTGGTGGGATGCAGCGGCTGTGATCCTAGTAGGAGTGGTGGGATGCAGCGGCTGTGATCCTAGTAGGAGTGGTGGGATGCAGCGGCTGTGATCCTAGTAGGAGTGGTGGGATGCAGCGGCTGTGATCCTAGTAGGAGTGGAGGGATGCAGTGGCTGTGATCCTAGTAGGAGTGGTGAGATGCAGTGGCTGTGATCCTAGTAGGAGTAGTGGGATGCAGTGGCTGTGATCCCAGTAGGAGTATTGGTATGCAGTGGCTGTGATTTTAGTAGGAGTGGTGGGATGCAGCGGCTGTGATCCTAGTAGGAGTAGTGGGATAGAGTGGCTGTGATCCTAGTAGGAGTAGTAGGATGCAGCGGCTGTGATCCGAGTAGGAGTAGTGGTATGCAGTGACTGAGATCCTAGTAGTAGTAGTTGGATGCAGTGGCTGTGATCGTAGTAGGAGTATTGGGATGCAGGTGCTGTGATCCTAGTAGGAGTAGTGGGATGCACCGGCTGTGATCCGAGTAGGAGTAGTGGGATGCAGTGACTGAGATCAAAGTAGGAGTAGTGGGATGCAGCGGCTGTGATCCTAGTAGGAGTGGTGGGATGCAGCGGCTGTGTTCCTAGTAGGAGTAGTGGGATGCAGCGGCTGTGATTCTAGTAGGAGTAGTGGGATGCAGTGACTGAGATCCTAGTAGGAGTAGTGGGATGCAGTGACTGAGATTCTAGTAGGAGTAGTGGGATGCAGTGGCTGTGATCCTAGTAGGAGTGGTGGGATGCAGTGGCTGTGCTCCTAGTAGGAGTAGTGGGATGCAGTAACTGTGATTCTAGTAGGAGTGGTGGGATGCAGCGGCTGTGATCCTAGTAGGAGTGGTGGGATGCAGCGGCTGTGATCCTAGTAGGAGTGGTGGGATGCAGCGGCTGTGATCCTAGTAGGAGTGGTGGGATGCAGCGGCTGTGATCCTAGTAGGAGTGGTGGGATGCAGCGGCTGTGATCCTAGTAGGAGTGGTGGGATGCAGCGGCTGTGATCCTAGTAGGAGTGGTGGGATGCAGCGGCTGTGATCCTAGTAGGAGTGGTGGGATGCAGCGGCTGTGATCCTAGTAGGAGTGGTGGGATGCAGCGGCTGTGATCCTAGTAGGAGTGGAGGGATGCAGTGGCTGTGATCCTAGTAGGAGTGGTGAGATGCAGTGGCTGTGATTCTAGTAGGAGTGGTGGGATGCAGTGGCTGTGATCCTAGTAGGAGTGGTGAGATGCAGTGGCTGTGCTCCTAGTAGGAGTGGTGGGATGCAGCGGGTATGATCTTAGTAGGGGTAGTGGGATGCAGTGACTGTGATCCTAGTAGGAGTGGTGTAATGCAGCGGCTGTGATCCTAGGAGGAGTGGTGGGATGCAGTGGCTGTGATCCTAGTAGGAGTAGTGGCATGCAGTGGCTGTGATCCTAGTAGGAGCATTGGGATGCAGTGGCTGCGATCCTAGTAGGAGTGGTGGGATGCAGTGGCTGTGCTCCTAGTAGGAGTAGTGGGATGCAGTAACTGTGATTCTAGTAGGAGTAGTGGGATGCAGTGGCTGTGATCCTAGTAGGAGTAGTGGGATGCAGTGTAGTGATCCTAGTAGGAGTGGTGGGATGCAGTGGCTGTGATCCTAGTAGGAGTGGTGGGATGCAGTGGCTGTGATCCTAGTAGGAGTGGTGAGATGCAGTGGCTGTGATCCTAATAGGAGGGGTGGGATGCAGTGGCTGTGATCCTAGTAGGAGTAGTGGGATGCAGTGACTGTGATCCTAGTAGGAGTAGTGGGATGCAGCGGCTGAGATCCTAGTAGGAGTAGTGGGATGCAGCGGCTGAGATCCTAGTAGGAGTATTGGGAAGCAGCCGCTGTGATTCTAGTAGGAGTGGTGGGATGCAGTGGCTGCGATCCTAGTAGGAGTAGTGGGATGCAGCGGCTGTGATCCTAGTAGGTGTAGTGGGATGCAGTGGCTGTGATCCTAGTAGGAGTAGTGGGATGCAGTGCAGTGATCCTAGTAGGAGTAGTGGGATGCAGCGGCTGTGATCCTAGTAGGAGTATTGGGATGCAGTGGCTGTGATCCTAGTAGGAGTGGTGGGATGCAGTGGCTGTGATCCTAGTAGGAGTGGTGGGATGCAGCGGCTGTGATCCTAGTAGGAGTAGTGGGATGCAGTGGCTGTGATACTAGTAGGAGTAGTAGGATGCAGCGGCTGTGATCCGAGTAGGAGTAGTGGTATGCAGTGATTGAGATCCTAGTAGGAGTAGTTGGGATGCAGTGACTGTGCTCCTAGTAGGAGTAGTGGGATGTAGTGGCTGTGATCCTAGTAGGAGTATTGGGATGCAGTGGCTGTGATCCTAGTAGGAGTAGTGGGATTCAGTGGCTGTGATCCTAGTAGGAGTAGTGGGATGCAGCGGCTGTGAATCTAGTAGGAGTATTGTGATGCAGTGGCTGTGATCCTAGTAGGAGTAGTGGGATGCAGTGACTGTGATCCTAGTAGGAATAGTGGGATGCAGCGGCTGTGATCCGAGTAGGAGTAGTGGGATGCAGTGAATGACATCTTAGTAGGAGTAGTGGGATGCAGCGGCTGTGATCCTAGTAGGAGTCGTGGGATGCAGCGGCTGTGATCCTAGTAGGAGTAGTGGGATGCAGTGGCTGTGATCCGAGTAGGAGTAGTGGGATGCAGTGGCTGTGATCCGAGTAGGAGTAGTGGGATGCAGCGGCTGTGATCTGAGTAGGCGTAGTGGGATGCAGCGGCTGTGATCCTAGTAGGAGTCGTGGGATGCAGCGGCTGTGATCCTAGTAGGAGTAGTGGGATGCAGCGGCTGTGATTCTAGTTTGAGTAGTGGGATGCAGTGGCTGTGATCCGAGTAGGAGTGGTGGGATGCAGCGGCTGTGATCTGAGTAGGAGTAGTGGGATGAAGTGGCTGTGATCCAACTAGGAATAGTGGGATGCAGTGACTGAGATCCTAGTAGGAGTGGTGGGAGGCAGTGACTGAGATCCTAGTAGGAGTGGTGGGATGCAGTGGCTGTGATCCTAGTAGGAGTGGTGGTATGCAGTGGCTGTGCTCCTAGTAGGAGTAGTGGGATGCAGTAACTGTGATTCTAGTAGGAGTGGTGGGATGCAGCGGCTGTGATCCTAGTAGGAGTGGTGGGATGCAGCGGCTGTGATCCTAGTAGGAGTGGTGGGATGCAGCGGCTGTGATCCTAGTAGGAGTGGTGGGATGCAGTGGCTGTGATCCTAGTAGGAGTAGTGGGATGCAGCGGCTGTGATCCTAGTAGGAGTGGTGGGATGCAGCGGCTGTGATCCTAGTAGGAGTGTTGGGATGCAGTGGCTGTGATCCTAGTAGGAGTGGTGGGATGCAGCGGCTGTGATCCTAGTAGGAGTGGTGGGATGCAGTGGCTGTGATCCTAGTAGGAGTAGTGGATGCAGCGGCTGTGATCCTAGTAGGAGTGGTGGGATGCAGCGGCTGTGATCCTAGTAGGAGTTGTGGGATGCTGTGGCTGTGCTCCTAGTAGGAATGATGGGATGCAGCGGCTGTGATCCTAGTAGGAGTCGTGGGATGCAGAGGTTGTGATCCTAGTAGGAGTTGTGGGATGCAGTGTCGGTGCTCCTAGTAGGAGTGGTGGGATGCTGCGGCTGTGATCCTAGTAGGAGTAGTGGGATGCAGTGTCGGTGCTCCTAGTAGGAGTGGTGGGATGCAGCGGCTGTGATCTTAGTAGGAGTGGTGGGATGCAGTGTCGGTGCTCCTAGTAGGAGTGGTGTGATGCAGAGGCTGTGATCCTAGTAGGAGTGGTGGGATGCAGCGGCTGTGATCCTAGTAGGAGTGGTGGGATGCAGCGGCTCTGATCCTAGTAGGAGTGGTGGGATGCAGTGCTGTGCTCCTTGGGTTCAAGTCCTGGTTTTGTCACTTATTGGTAGCATGTACTTCATCATATTGCCTAATTTCCCTGTTTGTTTTTGTTTTTGAGTATAAATTTGAGATAAGAATCCCTAACTTATTGAAGTGTTATGATTTCTTTTATGTGAGCAGTTCCAGGTAAAAAGTAGGTGTTTTATAAATTCAGCCAACTAGACCCATATTACTTTCCTGCTTTGGCATCTCTTGCTCCCATTAATGTCTTTTGAAATGTAGTCCATGTGGTAGTTTGAATGTATGTCCCCCATGTATTTTCGATTTCCAGCCACCTAGCTGGAAGAGGTGTCACTGGGGTCAGATACTGGCATCCGCCTTAAGGGGATTTTGGGGAGGGTCTGATTTCCACCACGAAGGTGTGGAGAGCCGTATGAGCTCCGCCTGGGTCTGTGCTGCCTGCCTGTTTTATGCCGGTCACTTTGCGTGTTGGCTATTTGGATATATGGAAGCCACTTATTATGCCATTTGATGGAACTTCCTCTGGATCTGTAAGCTTGAAATAAATCCACACCTAAACTGTACCTGGTGTGGGTGTTCATCCCAGCAATATGGAATCTGATTACAACATTATAAATGAAATTCATCGAATTAGTGGAACCTGGGTAGGTCAGAGAAGCTCTTTGGAGAGGCCCACAATCTCATGGAGGCTGGATGCATTTAACAACAGAATGGGACCATGAAAAAAAAATCACAGCTGAGATGCGACACACGTAATAGGTGTCTTGAGGACCAGTCAATAGGGAGGGTGGGGTTGAGGGGAAGGGCAACGTTTCGGGGAGGCACAAAAATGGACCAAAATGAAAATTGTGCCATGATTACCCTATATCTTGGAAGACAGAATAAAAGATTGAACTCTCATCAGGATCCTAGAGGGAACACTTGAGTCAAAGGCTCTGGAGAGGGGAAGATGAAGCCTAACCTTAATTATCTCTTACTTATATCTCTGTGTCTCTTCTTTTTTTTCTTTCTCTTTCATATTCCCTATCTTTTATCTTTTCCCTTGGTGCTGGCCTGCACCTTCCTATACCAGGCTGTGATTAACATCCACAATGAACTGTTGATCAGAGAGACCTAAAAGGTTTCCCAAAGGAAAACAGACTTCTGTCAGAGTACTTGATTACCCATCAAAGGTTAACAGTAAGACCCTACTGGTGAAGACACCATATGCTGTTTGTATGGAACATGGAGAGACCAGGCTGGAATTTGGAAGAGAGCCAGTCCCCAGACAGTGAGCTCATCTAGTGCCAGAAGGGGCTACAGGAGCTACTGAGGGATAGTGGCCAACATCTGTCCAAGTAACTCAAGGTCTAAGCTACTCAGAAGCAAGCAACCTGACATGATGCTCACTCAAGTGCAAAAGTGGCACACAGCCATGGTGAGTAACCAACTGCTCCTGGATTGGCTACCAGATCTGCTCAGTGGAAAGGAACCCATAGCTGGAACTGGGAAACAAGTCAAAATCATATCTAAATAATGAGTTCGCTCTCTAATATCAAGCTCCCCCCAGTCGGGCTACAAGAGGGCCTATACCTATTGAATTGTCTCTAAACTAACAATGGTCATTCCATTTATCTGGGGCTGACTTCACTCTACATTGGAGAATCTGCTTTTCTTTTTCACATGGATGCAGAACATGAAGAGAGAATCAGGCCATTGCACTTCACAAGAGCCCTAGCAGAAACCATAGACTAACTGGGGAAAGGAGCAAGAGTGCTGCTTTCTTGGTGAACCTGATGTCAGCACAAAGGTGAAGGAAATGGATACAGAGGATACTCAACTCCTACCAAATCAGAAATCCAGAGACACAGAGACTCCCAAGAGCTCATCACTGAAGTAGATCTAAAACAACTCAACATGGCTCAGGGAAATTCACAGAAGAGAGAGTAAAAGATTGTTGGAACCACAGGTTGCAATATGATGCACAGAAACATTGCCTCTTGCCCATAACTGATGGCTACCCCCACAATGCACGACCCACAATTCCACGGTGATAACTGGCATCCCTATCATAGAGGTTTCCTTCAGAGGAGGGGACAGGGATGAGGGTAAGGACAGTACCAACATGTGCTATTTACACACTGAGTATGACCATAACTAATAATTTAAAAAAAAATTAAAGTTTTCAGGCTGGGCATGGTGGCACTTGCCTTAAATCTCAGCACTCGTGAGGCAGAGGTAGGAGGAACGCCATGAGTTCGTGGCCACTCTGAGACTCCATAGTGAATTCCAGGTTAGCCTGGGTTAGAGTGAGACCCTACCTCTAAAAACAAAACAAAAAAAAAAAGATTTTAGACCACAGAGCTCAGATCTGCTTCCTGTGGAGACCGTTGTTTACCTATAGTATTCTAGATCAGAGTTTTTAGGTAATGGAGCAAGTGACTGAACTCTGAACCTGAGCTTCACGTTTAAATCCAAATGACTCAGACACTTCTCACAGGATAGTTGTCGAGGTGAAGGACGAGGCATGTGCCAACACTGGCCACAGAGCAGTCAGTAATGAAACGTTAGATAAACCCAGTGGAAATTAAGGCAGAGGGAATGGGGGATGCAGCAGGAAACATAGGACACCACCTCTGCATTCCAGCAAGGGGGGAGTTCCCACAGGGCCTGTGCGAGAAAGCCACCGTGCAAGGAAGCCAGAGTGGTCTATTTAACTCTGCTCTGTTTTGATACTCCCAGAGGTTGTTCCCACAGGAGTAAATACTGATGGCTAAGCAATGTTTCTGACAAGCTGAAAGTCAGTTACAGTCAGCCTCCCACACAGCAGGCAGCTCTGAATCAGGCAACTTATTCCTCAGGCCATGGTCCCTGGAGGGAATCAGAGCAGAGCTTCATTTTAAAAGTTGAATTTGTGACTATTCAGGATTCATACGCCATTGGCTATTAATGAACAAAGACAGCCAGCCCGAGGTTTCCCTGTGCAGGACTCATTAAATGGTCCTGAACAAGTGGCAAAAGGTTGTTTTAGGGCACCACAACATTCACCTTACTGGGTGACATAAATCCCCTTTCTCACAGGACTTACTCCTTGATTCCCTTTCACCTTCATCTTCAGATATACGGAGGCAAGGAAAAATACTATATGAAAAATAAAATTAATAAATATCTAAGTTTCTGCTTTTACCTTCATGCTTTATATTTAATTTTTAAAATAGCTTCACCTTAATATACCCTGTTTCCCATTTCACAGATGAAGATGCTATAAATTGAGTCAGAAATACAGAGTAATTTGCCCTTGATAATACAGCTCATAAGGAGTTAGTTGGATTCAAATTCAAATGATTTCTTGTGGTTATTTATTAATTTATTTGTTGTTGTGGTTCCTTTGCCAGAGTTGAGTTCCATTTTGTTTCCAGGATATTATGCTTCCTTTCACTGGAAATAATCCAGGCTGATAGTAATGATAAGAAAGATAGAAAAAAAAAAGAAAATCAGAAAGGAAGGAAGGAAGGACAGAAGGAAAGAGGAGATGCAAGGAAAGACAGTAATTGTAGTTTCCTCATTTGCTAGTAACCCAAGTCTCTGCTCATTTTGTATCTAGATTGAAATCTTTGTTCTTGAAATTCCATGAAATTCAAACAACAAATACACCTATTGCCTAAGGATCATGCGTGTGATAGTGTGTGTTTCTGCGATTATAAAGTGGTTGAGAGAAATGGAATAAGGAAAAGGTTGTTTTATTTGGTCTCTTGGAACAATCAAACAAATAAACAAAAGCCTTTAGGCACTGTATTCCATAATGCAAGTGGGTCTTTTACATCAAATAGTCTCAACTCATCTAGTAATCCAGAAGAAAGGGGTTCATATGTCTTACAAACACCCAGCCTCTATCTACCGCCTGTTTGTTATAACACTAGCACTGAGACAGGCAATGGAGTAAATTAGGTGAAGGGTGTCTGCCACACATGAGTTTATCTTAACACATGATCACAGGTCTCAAGATATAGTGTCTCATAAGCTAGTTGAGGAGACAAGTACTCCTTAGGGATTTCCAGGTTTTCAACATCTAGGAATAGCAAACTTGTCCTGTGTTTCCAAATTTCTGGATATCCATAATTGAGTAGAGCTTAGAAAGTAAGATTATTTTTAACATCTTTTTTGATGCACAAGGGGGCGCACACGTCTGGAGTTCGTTTGCAGAGGCTGGAAGCCCTGGCGCGCCCATTCTCTCTCTCTCCCTCTATCTGTCCTTCTCTCTGTGTCTGTCGCTCTCAAATAAATAAATAAAAATTAAAAAAATTAAAAAAAAAGAGATGGCACACAGCCTAGATGGGTAACCAATGGCTTTTTGGTTGGCTATGAGATCCACTCAGGGGAAACCTCAAACCCACAACTGGCACTAGGAACTAAGTCAGAACCCTGTGGACTAAGATAATGGACTCCAGTGAGAAGTTCCCACTTGCCTTCATCCAAAAGTGTCCTTCTCAGTCTGACCAGCAGAAAGGAATGACGCCACACAACGTTCTTCTCAAAGCAGTTTACTCAGGAACCTTTTCCGCATGCAAAGAAAGAAAAAAAATGAATCCCGATCCCTTCCAACCGTCCTTAAATCCCTAGCCTGCACCACTCAGAGTCTGCCACGTAAGTCTCTTCAATAGGCTCACGTCAGTAAACCGTCAGATGGTCTGATCTTGCATAGCAACGAGTCTGCGCAGTGCGCACCGCGGACGTGGCTATCCAGGGGTGTGTAAGGAAGTCAGGTGCAAGTCATAGGACTTGGCAGCAGTCATGGGCGCCATCTTGGAATGGCTGCCACACCCCCTCCCTACACAAAAGTGAGGCTTGTCTACTTTAACATCTGGATCCCACTCTCTGTGGAAGAATCTGTTTTTCTTTTTCTTTTTCCAGAAAGCAGAGAGAACACAGGACCACCTCAATATCGATATATACATAGAAGACATGAAGCTGACTTCTTCACAGGAGATGGACCACCCCTCACACAGCAGCCAGGGCCCAGGTGAAACCACAGAGGAACTGGTGAGATGCGGTAAGGGTGCTGCTTCCACTGTGAGCCTAATAACCTGGCCAGGTAATGCAGACTGACACTGAGGATACTCCAAATGCACCAGAGCAGAAATTCAGAAACTATTGAAGGCTCAACACAAAAGTGGGATCAAAACACACCCACCAAGGCTCAGGAAAGTTTGCAGAAGAAAGGCCAGGAAGAATATAAAAGTCACAGGGTGGAAAGGAATATCCAGAGACAGCCTTCCCCATGATGACAGACTGCTGCTTTCACAACTCTCAACCCACAACTACATGGTGAATGCCAGCAATCCCACTAAGGCTGGCCCTCACTGGAGTCGGGGCAAGGAGGATGGAAACGAAGGTATTAACATATGATGTGGCCATACAAAATTTCTACTTCATAAAAAAAAATAAGAATGAAAGGCACATACATATGCATATACCACATACATATTACATCATACATATATGCACATGAATAAAATAAAAGAATAATAATAATAATATAATAAAAAGACTCAAGAAAAGGCAGACAGCTATTAAACAGAGAAGGGAAATGCATTTGACATAGAATTTCCAAGTTAATATTCTTTTTCTTCTAGTTGAGTCCACCCAAATGTGGAAAAAAAAAAACCATAAATAAATTCTCATAAAAATGAGCTATCAATGTGTTCTCAAGCACATGTTAAAGAATTGTAGGCAAAGAATTTTTTTATGATGTTATCCTATTCAGTTAACATTCAAGGGAAATTAACACAGTATCTGTCATTTAAAATGAAGAGATGCTTTAAGCTATTGCACTAAGTTTGACAGAAGCCAAAGATCTAAGGTGTGGTCAGCAGGACTCTTCAGTAGCCACAGCAGGTTTGGTGGTGCACAGTGATGACAGCCCTAAGGTGATTTGCACCTAGACTTGGTTCAAGGGCACATATCTACAGGGGCATGTGCCATGGTACAGAGCAGAGATAATCCAAGTTCACGGTACAATCTTAGCTAAGTCGCTGGTCTCTTTGAGCTTTCCTCATATTCCAAAAGATACAAGTTGTACCTACATTTTTTTAAATTTTGTTTGATATATCTGTATGTTTTATTTCTTAGAACACAATGAAAGAATGTGTACAATGTTACACATTTGCATAACATTTTCTAGTTTACAAAGCAATTTTTATCACTTACCATACCAAGGTAAATTCCTGTCATTCTGTCATCTCCTTCCTTGCAATAATAAATCATCATTTCCTTTATATTTACTTTCCCACAATCTCCTTTTTATTCCTTTTGCAGTATGTCAGGGTCCCTATTATCTTATTCCTGGTATGTTGTGTGTAGACTCTTCCAATTCTGCATATTTTTGATAGATAAATATCAATGAAAATAGCTCATTTATTAAAAAAAAAACTTGTTTCTAAACATTTTCTACTGTTCTGCATCATATATAAAATATGGTCCAAAGATGGTATCTTTGACCATGGCTTATCTTTCCAGGCTGGTGTGTCTTTACACATCAGTCAATTCTACTCCCTAATCCCAAATGACTCATGTTTTCTTACATCAGGATCTTGGCTCACTTGACTATCATTGAGCAGAATCCCACTTTCCCTGTCAGTGTGGGTTCTCCTTGGTGGCACATTTGTCTGACAGTTCCGCTACCTGTAAAAATGGTTTTTGTGTTTGTCTGGACTGCTAATACCCAGTACTGAGTAGGAGCTCCACTGAAGAGAAAACATGATACTTGTATATATTGCAATGATAAATTAATTGATTTTCCCCTCTTAGTATAATTTCCTGACATTCTAAAAATTTCTGAATTTTCTTGGTAATTTCCATTTCAGTTTTTAACAACATAAAAAAACGAGATTCCCATCCTAGAAAGGTAGTTTTATCTCAATTTTCAATAAAAAGATCAAAATGGTGATAAAAATGGGCTGTTTTAACTTACATAGCTGAAAGAAGCAGAGCAAAACTTGACCCCCCATTTTTGTAAACATCAGTCTATACAGTTATTCAATTTAAAAGGTAAAAGTCAATTAGGAATGATATCCATATGGGTATACTGTCTCATCTTGTTTCCTCAAATCAACTTTGCAAAATATACTCAATTTTCCAATATTAAATATTTCTTCATCAGAATCCCATTGGCTGCTCTCCTTGGCATGTTAGATAACACTGAGGCTCCTTAGCATGACCCTACTATGTTTCTTGACATGAACCTGCTTATCCAAATAGCCAGGTGCCACTCTGGATTCTCACAATGGTAAATAGCCACTTAAGATTTTCTGTGCTCACTGTTCCCATGCCTTAGTGGCTTGCCCTAGTGTTCAGGAATGGATGGTCAGTTTATCATCATTGTTCATAAGAATGTACATTCTTGACTCCTCCATCTAGTATCCAGGCTTAGGGGAGATTACCTTGACAGTGAGGTTCACAAAATCAATGGAGTCCAAGCTCTATTATTTGAAAAAGAATTAGCATTGAACAGAACCCACCTTGACAATACCTTTATAGATGCATAAACATTTCAGCCACTGGGGGTTGGGGAATAAACTTCCCGATTTTGCTTGACAGACATGCAGCACCTATCATTTTAAAAAAGCAGATGTGTGGCAGGCTCTTAGATGAAAGGCAATGTAGTCTCATTAGAGTTAATTTTGTTAGTTTCAAATGATGCTTTGTCATGCATCTAAATATCTTAAGCGATTACCAGGAGGGTGTTTATCATATTGCTCTGAATGCATTTTTTTCTTACACCCCTAAATATAACTCTTCTCAGATTGGCAAAAGGTGGGGGGAAAGTCTCCTTCCCTCCAGGAGCTTGTGAGTGTAATCAGGAATTTAATGACATTTCCCTCTTAGAGCCTGCCCTTGTCTATTACCAGGAGAAAATCTGAGCCATGAGAGAGGGGTAAGGAAAGTCATAATTGTCGCTGTTTTCCCCTTCCTGCTCAGTGCATTCATACAAGCTTACCATTGGTGTAGCTGAGGGTGTGGACCCCAGCCACAGGCTGCTTTACTTTTCCTTGGGCTCTGGGAAAACTCTGGCAAGGTGCTTGTTCTTTCTGTAACCCACGATTTAAAAGCCACTTCATTCAGTAGTTGGGAGGTAATTCTTATGCCAAACATTTTAACTACTTAAAAGTTCACAACATTACATGATAACCAACTTAGAACCTTGATCATGTCCCTGGTGTCATGTTCTTATTTGTAGCCTCTCTACTTCTGTCATCCTTCCCTGAACTATAGACAAAAAACAACCTGTGTTCTGTCTTTACAGAGTTGCCATGTTTGTATTTCACATATTAATAAAGTTGTATAGTAATTTATAGTCTTTTGAGACTGGCTTCCTTTCCTTAATTCCTCCAGGTCCATTTACATTAAAGTATCTAAATCCCTAAATTTTTGTGGGTAAATACTATTCTACCATGTGAGTATGTCAAAGTTTTTTTTTTGTTTGTTTGTTTGTTTCCACATTCTCACCAACATTCACTACTGCTCATGATTTATTACAAACATCATTGTTGATATGATATGGTATTTGGTTGCACTTTTGTTTGTGTGCTGTTATTATTTTACTTCCTAAACTTCCTGTTTCAGATCTGTGTAAGCTTACAGAAGAAATGTGCACACAGTACGGATGGTTGCCATGCGCCACTTCCCATGGCAATACATACACACATGACTCATGCAGTTTCGTCTGTTATAGAAATTTTATATTACATTGTCATTGTACATTGGTATCCTAGGGTTTTATGAAAAAATAATACAAATTATGTGGTTATAAACAATAGAAATATATATCCACATGAGTTTTGACTTTGAAGTCTGGCGTTGGTCTGAGTCGATGCCTTGGGAGTAACTTCAATTTCTTCCTTCTGAGCCCCTGGTAAATACCAGGAAGCCCTGGGTTTGTGGCCACACCACTCCAGTTTCTGCTTTTGTACTCATGTGGCCATCTACCTTCTGGGTTTGACTTAACATCACATTTTATTCGTTAGGTCATCAAGTCATTGTACTTAGCATTCACATGAATCCAACGTGATCTCACCTTAATTATACCTACAAAGACCTACCTCTTTTACAAATAGTCACATCCTTGATCCTTCCAATTAGGATTTCAGTATATGTTCCCTTAGGATGCAATTCAACCCATAGTTGTAATAGACTAATGAATATTACTGTATTATTATTCTTCAAGCTGCTATTGACTCAGTTTCCTTGTGGTATTCTTTACTTTTGATGGACTCTTCCAATTTTGAGGACTAGTAATCAGGTTATAGGATTGACCTCTGTATTGGAATACACACGCACACACACACACACACACACACACACACACACACACACATACACACATGACCAGACTGCAGTTATAGGCTTTAGAGAAGAAAACCAATAAGTAAATAATTAGGAAATAAATAAAACCCCAAAATTGTCATCCAAAGGTTACATACATGTGTTAATTAACTTCCTATTCCTGTGGGGGAAAAAAAAATATCTGCTGAAATCTTAGCAGGAAGAAAGGCTTGCTTTGTTGCATGGTTTCAGAGAATTCATTCTGTGGCTGTTGGGCCCTGTTGCCTGTGACCTGTGACAGGACAGTACATCGTGGAAGGAGCACATGATGCGGGAGTTCTGCCCACGTCGTGGCTGATGTGCAAGCTTCCAACATCCCTTTAAAGAATCATTTACCATGATCTAACTTCTTTCAACTGGTACTTTCCCCTTAAAGCTTCTGTGAGCTCCCAATAGCTCCACAGGATGGGGAGCAAACTTTTAACACATGAACTTGTGGGACAATTTATGTTCCAAATCATAAAAACGCTATCAATGTGATGTACTACTATGAAAAATAACCTTATAAGCTAGGTAAGCTGACTGAGGTAGCATTTGTCTATTTTCCACTGCAAAGTTGATCTTTTCCCTCACCTTTTTGATATTCCCTTTTAACCTGTAAACTAGGCCTAATACCCCTATCTACCCATTCACAGGAATGAGTGTACACTTACTAGTTAATTTATATAGAGACCTAAGAATGATTACTTGTAGTGAATAATTATTATGTAAATATTAATGGGAATCAGTGCTATAGGATCACTATGGAAGTTATTCGCACTCCTTGCCCTGTACAATAACGGGTTTGCCTGCATCTGTCCTCTCTGGTATAGTAATATTTCTGAGAATAGACATCTGTTAATTGCTTTTATATTTAAATAATGTCTTACAATGGTATTAAAGTAATAAAATAAATGTAAGTTTTTTAAGAGCATATGCATATGAATGTATTTATAAACACATGTATATTTACATATAGACGTAATTACTTATCACTACCTTTCTTTACTTCACTCTCTAGTTTTGTGTCGCTATTCTGAGTAAAAAAAAAAAAGAAAGAAAGAAAGAAAAGAAAAGAATTATATTGCTTACCTTGGACCATTTACCATGGAAATCAAGGCAACCCTAATTGAGGGCCTCAGCTCCAAAATATTTTTTGAATGCTCATGTGTCTGCATTATAATTTATGACCTTAGTGGCCTGGATAAGATTTTCATCTTAAACTTCCAAGTTCATTTTATTAGACATTTCTTGCTTAAATAATTAGTCACAGGCACTCTGGGATCATGACAATGAGTAACAAATGGTCCTTGGTCCCTGCCCTCATTAACCTTACAATCCAATTTTTGTAACAGAAATAAATAACACTAACATGAGTTAAAACAAAAGCACAACTAAAGCTTTTTGATAATGTACAAAAGGGAATAATTAATTTTGACCATGATCATCACAGAAGACTGTACAAATTTGTAGCAACTTATCTTACCTTTAAGGAATGAGAAAAAATTCAGTAACTGTGGAGAGCAGTGAAAAAAACTCCACACTCTAGAAAATATATAACCAAAGATAAATATTGTATTTATTGAGAATATAGCAAATAATGGATGATATCATTTTAGAAGATGCTTATAAGTTTAAAATTGCCTAGGTCAATACATGGTTAAAGTATTTAATTAGTAACTGAAAAAATAACAGGGAAATTAGCAATCATATAGTTATGCCATTACTGAGTGTTCAAAATAAAAGAGAGACTGATTGAGAAGGGGAGGGGATATGATGGAAAGTGGAGTTTCAAAGGGGAAAGTGTGGGGGGTGGGGGAGGGAATTATCATGGGATATTGTTTACAATTATGGAAGTTGTTAACAATAGAAAAAAAAAAAAGACTAGCCCTGACTAATATCCATAGAATTTGGAGGAGGGGTTGATAGAAGAAAAGGGTGGACAGGGAATACAGGATACAGTATATAGCTGAAAACTAAGTTGGAATCAGAATACAAAGAATGTTAAGTACCAGCTGCTGATGTCTGGGTCCTGCTAGGGCTGCTGAAAGACAATGAGCAGTGCTGTGCATCCAAACTGGTTTGCAGTAAGAAGAGCAAAGATCCATGGTGGTGTTTGAGAGAAATGTAGCTGTCATCAATAAAAAGAAAAGCATCACATATGTAAAAAGTCATCCCTGAAAAGATGACAAGGGAAGTAAAACTGAAATTTTCTTCCACTCCTGTGATTTTAATCCTAAAAGGAGCCACTCACATAAAAATTATATACATGAAGCAAAGGGTCTAGTATTTTTTAACCATTCCTGACTTCTTGTGATTATATGGCCCAATTGGCTTGATCTTAGAAAAAAAAAATTAGTGGAGTGTTGAAAGGGTTGGTGCAAAAGAAACAATAAAAATAGACTTTGGAACTGGTTGAAGAACAAAAAATATGTTAACCATTATTAAGAAATTCTTAGTAGTATAGAGAAGCCCTAATCCTTGGAAATCTGGTCATGGTGAGTTTACATATGTGTGTACCCCTGTGGATTTGTGTTGCCCCATTTGGCTTCCCATCCAACAACCTTTGGAACAAAATAGGTTGTTACCATGGAGAACATGATGAGGGAGGAAGGGGAGAGCCGTGAGTAAGAAAGCTCATTTTTACTATGGTGTATCCAATGGACTGAAAAGGGGATGACTGACATAAGGAGAATCTGACATGCTTCAGCCAATTATAAGAGATAAGAGAATGAATAAAACAGAGCAATTTTGAAGTCTTTTCATTCTACTTGTAGGTAGCAGCCCTGGGAAAAGTAATAGCTTAGGCAATTTTCTAATTATATTTTCTGTCACTAGAGCCCTGAGTGCTAGATGTAGAAAGTGTCCTTTCTGTTGAAACACCTAGTTCATCCCTCTCCATTTAAAAGCCAGAGAAAAGTTCACAGACAAAGGATAGAGAATTCAGATCCCTAAGAGAAGAGTTATAAGAGGAGGTGAGACTAAAACTAAAATTCTTTGATTTTTTATTTTTGACAACTTCATGCAAATATATCATGCATTTTCCCATTGCTTTCCCTCATACACCTCCCACTAACACCTTTCTTCCCAATTAATCCCCATCCTACTATCATGTCTTTTAAAATTTGTTGTGATCCACTTGGTTAAATTGGGATTGCTCGCATGAGCATGGTGGGATGTTATTGACTTGACTATGAATAACTTACCAGTGGCCCCACCCACCACTAAAGATCATGATTCCCTTACCCTCAGAAACCATTAAAGGCCAGTCCTCTCAAATCTATGAAAAACTACTGACAGGGTACATTTGTACAAGAAGCCACAGCTATTGTGAACTCGTGAGTGTCAGGGCTGCCTATCCTGATGGGAGCATTCCACAGCTTTCCTGCTCAATCTCTGGCTCCATACATTCATTTTGCTTGGGCAGGAAAGATGGCTTAGCGGTTAAGGCCTTTGCCTGTATAAAGCCAAAGGATCCCGGTTCAATTCTCCAGGACCCAAGTAAGCCAGGTGCACAAGGGGGCACATGGGTCTGGAGTTTGTTTGCAGTGGCTAGAGGCTCTGGTGTGCCCATTCTCACTCTCTCTTTTTCTGCCTCTTTCTCTCTCTCAAATAAATAAACTATACTTATAAAAACGCACATGATCTTTCATTTTCAGCCCTATTGCCAGTTATACATCACTGCATTAATTACTGCCCACTGCAGAAAACAACTTTTGCAATGAAAACTTTAAAATACCGAAGAAGTCATTAGAAGGTGGAAAAATCTCATATGCCCATGGATCAGATGAATTAATATTGCAAATGATATCATTCTACCAAAAGCCATCCATGTAATCCCAATCAAAATTATAACACCATTCTTCACAGAAATAGGGGGAAAAAAATCTTTAAATCCATACGTAAACACAAAAAGACTCTCAGACAGCCTAAAGGCTCTTGAGTGAAACAACAAATTGCTTCGGTGTTACCATGCCTAATTTCATGTCATAGTGCAAAGCTACAGTACTAACAACCAGTATCCTTGCCAAAAACCTGCCAAATTCACAAGCTACTAATCTAGAATAATGTTCGTCAACCAAGGGGAAGAGAGGGGCAGGGAGAGGGCAGGTACTTCCTCACGTCATCTCCAATGCCACATTCAGCAACATGGAAAAGAACAAACTCTGAGGCAAGGGGAAATGGCTCAGGAGTTAAAGGCACAGCTTGGAAAGCCTGACAGCCTGGGTCAGTTACCTGGTGTCTACATAAAGCCAGATGCACGAGGTGGTGCATGTGTTTGATGTTGATTGCAGTGGCAAGAGACCCTGATATTATACCCATCCCCTCTCTCCCTCCCTCTTTTTCTATTTCTTCTTGCATGTAAATAAAAATGAAAAGAATAACCTTAAATAGAATCATCTTTTTAATAAAACCCTATTTTCTTCAAGATACCTACCCCTTCCTAACCACTAAACATAGCTAAACCCTTTTTCTTTTTCTTTTTTTTTTAATTTAATTTATTAGTTTTCTTTTCAGTAAATACAGACAGTTTGGTACCATTATTTAGGCTCATCTGTGCTCTACCCCTTCCCATTAGACCCTCCTTGTTAATGAAAATGGGTCGTGCATTGTGGAGTTAGCCCCCAGTTATTGGTATGATAAATGTCTCTGCAAATCATGACCCAACATGTAACTCTGACATTCTTTCCGTCCCCTCTTCCGCAAGATTTCCCTGAGCCATGTTGGGTTCATTTTTGGTCTGCTTCAGTGCTGAGGTGTTGGGGGCCTCTGAGGCTTTGGCTCTCTGATTTGGTAGGAGTTGATTTTTCTCTGCGTTGATCTCCTTCCCCTTTGTGCTGGTATCCAGTTGACAGGAAAACATCACCCTTACTTATTTCGCCAGTTGTCCTTAGTTTCAGTTGGGCCCCTTTTGAGGTATGTTGGGGCAGCTCTCTTCTTAGGATCTGCATCTATCTGGAAAAGAGAAGCAGATTCTCCAACGGAGAGTAAGTTAGCACCCGGAAAATTGAGATAACACTTACTTTTTTGATAGACAGTTTGATAGGTGTAGGCCCTCTTATACCCCATGATTGATGGTAGCTTGATGTTGTAGAGTGGGCTTGTGTTTGGGTATGGTTCTGACTTGTTTCCCAGCTCCAGCTAAGGGTCTAGTACCACTGAGTGGATCAGTTAGCCAACTCAAGAGCAATTGATTCCTCACCATGGCTGTGTACCACTATTGCACTTGTGTGGGCATCACATCTGGTTATTTGTTGCTAATTAGGTTAAACAATGTGTTGCTTGGACAGATCTTGGTCATTTCCCCCAGTCGCCTATGTAGCGCCTTCTGGCACTAGACACGCTGACTGTCTGGGGACTGACTCTCTCCTAGCTTCCAGCCATGTCATTCCATTTTACGCGTCCGCTGTGTATGGAGTCGACACATAGTCTCACTCATCTGCAACACCTAACCTGAATCTGCCCAAGATGCCTTACATACCCAGCAAGCACCTCATGGACTAGACAATAAGATGGATGGGAGGGCGGGGAGGGAATCAAAGGGTGGAAAACAGTAATCCGGACCCAAGCGGCAATGGTACCATAAAATTCTACTTCCTAAAAGACAGACCAAATGGCTGAACCTTCACTAGACCCTTACAGGAAACACCTGAACCACAAGACACTGGAGAGGGTAGGATCAAGACTGACCTAAATCTCCTACATCTTCCCTCCCTCCCTCTCCCCTTCTCCCCTCTATCTCTCTCCTCTCTAACTCTTGTATATTAGTTATCTTTTTCCTCAATTTAATAGTGGACACTTTTTCTTTTGATCTTCACTGAGCACCACTGACTTACAATGGTCTTCTGAAAAACAGTGATGTTGTTAGAGTCAACCTGAACTCAGCGTGGTGGTTTGATTCAGGTGTCACCCGTAAACTTATGTGTTCTGAATAACTGATCCCCAGCTAGTGGCAATTTGGAGATTGAAACCTCCTGGAGGTGATGTATTGTTGGGGGCAGGCTTATGGGTGTCAGAGCCAGTTTCCCCTTCCTAGTGCTTGCCACACTCTTCTGCTGTTGTTGTCCACCTGATATTTTTCAGAAGGTGATGTCCACCCTCAGCTCATGCCATCATTTTCTCCTGCCATCATGGAGCTTCCCCACCAGTCTGTAAGGCAAAATAAGCCCTTTCCTCCCATATGCTTTTGGTCGGGTGTTTTCTGCAGTGACAAGAAGCTAACTGCAAAAGTCAGTTAGTATTGTCTTCTCTGTAAACCATATTCCACAGATATTACAAAGATTTAAACACACACACACACACACACACACACACACACACACACAAACACACGCACACGCACACACACATAATTCTGGACACCTTTCATGTGAATAAGTACCACTGAGAGATGGATAGCTAAAATGCCTGCATCCATGGTGATGACTCCTCTCTGTGTAAACTAGAGAATCCCATGGCCGGTTTCCTTATTCATAAAATGGAAATGATGGTATGAACCTCTTTCACTAGGTGTTTATGCAGGCTTATGGCAACACCCTTTTAAAACTGAAAGCCCTATGTAAACAGCACTGCGCTGCAAGATGTTAACATGCTTCAATGATCTTTTAATCATCCATTAAAACATCTTTAATTTAGGCTAAATAAATTCAAGGTTTATAAGAATTCCAGTAGAAGCTAGTCTGAAGATTGTTGTATAATGTGTGTTTTGTTTGGCATGTAAATAATATATATGAATATTGAAGAAAACATGTCAAACTAATGGCAGTTTGTGAAAAGTAGTAAAACACAGTGGTTAGGTCACACCTGACATTGCCAAACACAAGTTGCTTAGTCATATATTTTAAGTAATATCTTGTGACTGGACCAGATTTTGATGTTTGGAAGGATAAAGTTGCAATGATTTGTTCCTAGAATTGTGAAGAGAATTTAAGTTTGTACTGTTGTGAGCCAAAAAGCTCTTAAAAATAACTCTTGGTCCAGAGTAAATACTCAATAAATGTTAGTAACTGTTATTGGTATTATTATTTTTTCTTATTTTAATGATACTCAATTCATGTAGGTAAATTGCAGATAAATAGGAACTATTCTGTGGAAATCAGGAGGTCCAGCTGCACTAACCCTTCGAGACAATTTAAATTGCTTTACAAAGTATTTCATTTTGTATATTTAATAAGTAGGTCTATATTTCTGGTTCTGATATCATTATTTATGCCATTTTGGCACTGCCCTTGTTGCTGCTTTGTCTTGTGATGGTAATGGAGATTGGATCTAGGGCCTTATATATGAGAGGCAAGTACTCTTCCACTGAGGTGCAACCCCACCTCTGCTTTTATACTTTGTTTTAAATACTACAAATAAGCAACTCCAAGAAAGAAAAAAATTAATATGAAAATTAGCCTTTAAATATTTTCTCTATTTCTCCTTTTTTTAAAGGTAAAAGATCTTATTTCATGTGTATTATTTTTATTGTTGTTTTTGAGGTAGATCTGCTCAGTTTCTTCTGGAACTCATTCTCTAAAGACAAGTCTGCCCTCGACTCTTTAGCAATCCCATTGCCTCAGCTACCTCAGTGCTAGGATTACAGGCATGAGCTACCACAGTGTCCTAAAGTATATATTATAGTTTGTTAATTTTTGTTATTATCATTATCATTTCCTTTTTCTTTTTCTCAGATCATTTTGTTTTCTTCAGAGATGCTAATTCTAGTTTTGAGGTTTGTGAATTTCCAACTATATTCCTTTGAAAAATATGAATTTAAGTTTTTTGGCCAAAAGATTTCCTATGAACAATTAATTTCATTTTATGCTATAAAACTTTGAAAGTACAGTAATTTTTTTCAGTTCTAAATTTTCAAATACATATTTTTCTTCCTTGATATAAATTATAATGAGAAACATTCTCTTGCACTAAAAATGCATAGTATTTGCTGTTTTTATTACTTATTATTAATCAGTGATGAATAATTACCTTTGAAGTAACCATTTTTCTGAGGAAGAATTTTATAACTGGCTCTGGGAACAATGTATACTCCTTGTGGCTTTACTAGGATAATCAAATGGCTCAGGTAAAGTGAAAGAAATAAGATGGCTTCATTCATATAATGTACCATAATGTTTAGGTATCCATATTTAGACTAATTCCCTTCCATTTGAGTGCAGTCCTAGACTTTCTTCATGTGATTCTTAGAAGGAAGTATGCATGGTATCCTCATAATAGTTGAATTTATTTTAAGCTTTATGTTTAAGTGCTCCAACAGGCTTAAGTAGAAGATATAGGTCTCTTCAGTGGACTAACTTTAGAGATTTAAGAATTTTATTCTCTGCCGGATTCTATTGGTCAAGTATGTCATGAAAATCTGTTCAACTATAAGAAAATGGAGATTGCATTCCTCTTTTCAAAAGGAAGAGGCCCTATGGACATCTCAAATTTTTTATTTTTTTTTCACAATCTCTAGAGCCTATATCCTATTCCTGCATCCTATTCAGGATCAAGAACTCTCAGAAACGTGCCATCCCTTCAACCAGGTCCAGATATGACTTCTCAGTTTCTTGTGACTAACAAACTAAAACCATATATAATTTTCTTCTACCACATTCAATATGTATAGTCCTTTTCTTTCTTTCTCTATGGTAAAGGGAAATATATAAAAATTGTTATCTATAGTAATACTGAAATTCTGCTGTTGTGAGGAGGTCTTCTTTTAGGCTCTGGTTCTCTGCTCTGGAAGAGAGTGAGGGAGGATTACATCTGTGCTTGTTTTCCTTCAAGTCTTCCTTCTAGACAATTTATTAATTATCTGAGACTTTTCTATGATCAAGCTTTCCAATTGCCTGACAATTTTTATGATACATTTCATTTCGTGTGACTTTATGAATGAGCACATTTCACTATTAGAGGGCCTGCTTCTTGCTCATGAAAATGAAGTGATCTAAAAGTTGTCCAGGTTCTTTGCCACATAAATTTTGGGCTGAAATGATTGGCATCTAGTCTATTTTCTTCAGATTTCCTGTGCTAAAATATTTCTCAAATCCCATGCCACTGTCTCTTTTGCCTGGTCCTTTCCTTGCTTCAGTCAGTGGTGCCTTTTTAGAGAAAGGCTCAGTACCAGCCACTCAAATCACACTTATACCTGGTGGTTTTTATCTACTGTCTCAGGAAGCATTCTCTTTTATAAAAAAGAGTTTCTCACTATTATTTCCTGATGATTATAGTCTTAGGCAGTGAGTGCCATCAAACTCTACAGATTTCAAATTCCCTTGACAAAATTGAACAATAGTTACAGATTTCATACATTCAAACCTTGGATCCCAGAGCTTCTAATTTTATAAGTACACAATCTCCTTCCCAGGTATCAAATCTCAGTCTTTGCATATGTTTACAGTGTGTGAGATGACTCTATCTCTCTAATATCTCTACAATCAGTTTTTCTCTACTCACTAAATCATCAGTAAGCACCACTCAAGTATCTTAATTTTTTGTTTAAATAATAGTAGATATGGAGATAAGCAAACCCCACATCTTTATAGGTAAACACAGCAAAAATGTATTTCACACTTACATCACAGTCCAGTGCATGATAACAGTAAGATTGCTTTACTTGATCATTCAGGGACCAGGGTGCTCATTTGGGTGACAAAGTCCTGAAACTAGAAATTAGTTCTTGGAGCTTATGCATGAGTAGGATAAGGGAATGGATGAGGGATAGGAGACTAATGAACCCTTCAGGTTGTCTACCTAAAAATGGGCTACCTGCTAGCTACAGCAGCCCCTGGGAAAAGTGGACTAATCCTTGGTGTTATCCAAAAGTGGGTTTGCTATCCTCAGCAGCAAGCCTGAGGCAAAAGAAACTGACCCTTAGAATAAATGGTAATATGGTGGAGAATGGAATTTCAAAGGGGAAAGTGTGGGGGGTGGGGAGGGAGGGAATTACCATGGGATTTTATTTTTATAATCATGGAAAATGCTAATAAAATTTTAAAAAAATTTAAAAAAAAGAATAAATGGAGATCCTACTGCATCTGTTGTCACTGCTCTGATCTTGATCTTACTGCAGATGAATCTTTTTTCATACAGGTACCACGTGTGTGTGTGTGTGTGTGTGTGTGTGTGTGTGTGTGTGTGTATATATAATATGTATTGGGTGGGTGTCAAGGTAGTGTCTCACTCTAGCTCAGGCTGAACTGAAATTTACTATGTAGTCTTAGGCTCGCCTTGAACTTACAGTGATCCTCCTATTTCTGCCTCTCAAGTGCTGATTTTAAAGGTATATGCCACCATGCCTGGCAAAGAGAAAGAGAGAGGAGGGAGGGAGAGAGAGAGAGAGAGAGAGAGAGAGAGAGAGAGAGAGAGAGAGAGAGAGAGAGGGAGAGGGAGAGAATGGGTACACAGGCCTCTCACTATTGCAAATAAACTCCAGATGCATGTGCCACGTTGTGCATCTGGGGTACTGGGGAATCAAACTGGGGCTCTTAGACTTTATGTGCAAGCGCCTTGACCACTGAGCCCTCTCTCCAGCCCTTAATGGAATTTTTATCACACTGAAACATGTGAACAAGTGGCATACTGCTTGAGCAAAGGGTAAGGAAATTCCAACTTTGAATAATCTTTAAACATTTGTTCAAGGCAAGGATTTAAAGGTATGCCCTGTTGGACACTGCTGATCCAGAACACAGACACACACACACACACACACACAATCCATAAAAAACAAATGCCATTTAAAAAAAAAGCCCTCCTGTTGTCTTTGACAGATATATTGCAGTTCTGTGGGCACTTTGCTCCTGACTTTGTCTTCAACACTATGGTCAGTACGCATGCATGATTGTGCTCTGACAAGAGCCTGGTAAGACCACTGAGGAAATGGGGCAGAGAGAATAGGTTATGATCAGTGAGCACCTCTAATCAATGCTTGTCGATATTGGCCATCTGTTCTGCTCAGGCACAAATTACACCAAGGCAGAGGAAACTTATTCACGTTGCTTTAAGTAGGTGGATCATAGTATGGCTGTAAGATTAACTGCAGGGAAAATTACAAGTAAGGAAGTTTGCATCTCACAGAAATACTCTCAAAAAAAATATAAATCCATAATCAATATTCGCACAGTTCTGTCTCACACTTCATTTCCATATTTCATTTTTATATTCCATCCCCAGTGTTTGTTCTTATAGTTCATTCCTATGTTTCATCCCACACTGAGGTCCTTCTACGCTAGGCTCTGCCATTCTCAATGTGCACCTTCACAATCATCCCGACATAGTTCATGTGACAAAGGCTGTGGAGATGCAGAAAACTTGGAGAAGGACACCTACTCATGACAGCATGGAGAATTAAAACAAAAACTTTGGTTCAGCACTTTCCATCAATGGACCAGCAGCAGCATTTACTTCAATACACATCCCATAGGTAAGAACAACACAGCTCACCCCAGCTAATTCCAAAAGGGCTGGGAAATGTTTTTAGTGGTACACTCAGACTGAAGCAAAATAGTGAACACATACCTAGTATGGGGTGTGGTCCAGGTGTCCCTCATCAACTTAGGTGTTTTGAATGCAGGTTCTCAGGTGATGGAGATTTGGGAATTAACGTCTCCTGGAGGCGGTGTATTGTTGGAGGCGGGCTTATGGGTGTTATAGCCAGTTTCCCATTACCAGTGTTTGGCACACTTTCCTGTTGCTATTGTCCACCTTATGTTGGCCAGGGGGTGATGTCTACCCTCTGCTCGTGCGATTGTTTTTGCCTGCCATCATAGAGCTTCCCCCTTGATTCTGTAAGCCAAAATAAACCTCTTTTCCCCCACAAGTTTTTCTTTGTCAGTTGTTTTTCTGGCAGCAATGCAAACATGAATGCAACGCCTAGTTTCTGCCACGAATCTTACATAAATGTTTTACTTATTTTCATAGAGAAGTTGGGCAGAGTACCAACTCTAGACCATAGCTAAAGTGAAGATGTATTTTTAATTGTCTTCTTCTAAATATTCTAATATTTTCATGAACTTACGTTTGCATGAGATTATTTTTTTAAATATTATGCAGGTAATAGATTTTACATTTTTATTACTATTACATGTATGTTACTGTGAGAAGAGAAAGTAGCTTGTACCAACTATGTTATTTGAAGTGTATATGCCACCTAATAGTCATAAAAAATAAATGTTACCTGAACAACTGAAAATAAGGCGAGTAAACAGGAAACTCAAAAACTTCCAATTATTTCCCAATTAACTTAAATAAAATTCAGCCTCACATAAATCTCTAATTGGCCCATCCCCTGTCCACTTACCCACACTTATCTCATTTTTCTTTGAAGCTCTTGACACAGCAGCTTCCTTTAGATTCCTGCCTCTGGTCAGATCTCTGCATCTACTGTCTTGCGTTTGCTTTTCATCTAGTTCCAGCTCACATGCCAGCACTGGGAGATCATGTCCTAGCCAAGCCAGTCGCATGCTAAAATATCAACTCATTTCTTTTCATAAAGTTTACCACTATTTGAATTTAGTCAACTTACATCATCTGTCCTCATCATCTAAAATATAACCTTAGAAAACAAGGCCATTGTTTTTCTCATTTACTATTTTATTCTAAAGCTTACTAGGGTGCTATGAACATAGTCAACATAACACAAGTGTACGCTGAATTAATGATTATACAACTTAGCTCACTTTCTTATACATGCCTGGCTCCACAATTATCATATGGAAAGACTGAAATGTCTCTGCTGTATTTTTTTGTCTTCTTCCTTTTCTCTCTCTCTCTCTCTCTCTCTCTCTCTCTCTCTCTCTCTCTCTCTCTCTCTCTCTTTAACCTTGCTTACTCCCATCCTCCAATATTGGGTTTTGACCTACTAACGTGAGATACATACTCAAAAATGTTCCTCAACTGAATACTTTTGACAGGAATTTGATAAATGATTTCCTTTTATTCATGGTACCATGCTTATATGTAATCTTATGAATCTCTACTTTTTTAAAAAAAATTATTCATTTTTATTTATTTATTTGAGAGTGACAAAGAGAGAGAGAGAGAGAGAGAGAGAGAGAGAGAATGGGCATGTCAGGGCTTCCAGCCACTGTAAACGAACTCCAGACGCATGTGCCCCCTTGTGCATCTGGCTAACGTGGGTCCTGGGGAATCGAGCCTCGAACCGGGGTCCTTAGGCTTCACAGGCAAACGCTTAACCGCTAAGCCATCTCTCCAGCCCAAATCTCTACTTTTTAAAGCAAGAAATGTCTTGGTCAAGTTAAATTATATACCATAACTCTCCACAATTTCACCAGATTTTATTTGCATCTATCCTTCAAAAATGTTTTATGCATAGTCAATACTTTATGCAAGATCTCAGTGAAAAAGAGGCATATTTTCTGATGTTTTGTAACCATTGTTATACACAGAGTTATAACAAATCAGCCTTATGTTCTTTATGGAAGTTCTGAACTCAAGATTCCTCCCCGTTGGTGACACGATGTTATACCTGCCTAAGGTATCAACAGTATGATTCTTCCTATATTTCACTTTCACATTCAAGGCCCTATGCCTTTCATTATCTCCTAAGCTACTATAAACATAAAATGCTTCAATTTTTAACTTAAAGTATTTTCGCTGCAACTCCCTGTGAACAGCGGATCTCATGAGTTGCTGTGGCACGTGTCTGTCATTCAGATGGCTGATGGTGCGAAGGGTTTCTCAAGTGAAGAAAATGAAAACTGACCCAAATTGGGAACATGATTTATAAACATGTTCATGAGTGAGGGCTGGCCCAGCGACATTTTCTGTTATTCAAGTCTCTTAGGAAGCAGCAGTGTCATTTTCAGGGTGAATGGGCTAGACACTACCTTCAAACTTATGCTTATTTGAAATGAAGAGTGCCAGAGACATTTATGTATGTCCTGCCCCATGTTCTGGCCAGCTCGGATGGCTCTGACCAAGGTAGGGTGTCTTGAATTCTGGACAAAGTTCTGAAAATAAGCTTCATGGTCCACTAGAAAATATATTTAGCCTGCCAAGAAGGAACGGTTGGTAGTTTGAAGATTCACACAGAAATCTTATAGAACTGTTCTTTTTCCCTGGAGATAAACTTTATTCAAAAAGAGGATGCCTTCCTGTGGTTTCTATAATATTGAAAGTAATTAATGTAAGACTAATAGCAGATTGTTGAGCACAGTTTTGAGTATCAGTGGTTTACAGGCACAGAACTAATGTGAATAATGTAACAGCTAAATGTGTGCATCCTTTATGCCAAACCCAATGCTAGTCATTTTAAATTTCTTAACTTGCTAACTTCGACATTAGATCTATGAAGATAAGTATTATAATATTAGCCCAATTTTTACACATGAGAAAGTTACAGCTTAGAAAGATTTAATAATTCCCCCGAGAAATTACTACTTACGTAGAGACTCAAGATTCAGAAACCAAGCATAACTCCTAGAATCGTGGCTCAAATAACCCTGTGTATAGATGTGTGGTTGCCTGATAAGTACCAATTGGATGGGTGGTTAAATATATGAGTATATGAATTAATTCTTAAATGACGCCAGACTAATGTAAGAATTTGATGTTATTTGAAAATCTATTTCTATGTTGATTATAAAGGCATTATTATTATTTTTTTAAATCCTGAATTTTCTCATCAAAAAGTCATTTGAAAGCAGGTCTTCTATGAGTTGTGTGCACAACGTGGAAGCTGGTGGGACTGCCTAATCACTCATTAGGATGGAGGAACAGCTTGCTATGCATGGAGTCACCTGTCCCACCGAGAAGAGCTAGCAGTTGGCTCTGCTCATTCATTAGCTCCATCTGAGTACCAAATGGATGTTTTACATTATTTATTTACTTATCATTAAAAGCAAGGACAGGGCACTATCCAATTTTCAGAGCAAAACACCCAGAGCTTCCTCACTTACAATTATCCTTCACATAATGCTGAGCTTTGTTAAGGTATCACATGCTTGTAAATTTTTTTCAATAACTGCTACAAAGATTCACCTGAGGGGGCACATGTTTATTCATGTTCTTGATTCCTAATAATGTTTTCTGCCATGGTGATGTTGTATTCATCTCTCTTACATTTAATTTGGCGTCTGACCAATGGGACTCATGTGTTACAGGAGACTGTACAGGATTGGGATGTTTTGCATCTCATTCATGTTATTTGTTCTTAGATTTAGAACCCACACAGCCTGTTGGCCATGTTATTTTCTAATGAGAATTTAATGCCTTGTAGGCTCATTACTATGTAGGCTCCTTCCTTTCTATTCACAGGAGCTTCATTTTAAAATACAGCAATTTTGTCTCTGAATTAGCGATGACTCTGGATATTACAGGCATATTTTCTCTATATAGCCCAAGCTACTTCTGGACTTAAGAACGCTAGACATGTGTGTAATGTTAAAGTTTGCCTTCTTCCATCCTTTCATGTTAATAGACTCCCCCCACTCAAACCCTTGGTTTCAGTATTCTTGGAGATCCACAGGCAGTCAGGTATTGCATTTTGGAATTATTGCATTAACCTTGGAAGTATCACCATTATTATGTTGAAGAACTGAAAATCACAAATGTCAGGCAATTTGTCAGTCATCACTCAGCTAGAAACTCTAGGGTCTAGACATGTTCAAACATAGACCCTCTGACTCAAAATTCCGCCTTCTAGTTCAATATTTCTCTAGTATGAACATAAATATGTAAATCATTAATCCACTTCACCTCAATGTACATATTCTATATATAAACAAATTTTACCACAGCAAAAATGTGTCTTTAGCTGGGTGTGGGAGTACATGCCTTTCACCCAGCACACTGGAGGTAGAGATATAATTGCTGCAAGTTGGAGGCAAACCTGGAACCACAGAGTATGTTAGGGCCAGCCTGAGCTAGAATGAGACTTTACCTCAAAAAAAATCTTTAAAAAAAAAAAAAAAGCTGTCTTTAATGACTCCAACCTTGTGTTTTCAGTTTTACCCACTGGGTTTTGCAGAGTAACTCTCAAATACCTTCCATATGGCTGGCTACCTGCATATATTAGATATAGATCAAATAGCATGAGTTCCCTATTTTTCTTCAAATAAAGTTTTATAATTCCTTTATCTGTGAGTAGTTTGCACTATTCCTTACTATTGTAATCGTGTTTCTTTAACTTTATTCATTTTTAATGTGTAATCTGCTCAGCATAGAGTAGAACAGTACTTCCATCTTCTTATTTCTAGTCTCACTTCTCTTCTTAAGGCTATCCACTGTGGAATTACTGCCGTCTCACATTGTTTTCTTTAGCAGCCATTTAACATGGTTAGCTCATATCACCTTCACTGTGAGCTACACCTCCCAAGTGCTTCTCATAGAGTTGCTAAGGAAGCTCTTCCTCTCCCATCTCACATTTGTAGTTAGTGGAGAAATGTTTCGAGTCAGACTCCACTCCTCCCAACCACAGCTATGGAACTCAACTCTGAACGGCTATGTCCACCAAGAAAACGAAGTTTTCAGGAAACTTGAATTTCCTTCCTTGCTCTGACATCATTTAAGAATTAATTCATATATTGATAAACCATCTAAATGCCATTGATACAGATGGGCATGTGATCATACACAAATCTGTCCTTCCTTGACACCTGTATTTTCCTCTGTAATTCAAGATTTATTGATAGTTAGGATTGGGGCACTACAAGTCCCTTGACCTTTGTTTGTGCAAAGCAACAATTTGGTGGTAGGTCAATTTTTTCAGAGTGAGTTTTAGCCAATAGGATGCAGCTGCTGATCAATAAGTCATCCCGCACAAGCTCTTTGAAAGGGAGTCCATGTAGCCTCTTGGAAGATAGTTCCCTAGAATCTGCCATTCTCAATGGTGCCATCTCAATGAGTGCTGAATACTGGCTTTCCCTCTTGCTGCCACCTCCCTCTATTCTTATTACTCCTGCTTCTCTCTGATGTCATCTGTTGATACACTAGTGACGCATAAGCGTTGGTATCAGGCTCTGATTTCTGGGAACTATATTACAGAATTATAACATCTATATCTTACTGAAGTTTATACTTGAAACATTTGAAGCTTTAATGGATTTTAATTCTTTCATCCAGTCCTCTCATCTTCATGCTTTTAACTGGGGAAGAATTTTCAAATGTATGAAAAGACATTGACCATAATGATACCACTTGGGAACATTATCATTTGACAGTGACTTCTAGTGTCAAAAAAATATGTTTTTCTAAACAAACAATCCATTCTAATGGAGCAAACAGGAGAGTGAATTCAACATAATTGAGTATATTTAATTCATTTAGAGACTGAAGATACCAGAGAGATATAATTTTCCCTACAAAGATTCCAGACTTAAGCAGGAACATCCTGCAGAATTCAAGGACCCACACTACCATGATAAGAATTCTCTCCATTTTCTTTAGAAAATGTACTTGTCAAACCATATCAACTTCCCAGGTATTGCTTAATGTTTGTGTGAAATAATATTTTTGTAAAAACAAATATTTATTTGAGAAAGAGAGAGAAAGCATACCAGGTCCTCTTAACGACTGCAAATAAACTCCAGACACACATGTCACTTTGTGTATCAGGCTTTATGTGGGTTCTGCAGAATTAAACCCAGGTTGGCAGGCTTTATAAGCAAGTGCCTTTAACTGCTGAACCATCACTCCAGTCTCTGTGAAATCATCTTAATCAGTAATCATTTCCAGAAGAAAACATGCTAGACTACAGACGACTTATTTATGTCAAAATTAAGTCTTTCAACTTATAAGTATAACCACTTGCTTAGAGAATATAACTGGAAAGCTTAGATATTCTCCAATTCTTACTTCCAAATCACACTTTCCCAAAGAACAGACTGAGGTTAAGAAAGGCAGCAAAAGCTGCTCTAGGAAAATAGGAAAAGACATCTGCAGACTTTGCACCAGATCCTAAAACTCAAGGACTTTTTCATAACACGTGTCTCAGCTTTAAAAGAATAAAGGTTTTTTATTCTATACTCAGAAATTCCCACAGGAAATAGTCCATTAAGCTAGAAAACTGTGACTGAGAAGAATATATAGTCTGTAAGCTTGTTTTTGGTACATTAATATTTTTAAGCTTCCTTTAACACTTCAATGTAAGATTTGTCTTAACCTTACATATCAAATGCTATTTAATCATCAATCATGATAGCTATAAATCACAATTATATCCTCAAACTGAGCCCTTGCATTTTCTATCCCTAAACAATTGTTCCCAAACTTTTCATGTCCTAAAATAGCTTTTCATCAGACTCTTTCCCTGCTCTCCCATCCCAACAGAATAATGTCCTCATAGCTGTCAATATGTTCTTTCTAATATGCAGCTAAGACCAAGTCATTGCTATGCTCCAAGGTCCTGACAAATTCACATTAAAATTTAAAGATATTTTCCAAAGTTCTGTGTGGCTTGATCCCTGACTCTCTTTCCCATCTTAATGTCCACAACTTTCTTCCCACTCATTTTATCGCACTCAATGTGGCCATCTAGACATCCTCACAGAGGCCTCTCTTTTACACTTCAACATCTTTGCCCAAAATATCTTTTTATAGATTTTTCTTTTTGTACCATTTGTGCTTCCCTGAACATTAATCACCATTTTCTATCATTATGTCTATTGTTTGAACTCTTTCTTTCAGCAATAATCACTATGTGAAATATCTATGGCATAACTAAATACAGTTTTGTCATGTTGGCAAGAATGTAATCTCCATGGAGGATGGGAAACTTGTGTGGCTCCTCTTGGTTTTTACAGTACCTAAAAAGTGTCTACTTCCTCCTGTATAGTGATGAATCAATATTTATTGAAACTATGAGTATGTATGATTGTAAACCTTTACTAGAAAGAAGTCTTTTTCTATGAACATATGTCATTATGATTTTACTTACTATTCCCTGGAAGTTATCCTGTTAACTAACTAAGCAATTCATCATTAATAGAGTCAATCAAAAAAAAAAAAAAAGCCAGTCTCCATAAGCTATTAGAGTGCACTGAATTACTCCATATATTAGAATGCTTGGAACCTGAATGTCAAAGCTATTTGGCTGTGAGTTATTTACTGCCTTTGGACCAACCATAGAGATAATTGTATTCAAATGATCTCATAATATCATAAAAGCTTCTCTATGGCCTATTGTTAATTATGTTATTATTTTACACATTGTAGGCTATGCCTAATTAGTCCCCATAGTATCCATGGTTGGGAGCAGAGGCAACTGAAAAGCCTTAGAGACATGCATCATCATAGGTGGCTTGTGTGCTTAAATGAAGCTCTGTGGATTCAAAAAGCAAGTACACTTTTCCTTTTTAGGTCTTTGATGACTAGCCTGTTATGTATTCACTAGCCAAAGACCAAAGTGCACCTTCATTTAGTTGTATTTCTTATTTAATTTAGGGAATAATGGTAATATGTAATGAATCATATAATAAAAGTTTTCTAAATACACTGGAATCAGCCAGAGTGTAATGCTCTGCACCTTTCCTAATGGATATTTTTAGGACTACCAATGAAGTTGTTTAAAAATTAATATTTTATCTGCAAAATTGCACTAACAGTAACATCCACCTTGTAAAGCATTGTAATAGTAAAAGAAGACTATATGTTAAGGCAAATAGTAAAATAGATGCTACAGTAAATTTTCTATTTATATTTTATGTATATCATTAAACATCTACAGTAACAATAAATACATCTTTATGAAAAAGAAATTATAATAATGTAATTGAGAATGTGGATAATAGGATAGTAAAACATTGATTCTGTCTTATATGAGCTATAATCACATTGCTAAAACAGGGTAAGCATAGCTTCAATGACATATAATAATAAAATCTGCAAATGTATTTTAAAAATATGGTAACAATGTAAGGTGCAGGATAATATGGCTAAGGCAAGACTACCCAATTTGTTTCTCAAAAGAAAATGAAATTCAAGAAGCATTGAAAGAAAGTTGAGATTTAGAAAGTTAGAAATAATGTGATTCTTTAATGGAAAAAAAATGGAATTTTAAGTTCCTATTATCTGACTTTATTGTTATTTAGTTTGCCATTGTTCCTACTGAATACAGCCCCCTCCCCCTGCAGACATGATAGACTCCCACTTCAAAAACACTTTATTAGTATCATTCTGGTGCATGTGTTTTTGAGAACATGAGAGTTACATCTTTTCAAGCATTTTCATATTATCTAACTCTATACTACTTACTTTTGCATATCTATACAGATTCAAGTGTCCCTTTGAATTCTTTCAGTTTCTTTTGTTATAATTGCTAATTGAAAGAATACAATAAGTTAAAGGTAAGTATTAGAAACATAAGTAAAGTACACTAGTCTTTCAAAGGGAAAGTGTCTCTAGACCACACAGAAGTAAAAATGTGTGAATTTGTTGCTTTTCCTACACATTTCTTCTGGATACATAGCTTTTGCTAGTTAACATAAATTACATTGCTTTATGCTTGCTAAATATTTCGATGAAAGTAGGACTCTAGTAAAAAATGATTGCTTTGTAGAGAAGATGGAACTTTTGTAGGGCTTTTATGGGCTGTGACCTCATTCCATTATGAATAATGTACCTTGCGACTTTTCCTTCATCCGTAGATATTGTGGGACCACTGCTAAGATGAACAAATTAATCCTCTTGTCATCTCCACAAGAAAGGTAAGGCATTTATTTAAATGCTCTCCCTGCCATGATGAACCAGGGTAGAAATTATATGGCAGTGTCTGATGTCTGATGAATGGATAGTGTGCAGGTGATAGTGAAGGCTGATGTTTAATAGAAAGAGATGATTCAAATTTGCTGGCACTGATTCCACCATCTCATGGCAATCTGACCACTTCCTCCAATGTATCCTATTCTTACTGGCTGAAATCTATTCCCATCTGCTTGGAGGGCACAGTGCCCAGCCAAGCATTGGTCAGACCCTTGGCACTGATCTTGGGAGATGAGCACTTTCTGGGCAGACTGTATCTCTGTGCCATGTTGCATCTGTTTTGCCAGATGTTGCACCTCTAGGTCCCTTGGTATGCCATCCCTGTTGCCTCATGTCTATTTACAGCACATCTGCCACTGTGTAAATTCCAAACAAGAAAGTAAATGATAGAGCGCTCTCTCTCTCTCTCTCTCTCTCTCTCTCTCTGTGTGTGTGTGTGTGTGTGTGTGTTACATGCATGCATGTGCATGCAGTGGGAGTTGGAGGAAATGAGGGCACAAGAATCACGATGCACTTACATGGCACTGCCCCCACAGGCCTTCTCATGCTGATGTTTCCTGCAAGCTACAGCTGGGGAACATTATGGCACTTGCCATTAGTTGCTAAAATGGATACCTTAAAGTATATTGCTTATAGAATCAGATAACATAAGCCTGAAGCCCCAGAATTCTGAATCACAAAGTTAAAAAGACTGCAACATCTTTCCCAAATAGAAGCAGTAAGACAAAATTGGGACTATCCTTAACGGCCCCTTCAGGTCATGGTTAATTCATCTGGTGGATGTTTTACTGATTACCTGCAACATCTGCAGGCCTGTAGCACATGAATAGACAGCTTTAGAAATAGGATACTTGACTTCTTTCAGGGAGACTATAATATAAACGTACAACAGAGCTAAGTGAAGGTACAAGGAAGTCAGTAGTAGGTTTCCAAGGTAATAGTTATCACTTACCTGTGGGTTGGGATCAAACAGAAGGATGTCCTAATGGTGAATTTGGTTAATTTTTTTTTTTTTTTTTTGGTTTTTTGAGGTAGGGTCTCACTCTAGCCCTGGCTGTCCTGGAATTCACTCTGTAGTCTCAGGGTGGCCTCGAACTCTCAGCGATATCTTCCTACCTCTGCCACATGAGTACTGGGATTAAAGGCGTGTGCCACCACACCCAGCTTGAAGTTGGTTAATTTTGATTTAATTTCTTTTAAAAGAAAACAGTAAAAGCATTTTAGGCACACAGAAACATATGTAAAAGATAGAGAGGCACACATATCATCTTCATGGTAATTTACATTAAGATAAATGTGTCAAATTGTATAATGTATATTTTTGCATTGTCCAATTATACTCTACATCCTGTTTCAGAAAGGCAAATCCCACAGTATTCCAATAGCCTTTACCTAACGAATGAAATACCCCAAGCAGAAATGTGGGTTTGACTATCCCAAAATGGTGATTATGTAGCACTTCATATATCTTGATCAAAATTTATACCAGGAATATCGTAAATGATTCTAGTGATATGCGAAATTAGCATTCTGTTATAAAGATTATGTATATGTTACCATCCTTTAAAGACTGTAAGAACATAGCAAAGTAAAGTCTAATAACAGACTAACACTTGAGTTCAAGAATCTTGTCAGCCTCATGTCCTTTCTACTATTCATTTCAGTTTCAGTGTCAGTTGATGCTGTTAACAGAGTTTATTCTGTCCAGCTTAGAAGATTTCTATGCAAGTTGTCTTTCAGAGAAATATAGAACTAAGAATTCATTGACCTGAAAACAGGTCAAATTTAATAATGTATAATTTCCCCTCAAAATTAGCTCTACATCTTGTTTTTTGTTGAAATACACAAATCGACATGAAACATAGAGCATCCCTCCAGCCCCATCCGAAATTCTGACGTTCAACCACATTTGCTTAAAGAATTTGGTATTGGAACAATAGAAAACTAGCATAAATGGGTTCTCTGGTGTGAAGAAAGGTTATTAAGTAGTTAAGTTTGCAACCAATGGACAGAGGATGGGCGAATAAAGCATAAAAATATAAAATCCCACAGCACATGAAGGATCATGGTGTACGACGTGATTCGTTCAGGATAATTAAGCTGTTTCAGTTGGCAGAACTTGCACCTAGCTCCTCTGCTATTGCTTCGGTTTCATCTTCTATACACATCAAGCATAACCTTTATACCATTCAGAGACCTAACTCTAGTTCTACCAATGACAAGTTCTCTGTTAGTAGTATAGCTGAAAGTCTTGCCATTTAGAATCAAAACTTACTTATTAACAAAAAATTACTTATTAACAAAAAATTAAAAAAAACTTACTTATTAACAAAAAATACTTTTGGCTTCTTGCTTTTGATAGCTGACAACAAATGCTACCACTTTTTTTTTCAGCTGAAACTGTGCATGGACACATCATGTGTTTGTACCATAATTTCCCTCCTCTCTGCCCCCACTCCGCTGAGGACCCTCCTCAGTGGGATTGCTGGTATTCGCCATGGAGTTGCAGGTTAGGAGTTGTGAGAGCATCAGTCAGTCAACAAATGGTGTTTTAATAGGTAAAAGCTAAAGTCAAGTTTTACATGTATTTCTTTGATTTATTTTTAGTGACCATTCATTCTTAATGACTGAAAATTCAAATTAAGACCATATATGCTTCTAGCTTTTGTTACAAAGTGACAAAATCTGATTTTTCTGCCCCAGCTCATCAACCTGTTTGTGAGCTCATCAGCTATTTGTTTATTTGGTATTTGGTGTACTATCCCCGTGCCCTATTCTTTGGAACATGTTTTGGGGGGTGGCACTGGTAATTGTTTTGTTTTGAGATAAGATCTCAATTTGAGCCCAGGCTGACCTAACATGAAAGTCACTGTAGTTCACAGGGAAGCTACCTTAGCCTCCAGAGAGCTAGATGAGCCACCACACTCAGCTCATCAAACATTTTCAAACTCTAAGGACATTGACACATGATCAGAAGCCATCAGAAGTCTTTCTACATATCGACCTGACAGGGAATTCTTACAGGTTTTGAGGTATTCCAGATGCTTTTGCCACATAGTGTGCATGTGTTACCTTGAGCTTGCATCACCTTTGTGTTTCTAGCTCGCATGGGATCTGGAGAGAGATCGAACCTGTGTCCTTAGGCTTTGCAGGCCAGTGCCTCAATCACTAAGCCATCTCTACAGCCCCATTTCCTTCTTTAATCTTCTATTGCTTCCACTTTAAAAAAACATGGAAGTTTTTTTTTTTTTAATTCGGTACTAGATTCCTTTCCAGTACTAAATCATGACACATGTTTGTAAGATATTTTGTAAGGACATAAGCTGTGTTAGATGTGTGAGTGTGATCACTGCAGTGTAGGTGATATTAATAACGTCGGCACTAGTTCTATCAGGTTCAGACAAAGGACAACTGTGAAGATTTCTTGTGTATATGGTGCATGTTCTCCTGAAAGATGTCATTCCAGAAAATTCCAAAATACCACTGCAGCAGTTGACTTAACTCAGTCACCTATTCCCTTCATGATATATTATTTCCTGAGTAATGGCTAGTATGGATGGTGTCTTTCTAAATGTGATGGATTTTACAACCTTTCCATTTGATGATGACATAATAGGGATAGCAGTATTAATGAATTATGTACTTAAGCTTCATAAGGGATCAGGAAAAGTACCAGAGTGAAGGAAAAGAAGCAGGAGTTGTGGATCAGGGGATTCATCCCATCATCTCAAAGCCTTAGTCTTCTTGTCTTTGGAAAAGGAACATTGATTCCTCCTTCAAAAGCTGATATAAGACAAAATTCAGATTAAACATGGGGGTCATACCATGGAATGGCATATTCAACACATACTATAAATATTTTATAGCAAGTGTTCCATCCCAAGGAACTAGATAAGTCAAGTATAATTCAACTATGTTATAGATAAGCCTCCAGATGCAGACTGCATTCACCCATTCACCCACATGGGCACATACACTTCAGTGAGGCTTAGCAGGATGGCAGATACAGATGGGTTTCATCAGCTCTACTGGAGGATGTATGTATGTGTATATATATATATATATTGTGAGGGCTTTGAGCATTAGCATTTGCTTCACAGGGTACCTAAGGAGAAAGTTCGAGTCATTTGGCTCAGAGCATCCTGGTTGGATCATCTTCCTACTTGTTCTTTCTATCAGTGTATCATTTACAAATAATCCACTAATCTTCCCAGAAATTATTATAAGCTTCATAATACCATCTAACAAATCCTGTTCTGTTTAAATCTATGGGAATTAATTATGAGGACTGCAAATGAGATCCATAATCAAGACCAAATCCAGAGTATGCCTTAGTTACAGGCATAAAAATGTGTTATCTAGTTTCAAAAGAAAGAAACAAATTCATTTATTTCAAAACATAATAACATTATCATAGGTCACAATTTGCAAGATCAGATTGTTACACCCTGGGTCATGTATGATATTTCCTGAGTAAATCCTAGACTGAAAAACCTCACAAGAGGGGCTGGAGAGATGGCTTAGCAGTTAAGCCCTTGCCTGTGAAGCCTAAGGACCCCGGTTCGAGGCTCAGTTCCCCAGGTCCCACGTTAGCCAGATGCACAAGGGGGCGCATGCAGACTGCATTCACCCATTCACCCACATGGGCACATACACTTCAGTGAGGCGCCCATTCTCTCTCTCTCTCCCTCTACCTGTCTTTCTCTCTGTGTCTGTCACTCTCAGATAAATAAATTAAAAAATGAACAAAAAAAATTAAAAAAAAAAAAAAACCTCACAAGAAAAGTGAGCTCACACTGCATAATGATTCTTCTTAATTACATACTCTTGGAAAGTCAGACTCCTCCAGACTCAATCAAATTCACACCAGTAGGAAAGTTTGATACCTAGGAGAAAAAAAATCTCCGAGGCATTAAAAGATATCAACATGTAAGGATTTTATAGTGAGATGTTACCAGAATTCAATCGCATAAAGAAGGTAGTCATTGAATACTTGGGAGCTGGCACACTGGATGCTTCCTTCACAGCACTGAGCACCTGAGTTCTGATGTTAAGAACCCATGTAGAAGCTGTACACTGTGGCACCATGTGTAATGCCAGCAAGCACAAAGTGAGAAAGGAGGCAGGTAAGAGAACTTTCCAGAAACTTGATGTTTAGATAACCTGGTCAACTGCAGCAGTGAACAATGAGAGATCCTCTTTCAAAAAAAAAAAAGGTGAAAAGTTGAGGGCCAACACAGAGACTGCTCTGACCTTGACTTCTACACTTATGCTATGATACATACGCATCCATACTTACACAAGTAAATGTAGACACATCACACACACACACACACACACACACACACACACACACACACACACACACACAGTCCCCCAAAAGAAGCCAAAAGAAGGTGATCACTTAACATTCTTCGTTATAAGGCAACCAAAAAGATGAAAAAGTAAATGTTAAAACATGATATCTTTTCTTATATGACTGTAGTGGTTCAGGGCCATCCTTTACCCTGCCTGTCTTAATTCTGATTATGAGCAAAGAAAATTACTTCCATAAGCCTTGTACTTATATATCTCCAACAATATGAGCTGAAAGTACCTTTCCTTAAGCTCAGATTAGTAATAGTAAAACACCGATTTCCTTACTTAAACTTCATGATTTTCCGAACTCCAGTTTCCATAGTCTGAGTGGGGCCATGAACAGCAGGAAGGGAGATTCTGGCTTGGTACAGCAGCCATGAGATCAGAGCAGAAGAATGCAGAAGAAACTTTCCGCATGTTTCCTCAGATGTGTGCACTCAGCCCCTACACACACCAACTTGCAAAAAAAGTTATTTTCCATGATTACTTTGTAAAGAAAGAAATGGCTAATGTCATTTTCTCTACTGATAGTACATTCTGTCTCCCTGGATAGCAAAAGTAGTTTTTGATTCCTTTAAACCTTCTGTGTTGTATGTAATGTTTATCACTTACTAAAAATACACCTTGCATTTATGTCATATAAAGCACTCAAACTGTCACATTTCTTGGTTCTTAACAAAAATCCTGTAAGATACATGATGCAGATATGTATATCTTCCTAAAACACATGGAGAGACCCTAGCTCCAAGGGGGAAAATGGCTTTCTGAGCTTCTCCACTTAGTCATAAGTTCATAGCATTCATACTTTCCTCATTCTAAATTAAAGAGATTTCTCAAAGAGCAGTGGCTTTCAAACATACTTTTAAAATTTATTTTCTTTAAAGGAGATCTGTCATTGAAATCCAATGCATAGGTCAGAAGATACGTTAGTTTCTGTTACTAGGAGAAAATTGTTAATAGAAATAATGTGCAAGACAAAAGGTATATTTGTGCTTACAATTTCAGGTGCTTCATTCCTTTGTCAGATAGTCATTTCTGTGTGTTGGGTGCATCAGAGTATCATGGCATGAGACAGGATGAGAAGAGCTATTTTCCTCACAAAGGCCAGGAAGCAGTTAGAAGGAAAGGAATCAGGAAAAAGGTATGCTCTTCATGTACAGCACACTAATAGCCTACGTCTTCCTACAGGGCCTTTCCTAATACTGCGTTCAAATATAAACTCACCAGTACATTCAACCTTTGGCAAGGTTAGTGATGTCATGGCCCAGTCACCTCTCCATGGTGACATCAGCTAGGGACCAAACAATCCACACATGCATCTCTTTCATCCAATGCTGTTGGAGCTTTCCAACCTGAAAACAAGTATTTATAATGTCCTGAAATGTTGAGGCCCTCAGTCATCAGAAGAGACCAGTGAGCCTTAGGTTTCTGGAGTTGATTCTTTCTCTCCAGCAACAGCCTCTTCTGTTTACTTCAAAATGTTAAGCGAGTACAATTTACATACAAATGCAATCTCCTCTGCAGAAATTAGAAAGGGCTCAGAATACATAAATGTCATTTCTCCCATAGATCCAAATTAACCTTACTGATATTTTATAATGAATCCTCTCTTACCTGCATATTGCCATCTTTTCTATATTTATTCACTACTGGCTATGCAAATTCTTAATTTGTCTAAAGCTGATATCCCAGGTAAAGAGGTAGATTCCCTAGAATTCCTACTTGGATTGTCATTTTTTATTTAATTAATTTCTTGATAATATTCATTGAGGGTTGTTTTAGCCCCCCTCTTCCTTTTCCAGTGTGTTTCCTAATAAGAAATTTCCTTGTGATGCTAGCAGTTTCATTTGTTTATTTTAGTTTTAGCTGCTGGCAATATTCTGAGTCACCTCTAATTCACTCTCTGCTCACTCCTGTTTCCACCTCTTTGATGGGCCACCATCCTTCCTACCACAGGCCCTCTGCACATAATTATGCTTATGCCTGAACTTCACCCACTTTCTCTGGGCCCAGTGAACTTTATTAATTTTTTGAGCTTTTCATTTAGGTGTTACTTCCTTAAGGGTCTTCTCTGCTGGGTTTAGAGTGGCCTTTCCCATTAGGCATCATGTGGCTTAGCATCATGGCTTGTTTCATTGTTGTAATTCACATGAAAATTTATGGTTTTGATCACTGGTCATCCTAAGTAGGTTGTAAGCTCTCTGATAGTTGAGACCATGTCAGAAGTTTCCTCCCATTTATTCTCATTTCTGGCACATAGAAGATACTTAGAGATTCATTACATGGGTAGATGAATGAAGCCATCACTGAAGGTAGTGGTGGTGATGGTGGTAATGATGAAGGTGAGATCTGAAGGCAAGAGAAACATAGGCAGTTTCTGTCCTGAGGCATCTCTTTTGTTTCTAAGTAGGTCATGCTGGAAATACGTCATATGTCTTCTTCTCCCCACCACCCCAGCAGCTTCTGTGCACTCTCTGACATCTGGGACTTCACTTGTCTCTGTTGCTGTCCTCATCTTCTCCATTATCTTTTCCATGCTTACTTGATCCTTCAGTTTTTAAAGTTTTATTACCCATTTCGAAAGGGTGATGATTGGGAGAGGGTATAAGAAAGTTACGAGAGAAGCAGTTCACATCTCTTGTTTTGGTGCTGGTCAATTTGTCCTTAAGATCATAAAAATTCTTCTGGAAGGGATGCCTGAGTCAAGGAGGAAAGATGCTAGAATCCTGAGTGTGAAAATCCACAGCCATAATGATGATTAAGATTAAATCATTGATGCGGCTATTAAATATAAAATGTCTCATTTTGAAAAGGATGTGTATCTTCAACTTATTCCTTATTTTTCTATGTGTATCTTGCAAAGACCCTTCATCTCTGTGCCTATTTTTCAAAAGGGGAAAACACAGTCATCTATACATCTGTTTCATATGATTATTAAATCTTCATTATTCTGTCTATGTTGTGGGGCAGGCAATGCTGCAGGCCTACCCAGGACTTGAAAAAGAAGTCAGCAAATGTGGGATTTTTTAAATACTCTACAGAGCTCAGAAGCTGTGGTCAGATGCAGAGTCCAGAGTTCATTGTGTGGAGGAGCCTTGGGAGAAACAAGCCATCAAGATTAAGGTCATGGGCAGATGGTAAAAGGGGAGAAATGCCCAGATGATGCAAAGCTTCCAATACGAAAGTAATTGTAGAGCTGGAAAGATTATACAGTAATCTGTTTGGTTTTTGGATGTTATTGTTGTTTGTATATTTATTTATTTCATTTGTTAATTCCCTTTCTAGAGTTTCTGAAAAGAATATACTACTAATTTGTTTAGTTGATAGCCAGAATTGAATTTAATAATTTAGATGTTAATCTGGTAATATATGAAGATGATACTCTTAACATTATAAAAATGAATTAACATTATAAAAATGAGAGAGAGAAAGAGAACCCATTATTTCTATGGATATAATTTCATATGCAGCAGCCTACATGACCTATAAAATATTCTCATTTAAAACATCCAATTGGCTGGGTGTGATGGTGCATCCCTTTAATCCCAGTACTTATGAGGCAGAGGTAGAAGGACTGCAGTGAGTTCAAGGCCACCCTGAAACTATATAGTGAATTCCAGGTCAGTATGGGCTAGAACAAGACCTTACCTCAAAACACTAATAATAATAATAATAATAATAATAATAATAATAACAATAAATAATCAAATCTGTCCAAAGCACTTGGACTGTTTTATAATTTATAGAAAATGCACACAATAATTGGACTCATTGATAACACTATGGGAATGGAATGAGCTAAACCTAGAATGTAGGAAATTCTATAGGATTTTGGTAATTCTAGAGAACCTAAATTCTGCCACATACTAGGACAAGAAAAAAGAAACCTGCAAAATTAAGAAAAGAGGATTGAGGGAAGGATGTTACAAAGGACAAAATAATAAAACATAAATACAAACCAAGTGTGATATTTAAACTCAATTCAAACAAATCAACATTAAAATATGCATGAAATAACCAGTGAAATTTGAAGATGATCAAAATAGATTCTGATAAAATTAGTAATAATAAATATCAATTATGAATCAATTAATAATATAATTATTAAATAAAATTATGGTTGATAAATACAGTAATTGATTTTCATTACAATGATTAGTATTGCAACTACTGGTGCTTAGAAATAAAGATACAATTATCTACTGCATAAGAAACACAATTCTGGGTCTGGAGAAATGGTTTTGTTGTTAAGGTGATTGCCTGTGAAGCATAAGCACCCAGGATCAGTTCTCCCACTTGAGCCAGATGCTCAAGGTGCTACATGCATCTGTAGTTTATTTGCAGTGACTAGAGGCCCTGGCATGCCCATTCTTTCTCTCGCTCTCACTCTCTCTCTGTGTGTCTCAAATAAAAAAAAAAGAAAAAGAAGGCAAGAAAAAGAAACAATTCTGCAAAATATAATCTAAGAGTCAAAAGAGTATTAGCCATTTGTTGTTAACCATTAGAACCAGGTGATATGGATTTATGGTATCAGTCTCTGCTTTTGTGTGGTTTTGAACACTTTCATAATAAAGTGTTAAACAAAAGCAATAACAACTTGTAGGTTAAAAGAAACTACAAATGGCAAAATAAACAGCAATAAATCAATGAATTTACCAAGAACTTGCAAACTAATTTGCACATGCCAATTGGTGCTAGAATCGAGCTCAACAAGAAAAAAAAAAAAAAACAAACACAAATCCCAAAATCAAAGTTATAAATGACCCCTGTGGCCTGAACCAGATGTGGTAATGGCTGAAAGCAAAGAGCTGAGAGAATCAAAGGTAATCAAAGAAAATGCTTTGAAGATCTGAAACTGAAAATAACTGTAAGTATAATGTTAGAGAATTAACAGTGCCAAGTCAATTTGAAAGTTAATCATAAATTGTCTTTCTAAACTCCATTCTTAAAGGCAATGCATTTTACATGCCTCATTAAAATTACTTTGTACGGGGTTTTCTTCCTCTTTCCTTTCACTGGTGGCTTCTTTAGATAAGCCCCTTGTATTAAGCAATGAAAGCCGGGATGAGGGACTAGGGCTGGCAGCCAGGTTTGAAGGAAGTCTACTGCCTGAGTAAAAATGAAAAGCCCCACCTGTGCTCTGCTATGCATTTCCATGGAGAGTTCACAATGGGAAGGAGCAATAAATGTAACAGTATAATAACCAGCATCAGGTAAGGGTTGTAAAAGCCTTTAGGAACTGGAGTAAATATTGAGACTTTGGGTTTCATCTCTGGAAGATGGACTTGTACAAAGAATCAAAGGTTAACATATGTCATCTTGTACAATAGGAAAATGTGCAGTGCTGGGATGGAGGGATGGCTTAGTAGTTAAGGCACTTGCCACCAAAGCCCAAGGACTGAGGTTTGATTCTCCAGTACCCGCATACAGCTGGATGTACAAGGTGGTGCATGCATGTGGAGTTCATCTGCAGAGGCTAGAGGCCTCAGTGTGTCCATTCTCTCTCTGTCTCCTTCTCTCTCTCTTTTTCTCCTCCTTCTTTTCCCCCTCCCTTCTCTCTCAAATTCACAACTCAAATACTTATACAGTACATTGGTAAAAGAGCATGTCTCTGTGACTTCTGCATGCAAATGCCTGATGAGTGAACCAGAGCAGAGAAATAGATCAGGGCCAGTACTGGGGTATCTAATGAGATTGGGCTCAGTGACTACGTGCATGAATCAGAGATGAGGAATGACACTGAATCATGTGGTTTTTCAGGAAGGTATTACTGCAGCTCAAATCCACCCAATTGTTCCATCCTTTGGCATAAGCTTTTTTTAGATTTTTCTTTTTTTTAGGAACAGCCAGAAATCTTAGACAGTACAGCAATGTCTTCATTCTTTAATGGTATTTTGACTTTTAAAGATATGCTATTTCTAAATTTTTCATCTTTTTGTCAAATATTTTTCAGAGAATATGACAATGAAAAGTATGGGAAAAGGTGGTGAGGGAAAAAAAAAAACTGTAGGCTGAGGTATAGACTGCATAAATGCTTCTCACCTTGGGCCTGTGAGAAGGCGGTAAACCTCAAGGTAAACATGCATTGTTTATTAAGTTTCAAAGACTAGAGATTGTGAGGTACTACTGTATAACTTATACTTCCTGGGAAAAAAAAAATCTAATTTTACCACTACTAGCCAGCAAGTAATAATTTATTCATATAAGATTATAAGACCACTAGCTCTTATTCTAAACATTGGTCTGAAGATGCATATAGGTAAAAAGAAAATGTATGGCAATGAATCTGGCATTCCATTGGTGATTATTTGTTGACTCTTCAGGGCAACTATGATAAAAATTGTAGGTCTACAAATGCATGGGGGAGACAGGTTGTTATGGAGAGAGAGAGGAATAGGCTGGGAATTAGGTTCCAGTCTTGGCTCTGCTGCCAACAAGCCATAAAAACTGTGCTTCTCAGTTCATTATTTATTTACTGTGTATAACATTCCTATTTCCAAAACAGATTGGAGGTGGCTTTCAATAAAAACTGCTAATGTATCAGAACCCTTTTACGTGGCCATAATGTGATATAAAAAAGGAAAGGAAAGGAAGGTTCTAGCAGCAAATCTAAGATAAAACAGTGTGCTGTAACAGAGGGGAAGTGTCGGTGAGAGTGTCATGGTGAGGGTAAAGTCAGAGACAGTCACACTGCCTCAACAACAGACCAGGCGTCGCGGTTTCCTCACAGAATGAGGGAACATTGAGAGTGGTATACTATTGTTTTAAAGGTCTTTTCCAGGTTCAAGTACTTCTGTCATAACGTGATGTGTCCATTTTTAAATAAAACAGTTATTTCTGCTCAGTGAACAACTACCACAGAGTTTAAAGGACACTTTGAGATCAGGCAGGTCAGTCCTAACTTATCTAGTTCTGTAAGTAGCTGAGTAGGAACCATGATTTCAAACTGAAGCAAGACGGTGGCCATGGGGGTGTTGGGGGGCAGGGAGTGGAGCACAGCATTCCTCACCAGACTGTGGCATGCAGAGATTTGGGGTGAAGCCCAGCTGTCCTCATCAGGCTGAAACATGCGCCTGCGTTCACGGTTTGCCATCAGTTGTTGTTGCGTAATGACTCTAGCTAGGAAAGTGCTTTGGGGAAAAAAAAAAAAAAGAAATGAACCGACATGGCTTTATATTGTGTTGACACAATACCCCTGTTTGTGAAACACAATGAACTCCCAATAGAAATAAATGGGTGAATACAAAGGCAGGCATCTGTGAGTAAGACTGGATGCGCCTCAGATGACTAGTGCTTTGGTGAACATATTTTCAAAATTCCTATATTGGCCTAGGCCCAGCTGCAATGTTGCACTATACGTGATATTGATCTGGATGTTACTATACAGAAAAGAATGAGACAGCTAGAAAAATGTGACAAACGAATGGCCCAGGAAATTTATAGCCACAAGAGGCTAATCATCTAAAATGACTGGGGAAGGGAAGGTGTAGTAATTTTAAACACACACACACACACACGTACATACAACACAAAGCTATCAGAAAACGGGCAAGAAAATTATAGATATGTTTAGAATAACCATTACTATTGTAACAATCAAATAGAGAAAGCCCTGTTTTTCACTACAAGGAAATTCATGGAAGATATAAATAAACAACTTAGAGAAAATGAAATAAATCACCTAGCCACGCCCATTTATGTAGGTAATTTATGTTGGAGAGAGTAGGTCCTCAGCTCATACCTCACTTGAGAAGGGGTCTCTCACTTTTGTTGATCATTGCTCTATTTGCCAGGTAGCTGGCATACAAGTTTCTGGGAAATTTTTCTGTCTCTCTATCATCTTGCCATAGGGGCATAGGTTTCCAAATGCTGCCATATCTCCTGTCTTTTACCTGGAGTCTGGGGATGTGAATTCAGGCATTCATACTTACATAGCAAGTATTTATCCACTAAGCCATCTCCCATCCCTAGAATTTAAACAGCATACCTAAAATTAGTTTTATTACGGTGGTTTTGAAGCAAACTGTTTTTGTTTCCCTAATCCCGTTTTACCCCATCTCCTCCCCTTTACCCTCGCTTGATTATACCCTTCCTCCTGCTTTCCTACTGCATGTTTCCTTTGCTTTCTGCTCACACCCATTCCTTATCTCCTCCTTCCTGTCTCATAGTTTCCCATCTTAATTCATAGTCTTAATTCATTGCAAAGTCTTAAATCCCTTTATTTACAAATATACAAACATTCATGTTTAGGATCCACATATGAATACATGACAGAGAACATGAAATTTTGGCCTTTGTGAGTCTGGTTTTGTTCACTTAGTAGAATTTTTTTAGTCCCTGGGGTGAAGTCTACTTAATCAAGATGGCTAATGCTTTTGATGTGTGATAGGCACACCATTTCCCTGCATATTTCATATCTTCATTTTTCTTTGTAGTTGAATGAAACCTGAAATCTCTTTCCACATATAATCATATGGAAATGTATATAACAGTCATCAGCTGCTCTGAGAAGGCATTTGACAGTGTTGGGAGAAGTCATTGGTTATTGCAGATGGGGGTCTGCCTATACTTGTGACATACAAAGGGTAAAAGCCAGTGATGTTGCTAAGCCTCCTAGAATGTATGGCATGACCTACAACAAATAATTATCAGGTCATAATGGTAGTAGTGCCATGAATGAGAATACAAAATAAAAGTAGAACTATAGTTTTTCAGCCTGGGGTCAATACTTTAAAATCTTCTTCAAGGGCTAGAGAGATGGCTTAGCGGTTAAGGCACTTGTCTGTGAAGGCTGAGGACCCAAGTTCTCCTTTCCAGACCCCACTCAAGCAAAATGCACAAGGTGATACAAATGCAAAGTAGCACATGCACACAAGGTGCCATATGCATCTGGAGTTTGATTGCAGTGGCTGGAGGCCCTGATGCAGAAATTCTCTTTCTCTCTCATTAAAAAAAAAAAAAAAAAATACAAAGAAAATTTTTCTTTGAGAAAATTATCCACCATCCACTCTGCTTCACATTGTCTGAGTTGGAAGCTTGACATAATTTTATTCTAAGGTCTTACGAGATTTTTCTGGGATCCATCTGTTCCCTACCACCTGATCCTTCATGTCTTTATGTTGTTTAATTCAATATCCATGTATGCCTGATGCCCTTTAAAGTGCTGTTATTTAATCTGTTTCTATTAGTTATTTTCCCATTGCAAAGAGAAAATACCTTACAAGAAGCAACTTGAGAAAGAAAGGTGTTATTTCAATTTGCTACTTGAGGATATAGTCTAGCCAGGCAGGGAAGTTATGGCAGCAGAAGATTGAGGCAGCTGGTCACATTCAATCCTCAATCATGAAGCAGAAAATGATGAATTCTGGTGCTCAGCCAGCTCTTTTCTTTACATATAGTCCAGGATTCCTGTCCATGAATTGGTATCACTTAAAGTTAAGCTGGGTCTTCCCACCCCAATTCACCTAATCAAGATCATGACTCAAGGGGTTAGTTGTCTAGGTGATTCTATCAAGCTGCCAATGTAAACCTTCACAGTGTTCTTCTCTATCATTTAGTTCTTTGGACCCCTGATACATGCATAGTTTGATTTATGGTATAATGAACTTCTAGACTTGACCATGACCTTTCTTTCTATTCCTTTTCTGCTGTTTGGAGGATTCATGCTCTCAATTGGCATTCAGGACAATGAGTAAAATGGAAAAGTCACTAATGTGAGCATATTCACTATGCAACTTAGTTTATGAATACTAGACATCCCCATGCCATGTCTGAAGACCCTTCCTTCATGATAAACATAGTTTTAACTATTTTTAAAGTCTGAAAATAGTCTTCAGATTTAATAATGCTTTGGCTTGAAGGAGATAAAGTCTATCAGATGGGAACAAAATAATGAGAAAAACAATATATTTTCAGACAAAAATATGTTTTTTGTAATCATATAGAGAGGAAGATACTGTCATACACAACTGACTTTTACATCTCTCTTTTTTCAATTTATGCCAAATTTCTGCTGACGTGAAGTTTAATTAACTAATATTCAGTTTATACATCAATAGAAAATCCAGTTGAACTTCTGGGAGCACTATGTGCCCAGGGTATATTTGATTTGAATGAGAATTGTAGAAAATATGCTGTTTGCTAGTTGTTTCAATTGTCAATTCTATCTGAGGCTTCTTGGTAAGGGGACGTTATTACATTTTTCTGATATTTTCCCTCTTGGTTGACATTCTCCAGAAATTTCTCCATTGCCTTTAGCGTTATTAACATTATTATTGCTTTTCGTTGGTAAATTTTCCTCTATTCAGTCCTTTGCGGATCAGATGAAATTTGTTCCAAAGTCAAAATTCTCCTCATACTCACACAAGAAACCTACACAATCTTATATGAGTGTAGCACATGAAAGTTCAGCAGGCAACAAGAATATGTAATCTCCCAGATTTTAGAGTAAGTGAAATATTTCTAGTCAGAACTTGTATTTATGTTTTTCCATTACAGGGAAGAAAGAAATTCTTTCCCTCTACACAATATATGTTCCTCATTTGGATGACAATAGAGGACCATTTCATGAGTGTTCATTTATCCTTTCCCTAGTGTAAGTTGAAAGCCATGTTACATGAAAATGTGTTGTGAATGGTTTTTTAAAGGTAATTATAGTAATTTCTTAGCTGGCTTCTTGGAGTTCATGACTATGTACACAATTGCAGCAAGTCTATGGATATGCAAAAATCAAGGCAACTCTTTCTTTTTTTTTTTTTTTCACAGAGAAAGGATAGTGGATTTTAGGATTTATGAGCTGCCTGAATGACAGTAAGTAAAAATGTTATCCTATTTCTAATGATATACTTGATTAACCTATGCAGATATGTAAAAGAAATCCTTTAGGACCTTATTGAGACCAGTCAATCCATAAAATTTTTCCACCACTAGTAAGTTATATTGGTTGAATGTCTCCTGTATGTCACATGCTCTGGTTCTTCTGCGTATGTTGTTTCATTTGATTCCCTCATGTCTTTGAATTATTTACTCACTGAATCAGTCCTTTCAAGATATATGCATGTGTGTTAATTCCTTCAAGTTAGTCAGGTCTACAAGACTATGCTGAAATATGAACAGAAGTAATAATAGGAATCATTTTATTTTTCTTCTTCTTCTTTTTTTGCTTTTTCAAGATAGGGTCTTATTCTAGCCCAGGCTGACCTGGAATTCACTATGTAGTGTCAGAATGGCCTTGAACTCATGGTGATCCTCCTACCTCTGCCTCCCAAGTGCTGGGATTAAAGATGCATACCACCATGCCTGGCTAATACACATCATTTTCTAATGTTTATATTTAGTAACTTTTCTTTCCTCTCCTTTCTTTCTCTGCTATTGGTTGAATCTGGCTAAAGTTTCTGGTAGATGATGCCCAGGCCTTTTATAACCAATACCACCTGGATTTCATGCTGAAGAGCCACTCACAAAAATTGATGGTGATTATATTAATTGATGGCTATGTATGATAAATAAATAAATAAAGCTACTCAATATTGAGCCACTAAGATCTCTTTCCTTTTTTCAATGAATATGTTATTTAATTCATCCAATACATCAACTGGTAACTATAAAAGCCACTGCTATAATTCAAAATTTAAAACATAGCATTTGCATTGGAGATTTGGTGATAAGTAGTAAAAAATTTAGAGTGAAAGCTAAAAATATGGGAAGTCATGTTGTTCAGTGGCAAATACAGGGTGTACCTATCACTTGGAATAGTCTAAAAGGCGACACGCTTTTATACTGAGGGAGCAGCTCCAATGGACATAATTAGAAGAATAAAACTGTTCAGTCATGTTGGCTACTATCAGCTTTGACAGGGATGGCAAGAGAGACGACTCTGATAAGCAGAGATGAAAGGGAATAGAGGTAGTCAGATATCAAGGGCTGTAGTTATAGCAACGCATTTTCTTGTAGATGAAACAATAAGTGATGGAATTTTAAAAGGTTTTAAATGACATTGGTCTAGTACAACTCAAGTAGATAGAATATCTAAAAAACAAATATCAAATTAAGTTTGTGACATCCAGTTCTAATCTGACAGCCACCATTATCATAAGAGGGAGAGGCTTGAGGTCTACAAAAATATAAGGGAAGTTTGAAAGTATGTTTGGGGGAGAAAGATGCGGTTAGATATTGGCACATGGGTCAAACAGTACACAATGTAGTGATTGAGTGAGCAATCTCATTGTCTTAAACCCCAGCAATTTTGAATATGCCCTTTTGGGGGAAAGGGTATTTTAAAACCTACTCAAGTTAAACTAGGACTGATAGGGTTGTCCTAATAAAATATGATGAGTAGGTAGTCCTTAGAGGAAAAAGCGATTTGCATACAGAGGGCATAAGTTAAAGGGAATATGAAGATTAAGAATTTTATAGCAACCCAGCACATTTTCTGTGCTTTTCTTTTTCAGTTTTCACAGTTCAAGTATCATTGTAGTTACCCTGTCTGTGTTCTCCTGCTATACACTAAGTTTGTGGGGAGGAAGAAAGAGCTTGTCTAATTCTCTAAGCCACAGGCAATCAGCATTTATTTGGTCAAACCATGAAATTCCAGTGTACATTTTTTGCTGAAGTTACTATCAATATTTACACTTGCATATACTTTCCAAACATCCAGAAAAATAATAATAGACTTTAAGGCAATATTTCAAAGATTACTAAAGTGACTAGGGCTTTCAGAAAATTAGCTTGCATGTGGCTAAACATTTTATAGTAGTTTCATTTAAATCCCAAAATGAGGAAAAATTGAAATCATAACACTGGCAAAGCACACAAGAAACAGGGTCTTTCTGAGGGTCAAACAGAAATTTATGTTTCATCTACCAATAGCACAGTCACATCAGATGTTGGTGTTGATTTATTTTTAGACCATATGATGAGTCACAGAAGAGTTGAGAATAAAGAGAAATTAGTAATGTAAAAAAAAAAAAAAAAAAGAAGAAAGAAAAAAGAAATCAGGACTAGAAAGCCAAAGAAACCAGTGCTTTCATAAGGCCAGATGCACAAGTAGACACATGCATCTGGAGTTTGTTTGCAATGGCTAGAGACCCTGGTCTGCCCATTCTCTATCTAACTCTCCTGTCTCTCTCTCTCTTAATCTCTCGTTTTCTCTCTCACTTTCTCTCCTCTCTCTCTCTCATAAATAAATAAATAAAATATTTCTAAAAGCCAGTTGGTGCTTCTTTCTCTGACCTATAGAAAGAATAATAGATTAGAAATATAGGCATGGAAAAAAATTGCAATGTTAAATGGCAGTTGATATAGAGCATGTTTGAATAGAAAAATTACTAATGAGGCATTCTAGGTCTCATACCAGCCATCCAAATGCCAAGTGGAACTGAAATAGTGCTCAGATCAGGAAGCTGGCAAACCCACAAATGCTAGTGAACAGACTTGCAAGACTATAAAGAGAGCAGAGCATGCTGAGTGAGTTACCTGGAGATGAAAGCATAAAGATACCATAGTTCACAACATGCACTAATGTCCTAATGAGAAATCTAATCCCAAGCTACTTGCTGAGTGATTATTCCCCAGGATGACTAATAATGAAGAGAATTAAGAAATGAAATACATTAGAATTAGTGTCATTATACAAATCAAACTGTACTTGTTGAACAGGAAAAATAACAAGCATAAGATTTTTTTTAACCAGGCATTTGCATAGATTTATTGACTACTTTCCTTTGAATGTTGGAGCTATATTCAATTTCACTGACGATGTATTATGATCTGACAGAATTGGATTTTTCCTTTCTGTTCAGACATGATTAGGTGCTGACTGCGGATGTGAAAAACAGGCAGCTGGTAACAAATGGCCCAATGTTTCAAGAGAAGAAACAGATCTACAGTGCTTTTCCCCATGGGTATTCAACAAAGCCTGATTTAGTCACTGTAGAAAGACCAGTGGGTCTACGTCGGTTCATACTGGTTTATAAGTGGTATTTCAGCCTATTCTGATATTGTGAGATTTTCTTACTCTTTCTCACTCTTCTTCATTTCTTTCCTCCCTACTTTTCTTTAATTCCTCCCTCCTGACATTCATTTCTCCCTTTCATTTTTCTTCCCATCTTCTCTTTCTCATTTCCTTCCTTTCTCTTCCTTTTTCTTCCCTAGATTTTCCCTCTTACCTCCTTATTAAGAGATGTTGTCTAGTGTAGTTTATCTCAAAGCTACCCTAAATGTTTAGATGTCTGGTAACACTCCCTCCCCCCACCCCCCAGGTAGGGTCTTACTCTAGTTCAGACTGACCTGGAATTCACTATGTAGACTCAGGTGGCCTTGAACTCACAGTGATCCTCCTACCTCTGCTTCTTAAGTGCTGGGATTAAAGGCATGTTCCACCACACCCAGCTTCCTGGTAACACTTTTTGATACATAACTCTAGGACGAGAGTTACTGGCACATGACACACAGAAGCACAGAGGAGAAGAGTGAGGAGCTTTTTCCACTTCTGTTTCTCTGAGTATGTTTTTCTCATTTTCATCATTACTTCGCCTTTCCTTCGACCCTCATTCCCTTTCATAGCATTGTTTCTGTTCCAAGTCTCTGTCCCTATCATGTCTTGTGGCACAGATAAGCAGCTTCCACTTCTTCACACAAACTCCCAGTGAGTAAGCAAGAGGTATTCTCGGGTTGGATGGATTGCTTAGTGGTTAAAACATTTGTCTGCTAAGCCAAAAGACCCAGGTTCGATTCCCCAGGACCCATGTTACCCAGATGCACAAGAGAGTGCATGCATCTGTAGTTCATTTGCAGTGGCAAGAGGCCCTGGGGCTACCATTCTCTTTCTCCCTCCCTCTCTCTTTATTTGTTAAATAAAATATTTTTAAAAAAATTAAAAAGAGGTATTCTCAATTTGGTCTAGTTATTTAGTTATTATTATTTTGTTTTCATTTTTCATATGTGTGTAATATGTGACCATGGAATAGGCATGTTGTGTGTGTGTGTGTGAAGTTGGACGTGGAAGTGTCTACACATATATGTTGAGGCTAGAGGACAACCTTGGGTGTCTTCCACAGGAATGCAGTCCACCTACTTTGAGGCAGGTCTTTCACTAAGCTAAACTGGTTTGCAACCACCAGGGATCCACTTATCTCTGACTCACCACTGGTGAGGTTATAGGTATATAACACCATGCTTGGCATATATGCAGGTACTGAGGATTGAACGTAGGTCCTCATGGTTATGAGGCAAGCACTTTATTGGCTGAGCTATCTCCCCAGCTTTATTTATTTATTTTTTAGATGGTTTCCCAATAGGACACTGCTCTGACTTTAAAGATTTCTGGGATAGCACCTTCCTTCAGCCACAGAGGTGTCTTAAGTTCCCCCTGACACCCAGTGTTGTTTTTCCTACTTGCTTTCTGCTTTAAGAGGAGCTGGTGTTGTGACACCTTTTGTTTTATGAAAACCCAAGACAACTCAGCCATAAGTATATGTTCCATAAGCAAATTCCTTAATCTGTGAACCTGTTTCCAGATGTATAAATTAAGAACAGCAGCACCTACCAAAGCACCTACCCATCAAACTACAGACTGCGTTAGAGACGGGTATGTTATACAGCATAACACACAAGATGCATCCACTGCAGATGGAGGCACATTGCAGGGATCAGGAGATAGGTGCTTTTTAGCAGCTCAAGGCTTCCAGCAAGGCATTGAAAAGGCAAGCCTGCAGGTTGTTAAGTTATTATTATTTTTTATTTTCATAACTTCCTAGATAATCATCTACAGGCTCCTTTCTTTATATTACCTTAGACTTAAATAAAGGCTCCTAAGAGCCGAGGTTACTGGTAAGAACAACTTCCCTCTTCTTGCCTGCCTAACAAGGATAAATGACTCTATCTCTGTGGTTTATGCTGAATGCCTGATAATGTATCTTCAAGAGAAGCACTTAGCAAGAATACACATAAATATGGCTATAATGTGTATTCAAACTACTCTATTTGCAAGGCCAACTACACAAATGAAGGATGAAATCCAGCAAAATAGGTCAGTAAAATTAGCCTGCACTGTTTGAGAAACAGATAATAATAATAATACTGTGTGCTGTCTCTTAGTGCCTGGCTTTCAAGGCGCCCCAGTTACATAAGGAAAATTTATTGTGAGAATAAGGAACTCATTCTCTTCCATCTTAATGTGATGTCTGCTAGTCTGGGAATGCATGTCATAGAGATGTATTGTCCAAAGTGCACTTTTTGAAAAGCCCTTTGCCTTGCAAACCTTGATATTTGATTATTATAGAAAATGGATTTATATTTCTTAATCCTAAATCCATGCTGCATCCCTTTCCCTGACATCCCAGCCAGCACATCCTAAAGGAATAGAATAGAATCCAGAGGTTATTTATTCTTAAAGAGAGAGGAACATAAGAAAAGAAAATAACTATCTGATTATGAAAGAGGGATCAACTTAATCTATATTGATCCTAGAGCCACTGGAGGATAAATGTTTTCAGGTATGAAACCACATAGTTTGCTTCAACAGAAGGAAAGAAAGAATGAAGCATAAAACACTAAGTGCTCATTATAGGAGATACCTGTACTTAACGATTTTCACACCACACACCATTCATAACTAGAAGTTGCCACCTTGCATCTTGGGAAAATTTGACCCCTGGTTTGCTTACTCACTGTGGTTGTTCAGCTACTGAATGGAGTAAATAATGTCCATCTCTATTTATGACTCACTGTATACTTTTACACGTTCCATATTACCATTATTTATCTCTGTGGAGTAAAGAACATCTTTATAACTATAGTATTAGAAAAAATGTAGTAAGTGATTACATGAGTGTTAAGGTCTTTGTGACCAGAGAGATAGGAGCCCACTGCCTGCAGGAGAAGAGTGAGGAGAACCCCCAGTGTTGGAGTCTGAGTTTTCTTTTTCTTTTTTTAAATTTTATATATATGTATACATATATATAAATTAGTTTTGTACTCAGCAAATACAGTCAATTTGGTACCATTATTAGGCTCATCCATGTCCTACCTCCTCTCCTTGGCCCCTCCTTGTCAAGGTAAATGGGTCATGCCTTCTGGAGTTAGCCCACTGTTATGGGTAGGATAAATGTCTCTGCATATCATGACCCAACATATGGTTCTGACATTCTTTCCACCCCCTCTTCTGCAAAATTCCCCTGAGCCATGTTGGGTTCAGTTTTGGTCTGCTTCAGTGATGAGGTGTTGGGGCCCTCTGGGGCTCTGGATCTCTGATTTGGTAGGAGTTGATTTTTCTCTGTGTCAATCTCCTTCACCCTTGTGCTGGTACCTGGTTCACCAAGAAAACAGCACCCTTGCCTGTTTTGCCAATTGTTCTTAGTTTCAGCTGCAGCCCTTTTAAGGTAGGTTTAATGTGCATCCCTGTGTTTGTTTGCTTTCTGGCTACCATGGATGATTGTGGGCAGGCAGCTGGGAGCTGGTATGAATAGTGTCTAATGTAGAGAGGGGAAGATGGAACCATGTTAGGGATGGAAACTGAAGTGTCACACCTGCCAGGGCCTGCTGTCTCACTGATCAGTAACATACAATAGTATTTTAAGTAGAGAAACTGCTTCTGTCTTCTGCCATTAGTCTCTTTGAAATCCCTTTATAAACTCTACCAATTTAGTCCTTACACTTACCTGAAAGGATGTTTCATTGCCTGTGTCTCGAGTAAGGAAAATTAATTTCAATAAGGAAATGAAACTTGCTTGAGATCTCACAGGTAGGGGATTTTAAAGCTGGAATTCTAACCTTTATCTATCTAAGTCAAAGCAAAGCCCATATTTTCATATGCAAGCCAGGGATTTTAAAGTTGTTGTAAAAAAATTACAATATTTCTTTTTTTTTTTAAATTTATTTATTTATTTATTTGAGAGCCGACAGACACAAAGAGAAAGACAGATAGAGGGAGAGAGAGAGTGGGCATGCCAGGGCTTCCAGCCTCTGCAAACGAACTCCAGATGCGTGCGCCCCCTTGTGCATCTGGCTAATGTGGGACCTGGGGAACCGAGCCTCGAACCGGGGTCCTTAGGCTTCACAGGCAAGGGCTTAACCGCTAAGCCATCTCTCCAGCCCCAATATTTCTTTAAGAAGAATAAAAATCTTGCCTTTCTTCCTAAGAGCCTTGTCTCCCTTGAACATGTTAGCACAGAGGACGATAGAGGTGTTTGTTGGCCTTGATGGTTTTCCTGTATGTAGCTAGACTTAATGTTCTTTCCTGTAGCTTAGCTTTCTACAGTGAGTCTCCCTTTACATTCTTCAGTTGTCAGGGTTTGCTCCCCTTCTTATGGGAAATATGGCAAGGCATTATCACCTTACATCTGTCCATCACACTGATAGAAGTACTGGAAGGAAACAATGGTTTGTGATGGTATACATACCTGTATTACCTTCCTGACCTTTGAGAGGATAAAAACCATTGTCAAATGCTGCTGCATTTGGATCTGGATCATTAGATGCATAAGTGCTTATTTCAAACTATGAGTAAACAATCGATAATCAGAATCTCAGGACAGTCCTGCCACTTGCATCTCAACATGTATTCCTGAAAGCAAAGCTCTGGCAACTTTTATCCGTGGGCACATCTGCTGATTCTCTCTTGCCAGGATGACAAGAAGCTGTGGTGAGGCTGCACACTTGGAACACAAGGGTGATGGCTGTGAGTAAAGGGACACTTTCAGAGGGACCTGCCTCTTCATATACGTGTCTTCACAGCCACTTCCACTCAAACCAAAAGCTCTTGGCAAAGGGAACTCATCTTAATCTCTCCCAAATGCTTTACCAAAACCGAAAGGAAGTTAGTTGAAATCTGTAAAAACTGTGTCTGAAACCTCTTTTTGATCTCATTTTTTATGATTTTCCCATCTTATTTGTCTTTCGTTTAATGATTCTCCTATAGAAGAATGAATAACTACAATAAATTCAGTAAACATATGAAAAACTGTATGAATTACAGGTATCTTCAAGGCCATTCTTACTGTCTCTTATGCCCTTCTTATTTCTCAGTCTACATCTTGGTGACACAGAAGCAAAGTGTTGACACTCTCAAATACAAATATTCAAGGAAGAGCTAATGAATAAACTAAAATATGTACGCAGCATTCATGAAAATCACAGGAGATAGTAATACACTACCCCAGCTATGTCTACCATCTCTTGAAGCAGGATTTTTGCATCCATGGAGGAAATAAATTTATAATAATACAGGAGATCCCAGGCTTGTAGACCCTAGCTTTTGAATTCTTATCCAATTATCAAGTAATTGAAAAATTAAACAAACTCTAGGAAGGGTAAATTATGAATTATGTGACTTATTTTAGAAAGAATTAGAATCCAGAGAGATGGTTAAGTGAAAGACTCATGCAAGAAGGGAATTCTTCCCGTTGTCCACCTGGAAAGGGGTGGAAATGGAAAGAATCACCTTCACAGAGAGGTCTCTGGAGTACACACACATACACACACACACAGAGAGAGAGAGAGAGAGAGAGAGAGAGAGAGAGAGAGAGAGAGAGAGAGAGAGAGCACAAAGCATTAGAGCCAAACACTTCCCTTTACATAACTTCACATAAAAGATCAGAAAGTATTAAGAGATAGTCAAGGACTCAGAGATTAAAGAAAAATCATACATGTAACAAAGTGAAAAATTGAGGAAAACAAGACAGGACGTGCTCAGTCAAGAAGAAATCGTCTCCCTATTCCAAGTCAGGCTGTGAAGGGTACAACTTACCAAAGTAAGGATTAGAAGATCCAGTCACCATGAGCAAAGGGGTCAAGAGAGATGTACACATGTGCCAGTCCCAATGATGTGGGTCAGACATCCAGTTAGGATGAGCCTAATCATCAGATGACTCAGATGTGTAAGGGAGACACGTGATTGGTTGGTGGACTCAAGAGGCTGACTCAGGTGCTCTGAGCCCAGGGGAAAAGGTAAGGAAGCAGGAAGCACTGCCTGAGCTGCTGCTTGAAGCCATCTTGAATGAGACTTCATCTGACATGGGTTCTAGTCATGCCAATGCAGGGAAGGTGGTATCTATATTCTCCTTGGACATTTGTCCCTGGGTGACTGCCTACAGAAAGAAAAAAAAAATCTTTCTCCTTCCTCCTTCACACTTTTGGTCAAAATGTGCATGGAAGAAAAGTGCACAGGAGAGATACCACAGGGAGAGATCACAGGAGAATCTGTTCTCTCAGAAGGAGGAAAGTTAACTAACAAGAGCAAACATGGGTGGGGGAGGCATGCTTACCTCTACATACTTCTTTCTCCCATTGCCTCCTGGGGTCTTCAATAAACAAGGTCAAAGTAGGCTAAAAGGCAATAAAGCCACCACTGTCATACTAACAGGTCAGCCTCCTATGAAAGAGATAGGAGGAGAAAGGGAGAGAGAGAGAGAGAGAGAGATCTAGAAAAGCAAGTAAAGGTCCATCATATCATGTCTCTAAGTTATATCTAGTAAGCCTACATGTACCCTGAGACCTTTAGTATCACAAGAGTTCCTCTTTCTCTGGACTACTGTGACAAAAGACAACCCACTACAGAATGATCAAATACAGTTTTATCCATTGCCTTGGTTTCCTGGCTGACTGATATTACAATCTGACTATGTGCTCTTAGAAGAGTCAGGATCACATCTTATCCCTTGGAAACGTGTTGAGGACCAAGGCACCTGTGTTGGAGTTCAGCTGGCCTAATCCAATATGAGGAAACTAAAGTGGATATCTTCCTTTTTCATGAATGCATAAGTGAAATTCACTTATTCATTGCTCAGTGTCCCATATTGAATAAAACTCTCAGGTTAAATACAGCTTTTATAAACTTACATTTTGTGCCTCTAGCTTGTAACAAGGGACTGTCTTCCCTTTCTATTCTTCCCACCCATTTCATCCTACCTACCATTTCTGCATTTCTACCTAATCTCTGTCTCTTCCATGATCCTTCCCTTTCTTCTTCTCCCTCTCCTTCTCTCTCTCTCCCTCTTACTCATCTTCTGGAGGTAAAATCATTTTGTTTGGAAATTCAATCTTTATCTCCATAAGAATTCACATGGGAGGAGTTTGATTTCTCCATGAATGAAATAGGAAATAACAATAGGCTGCTTTTATTTAGAGTCTCTCTATCCTCTCCCTCCCTCTAAATGACTGTGTCATCAATCTGAAGCAGCAGTGTGCAACAACGTTAAAATGAGGGATGTTTGATGAGGGAATTAGTCTACTCACTCATTATTCTTGATTAATAGAAAATTATCCTGCTAACATTTACTGTGCTATTCATTTGTTATTTGGAAGTGATTAGCTACAAAGAACAGTTCAGAACAAGCCAGTCTGGTAGTTTCAGTCATAGCTGTAATTACCTCCACTGTGCCTCTTTCTTCAACCACACCTTCCTCACTTGAAAACAGTTCCCAGCATTACTCAGACCCAACCTCTTCTCCGATATGATCAGCTGTTCTGTCTGAACCAGAGGGAAATCAAGGGCTTGCTCACTTTTATGCAGTGCACAAAGACCTAAACAGTATCAGTGCGAGAGTTTAGTTTATTAACCAAAAATTGGTAGATCTCAAAGCATAGCAGAACTTATTCCCTGGACTTCCCCATTAGCTGGTTTCCATCTTCTGCTTCCAACACATTTCTCATGCGTTCACTTTCCTCCAAGGAGTCAGGGCTTCAGGCAACGTATTGAACCAGCTTCAGTGTTTGCCTCTGGAATCTGTTTTACTTCTTTTTCTCTAGTTTAAGTGTTCCATCCCTAAAGTTCTCTTTCTGTTCTTCAGGGTAGCCCCAGGATACCAATATCCAGTAGGCATTGCCATAGTCTACCTTTAGTTCTCCCACCTAAATTTTCTGTTTCTGTATTTCTTTTTCCTTGGGGACTAACTTGCCTTGCCTCTTAAGATGTAATCAATAAATTGATTTCTTCTAAAGTGTTAATGATGATTGAATATTTTCTGGTTAAGGTGTGAATTATACTAGGATAGTTATACTTTGTCAATTTGAAGCCCTCACATGGTGATTCTCAGCCCACATTGCTCATTACCGTCCTTTCATGAGCCTTATTTGAAATTATTGATAATTTAATGATAATTCTAGGGCACATGCCAGCATTTCTCATATAATAGATATAAGTTGAACTTAGGACAAGGCTGTTTGGAGATTTTGGAATGTGTAAGAGAATATTTGTCCAGCTGGCCAATATAGTGCTCTTAAATACGTCCTTTGTTACGTGGTATGTCCTACTTTCCAATATCCAAAACTCTATTTCCACCAGACCATTTTTGCTTTTAAATTAATCCAGAGTTATATTCCTATAAAATGAATCAGAAACTACAAGAATTTGTACCATAATATTTTGAGACTAATGCATGGCTTAGGGTTTTTTTTAAGTTACCTTGGAGGGAAGGGTTTGTTGTCAGACATAAAAATGTATCATATATATCAAATTGCATTTTGTACTTTTCATAGAGAATATGACTTTTTTCCATTGAGGATACAGTGAGGAGTTGTCTGATATGCCACATAAATTGCCATACTTAGCACAACCTGGTATTGATTACTACATAGCACTAAATGGCAACAGATGTACCTCTCTCTGTAGGCTTAGAGTCCAATCAGGCATAATGATGTGTGCAAGGAACACATGGCAGGAGAAAGGAAGTGCTGGCATCAAAATCTGGAACAAGAATAAGGACACTTATATTCAGAAGAACCTAACCAGAAGGAGGTAACAGATAAACTTATCTTTACATGAACAAAACAGACATGCTGCTGGACATAGATGGGTCTTGTTTTGGGCAGAGTTACATCTTTTCCAACTACCTTGTTATGGACAAGGTCTTCTGCTGAAATCTGATTCTTCTTCTTGGCCTTGATCTTACTTCCTCCATCATGTGTCCTTCTTTCCTCATCACGCCTCCTTTTTCATACCATTTCTCTAGTTTACATGTAAAATAGCTGCCCCCCACAAAAGGCCAGCATGTTAAAGAAAGAGTCACTATTTGGTGAACCCAATCATTTAGAGGTAATTGGATTGGGGGTTTCTGACCTCATCAATGGGCCAAGTCATGTTTCCCAAGTGGAAACAAATAATAATTTTATATTAACTTTCTAAACAAGCAAATGGAGTTCCTCTCAGCCGAGGACACAGCGCAGGCAGTATCATTTCCCCTGGTCCGTTGCAAGGGGATTAGCTGAAGCTATGGCTGGCTTGTGAAGTCACGCTGGGGGACCAAGCACTTCCCCAGCTGCAGCTTCACCTCGGGTAGCTTTTTCTCCCACCAGACTCAGCAATGTCCAGGACTGTGTTTGGTTGTCAGAGATAAAGTTGCTTCTGGTACTTGGTCGGTGGAGGCTAGAGATGCTGCTCAAAATCCTACCATTTCAGAACAGCCCTTAACAACAAATATTTCTGCTGCTCCAGATATCAATATCGTCAAGATGAAGAAACTGCACTGCACTCAAGGTTCCAGCTGAGACTAGGTTTGAGGAAATGGTATGCAGCTGAACAACTCTTTGTGCTGGCTTAGATTAGAGTGATGGAAGTCAAGGGAGAGAAAGCTTAAATAAAGTATAAGGTGCAGATGATAGAGAGGGACCTGCATTTGAGCACTACAGCAGTTCTATTTAGATGCTTTGAGCATTCAACATCCCAGCAACACGATTCACTACATTTATTTGGCAACAGCTCCACTGCACAGGCATTAGACTGCTTTTCTTGATAATGACACCCAGACGAAACAGTAAGCCCTAAGAGCAGTTTTGTGGATTCTGTGGTCTGACCCACTGCCCTTTAATAAGGCTGAATTCCCTTTGAAACTCTCAGTTGGCAAGGATTGGGGTACTGGGAGCAAAAGGCTAGTTTGATTCATTTTACCCTCTGGTTTTCTTCAAAATTACACACGTCACACTGGAGGGCCCCAGGTGAGAAGAAAGGAAGCAGCCATCAAATTGGATAAAATAATAAAACAACAGGAGTCACAACCTCTTTCTTACCCAGCTGTCTCCCTGCAATATTCACTTAGTTTTCTGTCTATAAAGCAAAATTATAGTCCAGACCCTGAACTATTCCAATTTTTCATGTATGTCACGCTTTGGTAATTATTAGTCATAATTGAAGGACACTATGTTATCTTTTAGAACAAATGTGACTTCAGTTTCTTAATCCCAACACCGATGAATTAGAAGTATATACAGAAAAAAAAAATCTGTGTTCATACATACATTAGTTAGTCCTTCATAAACATTATTAGAAAAACAAGATGAAGCTGGGTATAGTGGCACACACCTTTAATTCCAGCACTCAGGAGGCCAGAGGTAGGAGGACTGCCGTGAGTTCAAGGCCACCTGAGACTACATAGTAAATTCCAGGTCAGCCTGAGCTAGGGTGAGACCCTACCTCAGAAAACCAAAAATAAAAAAAAATTAAAAAACTGAGATGAATGATTTTTGCAGTATCTCTAATTTGTGATGTTTAAGATTTACTCTGGTCCTATATCAGACAAGTCATGACTTAGAGAAATTTAAATTTTTCTCTGTTTTTTTTTTTCTTAAAAATGTTTTATATGCTTTGTTCATTTGCAAGGAGAGAGAAAGAATGAGAACGAGTGAGGCAGGGTTTCTAGCTGCTGCGGATGGACACCACCCTGAGCATCTGTCTTTATGTAGATACTGAGGAATCAAACCTGGGTTGTTGACTTTTCAGGCAAACTTGAGCCATGTCCGCAACACTTTCTCTGTATTTTTACATAGACAAGTACAAGTAACAGTTTATACAAATAAATTTCAAATTTACATATAAAGATACATTTTTCTGTTGCGATTTCCCTATCCTTTTATAATACAGCTCTATGGCTATATGATTGAGGATGCAATCTGTAGAGAGGTTCACAGATGTTTAAAGACATTTGTTTCCTGCACAGTCTTTGTGATGCTAGTTTATTGGGAAGCCTCTGCAAAGAGAAATATGTACTCAAGAAACTTTACTTCTCTCTGTTAATAATGATGTAATCATTTGCCCCTCAGTCACTTCCAAATCTGAAGATGAAATCCCTGTGCTGAGAACTACAACTCAGATGTGCAAGATAAACCACTTAGTACTACTGCACAGATTTAAAAAAGGAAAAAAAAATGGTTAAGACACAAAGGCAAGCCTTATTTGCCAATGAACTATTTTCTATGGTTCAGAAACAATAGAACAAAGATGATTTCATAAAGATTGTTTAATTCATAAATACAAAAGACTAGCTCATGCTATCCTAATGTAAGGAAAAAGGATTGTTTTTAATATTGACCCTGTAAAAATCACATATAGTATGTTCTTGGCATTTCCTTATTCTAAATGAATTGATGATCTAACACATCCCTAAAATGTTCATAGTGAAATATAAGGTTGTTCATCATAGCACAGAACCACACCCCACATTGCCTTCCATCACTTTGACTTCCATCACATGTTTTTACTGTTGCCTCACTCCATCCTAGCATAGTAGATAAAACCCTGTAGTCATAATAGACCCATTTTTTGTAACCTGATTTTTTTTTTTTTTTTTTTTTGTATCTGAGCCTCATCTTATTTCATACAGAGGCCATTATTTCATTCCTTCCTTTTCTCTCAGATACCATGCAACCCTTAGGGCTTTTACTCATCACTTCTCCAAAATTTAACATCCACCTAAGATACATAATTATTTAAAATTTCTCCCAGAACTCAATCTTAACATAGTTTAATGATTTATTTTTTTCCTCAATTTTTATTAACAGTTACATGATTATAAAAAGTATCCCATGGTAATACCACCCCCCCACTTTCCCCTTTGAAATTTCATTCTCCATCATATCCCCTCCTAATCTCAATCAGTTTCTCTTTTATTTTGATGCCGTGATCTTTTCCTCCTCTTATGATGAGCTTGTGTAGGTAGTGTCAGACACTATGTGGTCATGGATATCCAGGCCATTTTATGCTTGGAGGGAGCACGTTGTAAGGAGTCCTACCCTTCCTTTGGCTCTTACATTCTTCCCGCCACCTCTTCCACATATATTTTCAACATCTGGAATGTAAGCTTCTTAAAGGCAAGGATCTTTCAGAAATCATGTTCACAGTGCCTGCAATAATACCTTGAGAGTAGTGATGATCCCTCAATAGTTACTGACTTAAGGAATCAAGATAATATCATGTTTCATAGAACTCAAGGGCAGATCAATTTGGGACTTATGAAGGACCAGTAAGTTGTTTGGAACCTTGGAAACTTCTCTTTGTAGATTAATAGGTACCCTTTCATGATTACTTTTCCCATGTCACTTATCTCCCCTCTATGTGGCTTCTTTCCATTAATTCAGCCTGTGATAACTAAGTACCTGTGGCCTTGGTTCTAGTCAATATCACTGAATTGTCCAGAACTGGAATAAGGTGACCTCCTTTGTGGCCAATCAACAGTAGTTAAAGGAGGTTATTACATGGTTAATTGTAACTATTAAATATATGCCAGGTACAAGGTTTGAGAATCACTGGTCCATCTACAGAAACTTTGTTGCATAATTTATGAATTATAGGTTTATAAACAAAACTTTTTAATTTTTTTATATTTTATTTATTTATTTGACAGAGAAGCAGAGAGAGAGAAAGAGAGAGAGAGAGAGAGAAAATGGGCATAGGAGAGCCTTCAGCTACTGCAAAGGAACTCCAGATGCATGAGCCACCTTGAGAATCTGGCTTTATATGGGTACTGGAGAATTGAAGCTGGGTCCTTAGACTTTGCAGACAAGCTAAACCATCTCTCCAGCCCCATCAACAGAACTTTTATTGCATACTATATGCTCAATAATTACTATTTTTATTCTTCTTTCCTTTTTCGTCATAGTCATGTCTGAATGTGTGATATAAGAACTATGAGAAATGCTTCATCCTCTCCATCAGGACCATTCATTTTATGTTGATATTTTTGGGACAAAGAATAGTTCTAATTCGTTTCTGTGCTATGGCTACTTTAGTTCACTGATCTGTAGTGGTTGCAAATATCACTTTGGCTGGATGCCCTGATATCATAAGAAGCAAAGGGGTAATTCTAGGTCTTGACTATTCTGTTGGCAACAAATGCCTTAATTGTCAATCAGTGTGCATCAGGTCATTTAGGAGAGATAAATAGCTTACACACCCACCAGCGGCTTATACAGGGAGAGCACAGAGAATCCGTTCTGAGAATTCCACAGTTCTCATTCACTCTGAAAATTGGAAAGCTCTGTTCTCACAAAGCAGGTGGACCACTCTGCTGTCTGTGGAGTTAACATTGTCTCCAACCCTCTTACCAAGGTTGACGGCAGAACTTTGGCAAGTATTTGAAGAGTCTTGGAACCCCAGCTCAGTCTATGTGATTTGGATAATCAACATTTCTCTCATTCATTTGTTTCCTTCCTAGTTGAAGGTCGTCTGTAGGAGTATACTTATTTGGTCTATACTAGTTAAAAGTCATAGGTACTACAGCAATAAGCCAGGAGGTTCCCCCGTGGAAAACCTCCTCTGTGCAAAAGGAAGGCAGGACTTATGTATACAATCACATTTGAATTTTTTTGGTAATTAATCTCTTTACCTCTTTTTATTTTTGGTCAGGGAAACCAATGTAACAAGGGAATGTAACAAGAAGGTGGAGGAGTTATAAACAAAACAAGTTTGGCTTACTATAAAAATCTTTGAAGATTTAGTGAAAATTAAAGGATTTGTAGAGACTTGAGAATTTCACGGATTGTGAAGATTTTTTTAACTCTGTCTGTAATAATTCAACTGGGAAATCTTCAAGGGACACCTCAGAGATCTGGAAAAAGTAGTAAAAGGGAAGGACAGATCTCTGATCATGTCTGTCCTCAAGGGACTCAAGTTTGCAGAATGGGAAAGATGAGGTACAGCTGCCAAGGTAACATAATGCTTTTATCCATAAGGTGGCATGTTCTTAAATCTGAGCAGCAGCAAGAGGAAGAGACTGAGGAAACCAACAAGGGTAAGGACAAGAATGCAGGCCGTGGAGGAAAGCACATGTGATGGATTCCTCTCATACCCGGATGAGAAGATGAAATGTATGTCCTGGTATAAACAACATGAGCCATGGCTGCATGGAAGTGCTGATATAAGGAAAATGGAGCTGATGAGACGATAGGTATATATTAATCACCTGTGAGATAATTTTCTACATTAAAGTAAGAGTGGCTCAAGTCAAAGCCAATGGAGAGTAATTATGGTGGCCTCCAACAGGACTCCTACCACACACTAGCCTTGGATTGTTGGCCCATATGTACGTCCCAATCAAAAGCAGTAGTCTCCTTAAAAACCTTCTCCAACACCTGATATTAATTTTCTGCTCTGTTGTCCTATCACCTTCAGTAACATGGTTTGTTTTATTATTTTCACTTACAAGGGAGAAAATCACAATTAGAGAAGTTAAGAACTTTTTCAAGGTTAAAGAACTAGTAAATGCATAGAGATGTGGGGACACAACTCTCTACAACCCACAAATCTATTAAACTTTGATTACATCTTATGAGCTCCATAAGTGTTTTGCTTGTGCTTTTATTAGAATAACATCCAGCTCAGTGCTTTGTCCTATTGCAAAGCGTATGTATACTCCACAGCCTGCCTCCATAATATAAACAACTTGAGTTTAAGAACCATATCTTATTTTTCATTTTATTACCCATTATACCAAGTGAGTAGCTGATCAGAATAATATGTCCCATAAACTTCATGTAACTTACAGAAAACTAGTCAAGAGAACGTATGGCCAAAATGCCTTGAAGTTACTCTTGTTATTTCTCCCACCTTTCACCTTGTATGTATATGCACATATACATTTCTGTGAATTTCTTTTATTAATATTTTATTTATTTATTTGAGAAAGAGAAAGACACTGGCAGAAAGATAGAGAAAGAGAGAGAGAGAGAAGAGGGAGAGAGAATGGGCACACTCGGGCCTCCAGCTGCTGCAAATGAACTCCAGCCACATGTGCTAACATGTGCATCTGGCTTACTTGGGGCCCGGATAATCAAACCTATATCCTTAGACTTTGCAAGCAAGTACTTTAACTACTAAGCCATCTCTCCAGCCCTCCCTTCCCCCAATTTTTGTGAATTTCAAAGGAACCTATTAGCCTGTTCTTATGTTGGATGCCCATCATTTTGTTTCTTATGCATGATGTTGAGTAAGGAAACAAAAGTGGGCAAACACACTATTATTATCTCACAGAGAAAAGGGTGTCTCAAAAGATCTGTGTTTTGTATATACAGAACTCTCCACTAATCAATACAGTGCTATTTCTAATCTGCATCCCTGACAGACACCCTCATATTTATTACTGAGTGTGAAGTGTATGATAATGACTTTTCTTTAGCTTTCTCTCCCGGCTTCAGCTTTTAGATAGCATGTCAACCCTAGCTGTAGTTGCTCTCAGTAAGAGCTATGGATTTTAGAACAATTTCAGATTCCCTTCTTTCTCTTGCAGTGAAGACTATGTAGAGAAAGTGTTTATGTTTGGAATACTTCCTAGATAAGAAAGAATAATATCACCAGCTTTTTTGTTGTTAGGACAGTGAAGAAAAAGGCCCCTAAGTCCATATTGCATGCCTTTCATTGGCCTAAATTGTCAGTACAGATAATTCCAAAATGTATGCTATGGGTTTGTTTTACCATCAATGATACTTTTTTTTTTTTTAATCCTTTTCCTACTGTCGCAGTCAGCTTCAGTTGCTGGAATGAACTTCCAAACCAGGCACAATTACAGAGGAAGAGATTTATTGAAGCTTACAAGTAAAGAGGAAGTTCCATAGTGGCAGAAGAAGGTGGCTTCCTTTCACGGGTCCATGCTGAGAGACAAAAGCAACCACCACCAACACCAGCAAATACAACGCAGGAACCTCTGGCCTAAGACAGCAGTCCCTTTGCATCCCTTAGGCTGGAATTCAGATTTTCCCCCAATAACACCTCCTCCAGCCAAGTTTTATTTGATTAAAACTCCTGAATCTATTGGGAGACATCCATTCAAACCATTACACCCACTAGCACCATCCATTTTACACAACACATAACCTACTTTTAACTGGATGAATTTCAGTGACATTGCATCATGTGGAAGTCTTCATGTACCCAGTCATGATCCGGAAGACTTCAAAGTGCTAACTAGTACTATGAGACAGAAAATGGTTAGGCAGCTAAGGCAGACTAGACTGCAAAGCACTCAGCTTTCTCTGGGCTAAGTGAAGGAACTGTCCTTGGGCCTATAGGCGAAAATCTAGGTCATTGATGTTACTACAGGCCAGTCCGAAGGATCTAGCCTTCCCTTATCCTTGACCCCTTTGGGTCCTTTCCTAGAGAATTAAGATTCTGACAAGCATCTTTCCAAAATTCTTGAACCCAAACACCTGGCATCAGGAGTAACCTGGCTAAACCAGCCACCCATCCACAGGCCTCATCTGTAGACCTGGTCTTCCTCACCTAACCACTCCTGATACAAAATGCAGACCTGAGCCTCATGGTGGCTTCTCTGACCCCCTCTTACCACCCTGGACAGAAGCTCCACCTTGCTTCCTTCTCTTACATTCTGGGCTTAAGCACACCGACCTCCCCCCCCCCAACCCGCCTACCCACCTGCTCTTGTCCCTCTTAAAACATCTAAATTAAAGTTTTCTGTACCTTATCCACTGGTATATGGATTACATTCATTGAATGCATAAGACAAGGATCTGGGAGCACCCCACATTATTGGTGCATTTGTATATATGGAACCCCTAAATTCCTGTATTACTAGCACTCCCAGGAGAATTCCCGTCTACATCAGAATTGCCAGTTTCACTTGTCTGCCTTTCTTTTATTCATTGTCAGCACCATGATTATTCCTGCTACTTGGGAGGTGGGGGGAAGAGTGAAAGAAGACAGGGAACTTGTCAAGGAAATATGGCCTCACTTTCCAAATAGGATGGAATGAAGGGTGCTATAATGATGTCACAACCTTTAATTCCTTCAAATAAATGAATTATTAAAAGCTATGTGGATTTTTACAGCTAGAAATGGACTGCTGCTTGGTTTCCTTTATTACTGTTATGCTTTGATTTTTTTCTTGAATTTAATTGCTTCTTTATTCCAATCAAATATGTAAGTTTATACTTGAATAAACCCAAAATTTCATGGGAAACCAGTAAACAATATTAAATGCCATTTTGTTTATGGAAAACAGTATAAGAATTTTCTACTACCTTTATTTATATCCTCTGATGCTTTACTCAACAAAACAGCACTGTCCAAACTCTGACCCGTACACTCCAATTAGGCTGCGCTTATTTTTCCAAAAGCTCCAACTCTTATCTACGAAATTGCAATTATATCCTATTAGCATAAGAGTATAACTTTGACTCACTGTTTTGCCATTTCTAATTACAAAATTAAGGAAGAGGACAACTAATAAAAGCTGACAACAAAATAATTGAATTCAGCCATGCCATAGATATTAAAACATATCTTTAAAATATAATCACTTATCTAAGCTAGTCACTTCAGTGGGCTTGAGTGAAAGGGTGGTTGACTAACAGCGACACTTCTCCCGATGATGATGGTGGTAGTTATGATGATGAAGATGATAGTTGGCATTCTGTAAATTCCCATTACATGCTAAGAAGGTTAATAAAACTTTTCATTGGTTGTCTTATTTAATAACCACAGTAAATACACAGGATAAATACATTACCACTGTTATTATTTTCATATGAAGGCTAAAACAGAATTGAGATCCAAAGCTTCAACTAATTTGCTGAAAGTCCTGAGGCTAGTTGAAAATATAGGCAAGAATTCAAATATTAGGTATTTCATCAAAGGACCTTTAGTTAATCTCATGCCAGGAAATACTATCAAAATGAGCTCCACACTCTTGATACAGTTCCGTCTTCTACCTAGGCTTGCCAAGCCAGGCAGCTGTGCTATTCTAGGAACTCTGAGGAAGAAACAAGCAGTTTGCACTCATTGCTTTTCTCTTGTCAAACTGAACTATTAGTTTTAAAATCAAAACAGTAATTTTAAGTGCATTTTACCAGAAAAAATTGCAACATATAACAGATATGAAGGGAAACATTAGAAATATACTTAGTTACCATTTTATTTCTCATACAAATTCTTAATTGATATCATGCACATCTTCTTTTCTTATCAGCCATTTCCAAACTATAAAATCCATGTGGTCCATATTCTCATTTGTGTAACACAATAATAATATTTTCAAACTCAATGGGTTATAGTGAGATAATATGCATCATTAAACGAAGTGTTTGGCACAGTGCATGGGACATGGTGAGCATTCAGTAAATTTCTACTTTCATTTCGATTAGACCATGAAGATTAAAAACTTCTCTCTTATGGCCCTAAATATTCTACAGTGTGGTTTCAAAGGTAGACAGGGGCTTGTTACACATAATCCCTTTCAATGTCTTTCCATATAGCTACTAAGCCATATCCAAATCATTACCCTGGGCTTGTGAAGGCAAAAGGGCAGTATGGTTGCTTTCTCTTTCCTGGTTTATAATTACCTATACAAGTCTATTTCTGCTGTTGCTTTGCACGTTCACTCACATCCCAGAGGAGAGCTGCAAGCAGATACATTCCTAGCACGGCAGTGTTAATTCTGTGACAGCTTTCAAATTGGATTTCTCAGCTTATCTTCGTTTTTTTTTTTTTTTTTCCTTTCACCCCCTCTGCAATCAGATGCATGAGCATTTCATGCTTAATGTACATGAAGCACAGAGTCACAAACACGCCACAAATACACAACTACACCTTTCGTTTGTTTGGCTTGATTTGTTTTGTCTTTTGGATGCCTCTGGGAGCCGAAATGTATCACAGCTTCAGCCTGGCAGGGTCCAGACTTCATCAGAAATTGTTATTGTAACTCTTGATTTCTTTAGCTGCTACTTGGTTTCATGTTGGGTTGTTTCCACATGAATGTCCAATGACTATAAGTTACAAGTGTGGCAGAAACAGTGTGGCAGTTTGTACTGACTGCCAACCTGACAGAGCCTAGAATCACCCGTGACAGATCATGTAGATTAGCTTAGCCTCTGTGCAGATATCTGAGGAGTTACCTTGAATAGGTTAATTAAGGTGGGAAGACCCACCCTAAATGTGGGGGACAACATTCCACGGTTTGGGATCCTCCACTGTATAAAAAGGAGAGAGCAACCTGACAGCTGCATTCCTCACGCTTCTTCCCCACTGTGCTGAAAGTGAGCTTTCCCTCACATCCTGCTGCTGTGACTTCCCCACCATACTGGACCACACCTAGAACTACACACGGAAATAAACCCTTCCTTGTTTAGACTCATTTTTGTCAAATATTTTGTCCCAGCAAAGGAAAGTTGACTAATATAAGCAATAACACTCACTGATTTTTTTTTTTTCTTGCATTCATCCAGTTTATGTCAAGCTCAATGCACTACAAAGAGGAACTGGTGCGTGTCACCACTGGACTGATGCTATGCTCATCCACAGTATCATCTTACCTGCGAATCTGATTGGTGAGTCTGCTCACTGCCAGTGGGCACCTGAAACCCTGAGTCATGCTGATCTGACAGAAAAAGAGGGCAGCCATTGGGATGGCCATTAAATGCACCAGATGATGTCAGGCCTTAGCAAACAAATGACAGGGTATTCCAACCTCAGCAACCAGTATGAGGAAAGAAGTGTGAGTTTATATGGTTGCTGGAATGACAAGTAACCACATCTTAGCAGGAGACAAGTGATAGCCTGAAAGACAAGTGATAGGGTGACTTGAGAGTCCAGATTTGAAAAGATTTACATGGGGTCCTTCAGAGGTAGGGCGGGGCATACTCGGGAAATGCACTGTAGAGAAAATAACAGATTGCCACAAGGACCAGAGTGTTAAAGAAGCTTCCATTCCAAGTACCAGAGTAAAGTCCCGGGTTTGGAGAAGCACAGTGTACTGTTTTAGGGAGGAGGTAGTGTAGAGGAGGTCACTGCTTGGTGAACATGCCAGGAAAAATAATCATGCCAATTTCAACTGGAATTGTTCAGAACCTTGACTCTGGCGAACTCCAGATGGCCGTACATTAAACTACATGGATTTCATTATTGTGGCTTCCTTGGAAACTGCACTGACCCTGAGATGCCTGAAAATTTTGAGTAAAAGCCTTGCTGTAGTTCATAAATTGGATTCAAATAAAACGTCTAATGTGGGGCCACTTGGACTTAACACAAAGAGCTTTTCTCTGAATTCAAGAGAAAAGCAGAGAAACATGTTAGACCCAAGAGTCAGCCATGGGGGGTGGGGATGGAGAGGAAATGGAAAGAAAGTGCTGTGATTATATTGTGTGTATTTACACTGAACCAAAGTTTGGGAGACTTGATGCTTGAGGGAATGCAATGTTTTTCAACAATATGGAGATCATCTGTTCATATGTCACTCTCAGAAATCAGGGTACAAATAAGGAAGGCTGTAAGTATCACTACCTAAGAAGGCACAGACTTGCTTGCATTCCTGATGACATGGTCTGAGAAGTAAAAGTAAGATTAAAAAAGTACTTGAGAAACATTTGAAAATAATGTTTGATTTTCATTCCAATAACAGTACTATCTGGAAACATTCTATGGTTGGTTCCAGTCATGAAGCAACATGAGATGTTGCTGACTGAGTTAGTCACATAGCAGAAATTTGGACAAGAATAGCAGGGCCTTATAAAGAAATGAATGTCACCACCAGGCACAGTAGCATACATCTGTGATCACAGCATTCCAGCAACTGGGAAAGAAAGATTATGAGTTCAAAGCCTTTGCTACATAGTGAGAGCTGTCTCAAAACAAACAATATAAGGAAGAAGAAATGGAATACAACAACCACCACCACAACCCTCACCATTATTGACACATCTAATAGCACAAAGATTTTGTTGACACAAAAGATACAGCTCACTCACCTCAAAGGGAATAAAAGATGGTGTATTCTGGAGTCAAATATGAGTGACCATGGTCTAAGAACAGTTTCAGGTTACTCCAAATTCCATGTTCCAATTCATGCAGGCTTTACATTTACAGGACAGAAGAAAGTCATAAACCGAGGCACCGTTGGAATATAGTGGTGGAAACATGAGGTGTGTGGGTAACATCACAGCTGGGCAAAGCACTGCTATGGATTCAGATGACATCCTTTGCTTGGAACTTGGTGGAAACTGGTGGTCTGTTAAAACATTCCAGAATGGTTTCTTCTGATATCACTAGAAAGTTAGGTCAGACACATACATGGTCCAGAAATAGGTATTAAAAGGCAGAGTGGCCCAACGTAATTTGGCTCTGACCCTACAACATTCCATCTCTTAGCCTTCTTGGAAATAAATACAGCAATTTTTGAGAAATTTATTTCACAATTTTTAATTTTTAATTTAATTTACTAGATATGGAAAAACATAGTATGCAAACAACACATGTTGGTACCATCCTTGCACTCATCCCTGCCCCTTTCCTGAAGAGGACCTCCTCACTGGGGATGCAGGTCAACATCATAGGGATTTGGGGTCATGCCTTGTGGGGCAGCAGTCAGTAATGGGGGAGAGGCAATGTCTCTGTGCAAAGTGCCCCGACAATATTTCCACCCCTTGTTCCACAAAATTCCCTGAGCCATGTTGGGTGCATTTTAAGTCTACTACAGTGAAGGCCTCCTAGGAGCCTCTGGACCTCTGCTTTGGTAGGTACTGAGTGTCCTCAATGTCTATCTCCTTTACCATTGTGCTGATATAAGAGTCACTAAGAAAGCAGCATTGTTGTTCATTTCCCCAATTCCTCTATGGTCTCAGCTGGGGCCAGCATGAAGTGCTTGGGATCATTTATCTCCTCAGGTATATCTAGCATCTGAAAAAGAGAAGCAGATTTTCCATTGAAGAATGAAGACAACACTGGTTAAATGGGATAACCATTATTAATTTACGGATAATTTAAAGGTTGTAGACCGTCTGGTAGCCCAAGATTAGTGGGAGCTTGGCAATGGAAAGCACAATCATCATCTTGAGATGATTCTGACTTGTTTCCCAGTTGCAGATACAGTTTCTGTTCCCCCGAGCAGATCTGTTAGTCAATCCGAGAGCAGCTGGTGGCCCGCCATGGCTGTGTGCACTATTGTACCTGTGTGAGCATCACAGCAGGTTGTTTGCTGTTGAGTCGCTTAGGCTTTGAGTCAGACAAATATTGGCCACTTTCCCCTGGTAGCTCAGGTAGCACCTTCCACCACTACATGGGATAATTGTCTGGGGACTGGCTTTCTTCCAGATTTCATCCAGGCCTTTCTGTAGCCCATGCTGACAGCATTTTGTGGCTTCAGCAGTAGGGTCTTACCATTAGCCTCTGGTGGGTAATCAAGTCTTTCTTGTTTGTCTTGCGAGACCTTGCAGGTCTTGCTGATCAACAGCTAATTGTGAGTGCTAACTGCATGCTGGTACCAGGAATTACAGGTCAGCAGTGAGGAAAAAGAAAAGAGAAAAAGATAGATAAGAATGAAACAGAAGAAATTTAAGTATAGGCTTCACCTCACTCTCTCCAGGGCCCTTCCCTTCAGATGATCCCCCTAAGGTCATCTTGAAGGTTCCATCTTTAGCCTGACTTCCAGGGTATACGATTCTGTGGTACAAGTTCAATTTGGGTTCAGTTATGTGTCCTCCCACACCCTTCCCCTTCCTGCAAACGCTACCCCTCCCTATAGTCCAAGCCTCAAGATGCATTCAGGTATGTCACCAGCTTGGGATGATCCAGGTTAGAAACTGCAGATGAGTGAGACCATGTAGCAATTGTCTTTCTGTAATTGTGTGAGTTCTCTTAGTATGAACTGTTCAAAGTTCAACCTTTTGTCGACAAATTTCAGTGTGTCTTTTATTATTATTTTTTGGTGCTTAGTAGAATTCCATCTTGTAGATATACCACATATTGGTTATTCTTCATGCAATGATGGGCATCTAGGTTAATCCCAGGTTTATATATTGTGAATTAAGCATCTATAAACATTGGCTTAGCAAATATCTCTGAACTGAGATGTGGAGATTTTAGGGAAAATGCCCAGCAAGGGAATAACAGTGTCTGCTGGTAACTCTATAATGATCCTTTTCAGGCATCTCCATGTTGATTTCCATAGTGGTTGTAGCAGTTTACATTCCTACCAGCAATGAATGAGTGTTCCTATTTATCCACATCCTCCCCAACTTTGTTTTCATTTAATTTTTTAATGTTTGCTATCCTTACTGGGATAAGGTTAAATCTCATAGTTGTTTTAGTTGGCATTCCCCTGATGGTAGGGATTTTGAACATTTTCTTAAGTGTGTGTTAGCCATTTGTAATTCTTTCTCTGAGAATGCCCTATTTAGTTCTCTGCCCACTTTTGGAGTGAGTTGTTTGTTTTTATCGTTTAGTTTTTGTTTGTTTGTTTGTTTGTTTGTTTGTTTGTTTGTTTTTAGTTCTTTGTAGATCCTAGATATTAGGTTTCTGACAGTAGTACAGAAGGCAAAGATTTTCTGCCATTTTGTGGGTAATCTTCTTTTGGCTCTGCTTATGGTATGTTTGTGCAAAAGCTTTTTAGTTTCATGAAATCTCATTGGTTGAGTGCTTGTTTAATTTCCTGCACTACTGTGGTCGTGTTCCAGACATCTTTCCCAGGTCCTATATCATGGAGCATGCCTCCTTATTTTTCTGCCAGTAGTTGACGAGTTTCAGGTCTTACATTGAGGACTTTAATCCATTTGAAATGGATTTTTGTTTATTGCAAAATGAGTGGATCTAATTTCATTTTTCTACATATGGTCATCCAATGTGTCCAACACAATTTGTTGAAGATGCTGTCTTTTCTCCAGTCTACATTATTGGTAACTGTAATTAATAGACCTAAAGTCTGGTTCTTCAGTTCTGTTCCATTGGTCAATGTTTCTGTTTTTATGCCAGTACCATGCTATTTTTGTTACTATTTGTGATATACCTTTACTTTGGGTATGGTGATACCACCATAGTTTTTTGTTTTTTTGTTTTTTTCCCCTGAGGATGTTTGGATACCCAAGGCCTGCTGGCATTCTATATGAATTTTGAAATCATTATTTTCAATCTTTGTGAAGAATTATGCTGGTATTTTTAATGGTACTGTGTTAAATCTGTATATTACTTTTGGTAGAATTGTCATTTTCACAATAGTGATTCTACCTATTGGGAGCATGGGAGGTCTTTCTATCTTCTCAATTCCTCTTCAATTTTTTTCTTGAGTTCTCTTATGTTTTTATGGTATAGGTCTTTCACATCCTTGGTTAGTGTTTTACAAAGGTATTTAATTTTTTTCATTGCTATTGAAAATGGGACAGCCTCACTGATTTCTTTCTCTGTATATTTTGTCTCTGCATATAGAAAAGCTACTGCTTTTTCGGTATTGATTTTGTACCCTGGCACTTTACCAAAGCAGTTAATCTCATTTAGAAGTTTTGCAATGGAGACTTTTGGGTCACTTATGTACAGGATCATGTTATCTGCAAATAGGGCTAACTTGAATTCTTCCTTTCCATTTTGGATCACTTTAAAAATTTTTATTTATTTATTTATTTGAGAGCAACAGACAGAGAGAAAGAGGGAGAAGGAGAGAGTGAATGGGCACACCAGGGCCACCAGCCACTGCAAACTGCAGATGTGTGCAACCTCTTGTGCATCTGGATAACATGGGTTCTGGGGAATTTAGCATTGAACCAGGGTCTTTAGGCTTCATAGGCAAGCACTTCACTGCTTAGCCATCTCTCCAGCCCTTTTTGGATCACTTTTATTTCTTTCTCCTATCTTATTGCTTGGGCTAGTACTTCAAGTACTATGTTTAAGAGCAGTACTGAGAATGGGCATTCATGTCTTGCTCCTGATCTAAGTGGGAACTCCTTCAGTCTTTCCCCATCAAATATTATCTGGCTTTTAGGTGCTTTATATATAGACTTTATTGTGTTGAGATATAAATTCTCCATTCCTATTCTTTCCAGCAGTTTGATCATGAAGTTGTATTGATTTTTTTCAAAGGCCTTCTCTGCACCAATTGATATGATCATATGGTTCTTATAGTTAAGTCTTTTTGTTTTTTTTATTTATGTGGTATATTATGTTGGCTGATTTCCATAAGTTGAACCATCCCTGCATTCCTGGAATGAAGCCTATTGGTCAAGATTGATAATGCTTTTGATGTGTTATTGAATTCAGTTTGCAAGGATTTTGTTCAGAATCTTTGCATCCAAGTTAATCAGGGATATAGGCCAATAGTTTTTATTTTTTTCCTCTTGCATATCTGTCTGTTTTTAGTGTTATGGTGATGCTAGATTCATAAAAGAGTTGGGGAGGATGCCCTGGTCCCTGACTTTGTGAAACAGTTTGAGAAAATATGGTTTAAGTTCTTCAATGAAGAATTTGGCTGAGAAGCTATCTGGTCCTGGACTTTTCTTTTTGGGGAGGTTTTCTTATTACCTTTTCAATCTCCAGGGATGTGATATATTTGTTTAGGAGATTAAGCTGAACTGAGTTTAGTTTTGGTAAGTGGTATGTATCTAAAAATTCATCCATTTATTCAGGATTATTCAATTTTGAGGAGTAGAGGGTTTGGAAGTATGCCTTTTTCTTCCAATTTCATTGATGTCTGTTGTGATCTCTTCTTTTTAATTTCTGATTTTGTTAACTTGAGACTTCTCTCTTTTTTGGCTTGATCAAGTTGGTCAGGGGTTTTTCAATCATGTTTACTGTTTCAAATAACCAACTCTTTGTTCCATTGAGTTTTTAATTATATTCTGAGTTTCCAATTCATTAGTTTCTTCTCTAATCTGAATCATTTCTTTCCATATGGATTTCTTCAGGTTTGATTCTTCTTGTTTTCCTAGTGCTTTTAGGGGGACAGTTAGGTTATTAATTTGGGATCTCGTTGTGTTTGTGATGAAGGCATTAAGCACTATGAATTTTTCTCCTTGGGGCTGCCTTCATTGTGTTCCATAAGTTTGGTAGGTTTACATTATGATTCAAACAGTTTTTTCTATCTTGTCTTCCCGACTATAGGTTCTGCTTCCACATGTGTAGCTCTTTTGTTAAGGAGTTCTAAAGAGGTTTTTATAAATTTTATTTTATTTTTGTTTCTATTGTGTTATTTTACATTGTATCCATCCCTTTTTTGAGGTACAATTTTAGCTGAAGTTCTTATTTTCCTGATGCTTTTGGAGTTCATTCTCACATTTGATCAAGTTTTCGTTAAGTTTAATCAAGTTATTGCTGACATTTTCAATTTCTTATCTCAAATTCAATTCATTCCTATCTCTTTTGAAAGTTATGTTTTCATCAATCAAGTTAAGCCTACTGTTAAAATCTGAACACTCTAACAGATCATTCTGTTCAATATCATTGATACATTTGTTGGTTCTTTGATGTTTTGCTTCCAGTTCAGTGATTCTTTTGATCAGGGTCCCATTGGTTGTTTGTTTTCATTCTGGGAATGAATTTCTGTTGATTTCTCTATGATTTCATTGGAGGCTTCCATTGTAGGACTAGGCATCCTTGGTGGAGTTCTCTTAGTTTTCTAACTTTTGTGGGATTTTTTTGCATTGTTGTCTACCCATTTTATGGGGGACTCCTTATTTTATTGAGGAGAAAGCAAGTTTTGTCCTTTGGCCACTGCATCTTCTGACTCACCTGAGGTATGGTGGTACCCAGTGGCCAGTTAAGTTACCAAAGCAAAAGGCCTGATTCCACAGCCCACACAGGGACCAGGCCTCCCCAATACAAGGCACAATGGGATCTACCAGTACCAAAGAACTGTGAGGAGTGAGAGAACAGGAAATTGGTCTGCTCAATCTGTGCCATGCTACACACATTCTGGTGCAGGGTACCCAGACCAGGAAGCTGTAAGGAGCCAGAAACAGGGGTCTGTCCTACTCATTCCATACTGCCAAGTCCACCTATCCACACACAGTCCAGAGCATAGGACACACTATTTTATATTTTTTACAGAAAGCAATGATAGTGATAAATTTGACTTGAAGAGTAATTCACAACAATAAAATTTTGAAGGTGAATAATATTTAGGACATCTTAAATTATCTTTGTTGACTAAATAGGCACAAAACTTATATAAGACAGTAATCAATATCCAAACTATGTCTTAAAGATTTTGATATATTGATTTCTAAGTATAAAATATCTTATGTAAATGAGTATGGTGTATTATTTCAAAGTTTCATTGTTAGTCTTTTTTCTCCCTCAATTGTACAGTTTTTTTTTTTTTAATTGTATAACAGCTGGTAATCTCTTATATTACAGAGAAACTGACATTTCTGTGTTTTCTGGTAGAAGGAACTGGATTTAGAAAAGAAGTGTGACTTACCCAACTATGCCAAGAACCTGTCAGTAGATTTTATACTTTTTGCAATGAACATGTAGAGTAGACCTCAGTGAAGTCAACATTACCAACATTAATTCTGAGAATGACTTCTTGTTGAGTGCTCAGTGCCCACAACTCCAATGTGCAGATTGCCATACATCAATCATTTCCACTGACTCCATTCTACCCTTAGCCAATGGTGAGCTGGTGACAGCCACATTCCCAGGTATCTCCATACTTCCATCATGCTTTTAAAGATGCATCCCTAGACTTCTTGGTCACTCTAATAGGGGTATCAAAATCATCAATTAAAAAAAACATTCAATTAAATGAACTACTACTCTTTAGTTTAGACAGTAAAGCATTTGTCAGGGAAGCAGGAAGACACAGTTCAGATCCTTTATACTATACAGATCTAAAAGCCAAGTGCAGTGGCATGCACCTATAATTCTAGTGCCAGGCTGGCTGAGACAGGAGAGTCCCAAGGACTCACTTGTTGGCTTTTCTTCCTGAACCGGTGAGCTATGGGTTCAGTAACAGACTATGTTTCAATAAATTGGTAGTGAGGGATTTAGGAAAGCATCAAAGGTCTAGCTTCAACATGTATGTATAGAGAAAGAGGGAGAGAGATTAATAATTATACACACATGCACTGGCACAGATATCATACAGAAATATCTCCCCCTAACCAAGGAAATAAACAAACCACCCCTCTGTATTATAACTGAAACTACTGCATATGAGCCAGATTTTAAAATATAAAATATATACACAAATGTCCCCTTCTTTGTTTCTGCCTTCTATTTTAGAAGAATTAAGGTTTTGATATTTTTAGTCTTCTTTCCTTTGATTACAAAAGACTAATGATATGTGTGCTTGGAAAAAAAGCAACAGCTCAGAACTTGCCTATAAAGTGAAATTTTGCTTCTTTGCATCATGTCTCCTTTTTTCAGAAAGCAAGCTTTGGCTCTTAAGGCCTGCCATTACTGACTCCTTGACCAGTGCTTCACCGCATATTCTGGTTATTCCTTCCACACTGGTGGAGCCATATTACCACAGAGTATAGCAATGAGACTTTGTTTTACAAGCCTGCACATAAGGTTATAGAGCACTTTGCTAAGACTCACTCAGCAAAAATCCAGATCTGACTCATTTAACACCATCTAGATGCTGAAATAAAGCTGAAAAACATGTACAGAATGGCACGATGGGTTAATTTTACCACTTTTATTTGAAGGATATCATGGGAAATGTTAATATCGAGAGAACAAAAAAGGTGCCTGAAGTTTGTAGTCTTTAATGATTTTGAAAAAAACATTTAAGTCAGTGCTTTAGGCTCTTAAAAACACTGAGCTGTAGACTCCCTGTGTTAAACAACTTTACAGATTCCATTATTTTCCCTACAAGTAGGTCAGCAATCTATCAGTTATTGCATATGTCTTATAACAGAGTAGTATGTATAATTAAATTTTTATATAATATAAAAATTAAAATATATAGCTGACCAATAAGAACAACTTACAATGTATTATCATGGCCCTTCATTAGTAAATAATGTAAATAAATAAAAATTTCACTTTTCAATTATAATAGCATTATCATAAATCATGAATTATCAGAGCTCTTTGGGAAATTGCTATTTTCTTCTGACTCTCAGTTTTGTAGTTGTGAAACTTATGAGAAGTAGTAACTTAAATAAATCCAAGGTCATTTTAACATATTTAACATCTGTGTTTCTATCATGTTGGAGCTTTAACACTTGAGGCTGGGACAAAGCCACTGTATTTCTGTTACGTGGAAAACCCCAACTTAAAGTGTATTGACGAATGAGTGAAAGTAATCACATTGCTAGTTTTATTTTATTTTTGTTTATTTTTATTTATTTACTTGAGAGCGACAGAGAAAGAAAGAGAGAATGGGCGTGCCAGGGCTTCCAGCCACTGCAAACAAACTCCAGACACATGCGCCTCCTTGAGGATCTGGCTAACGTGGGTCCCGGGGAATAGCCTCAAACCAGGGTCCTTAGGCTTCACAGGCAAGCACTTAACCACTAAGCCGTCTCTCCAGCCCACACTGCTAGTTTTGAGATGTGCCCCTAATTCTGGGTCACAGTTTCTCTAGCTTTAAGAAAAGCAACTATACAGAGTACATAAAACTATAAGTCGCTACCATTTTATTAACCATTTGTGCAAATTATTTGACACATCACATACATCTGAGGTTGCAATGTGATTTTTAGTACTTGTATACATAGTATAATAATCTAGTAAGTGTAAGCAGTACGCATTTTTACCATATAGTACATTTATCATTTCTTTGTCGTTCATTTTGATTGGCACAAGTTTCAGAATGCAGAAGTCAGCAGAAACTTGGAGACAGACTCTCAGAAACTTCGCCTGACTCAGGAAAACAACTCAAAAGTCAAATCTCAAGTGACTGTCTAGGCAAACTTCATCTGTGGCATGCAGGATAAGAGAAAACTTGGTCATTTCCTCCTACCCTTTCTATAGCAGCCCTCAGTAATGGAACCTGATACCTCTTCTACTGTCAGCAACAATAAATCAATCTGTTTGAAATACACATCAGGTGTCTATTTTATGCAAGCTTATGGTACTTTCCTGTACAGAGGGACAAAAGCTGATCAATTTATTCAAGTTCAACTCAGGGCTGCTGGCAATGTTTGCAGGTTACTCTCTGTAGAGAAACAATTAGACCCACTGATGACCCTTCTGGTTGTCTGAACTTTATTTTCTCTGTGATTAACAGTCCAATTAGCAAGGCTAGTTTAGCAGGTACAGTAGAATTACTTACAGGTGCAAGTATTTGTGAAAATAATCATAAGCAGCCTCAGTTTTTGTCTTGTCAGGAGCAATCTCACAAGTTAATTTTTTAGGTTTCTCTTATGGGATCATCTAGGACACAAAGTTGTTATGTCATTCCCCAGGATATTTTAAATTAACAAGCACAATAATATATATAATAAAACCCAAAACTGTTTCTTGTTTTTATATCAAAGAAACATTTAGAAACTTCCTACTAATCATTACTTGGACATTTTAGATTGCTTCTCCAAAACTATATAAGTATGTTCTAAGTTTCATAATGCTGAAAATACTGAGTTGTTTTTTCTGTCTAAAGTTTTGAGTTCAATTGTTTCATATTCCTGTGGTACACATGATTTGTAAATCAATTTACAAAAGATTTTTTTGTTGAAGAAAAACACAGATGGATGTTTTGGTATTCAAATTATATCACACCCAGACATTTCCTTAAGTATGTATAAATGCATATGTATTAGCAAAGTTGTTACATCATTATGAAAACACAATGATTTTTTTCAACTTATTTTGTCTCCGTATTTAGTATTACACTTATAATTGTGATGTATCTTATATGATAACTATCATATTTGCTACTTCGTTTATTCCTCGGTATAGTAGTCATTGTCCTAGGAGCAGATTATATCACTCTACACAAAGAGGTTTGTACTTAGCAAGCATTTAAGAAAATTCCTGTGGATAAAATAAAGACAGATTAGATGCAAAATGTCTTCCTAACATAGTGATTCATGTTTATAGGTTCCTTTTTTCATTTCTCTTTACCAAGCCTTCCTGATCAGTAATAATGTTTTAATCTCCACCTGTTTCTGCCGCTTCTTCCTTTCTCTCTCCTTGAAACACAGATATCCAGGTATCATAAACTCAAGTCAATTAGCCTACCTATATAAATTATTAATAGAACACCTTATAACAAGAAAAACAGTAAGTATTATTTTGTGTTAGTTTGAATGTATGCATACAATATGAAGAAATAAAATATTTCAAAATGAGAGTAAAAATAGTAATATTGATTATATCTTTCAAAATAAAACCAGAGAATCTGATGAACTTCCTAAAACCATGACTAAGAGTGAGAAAACAGGATGAAACTATGATATGATAACATTAAATATGACAAATAAAATAAGGTTATATCTATACACACATCGAAAAATTCTAAGTATTATATGATATTTTTTGACAATTAAGTGAAAAATCTAAAGAACAAATTCAAAATTAATGAGAAACCTATGTCTGAGAACTCACAGACAAAAACATGGAGATATTTATTCTTGTTTAGTGTCCTACCAAAAAATAAACAGAACCAGATTATTTCACAGGAGATGCACCATCAAGAATGAGTTGGTTCCTGTAATACTCATATTTTTAGAACTGAGTTAAAAATAAGAAAGCATCACAATTTAAAATAAGACCTTACACAATATTACACAAAGGTAGTGTGCACCAAATTATAGAAGAAAGTTTACAGATTGTGGTAGCATATAAATTTTCAAGAAAAATAAATCCTGGAAATCCCCTTACAGTTTTGCATTTATTTTATTTATTTGTTTATTAATTTTCTAAAATATTAAAATGGATTAAAAATCCTGACTGGGGACAAATTCACACAAATTAAACACAAACTTATGATTAACTAAATAAGATATTTGTAAGCCACACAATTTCAGCCATTTCCTTGGTTTAGGGAAGTGGAGTCATGTTTTATAATAAAAAGGTTTACTTTTTGTTTTCTAGTTTAATAACACCAATTATAACAATACCCACTCACATATATGCATTTAAAGCATTATTAATACTTTTAAAATCTGGTTTAGTAATTACTAATCATCAGAATTCATAGTTTTCTGAAACCTTTGCTAACGAGCTATCTTGCACTCTTCACACACAAATTTTAATCAAGTGCCACATAATTATGTAAATATACCTCATTCACTTAAAAATAAATTAGCATTGTGGCAAAATGAAAGCATGTTATTAAATGCCTATTTTATCTTTTATTACTACAATAGGTCTAGACAAATTTGTCAATGCTTATTTTTCATATTATATCTGCAAGTTTGTATATATCATTCCAAAATCCACAATGGTCTTTCTCATTCTTTGTTGAACATTAAAACTGTAATTACTGAATACTTACACCCAAGCCTAAACCGTGTAATTTAGTCAAAAGTGAAGACTGGGACATGCTAGATATGTTAAGGATCCACATATGTTCATCCAAGTGACTATGACATATTGTTTATACCCATAAAATCCTGACAAATATCATAATCATAACATATTACAAATTAGAATTTAAATAAGGAACTATTTTTATGACCCAAAAATACTGCTATTCACCACTAATAATATTTTTAAGAAAAATGAAAGATAAAATATGAGAGAAGGCTTTTGGAAATTAAATGACAGTATAAATGATTGGTAAGTTAGCTATTGCACTTGGAAGTCCATAAACACTACCAGAAAAGTCTGTGCAAAACTGGGAGAGCTTAATTTAGTCATGCTAGTTAATACATGCTTGGTCTGCCTACATTCATAGATTCTTTGAGTATGGCTCAGCCCTGTCTCTTTTTCATTCCTTGTCTTCGGTGTATCTCATAATTATTCATCTGTCCTCAGTGGGAACTCCATTGGAAACCAATGGTGAACCAGTATATTTGATTCAGATACAAATTTTACATTCTAGGATGAGACCCACATCACCTAGATTGTGCTCAAATGTACATAATTTTTTAGTGTTGTCAAAGTCAAATATAGAAGCACTTTTTAATGAGAATAAATTGATAAATTACTTGCAACTATAGTCTCATTGTAAGCAATACAGCTAAAGACCAATGTAGCATAAGTTAGTTGTAATATGCTAGGAATCTAATATAAGATCAAATCCAACAACACCTTAAACAATTACATAATGCATATACTCAGAGTTATCAAAATACAGCTCATTATGAGGCAGTCAATTAATATAATTCATATCATAATTATTAAAGAGGGAACAAATGGGGGAAAATGGCCAATATCTGGTTTAGCCTACTTAGCAGCAAATAACCTGTCATGATGCTCACACAAGTGCAATAGTGGCTCACAGCCATGGTGGGAAACCAACTGCTTTTGATTTGGCTAACTGATTCACTCAGTAGAACGTATCCCATAGCTGGAGCTGGGAAAGAAGTCAGAATCATATCCAAACATGTGCCCGCTCTACATTATCAAGCTACCACCATCGTGGGCTACAAGAAGGCCTACACCTATTAAATTCTCTATGAAAAAAATAGCGGTTATCCCATCTGTCTGGTGCTAACTTTATTCTCCATTGAAGAATCTGCCTCTCTTTTTCAGATAGACACAGGTAATAAGGAGAGAACCACTCCATCATACCTCAAAAGGACCCCAGCTGAAACTAAAAATAACTGGCAAAATAAGCAGGGGTGCTGTTTTCTTGGTAAACTGGGTACTAGCGCAAGGGTGAAGGAGATTGAAATAACATCTATATTGCAGGACACAGTGGTGTTTTGAACCAGTTGTCTCCCATAGACTTAAGTGTTTTGACTGCTTAGTTCCCAGCTATTGACCATTTGGGAGGTGAAGCCTGGCTGGAGGAGGTGTGTTGCTGGGAGTGTGTGACTTAGTGATGTTAATACCAGTTTCCACCATGCTAATGCTCAGCTCACCCTCTTGCGGCTTTCTTTTCGGAGCTGTGGCAAGAAATGACACCAAGCCTCTGCTCTGCCGTCTGTTCTCTGCCATACTAAAACTTCCCCTCAAGACTGTAAGCCAAAAATAAACGATTTCTTCCCATCAGCTGCTTTTGGTCAGGTGTTTGTCCCAGCAACGAGAAAGTCACTACTATAGACAGAGATTCCCAAGAATGTAAATATTACATATTTTTAAAAGAGTGACTGTTGAGTGCTTAGCTCAATGCAGACTTCTATATTCCATCCCTCCGAGGGCCAAGAAACACTGCAGAAGAGGAGGAGGAGCTCCCTGGAATCCTGTCTTCTGTATATGGTATAGCTGCTGCAATCTTAAACACACAGTAGCTGTGGATACCTGTGCAAGACCTGCTCAAGAAGGACATGACAACAGAAGGGGGACGGATTGAGAAGGGGAAGTGAGTCAGCAGAGGAGTGAAAGCAGAGGGTAACAGTAGTGAATATGATTGCAAACCTTTGTGTGTATGTATTGAATTGTCAAACATTAAAAATCATAACTGTCCACATTATAATAGAAATTATGATTTGATTTATGTTAAACAGAAGGATAAATGAGTGATAGAACTTCAAACTCCAGACAGTATGTCACAAGTTCAGTTTTTCTTTTCCTATTCCTTGCCCTCTTTCTGGAAACAGGTAATAATAGAGCAGGACGATGTGCTCAGTACCTCCATACCACAGCACAAGAAGATACAAGCTGGAGGACTCCTCCTCCAAGCGGAAGCAGATGACGAAGTGCTATGGCCAGCTACTGTCCGCGAAACTGAGATATGACAGCAGTCTCCAACAAGTGAGGAACAGCATGCCCTTTCCCCAAAACCTAGCAGCCACAGCTACACAAAGGAGATCTGCTGTTCTTTCTGGCAAAAGGCTGCAGAGATTGGTTGTGAGCCCCTTCAGAGTTGGCAATCTAGCAGTTAATATTGTGCCATCTACTCTCCTCCCTGCATCACCAAAAGGCATTGCATGTCATCAGCAGAAACTCATCAGAAATTCCTGTAGCTAAAGGTAAATAAAGCAGACTATAGTAGTGCCTCAAAGTTATGAAATGAATTTTCTATTGGAACTATGAACTGTAAAAGTAGTCCAGGAGCTACCTGCTATAAAGCATGTAAAGAGAGTGACTCTGGGAAATTAAAGATTCCAGTACAATCCAGAATCTTCTTTCACAAGTTCTAAATTTCTAGTAAATAGCTGAAAATCACTCATGGATACCTGTAACTCTCCTCAAGCTGATAAAGAGAATGTATAGGAAGCAAAGCAGCTATCATCACAGTTAACTGTTTAAGTAAGGATTATTCCTTTTTCCCTTAAATCAGAAACAAGCTTACTCTGAAGAGGAATGGAACTTTAGAGAAGGCGGAATTCTCAGTTCTGCAGATTTTCACCAAAGCCAGGTCCTTAGTAGATCAGGAAGATGAACTTTCATGCCTTTTGTTAGTCAGTTTCCTCTACCTGCAGCCAGCTAACATGGTCCTAGCCCCACTGTTAGAAAACCATCAGCCTGTGATTGGTGATCGTGAAGTGCCATCAACTGAGCAGTATTTTATAAGTCACCAACAATATTGAAAGAAACAATCCAATGCTAAGAGAACTGTGCATTTTGGAGAGAACACCCTACATGCAGCTTGAAAAGCTACCAGCTGATGTTGATATATCTGAATAATATTTAATTTGCCAGAGTAGTAAGGACATGTTGGTGGCAGCAATCAATGCCATCAAGCATTGCAGAGATAGACAGCAGGCAGCATTACCTAAGTATCTAAAAGAAGTGGATAGTTAACACCATGATTAATAAGATCAGAGTGAAAGCCACAGAGGCTCAACCAGAGGAGAGGAAGGAAAGGGTTTAAGACAACATAATCTTTCTAGAGACAAGATAGATGATCATTTAACAAAGACATTACTTAATTTATATGATCAATATAAGTAAGGAATAAATGACCTGAAGGAAGGGAGGGACACACTGAATTTTAAAAAGCATACAACTTCAGAAATTGTAAGATATCCCAGTGTATGCATATTTAAAAATGTGTACATCCATTCTCCTGGGGTTATTTCCAATTAAAAAACTAATTACAAACAGTCATGCTCTAAGCATTTCCATACCAGTTTTCTTTAGCATAAGTGTGAGATGTTTTCTCTAGAGAATATGATTGAGATTAGAACTGGTGAATCTTTGGTTATGCATATCTTTAATATGATAAAATAGTTCCAAAAATACTCACAAGGTAGTTTTACAATTTCATATTCTCCTGATCTGTATCATAGGACATGCTGACTCTTGTCATCATTCACATATGATATCAAAATTAAAAATTTTGCCAGTCTTGTGGGTGAAAAAATTGTCCCTGTGTTTTGTGCAATTTTTTAGATAACTGTAAGAGATATTTTAATGTATTTGTTGAGTATCTATGGTAACACTTTTGTAAGTAACATATAATACTCACATTGATATAAGCACATTTGCCTAATCAGTGAGGATTTTGTAAATGTATTTCTAAATTTGGACACAAATATCAGTTTAGTGTACAAACATATCAGTATTTTCCTTTTGCCTTATTATTTGCATGTACTTTCAAGAAAAATTTTAATCTAAAATGTAAATATGTAAATTACCAGCATTGGTAGTAAAAATGAATCTAAAATAACACTGGTGAGAAAAAAGAATACAAGTTACAGAAATAGTAGTGAATGCCTATAACCTCAGCACTTTAGAGGCTGAAGCAAGAGAATTTCAAGTTGCAACCTAGCCTATAATATATATAGTGAGTTAACTCGCTGTAGCATATATAGTGAGTTAAAAGGGTAGATGGGCAACACAGAAAGATCCTGTTTCAAGCCAGACATGGTTGTACATGCCTTTAATCCAAGCACTTGGGAGGCAGGATTGCCATGAATTTGAGGCCACCCTGAGAATACTTAGTGAATTCTAGGTCAGCCAGGGTACAGTGAGTCCCTACCAAGAAACACACACACACACACACACACACACACACACAAAAGCAAGTTCCTGCCTCTAATATTCAATAGGTAAAAAATAAAGCAATTAAGAGGAAGAATCTTCTACTTGGTTTTAATGCCTATTATATAAGTATGCAATTAAGGTTACATGCAATGGAAGGCTAAAAGGACAGAAATATCAGTCTAATTAATAAAAATAAATAAATAAGGTGGATAATGACTGGGAAGACAGTTAATGATTACCACTCACCTACAAATATGTGCACATATATGGACATGCATTTATGTAAACACATGAACTTACACATATACATGTATATACATATACCAGACACATATCCACATGCAAAAATATGTGGAACATTAAATTCTGATGGTAATGTAGAGAAATAAGTTTACTTACACTTTGGCAGTAGAAACTCAAAGGTGTATAATTACTTTTAAAAATAATTTGATAGTTTCTTTAAAAAATATAAAACATATACTTGAAATCCCATTGTTCATGGCAAATTTAGTTCTAATAATCAAAATCTTGAAGTAACTAAATGTTCTTTGTGAGGTGAATAGTTAAATGTTATTCATTGTTAAATGGTTCATGTCATTTGTAACAGTATGATTAATGTTAGCATCAAGTACTACTGAGCAATAAAATGGAATGAGCACATTAAAAACATCTGTATGAATTTTAATACATTGAGTTAAAAGACAATTTCAAATGAACACATACTGTTTGATGCTACTTATGCAGCATTCTGAAAAAAAATTAAAAATTTAGATTGGAAACATGGTGGTAACTGCCAGGGCATAAAATATGAAATAGCATGAGAAAGATATTTGTGCTGATAAAGTGTATCCTGATTGCAGTGTGATCACACAAGTAGTCTCATGGGACAAGATGGCATACACATTGTCAGTGTGAAATCCACAGGTCTACTATCACACTACAATTATGTGGGATGTAATGTGTGGAAGACACTGGGAGAAAGATACACAGATCTCTCTCTGCTATCCTTCATGTAATTCCATGATTATTTCAAATTTAAAGCCATAAGGGCTATAATAATGTTGTTTTTCCATACTATATTGGAATAAAAACTTTAAAAAGCAATGCAATTGTTAGTCAGCTTTTAATCCAGTCTTTCCATCTTATAATAATAGAACAATAAGTGATGCAGACAGAGCAAGCCCATGAGAATGGATGCTGAAAGAAGACACTCATCTGCATATCTATGCTCAATCTGAGCTGTGGTTGTCATGGTAAATGAACTAAATGTTACATAATGTTGCATATACCAAATTATCTCTTAACACTTCCTCTTGCTGTCTTACCGAGACATATACCAGAGAGAGAGACATGAGACTGAGTGGTATGTTAGTGACTTCTGCTCAACTTGAGAGTCACTGAACTTGATTTTGGGGAATAGTTGTAGAAAATATAGGGGAACATGACAAAAAAAAAATGATGTTTATTCCTTGCTCACAACAGTATAGAAAAGCTTCAATACATCCTGGATATTCCCATTTCTTATCTTTTAAAAAATCTTTGAAAATTGTTTTAATACTTTTATATATTTGAGAAAGAGATAGAGAATGGTTGTGCCAAGGCTGCTGGCCACTGCAAACAAACTGCAGACACATGAGCCACTTTGTACATCTGGCTTTGCATGGGTACTGGTGAGTCAAACCCAGGCCATCAGACTTTGCAAGCAAGTGCCTTTAACTACTGAGCATTCTCCCCAGCCCTTGCCTTTTTAAAAATAATAATCATCCTAACAAATATGAGGTGTTATCACATTGTGTTTTAACTTGCACTTCCCTGATAACTAATGGTGTCCTGCATCTTTTGTGTGTGTGTTGAGGGAGAGGAGTCTTGGTCATCCACATGTTTGCTTTAGAGAGTCTACTCAAGTCCTCTATCCATTTTAAATTTTGGTCATTAGATTTTTATACTAATGAATCATAGAAGTTCCTAATATATTTTGGAGACATATGGTTGGATGGTTTCAAGGTATTTTCTCTTACATTCTATAGGTGGCCTAATAATTCAAGCAATATTATATTTCTGCGTTTGCTTTTTGTTGCAGTCCGGTTCGCATTGCTGGTAGAAATCACCCAACCAAGAGCAACTTCTGGGAAAAAGAGGTTTATTTGGCTTACAGGCTGGAGGGGAAGCTCCACGATGGCAGGGGAAAACGATGGCATGAGCAGAGGCTGGACATCACCCCCTGGCCAACAGAAGATGGACCACAGCAACAGGAGGGTGTGCCAAACACTGGGATGGGGAAACTGGCTATAAAGCCCATAAGCCCACCCCCAACAATACACTCCCTCCAGGAGGCATTAATTCCCAAATCTCCATCAGCTGGGAACCTAGCATTCAGAACACCTAGGTTTATGGGGGACACCTGAATCAAACCACCACACTTTTGTTCCTCAGACTCTGGGTAGCATAGCAAAAAAAAAAAAAAAAAATCATTGCCAAGACTAATGTCAAGAAAGTTGTTATAAATGTGTTTTCTTCTGGGACTTTCACTAGTTCAGGTCTTATGTTTAAATCTTTATTCAATTTTTACTTTATCCTTGTGTATGATATGAAAGAAAGGTCCAACATTTCACCATATATTTAACCTGCATTTCCAAGTTCCTTATCATGTATCCTTGGGATTTTTGAAGATTAGTTGACTGTGCATGTGGGAGTTTAACTTGGGATTCAGTGTTTCAAATATCTTAAAATATTTTATTAATATAAGAAAATCATAACCTATTCTAAAGGCTTTACCAAGAGGCAACTCAAACACCTGAATTCTTCAAATAGCCAGCACTCTGTCTAAGGATAGTTCATTTAACTTAATTATGATCAATGTTATGAGAATAATAATATAAATTAATAATAGCACAGGTTAGTAGTAATATAGATACATATTTTTGAATATTCTAGACAACTAGAAAACTCCCTGTAATAAAAACCAGCCATTTTTAATATGAATTCTCACATTACATTCTGTTATGAAAGAAGTAAAATATTTTACTTTTATTGATACAAATAATTTCTGATTATTTCAAGTATAGCTATAAATATGTATTTTGAGAAGACAGAAATAATAGGCTATTGAAGGGAAAAGAATACGTGAAGAAGATTCTGGTCCTTAGAGTTTGAGCTGATCATTTGTATAAGGCAATTTCCTTTTCTGATAAATGGAGTCTTTGTTACCTCTTCTTCCTAAACTCCATAAATATTGTCATACTCAGGAAAGGTAATTAAGTCATAAACACTTAGCCATTGTATGGTGCTAGAGAATATTGTCTTGGAAAGGTACTGGATTTCCCAACAAGTCCCTCAACTGTGTTCCATGACTCTCTCCCTTTAGTCAACAGTCAAAATAAAATGACATTTCACCATCAATGTTCACAAAATCTGACAGTTGAACAGTCCTCATAGCTTCATTTATCCTAGCCTACGTGGACCACACCAACTATTACTGTGAAATCCTTCTAGATCAGCTATTCCTTGTCCCTCCTTACACCTTCCTTGGTGCTATTTAACAGGTGCTCCTCATTCATCAACTTTATGTTATCCCTGGTACAAGATCACCACTTATTAGATTGTGAGTGAAGAAAGCTACTATGTATCTGTATTAGTCAGGGTTCTCTAGAGGAACAGAATTGCTAGAATGAATTATTTTAAAAAGGGAATTTATTGAATCAGCTTATAGTAGTCCAATAGCAGTTGCAGGCCCAAGAATCACCGAACCTGGTAGCTGCTCAGTCCACATGGCCAGATGCCTCAGCAGTCCCGACCCGGCACTGCAGATGGTGCCAGAAAGCCTGGAGGCTTCCTGAGGAGCCGCTCGGTTTCCATCCACGCGCGTCTTCAGTTGATGCTGGTCTTTAGTCCTCACTGGTCTTCAATCCACGCTAGAAGGTAGTGAGCAGCTCCAGCAGCCAAGTGGAAGGAAGGAAGGAAAATGGAACTCTTCTACCCAGAGCTTCCTTATATCAAGTCCCCCTCTGAGTGGGGCCGCCCACTCTGGGGGAAGGGCTCACCCTGGGGGAAAGACCTCCTCCTTTAGTTGGTCCTTCCTAGAAGCAGCCTGTGGATTATTAACAGATCAAGTTGACAACACCTTAACTATCACAATATCACATACTTCATTTATCATATAGAACTTGCTTTACATTTCTAAATTAGGGTTTTTTTCATTGAAAATATGTTCAAGATGAAATCAATGAGGTTCAAGGGTTCTAATTCCAACTCTGTTCCATGGTTCAAGCTGACAGAGCAGATACATATGGAACTGGATAAAGTAGTGACTGAAACACACATTTTAATAAAACAAACACTGAAAATGGAGATTGTGGCTTGCCACTAGAGCTAAGAAGGACTTTAAACCCTCCTCTTCAATTTGAAAACACCCAGACCTGATGTCTTTCCCACAGACAGAGGTGCCACAAGAAATCAACTTGAATTTCCTATCATCAATCTTCGCTGGTGCTTCCGGCACAAAAAAAGAGACTTTGAGACCAAAATGGCATAGAACCTTTCTTTAATGTAAAATATTCATAGATCACATGGTTTTATTATGGAAACACTCATACTCCCAGGGAAGGAGAAGGAGGTAAAAACAGGGGACAGAATAGATGGGCCCCATATTCCCATTACTGAAAATCTGAGGAAGGAGGTGTGAAATGTTGTTTACCATCAGGCAATGCAGAAATTTAAATTTCCGTGACTTGTGTGTTTCTTTCTTGTGGATGTTTTCATGTATATTCATGGGTATTTCTGTGTGGTGAGTGTTTATGTGGGGTGGGTGTTTCTGTATGATGGGTCTTGCAGTCAGGTTCAGCAAAATTGCTGGTAGAAATCACCCAAACAAGAGCAGATTCTGGAAAACAAAGGTTTATTCTGGCTTACAGGCTCAAGAGGAAGCTTCATGATGGCAGGGGAAAACAATAGCATGAGCAGAGGGTAGACATAACCCTCTGGCCAATATAAGGTAGACAATAGCAACAGAAGAAAACTGGCATGGGAAAACTGGCTATAACATCCATAAGCCTACCCCCAACAATATACTCCCTCTAGGAGATTCCATCAGCTGGGAACCTAGAATTCAGAATACCTATGTTTGTGGGGGACACCTGAATCAAACACCACAGTGCCACAGTAGGTGTTGGGAAAATTGCTTTGCAACACTAATTTCATTTAATTCCTCAAATAACATATGAACAAATATTTGAGATACTGTCATTTTAAAACATGAAGTAGGTATGATGTAGAAAGATGAAGTGTTACCACCTGTAAGTTCTTTAGCATCAGGAAGGATTGAAATCCAAATTGAAATCTCAGGCTCTACTAACCACATTGCACAAACTCTGAGGAAGTGTGTTTTACCCCATGATGAGTAAGTTATGTTACATGAGATTCATATATGTGGATAATCATGAGTTGAAGCAGGGATTAATATTATGGAAGTCAAAGAAAATATGGCTTTCCCAACGATAAAATTGACTGATGCTACATATTTTTATTGTTTAGAGTTTTGTAGAGCATATACATACATTCATACACCACACATAATTGGTTCAATCATAAAAGCTTGATTTTTACACTTTTCTGCAAGAAGGAAGATCCCAGGCTGGAGAGATGGTTTAGCAGTTAAGCACTTGCCTGTGAAGCCTAAGGACCCCAGTTCAAGGCTCGATTCTCCAGGACCCACATTAACCAGATGCACAAGGGGACGAACACATCTGGAGTTCATCTGCAGTGGCCAGAGGCCCTGGCGTGCCCATTCGGTCTCTCTTTCTAGCTGCCTCTTTCTCTCTCTGTGCCATCACTTTCAAATAAATAAAAATAAGCAATTTTTTTTTTTAAAAAGAAGGAAGATCCCTTGCATGATAATTTACATGCATTGTTCTGCTTCATCCATGGGAGCCTCATCTCTGCATTTCTGGACATGTATTTGGTTCCCTGACAGACTGACTGTTTCCAATACACATATCATTAATGAAAGGTTTTTCTAGAAAGAAAAATAAAAAAATAAAGGGAGAAAAAGGGAATTGTCTCATTAAGCAGATGGTAATTGCAATTATTCACCAAGAATTATGAATCTTAAATGAATAATGCAAAGTCAATTGGGAAACAATTTGGCTATAAATACTCATATTAAGCAGCCTAATGAAATCCGCTTTGCTGTAAAAACTTCCACTCTTGTTTTCATCAAGTGTTTTGCAGAAGTGCAAATCTTGATGAATTATTCCTGTCACTTGCAATGATGGAAAAAGAATATATTATAACAAATATGTTGATGGTTTCAAATCTTTTGTTAATAATACCTTCAATTCAAGTGGAGTTTTCAGGGATTTTTTTGTTGTTGTTGTTTGCTCCAAATCATTGCTTCATGTAATCTTCAAAATGCCACCAAAGCATAAGATAAGCCACATATTCTATTACAATGTTTACAGCTAAATGTACTATAGAAAAATATAATGACACTGCTGAGTTACCCAGTCAATTTCTGAATAGAATCTAGACCTACTTATTCTATGATGGAAATTATTTTCTCTTAAATAACATTACCCTCCACGGTCCATTCAGCTTTCAATACTGCATCACTAAAAATTGAAGCCAAATGGACTTGGGCAATGACAGAACTTAGTGGCTTATGTCAATGGCCTTCATGTCAAAGACCAAATGCAAGTGGACAACTATGATTGTTCAGCTTCGTCTAGCAGTTCAGAAATGCAAAGAAGTAATGCCTTTCTATGTCTTCATTTGTACAGTATCTTCCATTTTTATCTTAAAAAGCTTTTACTCTGTGTCTTAGCATGACTATCAGGGGCTTCAGCAAAAGAAAGAATGTCAGTACTCAGCCACAGATCCAAAAGTGGTCCTTAAGTCCGAGTGCTGCCATAGTCTTGCAATGCTCTGAAGATCCCAGATCCAGAGTCACTCCAACTATTGATGTCTTGCATTCCATTGGTGTTTTGAATAATGGGCAATTGCATACTCAAAATAAGAAAGAATCCTTTAAGCTAAGGCTTTTCATTAAGATTAAAGTAAGAGGTGGAACATCCTTGAAGTCTTTGCCCTAATAACCTTCTATCATTGCCAAGCACTTCCGCATTCTAGATCACTGAGGCCCACATAGTCATCATCAATACTATTGCACCAGAAGTAGCCTCACAGAGACTACATCACTGCTCCCATATGAAGTCATATTCAGTTACCTGACCTAACTGGGTTCCTCGGGATAATTTAGAGGTAAAATTAATCACAATCACTATAAATCACTCTACTTAAAAGAGATCCATACAAGAAAAATGAAAAACAAAAAAAAGAAAGGTATAAAACACAATAATTATCCATAACTGTTCCCAAAGAAATGGAAGTTTACAAATTGCCTGGGAAACAAACAAACAAATAAGAAGAAAAAATAATGCTTTTAATGAAATTCAGCAAGCTAGAAGACCAGGTGGTTACTGGTTGCCTTGGGGCCACTGCACGTCGGTTGCCCAGGGGTGTCCAGGTAACTGTGGAGCAGAGTCTTGAGTGGCCATGGGAGTGATGGGAAGAAACACTGAGAGACTGTGCCAGAGGACAGCTCATTTATTTGTTGGGGGAATGGGCTTATAATTGATCATGTAGTGGAAGGAAGGGGTACATGGTTTGGGTCACAGGGGGATTAGCTGTGTGAAGGCTGCTGGCTGATACCTCATTAACATATAGGGACCTTCTGGGTGGGCAGTAAAAGGTCACATGGCCAAGGGAAAACTGAAACCTAAGTCTTATCAGGACATCCAGGAGCCCCAGGCCGAGGAGGGAGTGACCTCACTTGGGGTCTAGGCCAGCTGCAATCTCCTGTGGCCTTGGGTCCTTAGCCATGCCTGAAAGCTCAGGACTGCATAAACCCTGTGGCCCATGGTCTTCAAGTGTGCCTGACACCTCCCCCTTTCTTTTTATAATGTGGCAGTATCATCATATTGGGTGAGATCTTTATAGTCAATCACAGGTCTAGATAGAGCTGGATGGTACATGAGGACCTGGTTTGTGGCAACCTTAGCAATATTAGTTATTTTCTGTCTGAAAAATTTCATGAGGCAGGGGGCCACAAGTAACAGGGTTCCTACAGCAAGGAGGAGGCCAAGGAAGGAGAGAAGCCAAGTCAGTAAGGGGTTAGAGAAACAAGTGGTGGGGTCGTTAGGTTTATAGCAGTCAACTAGCTCCTTGCAGAGTTTTTGGAGTGTTTTAACATTTTTTTCAACAACATATGATTCATTGACAAAAAAAAAAGAATATTCTTCTCCCAATACCATACATGTTCCCCCACATTCAGCAGTGATGAGGTCTAAGGCTCTATAGTGTTGGAGTCCTACACCCACAAGAGAGTCTAGTAACCTCTGAAGAGATGTGATGCTGTTGGTAGTTGATATCATGGCCTGGTCAAGCTTGTATTAGAAGGCCCCTGCCAGGGAGTTGGTTTGGACAAGAGTACCTCCTGCAGCACCAGAGGCACCGAGGGACAGCATCACCCCAAGACCCACCAGTAGGGGGATGAAAATCTCTCTCAGTTGACATGGTTGGAATTTGTAAGCTGCTTCTTCTTCCCTGTAGAGATACACCTGTGGGACAATGAAGACTGGGGAACAATAAGTGGGAGAGGAAATATTTATGCATTGGGTGGTTAGCCCTTCGCACCATAGGAGGGCAGGTGTTTTGACACAAGTGTTCCTAGTTATGGAAATATTAAGGAGGCATTCAGCTCTGGTCGGCTTAGAGCTGGACAGGCAAAAGGGCATGCCTCGACTGGTATCAAAGAGGATATCAGGAAAGCAGGGCTGGGAATAGTTTTCTATAGATGTTGGGTACTAAAGGGTGGCATTAATAGGGACCACAGGGGGTGGGTAGCAGATGCACTGAAGAAGCAGTTAGAAGCATTAGGGTGGTTAGGGAAGGGGAGGTGGTTGTCCACATATTGGATGAATTGCGCTCAGATTATGGTGGCTTGTAACTTTCCTACGACTTGCTTTTCCTATGAATGTGGTGGTTAGTCATAACCAGGAGGGAAGCAGGGATAAGCTGTCTAAAGATAGAGATCACCAGAGGGAGATAGTGAGAGGCTATGAGCATAGGGTTTTCCTGTCACCCCCTACCTGCCAGCATTCATCCCTGGGATCTTGTATGCACAGTATACAATATTTATATTGGAGGCGTTTTGAAGACAGTTTCTGAACATTCCCTGTGTCCCATTGCACAGTATTTGTAAAGGCATCTTCCATAATAGTCCTGATTTTCAAGGCACTCTTTATTAATTTAGAGATAGGCAAAGCATGTCATGCCTTGATTGCAGGGCACAGACTTAGGATAGACACGAAAGCTGACAGTGTCCTAGAAGCCCTGAGTAGGGCAATATCCTGGGCGGATGGTTTTATTGACCCCTTGATAGGTCTTTTAGGCCTCAAAGTGCCATCCTCCATGGTGGTGGTGGGGGGGAGGGCAGCAAGAGAGGCATTTGCATTGGAATGTAAGACTGTAAAAAACACCAACAAAGTGGCAGAGAAGGATACCTATGGTGGGCATATGGCTTTGGCTGCATCCACAAGCACACAAGGCTGTGTGAAGGCTGCTGGCTGATAACCTCATTAACATATAGAGACCTCTGGGGTGAGTGGTAAAAGGTCACATGGCCATGGGAAAACTGAAACCTAAGTCTTACCAGGATGTCCAGGTGCCCCAGGCAAGGGGGAGGGAGTGTCCTCATTCCTGCTGGTCTTGAGGCAAGATTATCAGTCTAGGCCTGCTGCAACCTCCAGCGCCCTGGGGCCCTCAACCGTGCCCCACAGACAAAACAAATACAACAGTGCATGAAATTAGGGGAAAAACACATAATCCACAGAGATAGTTATTATTTTACAAAGACATGGATATAAACCTCGAAGCTAATGAATTTAGCGCAACTCATTAAAGTACAATGTACTCAATATCAGAGTACAGCAAGGAGAACAAAATATCTGTGAATTCGAGGATAGTTTCTTTAAAATTCCTACAGAAAACAAAGAATGAAACAACAGTGAAGACAAGGGATAGGACTTATCAGACATAACCACTTGAACAAATATTCACATTCTAGGCATTCAAAGAGAATAAGCAGTGCAAGGAGTACAGGGCTTATTAGTGAAATAATTGTTGGAAGCTTTCTATGTCATAAGAGGCGCACAGATGTCCAGATCTATGAAATTCGAAGCCCAAAGGATTCTAACAGATACAGCCCAAAGAAATTTTTCCTAGGTACTTTTAACTCAATCTAGCAAAAGTAAAGGTCAAATAGGGAATTTTAAAAGTGGCAAGTAAAGTGCATCAGTGCATGAATAGGGAAGTCTCATTTAAGCTGTCAGGAGAATCTTAGCCAGAAACTTGCTAATCTGCATGTGATGAAGAGAATAAATCTGCCATCTACTAATATGGTGATCGGGAAACTTTCCTTTAGAAATGAAGAAAAAATAAAGCCTTTCTCAGAGAGAGACAAAAACTGAAGGAAATCATTACATTTTATTTCTACTGAAAGTAATGGATGAGTTCTACAAGTGGATATGAAAATATGATAATTACCAGCCTGAATGCATAGAAGTGTGTAAGTTTACTTAGTAGATATAACTAATCATACCTAGAATATTGAAATAATCAAATATTAAAAAGAGTATATGAATTAAGTATAAATATAAATATATGTAGATGTAAATGAAACTATGTTTACATAAATCTATATGTGTAGTTGAATATAAAAGATAAAAATTCAGGGGCTGGAGTGAGTACTTGGTGGTTAAGGAACTTGCCTGAGAAGCATAGAGACCCAGGTTCTCCTCTCCCAGAACCCACATAAGCCAGATACATAAAGTGACACATGTGCTCAAGGTCACAGTGTCACACACACCTGGATTGCAGTTGCAGTGGCCAAAGACTCTGGTGTTCCAATTCTCTCTCTCTCTCTCTCTCTCTCTCTCTCTCTCTCTCTCTCTATGTGTGTTTCACTCTCACCATAAAAAAGTTAAAAATTCAAAAAGGACCAAATAACCAAAGTTACAATGCATTGTTGAAAAAATCTGTAATATAAAAATATGCAAATTATGATAACAAAATCATAAATAACAGGATCGGTGTGAGTTTAAACATTTTCTTCTTGACAGAATTGAAACTGTTATTGGGTCTTATATAACACAAAACACCTTATAGATATTCTCTACACTAGGTATTTAAATTGTAGGCATATAGAAAAATCTACAACAGATATACAAATTGTAAAGCAGATGCTGTATAAAACCCTCTCAAATCATGAAGCTTGGTAAGAGATGAAAGGAACCAAGAAGCTACAATGACAAACATATAACAGAATGACAGCAGTGACTTCTTTAATAGCTTTCAATAGGAATAAATCGCATGCTGTAATAATGGTATAAAGAGTAACTCAATGTATTAGAAATAAAAGAACCCCAAACACACAGCTGAACTTTAAAGACACATGTGAGCTAAACGTGAAAGGACTGAGAAGGTATCCCATGTACACAGTGACTCTCACCCCTACCAACAGAGCAAAGATTTGCATAGAAGTCAAGACAGAACTGTTATTTGCATAAAGAAGATCATTAGTTAATGATAAAGGGATCAGTGGATCAGGAAGTCATAATCATTGTAAATATTTATTCACCCAAACATGGAGAACTAAAATACCTAAAGCAAGTTTTAGCAAACATGAAAATAAAATAAATAGCAATGCAATCATAGTAGAGGACATTAAGCAATGAATATATCAACCACGGAGAAAATAAAGATATTCTAGACTTGAATTACCCTTCTAACCAAATGAACTTAACAAATTTATTCAGGAATTTCCATCTATCAGTAGAAAGATCTATATTTTCCAGTGCATTTGAAACATTTCCAGAGTAGACTTTATGTTACACCAAAAACCAGCTATGATCTAAATTAAGATTTAAATCTAATGTAGTATTTTTTATATTACATGGTATGAAACTAGAAATCAAAAAAAGAGAAACATTAGAAATTATACAAATATGTCAAAGTTAAACAGCCTGCTCCTGTATAATCAAGAAGGCATCACAGAAAATAAACAAAAGGGGAAATTTCAAAATATCTTCAGAGAAGGAACTATAACATACCACACATAAAATACAGCAAAAGCATATCTAGAAATACTTTTATCACCACAAATAACCAATATTAAAAAGATGAATCTCATGTATTCTAACATTATATCTCAAGTAACCATAATAACTAAACAAACTATGTCCCACATTAATATACAAAATGAATTGAAGTCAAAACAGAATGAGTCTAAAACAGAGAAGCCCTAGAATCAATAAAAGTATTTTTTAAATCTTAAATTAAAAAACAAAACTAGATAGCTACGAAAAAAAGGAGAAGGCTCTCAAATAAATGAAATCATAAAAGGAAGGAAAGTTGTTTCAACAGGTGTTTCAGTAATAAAAAAGATTTGTAAGGAACATGTTGAATTAAACTAAAGGAAATGGGTAAGTTTCTTTAAAAAAAACACACATCTTACTAAGATTTAGTCAGAAAAAGCAGAAAGTCTGAATAGATTAATTAATAAAATGATTAATGTAATCAAAAAATCTTCCCAACAAAGAAAAGTCCAGAACAAGATGATTTCACAACAGATTCTATAACACACTTAAGAAAAGAAAAATTATACCAAAACTTCCTAGGTTTTTCTAAATAGGAGAGATGAAAGAAAAACTTACAAAAAAATTTTATGAGGACAGTGTCATCCTTATTACTCTGTGGTGTGTGTGTGTGTGTGTGTGTGTGTGTATGTGTGTGTGTGGATGTGGGCACATATATGCAGGTGCATGTTCATGTGGTGCATGTAGAAAAGTGCCTTCCTCAATTGCTTTTTTGTTATCTTTGAAATATTTTTAAGACTGGAAAGATAACCAAAAGACCCAGATCAACTCTCCATATAAACCACCTGCACAAGTTGGTGCATGTGTCTAGAGTTTGTTCATGGTAGCTGGAGGCCCTGACATGCCTATTTTCTCTCTTTCTCTCTATATGCCTCTCTCTCTCTCCTTCTTTCAATAAATAAATAAGTTTAAAAATATTCATATACATACATACACACACACACACACACACACAAACACACACACACACACACACACACCCATAGAGTAATAAGGATGACACAGAGAATAGGCATGCCATGTCCTCCAGCTACTGTAAACAACTCCAGTTGCATTCAGCCCTTTGTGTATCTAGCTTTGCATGTGTACTAGGAAATCAAACCCCAGTTGTTAGGCTTTGTAGGAAAGTATCTTAACTGCTGAACCACTGCTCCAGCCCAGATACGGGGTTATTATTTGAGACAGGGCATCTCACTGAAGCTAGACTTCACCAATTTGGTTAGATGAGCTAGCCAGCAAATCCCACAGATCATCTTTCCTCAGCACTCCCACGCTGTGACCACAAGTGCACAGTCACACCTAGGATTTACATGAGCCCCAAGGATCCAAACTGAGGTCCTCATAATGTATGCAACAAGTATTTACTGACCAAACCATCTCCCCAGCATACACACACACACATACACCATACCAAAGAACAAAAATTAAAAAAAAGAAAGAGAGAGAAGGCTACTTCTGGTCAAGATGGTGTCCACCTAACCTTGCCTCATCTCCTAGGGAAGGAAAGACAAGAACTTTAGGATTCATTGGGTTATTTAGAGGTTTGCAGATACTAGTAGATCTCCACTGCGAGGATGCAGAAGATCAAAGTAAGGAATCTGCTGATTCCCACACTCTAGGGTAGACCACCAGTCTCCCAACCCCCTCAGGCAGCCATCCTAGCTGCATTCCTAGCTCCAGGATCCTCCTGCACCACAAGCTAAGTGGATCCACACCAGCAGGCTAGCACAGCTCCCTACCTGAAAGCCATCCCACTTGCTGCTCCCCTTCCCCCCGTGCACAGACCCAGGCCAGCAGGCTAGGGTTCCCTGCCCTGCTCTAGGCTTCCCAAACACCATGGTCCCATTGCCGCCCCCATCCCTGTGTGGAGACCCAGGCCAGGAGGTTAGCTTTTCCCCAGGGGCCCTCCATGAGAATGCTTTACCACTCTCTACACCCCCTCCCCCAACCTTGTGCAGACCCAGGCCAGTGGACTAGCCTTCCCACTTCCCTTGGCTTTCCCTCTTTCCCCTTTCCTATGCTTTCCCACCACAACAGGGGACCTTCATGCCCCTCCACCTCCCATGCATCATCTGACCCTGATCAGTTCCACATCTCCCCCCTGCCTTGGCACAGGACCCAGTAGTCCCATACACCCCCTGCTACAGGGTCCCAATGCACATGTTATCTCATCCCCTCACCCCTCAGCACCACAGAACCACCACACATTACAATATTCCCCAAATACACACCCCAGCAGCAACATCAATCTGCTTTCTCCCATTTCCCCCACCCCCTGTACCCTCTGATCACCTGACCAAGAAGTCCCATACCCTGAAACACTGAACTAGGAAACCTTTCATCAGGCCCCCAGGCCCCCACCAGAGCCTCACAGGCTCCTTCCCTCTGAACAGGTTAGGCCCCATTGCCATCAGAAGCCTAGTTGAAGCAAACATAAAAGGGAATAGTCACTGAAGAGACTTCAAGGGTAGAATGCAGCTTCCTCATAAATTGAATAAAATTACTACACTGTTATGGGCAGACCACAGTGCAAAAGGAATGACATGAAAAATAAATTGCAAGTAAATCCAACAAGATTGCAGAGTGCCACAATGGATTTCTCTAATCGAAACATAGAAGAGACAATGGGATCATAACCCCAAAATGAAGATACAAGTTATGCAACCCTGGCCAAGCAAATAGCAGAACTAGCAGAAAAATCAACAAAGGACCAATAATTGTATTACTTCTGTCCTCACTAGGGTAGACCTAATAGTAAAGAACAAGGAAGGGTTCCAAGAAGCATTAAGAAAATCAGAAAATTATGTAATGACATGAAATTGGAACTCGATGGAAGGATGGGAACTATACACAAAAAAAGCAGTAGAAAATACAAACCAAATTGATTAAGCAAAAACTCTATAGAAGCCCTGAAGAATAGATTCAGCCATGTGGAGGATAGAAACTCAGAACTGGAAGACAAAACAGAAGAAACAGTTTGTGAGACCAAAAGTTTCAATAGGTTAAAAAAATTTTGTGAACACAACATGAAGGAACTGTGGATACCCTTAAAAGTTCCAACATTCAGATCATGGGAATACCAGAGGGGAAGAAATTCAGACAAAAGGAATGGAGAACTTATCCAAAAAAAAAAAAAATATTGAAGAAAACTTTCCCACTCTCTCAAAAGAAAGTCCCATCAAGTTACAAGAAGCTAACAGAACTTCAAGCATACCAGATCAAAGGAGAAATTCTCCGAGACATATCATTAAGACCCTAAACAAAGATAAAGTCCTAAAAGCAGCTAGGGAGAAAAAACATATTACATTTAAAGGTAACCCCATCAGAATTACTTCAAGCTTCTCAATGGAAACCATGAAAGCCAGAAGGAATTTGTATAGAACACTGAAAGGTCTAAGAACCTCTGGATTCCAACCCAAACTACTCTACCTAGCAAAAGTATCCCTCATCATAGATGATGAAAGAAATACTTTCCATAATAAAACTCAGCTTTACAACTATATGAACACAAACGCAAACCTGCAGAGAGTACTTCAGGGAATTCTTCAAACAAAAGAATCAAATAACCAACACCAGGTGCCTATAAGAAACAGATCACAATAACAAAACTCAGAGAAGGCACAAAAAAAAAAAAAAATACAAAGTCCAAGAAAACAGCAGACTACATAAACTACCACAATATGGCAGGCATTAAATCAAATCTCACAATTATTACCCTAAATATTAATGGTCTTAATTCACCCATCAAGAGACATAAGCTAACAGGGTGGATCAGAAAATTGGACCCCTCTATTTGCTGTCTTCAAGAAACCCACCTTACCACTAAAAACGGGTAACTTCTCAGGGTGAAAGAGTGAAAAATGATATTCCAAATGAACAGAAATAAGAAATAAGCAGTGTAGCTATATTAGTATTGGATAAAATATACTTCAATCCAAATGTAATCAAAAAAAGACAAAAATCAAACAACCCACTCACAAAATGGGGCAGAGAACTATGCAGAGTTCTAAGAGGAAGAAATACAAATGGCAAACACAAACTCGCTAATCATCAAGGAAATGCAAATTAAAACAACTATGACATTCCACCTTACCCCAGCAAGGATAGCAAACATTAAAAATTCAAATGTAAAAAAGATGCTGGTGAGGAAGTGGAGAAATAGGAACCTTCATTCACTGTTGGTGGGAATGCAAGATGGTACAACCACTATGGAAAGCAATATGGAGACTCCTAAAAAGGTTGACTAGAGTTACCAACAGACCCAGTTATTCTCTTACTTGGCATTTATCCCAAAAGCTCCTGGAATCAACCCAGATGTCCATTATTACACAAATGGATATCCAAGATCTGGTATACCTACATGAAGGAATTCTACGCAGCAGTAAGGAAAAATGACACAATGAAATTTGAAGAAAAAAGGTCAAATGTGGAACAGATCATTCTCAGTGAACTCACCCAATCAGAGAAAGATAATTGGCACATATTCTCACTCATCTGTGGCTCCTAACCTGGATCTGCCCGAGATGCTGATATACCTAATAAGCATCTCGAGAACCGGACAATAGAGAGGGTGGGGCAGGAGGGGAGGGAAAGGGTGAGGGGTGGCACAAAACTAGACACAAATGGCAATGGTACCATGAAATTCTATATCCCACTGAGTATGGTGGCGTGCACCTTTAATCCCAGCACTCAGAAGGCAGAGGTAGAAGGATCACCATGAGTTTGAGACCACCCTGAGACTTCATAGTGAATTCCAGGTCAACCTGAGTTAGAGTGAGACCCTACCTTGAAAAAGCAAAAAATAAAAATAAAATAATAATAAATAAAAATAAAAATAAATAAATAAAATTCTATATCTCAAAGGAGACTAAATAGTTGAACCTTCATCAGGTCCTTAGAGGGAATCACAGGGCCCTGGAGAGTGTAGATGAAGACTAAACTTAATCTTTTCCTGTTTCTCTCTCTCTCTCCCTCTTTCTCTTTTTGTTATCTGTACTTTTCTTCTTTGGCAGTGGCCTGTATCTCCCAGTACCAGCATGCAGTTACCATACACAATGAGCTATGGATCAGAGAGACCTACATGGTTTCTCAAAGGAAGACAGATTTGTGTCAAAGTACTTGATGCTCCACCAGAAGTTAATGGTGAGACCCTACTCCCAAAGACACCATATGCTATTGGTATGGAACATGGTGTGACCTGGATGGAAGCTGGAAGACAGTCAGTTCCCAGACAGTTAGCTTGTCTAGTGCAAGAAGGTTGTACATATATGACTGAGGAAAACGACCAGCATCTGTCCAGGTAACTCGTGGTCTAAGCTACTCAGCAGCAAACAAGCTGACATGATACTCACACAGGTACAGTAGTGGCACACAGCCATGGTGGGTAACCAACTGCTCTTGATTTGTCTAACAGATCTGCTCAGTGGAATGGAACCCATATCTGGACCTTGGAAACATGTCAGAACCATATCCAAAAAAATGAGTCTGCTCTGCATTATCAAGCTTCCACCAATCATGGGTTACAAAAGGGCCTGCACCTGTCAAATGCTTTCTAAATAATAATGGTTATCCCATTTATCTGGTGCTGACTTCATTTTCTGTTGGAGAATTTGATTCTCATTTTCAGATGGATGCAGAACCTGAGGAAAGAATCAACCCATGGCACCTTACATGGGCCCCAGCTGAAACCATAGAGTAACTGAGGAAATGAGCAAGAGTTCTGCTTTCTTGGTGAACCTGATACCAGCACAAGGGTGAAAGAGATATACATAGAGAACACTCACCTCTTACCAAACTAGGCTCCCAATATTTAATCACTGAAGTAATCCTAAAACTAACCCAACATGGCTCAGGGAAATTCACAGAAGAGGGCGTAGAAAGATTGTTAGAGCCACATGTTTGGACATTATGCACAGAGACATAGCCTCCTCCCTATAACTGATTGTTAACCCCACAATGCACCACCCACACGGCCCAAAAGAACGTACACTCTACCTTCTAATGTGTCCCACTATTGAAAGAATGTAACAGAAAGGGGACCATTGTACATAGTTCTAAATCTGGACAGTATTTCTAGAATTGGAGCTATGGCAAGGTAATCTTTTTTACCATATGTACTAGACATTAGGAATGTTGTAAGAATGGGAGTCAAGATAAGTAGTTTGGGATAAGTCTATAAGAACTTTGAATCTTCACTTTATGATCTTCCACTTTATATTTATCCTCACTTCCTGTTAATTTGTTCCATTCTTGTGCCTCATACTTTTTTTTCCTGTTACAATGTTCATTACTAACACTGTTCTTATTTTCCTAGCTTCAAACACAACTATTTGACATCATTGACTACATTATCCTGCCTTGTAAGTTTATTGCTTTGTAAAATACATTATAACATACTTCAAAATTCTATCGTTTTTGGTTTTAATCTTACTCTAAGTTTTGAGGCCTAGGCATGTCTTTATTTAGTTTGAACATTATATTTGATTCTGAATATATGAAGACATGCAGGGAAACACAGCCAAGAAACCTGTATTGTCCATTTTACTTCTCACTTAAGTATCTGGAGAAGTTAAAAAATTTCTTCAACCTTAAAATCTGATCTTGGACTTTTCTCTTTCAGCTTGTAGTAGACAAAAGATAGAATAAAAATATATTTCTGTGTTCTTATTCTGGATTTAGCTTTCACCATAATATTTGGTAGCATAACCTAAAACATGGCCTCTGTTTTTACTCTAAGTTTGCTTCAGAAGTTATGCTTGTTGATCACTTTCAAAATGTCTTGAGTAAAGACTTTCGAGGACTAGAGAGATAGTTCATTGATAAAGTGCTTGCCTTGTATGCCTGAGATGCTGATTTTGATGCCCCAGAGCCTATATCAAAATTACCAGGCATGGTGGTGCCTGTTTATAACCCTAGCATCAGTACATGGAGACAGGCAAAACCCTGGGGCTTTCTGGATTGTCAATCTAGCCTACTTGGAGAGGATCAGACTAGTAAGAGATGCTGTCTCACATAAAATGTAGACACTATTCAAGAACAACACCTGAAATTGTCTTCTGGTCTCCACATGCACAAGCACACAGATACATGAAAATTAATAACAATAATGATAATTTTTAAAATTGTGAAAACCAAGGTTATGGACTACAATGAGAAGCTCTCACTAGTCTTTTGCCAAAAATGAGGCTACACTCATCAAAATCTCTCTGAATTAATAATGTTTATCCCCATTTACCTATGTTGAGCTCACTCTCCATTGGAGAATGTTTTTCTTTCTGAAAAGTCAGTGAGAACCAAGGACGTGTGAAACCTGTCCCCAGACAAGCAAAGATAGTTGACTCCCTGGCACCTGATGAACCATCCCTGCTAATCAGCCAGGGCCCAGGAGAAACCACAGAGGAATTTGTGAGATGAGCAAAAGGGCTGCTTCTGTGATGAGCCTGACAACCTGCTTCGGGGTGATAGAGGCAGACACAGAGGAGACTGAAAATGCACCAAAGCAGAAATTCAGAAGCTGCTGAGAGAGAGCTCAACACTGAAGTGGACTTAAAGCACACTCACAAATGCTCAGAAAGATTGCAAGAGTCATAGATGGAAAGGAATATCCAGAGACATTGTCTCCCCCACAGTGACTTATTTCTGCTCTCACAACTTGTGGTGGTTTGATTCAGGTGTCCCACATAAACTTAGGTGTTCTGAATGTCAGGTTCCCAGCTGATGGAGATTTGGGAATTAATGCCTCCTGGAGGGAGTATATTGTTGGGAGCAGGCTTATGGGCTTTATAGCCAGTTTCCCCATGCCAGTGTTTGGCACACCCTCCTGTTGCTGTGGTCCACCCTATGTTGGCCAGGGGGTGATGTCCACCCTCTGCTCATGCCATCGAATTCCCCTGCTATCGTGGAGCTTCCCCTCGAGCCTGTAAGCCAAAGTAATCTCTTTTTCCCAGAAGCTGCTCTTGGTTGGGTGATTTCTACCAGCAATGTGAACCCGGACCACAACACAACTCATAACCCACAACTCCATGGTGAATACCAGCAATCCCACCAAGAAGCACGCTCAGTGGGATGGGGGTATGGAGGAGGGAATGATGGTGCCAACACATGATTTATCTATACAAAGTTTCTACTTAATAAAAAATAAGTAGAAAAGAAAAATAAATCATCACTATCTCCACCCTGCCTTTTGAACTTTTATTGTTACAAATAATTCTTATACAGATAACATTTCCATTTAAGTTTTGCCCATATACTTTTGGAGTAGATTTTAAAAAGTGAAGCCACAAAATCAAAGGTAAAATAGATGCTACTTTGACGATTTGTCTTATTGTCAAATTCCTGACCATAAATGTACTATTTTTAAGGTCCACTGGAAAAGGGTGAGAATGCTGTTTTCCTACAGGCTTTCAAGTGGAGTAAGTGGTCAAACCTTGGGGTGGTGACCAAATTAGAACCTGTGAAGAATTGAAATCTTGATTTGCATTTCTCTGATGTAACTATGGTTAAGTATGTTTTCATGTGATTGTCATTTTAAATTTATTCCTTAATTATTCTGTTTTCTTCTTACTCCATCATCCCATAGGGTAATTTTGTTTTCCTTTTCTCTGTCTTTTAAGTCTTTAACTATATTTCCTGGCTGTGATAAAAAGTGTAAATGTGTAAATGCTTGATTCCAGTACGTCATTTGTCTTTTGGCTTGATCATGCTATGTTATTCTTGGAGGTTCCTTTCATTATTATGCAATATGATGTGCCTCCCTTTATTCATAGACTACTTTAAATAAGATGCTGTCTCTCTGGGGAGGTGTCATTCAACCTGTGGACAGGCAGACTGAACACCTGTCCAGACTGTTCAGCAAAAATGGGTTGCTCAGGAATGACATGTGCAATGTTAAACACCAGAAAACTTAAGATACTCTCTAAGAAATCTGAGGTCTTTAGAGGCCAGTTAGGAGTGTTTGGGGCAATAGAGACCTCAACATCAAAGCCCAAATGCAATGCTATAAAAATACCATAAAGAATTGTTTCCATACATATAGTAGAAGAAATATAGCAGACAGAGATAAAAGAATCCTAATGAGATAACTAGATAATAGTGCCAGATGGTGCAAGATCTTCAAAGCATGGGTGTTGTGGGGTAACCTGCATTCATTCGAAATGTGCTTGGAAATTATTGGAAGGTTTTAATACAATGGCTGCATGTGTCATTCACATCTTTGGGAACATGATCATCTGCCATTAATTAAAGAATAATGGTGCTTGATTGTTGAAAATCATTACACTCTCATCTCTGTAAATGACAATCCTTGTCTTTTATAGTGAATCTCTTCAACATATGTGGTATGTATTGCTGGGGACAGCACAAAAGATGATGAAAAATTCTGTTTTGGATAAACAAATGGCAGAAAAATTGAAAAGTTTTCTGTATCTCTCTCACTATAAGGAGTTTTCTTGTGCTGGAAGGATTTCTTGTTAGTTAAGGCGCTTGCGTACAAAGCTAAAGGACCCAGGATTGATTCCCCAGGACCCACATAAGCCAGAAGCACAAGGTCACGTGCATCTGGAGTTTGTTTGCAGTGGCTGAAGGCCCTAGTGCACCCATTCTTACTCTCTGTCTCTCTCTCTCTCTGCTTCTTTCTCTCTCACTCTCTCTCTATCACAAATAAATCAATTAAATTAGAAAGTGCATTCTCAAGAGAAACACTGAAGCAGGCAACTTTTAAAGGCTAGAGAAACCCTCCAGTATAATACATAGCCTTTATATTTTCAAAAGTTCCATTTTCCATGTCCTTTCTTTTCAAAAGAAATATTTATTTTCAAAGAGAGGGAGGCAGGAAGGATGTGTCAGAAATAACTCCAGATACATGAACCAATTTGTGTGTCTGGCTTTATCTGGGTACTGGGGAATTGAACAGGGGCTGGCATATTAGACAAGCAAATGTCTTTAGCCATTTAGCCATCCCTCCAGTCTCTCCATGTCTTTTCTTAATGATCAGTGGGAAATATGTATTTTATCTGGTAACTGCTTAGTTCCCATATTATTGGGCATTTTAATATTAAGTGTAAAAATAAAATGTTATAATTGTTCTTTACTGAATATTTGTATTCTACCATATTCTGTCAAACCTCTATTTTTATGTTTAACTATATGTTAGGTGGGTTCCATTGCTTTCCAATCACTTTAGGTTACTATAAAATTTACTCAGCCCAAATGATTTAAGACTAGTCTCAAATGTTAGGCAATTATAACACTCCACAGGCCTATGGAGGCCATGGAAAGTGAAGACTTAGGTACACATATGATAACAGATAAGCAAGGTGGCTTTGGCAAAGTCTGGTTTGGGAGAACCTTCACTCTCACAACCATGTCTAGATATTCTGTGCAGCATCATAGGGCAAGGGGCAAAAAATAGTATCAGAGCTAGAGTAGGCATCTACATCTCCATGTGATTTAGTCAGGCTCATTCTACCTGTGTGTGGAGTTCACACACTGACAATGTATAAGTAGTTTCCACATTTATGGAAGTTAAGTTTCCTCCATTATTAAGCTCTCATAAAAAAATAGAATAAAAACTAAAGCATCACTCCTGTTTATGTGAAGTCCTTTTCATTCTCGGGCACAAGTGAACCATCTTAGGGACTTTCCCTTGCTCTCTTCTGAAGTTTTGCCTTCACTAGAGGGTGCATGGGACCCCTGAGATGATGATCTATACTTATCAAGTGTAAAACCCTGGAGTTCTCTCAGACACCCATTTCTCCCAATCTCTACTTGCTAACATCATGCAGGTTTTCCTTTGGGCAGTGCCTCTACTAACATTATTGGATAATATGTATATGCTATGAGCTGGATTTACTGCTCCTCTGTGCTAGAACCTAATGGAGTGTTCAAGGTAGTGCACCTTAATTTAACTCTTTGGCATGGAAATTGGGTTTTGTGTGAGTCCCCATTCTTCTTGTCTAAGCATAGACCTCAATGATTCCAAATGGGTTTTTAACCTGTGAAACTGTACCTTCCTGCTTCTCTGGGTGAGAAGTAATCTTTCATTTCCTTGAACATTCTCCAAATCCAAGTGAACGATGATGTTTTATCAGGAACTCCAGATTCCTTTCAATTCCTTCTTCCTATATGAAGATTACACAGCTATCTAATCCAGCAGAAGGAGCAAGAAATGGCCATGTGTCTTTCATGAATACACTAAAATTGTCAGGCATTCATTTATAACATGGGGGCTGGAATCTCTGCCTTTGGATGAAGGGAAGTGTCCTCTTGTTCCATGAGGAGGAGGAAAATCATTACAAGTTGTCTCCTCTCCTCACCTTCTTCTCTTCCCCTCTACCCTCCTATTCTTGATTTGGGTTCAATTGCAGACTAGGAAGAGCAGATGGAACAAAATAGAGGCTCAGGTAGAATGGGGCGAGAGGTAGTGAGGCAACAGTAGAGGTGCAGGAAGCCATGTGGCCTCTTTAAGTAAGTTCTGGGAAGCCTTTCATGAAGGATGCAGCCAATGTGTACACAGAGTAGTTAACAAAGCTCAGGCTGCATTTGTGAAACCATTGCTCTCCTGCCTGTTCACATCTCAACAGGAAGAAACCAACATGAAAGAGCCATGACTGTGGTCCTGATGCCACAGTGATAATCAGAGACGCTGTGACTGGTTCAGCTCTGCTTAATTAATCCTATAGAAGGGGGTTTGCCTCAACTTGAGGTTGTCATATGTGGGCTTGTCATGAAAGTAAGAAGTCAAAGGAAATTATTCATCCATCTTCCCTCTGAATAAACTTAGTTAATTATATACAATAACAACTCTAACTTGTGTGGTTTGGGGAAAAAAAATGTTTCAACACAATGTCCAAGGGTAGTTTGAAAAAGAAGCTGTTGCTTCTAATAATTGAGAGGAAATGAACACTAGAAGAGCTAGACTGTATTTTAAACTAAAGTCATATCATCTTAGTCTAACAAATTCAAACTAGAAGTAACATATTTTAATCAAGGTAACCAAACCCTGGAATCAATTATGAAAGTGATGGAGAAATATAGCTTGACTTCACCCAATTAAAACTTAATGTATGGCCCAATCCTATTTATGTATTTGGTTATTTTCTTTGTCCTTTTTCCAGTTTGCTGTGTTAAGAGAATTTTATTTCTTCATTTTATTTGTCAACAGTGCAGATGAAAATGTATTAATATTCCTTAGTTCAGTAGAACATCAGTATTTGTTTCTCTATCATTGACTTATTTACATGTTATTCCCAACTTGCATAGTTTCCCCAGCTACAGGCCACTATTTTAATGCACTGAAAGTACATTACTGAATATTTATGTATCTCTATAAATCACATGCATCTGGGGAATATAAAAATAATTTATATATTGCAGAGCTAAGGATTGAAATTAAGGCCTTATGGATGCTAGGCAAGGTCTCTATCAGTAGGGTCTATCAACATCTCAATTAATGTGTGTTTTGTAATATTTACATGTGTAGAGAAGTTTATATTTGTCAATGTTTATTCTCAGCAATATGCTGAGAAAATGCATTTGTATTGCATGTGAAAGACTGTAGGTTTTGCTTCTATGTACAATGGAACAGTCCTTGGTTTGCATTCACTCTATGGCTGTACTTTCTTGTAACTACTGCGTACCTCCAACTCTGAGCATACCGCTGCATATCTCTGTATGAACCCGTGAAAAGCTTGGATTGCTGTCACTGGGTAGCTGCCCGCTTAGTCTCACTAAGTCCTGCCATGTTGTCTCCAGAAAGCCCTAGAGTTCCACACTTGCCACCCCACTTAAATGAATTTTTCACTTTCTAAGTTTGCCAATAAACAGTACCTTTATAATTAGCTTGCTGTGACTGTCTGAGGCGGACATTGGGAAAACTGAATGTAATTAACACAAACAGACACATACATTCAGACATCAGTGAAAAGAAGCTGAAATTAAGACAGCTGCAAGATATTTTGGGGGAGAAAAGAATATTAGCATTGTCAATGAGACTGATGAAAATTAAGTACGTAACTAGATGGTAAGTTAATACTGTGAAGGGGACTGAGCATACTTAATGTCTCTAGTTTTTATTTATGCATTTAAATTTTTTATGGTGATTATTATTACTTACTTTATTTTTTAAAACATATATGTGTGTGTGTGTGTGTGTGTGTGTATACATGTGTAAGGTATTTATCTATCTATACATATGTGTGTATATATATATATATATGTATATACATATATAATTTTATAAATATATTAGTTACTTATTTATTTACATAGGTTATGATTTCATATCCCCTTGCCCCTGATCCCCATATCTCTAGGACTCCCACTCACTAGGTTCCTTGGTATTCACTGAGGGGTAATTAGGACCTCATTAGTTTCTACTGTGGCTGTACCTCCGGCTATTTTTATTTACCCCGTGGTTCTTACCATCTTCCTACCACTCTCCCATAGCAAGCCCTAAGCCTTGTATGTGTTAACAACTTGTTTTTGGTGTTGAGTTCTCTGTAGCCTCTGAATTTCTTTTTTTGATGTGTTTAAACTCAAATCCACATTTGTTGCTACTTCCTGGGAGGTGGTTTCCAGACTATCATTAGAAGCAAGGTTTCTTCTGGACCCTGGTAATTGTGGTAGATGTGGCACTTCTCATGGTTGCTCATGCATATTTAAGGGATATATAATTATGTATAGATACATTTAGATCTTTTAGCCTCTTAAAGTCTCATGATTGTTACAAAGATGTAGGTCTATTATATATTTTAGGAAACTATGGAAAAGTACAATGAAAAATAAAAATTTTATATACTCTTATTTTGGGCAATTAATCTGTTATATAATTTTAAAACACATCAGAGAGCTTATGATACTCTACATTTTCTGTATTTTACCAAAAATATATTTGAAATATGATCCCATATAATGTAAGCCTTTTTCCTAAACTTTCAAGACTGTTTTGTTATTTGTACTATGGATTAAACAACTTTTTTTTTTAACTTACTGTTGTTGATTTTCAAAATACCACACTTTATTCTGATTTTCCAAAGGAGTACAGAAAGGGGAAGGCTGAAAAGTAAGGGTAAACAAAGTGGAGAGAAGTACACCATATGGAGCCCAAAAGCCCATGTGGGCCACAAGTAGCTCAGGACTCCATGTAACCAGATACAGATCTGAGGAAAAAATGCATTGAAAGCAAAGAAAAAGAAATTTCAAGGAGCTCCTGCCATGTGAGGAGATGGAGGGGATAAAGAACCCATGCAGAGAGTAATGGCTAGGGAAACCCTTCCCAGCTGGGCCTGGGCCTGATCTAGCCCAGGCCCAATGGTGGCAGGTGAGGACAGGGGGAGGAGGAACTCACCCACAGCTGGAAGATCCCAAGTGTTCAGAGATCAAAGAGCTTGACCTCCCCTTGCAAAGGTATCTGTAACCTTAGGATGGTGGGCTGGTTGGTTAGGGATAGGGGCTGTCTCAAGAAGAGATTAGCTTAATTTGACCAAACACAATGTTTGAATTCTATGAAAGACCTTCCTCCCAGGAGGGGTCCTGACTATGGAAAAACTGTCCTCTGGAACTAGGCAAGGGATAAGAAAAACTTTCCTGCCCTTTTTGCCTTCAAAGGTCCATTCACTCTAACTCTACCCCCCTTCATTTTTCCCTCTCATGAGAAGACACTCTAACTGCTACAAAGGACAAAGGGGTGATGGAGTCAGATCATTAACTATTTCCTACTGAATGGGGCTTTAAGTTGTGGCAGTTAGAGTGTCTTGCCCAGAGAGGGGAACTATTATAAAGGACCCCAGAAGTGTGTTGATGGAGTTCAGGAAGATAGTCTTGGAAGATAACATTGTGGAGAAAGAATAAAAGTAAGGAGTAGGGCTGGAGAGATGGCTTAGTGGTTAAGCGCTTGCCTGTGAAGCCTAAGGACCCCAGTTCGAGGCTCGGTTCCCCAGGTCCCACGTTAGCCAGATGCACAAGGGGGTACACGCGTCTGGAGTTCGTTTGCAGAGTCTGGAAGCCCTGGCGCGCCCATTCTCTCTCTCTCCCTCGATCTGTCTTTCTCTCCGTGTCTGTCACTCTCAAATAAATAAATAAACAAAAAATATTTAAAAAAAAAAGTAAGGAGTAAATGAGAAGTGAGCACACAGCAATCTGGTTGCCTTTAGGGTTGTCTCTCTTATGGGCTTCTAGGCCTTGCAGAGCATTTGAGGGAGCCCAGGTGGATGGAGCTGGATTGTCTCAGGACCATCTGAGCATGAGCTGGTTGATATTTTCTTCCAGAACTGTTCATCAGATGGAATAATAGTGTCTAACATAGTCTGAATCTGTTTCTGTATGGCTTATAAAACAGTTGAGATATTTGCATAATTATCAGAAACATATACACAACATTTAACTTTGATACCATATTTTGTATAATAGCCTTCCAGAGTATACCTTTTAAAATTTGTCCTGGGGACAGCAAGGGCCAAAGGTTGGTACCATAGAGCCATTGGGTACCATTAAAGCTTTAAAAAAAAATTTTTTTTTTAAATTCTTGGTCTCAGAACTTACTTAAAGATGCCCTGGCACAAGTTAGAAGAGATTCACCATTTGTTCCCTACATAATAAGGAAGTCTTTTGAATTAAATGAACTTTGGTCAAAAATATATATATATATATTTCTAGATTTGAAGATAACCCTTTTGACATCTATTGTTGGTTTTCCTTATTACAGAATTAATTAGAACTATTAGAGCTTGTGACAACATATCTTAAGGTCTTGTTTGTTTCCCCCCTTGGAAAGCTCTTGTGGTATTACTTAATAGGTCATAAATATATTGGAGGTATTCCTTTATCTTTGGTTGTGCCATTCTCTCTGATTATTTAAGACCAAGTAGGTAGCCAAAATTCAATCAAGGATTAATTTTGGAGGTCACTAACAGCTCTCTAAAGGAGACTTCAAGGACCCACAATTAGTCCTATAGCTTACTGGTGTTTTCTGTCTGTTAAGATGAGTCAGGGCCATGCTGGCCAAGAATTTTTTCTTTCTTTGGGAAGCCAGGAGGACTGATTGATCCTCAGTTGTGAGTCTCTTGTTTCAGACTGTACACCAATTTCTTGTTTGGGTCTCCATATAGTCCCTGATCAGGAAGACAGGTTACCTATGAGGGGGCCACTGTAGAAGAGTCCCATCATCTCCAAAAGCCTCATGTTCTGGGAACACAGGCCAAAATATTACACAGATTATTAATTTCAATGTCAGTTTTGAATTTGTAATTTGAATCTACAATGATGATAAATTTTTAATATTTGTGATTTATGAGACAAAAGATAAAACAAAGGGTTGTTCTTTTTTAAGTTCCTGCCTATTGTCCTCCTCACGTAAGAGCAGAGGCAACTTGAGTTCTTAGTCCTGCTGTATCTCCAGCAGGACAAATTACATGGTAGAAGACACTGGATGGAATTCCTCATTCACTTTCTCTACAGATAATATAACTGGAAATCAAAAATCATGATAAAGTTTTGGAAATAGTCTGTACATTTCTCCTTACAGCATTGATAGTGGACATGTCATTAAAGTGTGGAGTGTCAAAAGTCAAATTGAAACAGAATTGGGGGCATTTCCCATTGTCATTACAAAGAGGAGAAAGATGCCACCTTATGTATCACTGAAAAAACTGGAAGACTTAAACAAAAACTGTTAAGACTCTTAGAAGTGAGAAAAGACTTCAAAGAAAGTAAAAAATATCCAGTCAACATTCAGTAAACCAAGAAAGATATTTGGACAACATTCAATATTACTTTTCTTTGTGAAGCAGTCCTGACGTTAAAACAACGGGTGAATGGCTACCAAGTTGAGCATACAGTGGTAGAGGGGAATTTAGGTATCTCATGGGTCTGGGGTATAAATTGTGGGTCAGGAGCCATCAAAAAGGAGGATGGATTACAAGTGAGCTTCATCTGGAAGGCTGAAAGTTAGCATTGTAAACATAAATATTAACCAGAAGTAAAATAGGTCCTGCTAGTAAGTTCAGCTTTGAAGCAGTTTAAAGGAAAGTCATATTAAAGTACTTTTTAAAGGAAAATCCTCTTTGGACATTTTTCTTACTGTGTTATTGTATTGTATAGAGAGTTAAACAGTCACTGAAAATACTCCATGTGTCTTGGGCTATAGTTAAGACAGATAAACTATGCAGTGTGTACCAGAAGAGGTACTTGAACATTGGGAATTTCTGAATAAAACCTGAAGAACAAAAATGGGATAGATGATGTATCCAGCCAATATAGTTAATAAGTTTATAAACAGAGGGTGAAGGGGGGGGGAGTTGGAAACTTTTAAACAATGGTTTGAAAAGGATCCCATCAGAAAGAAGTCGAGGACACTTAGAAGGGCTTGCTATTTGGCTCTTGGTCCCTCTGAGCATTGAAGAGGAGTCCAAAGGGACTAATGACCCAGATTTTTCAGTGAGTGACACTACATGGTCACTGCTGGAGTTTCTGAGCACTGCCGTTAAAGCTGCTCTGTGTTTGTCTGAAACACTGAAAACTGAGATCAGTTGCTGTTTCTTCAATCAACATCTCCTTTAGATTGAAGAAATATTGCTGAGAGGATGATGGCAGAGAAATGGAGATGACAGAAAGGTGCATCTTTCTCCTCCCACCTTCATCTCCTAGTATTTTTTGTTTGTAGAATCTAATAGAAAGCCAGAGGAGAAGTGTAGTAAGTTTGCCAATTCCTACCACCAGGGCAGAGTGTAGAATGATGGGTTTCATGCTACAAAATTATAGATAGCTCAGTAAGAGTTGTAAGAATCACAAAAAAAAAAAAATGACAGAAAGTAAATGACAGCCAGACAGTAGAAAGGAATCAGAATGGTTCCAGACATTGGAGTTGCCCAGCAATTATTTTTAAATAATTCTAATTCATATGTTCTAGAAATGAAATGACAAGATGGAGAGAATTTTACAAAGAACTGGCAGCTATAACATCCAATCAAAAGGAATTTGAAAAGTAAAATAACTGAAATTAAGAGCTCTATGAAAACACAACTTCTGATTAGGAAGGTAAGAGAATGCAAAAGATTGTCATTTCTTCCAAACGTCCAAGAAATCAACAAAAACTCACAGTGTTCTTTAAAGCCATCGAAGGTCACAGTATTAAAGAAATCTTGGGCTGGAGAGATGGCTTAGCGGTTAAGCGCTTGCCTGTGAAGCCTAAGGACCCCGGTTCGAGGCTCGGTTCCCCAGGTCCCACGTTAGCCAGATGCACAAGGGGGCGCACGCATCTGGAATTCGTCTGCAGTGGCTGGAAGCCCTGGCGCGCCCATTCTCTCTCTGCCTCTTTCTCTGTCTGTCATTCTCAAATAAATAAATAAAAAAAAAAAAGAAATCTTAACCATTTAACTAAGCAGTAATGTAACCCTCCAAGAGAGGCTATCATCATGGGTGGTGATGAGACTGGCAGGAGAAAAGAGAAAAGAAGAGGCAAGCATTAGGCCAAGTGAACTTCTCAGGAATTTGTACATTAATTCACAACATCCGAATTTGAAAAAGTACCAGAAATAGAAATGTTAGGGTCAAAGCAAATTAAATTAAATTAGGATTAAATCAGCAAAGTCTGAATGTCTGGGAAAAATAAACAAGAGGGCAAGCAGGCTAGCAGCTGGAGCCTGAGACAGCCAATCTAACTTAGAAGAGGAAAGACAGGACTCTGGGAAAAGCAGAAAAGCCAATCTCAGCAGGTCCTGGCTGGCTACCACAGAGGCCCCACTAGTTCAGGTGCTCTACTACCCTTTCCTCCAGTAAACTTCTCAATTGTTGGGTAGTTAGATCTTCATACATACACCTACAATCAGTTCATCGAATTATAATGGGCTGTCTTGTGGGTCACCATGGCTTCTATGAAAGCCACTGCCCATTTGAGGACAGGAACCCTCCCCCCGCCCCAGGACACCCAGCCATAGATAAGGGGAAATAGTAGAGCAAGACCTGTATGTACAGATACTAGATGTAGGCCTTGCCAGTTTGGCTCAGCTCTCTCCACCCAGATTTGCAGTAAACTTTGGCTTCTTCTTGTACCTGTGTCCTGCAGTGAATTCTTGTCCGTCAGGGCACAAAATATTGCTGACATCATAGGAAACTCAGAATACATGATCTCCCCATAGCCAAAATAAGTCTCTCTGCCAAGTAATTTTCTTACAGAAGAATGGTGCAAGGTAACCAAGAGACAATTATTTTCCTACTTGTAGGATGAAACAAGCATGCCAGCAAGGAAGGAAACCCTTTACAAAATTCCATAATAAGTCAAAGATAAATTTACCTAATCCTTCAAGAACCAACAAATATAATTCAATACAATAAAATATTAAAGGAGAATATCATTCTAATATATGCAGACTAAAACATTTGATAAAATTCAAGCACTACACATAATCAAGATGCTCAGCAAACTGAGAAGAGAAGGGAATGTGTATACACACACACACACACACACACACACACACACGCACACACACACACAAATATATATACACTGGTTTTTTTGAAGTAGGGTCACACTTCTGGCCCAGGCTGACCTGGAATTCACTATGGAGTCTCAGGGTGGCCTCAAACTCACAGCAATCCACCTACCTCTGCCTCCCGAGTGCTGGGATTAAAGACATGCGCCACCACGCCCGGCTTAGAATCATATATATATATTTTAAATAATATACAGTTAAAATATAAGCAATGCTCAAATTTCTTTGTGTTGTTTTTTCTTACTGCTGTATAGAATTCCACTGTGTAAATATACCACATCTTACTTATCCATTCTTCTAATGATGGACATCTGGGTTGATTCCAGCTTTTAGCTATTACAAATTGAGCTGCTACAAACATGGTTGAGCAAATCTCTCTGGCCTGTGGTTTGAAGGTTTTAGGGTAGATGCCCAGTAAGGGTACAACTGGGTCTGTTGGTATCTCTATAGTCAGCTTTTTCAGTAATCTCCATATTGCTTTCCAACGTGGTTGTACCATCCTACATTCCCACCAACAGTGAATGAGTGTTCCTGCTTCTCCACATCCTCGCCAGAATTCTGCTTCTCTTTTTCAGATAGATGCAGATCCTAAGGAGAGAGCTGCCCCAACATACCTCAAAAGGGGCCCGACAGAAACTAAGAATAATTGGCAAAACAAGCAAGGGTGCTATTTTCCTGATGAGACAGATACCAGCACAAAGGGGAAGGAGACCAACACAGAGAAAAATCAACTCCTACCAAATCAGAGAGCCAGAGCCTCAGAGGCCCCCAACACCTCAGCACTGAAGCAGACCAAAAATGAACCCAACAGGGCTCAGGGAAATTTTGCGGAAGAGGGTGCGGAAAGAATGTCAGAGTCACATGTTGGGTCATGATATGCAGAGACATTTATCGTACCAATAACTGAGGGCTAACTCCACAATGCACGACTCATTTATATCAACAAGGAGGGTCCAATGGGAGGGGGTAGATCATGGATGAGCCTAAACAATGGTACCAAACTGCCTGTATTTGCTGAAAAGAAAACTAATAAATTAAATTTTAAAAAAACTGAGTATATTAAACAAAACAAAAAAATATGTAAGCAATGCTATATATGAGCATACAAAATGGTTATGGTTTATATTCAGTTATTAAGTGATTAACATTTATGGATGATGTATTTATGAATGATTGTTCTACTCTGTATTTCCCCACACCTTCTCAGATTTTAATAGAAGTATAAGTATTTTTCTTTCCCTGGTTTTGGTCTAACACTTTGTACAATAAAGTACTGAATGTTTTTGCTGTGATATAACCAGTTAGTAAAAGTAGATATTATGGCCATTTTAATCCAAATTCATACTGAAGCCTTTATCATGTACATTACAGCAGGAAAAATATGTAATGAAAGAACTTAAGATAGGAATTGTTAATTCATGAAAATGCTTATATATATTAAGAATCTAAGTAGATTCATAGATAAACTATTAGAATTAAGAAAATACACTATTTTCTTGAAACCAAAATATTTTATACCTAGCAAATTTACTTTTCTGTAACAGAAGTAAGATTTTATATTTGCAAAATATAAAATTTTTTTTGCCTGTTTGGTTGGAAATAGGCTTTCATGCTTAGGATGATCTAGAATTGACTATGAAGTCTAGGTTGGCTTTGAACTCTTGGTGATCCTCTTACCTCAGCCTGCAGAGAGCCACCATACCTAACTTATAAATTTTTTTTGAAAGGGTGCCATTTATAATGGCATGGAAATATATAGTAACTAGGAATTAGTATATTTTAAGAATATCATCATACAAAACTATGAATAATACCAAGTGTTATTGAGAGGAAATAAAGACCTAAAATATTTGTTATTATATACATAATTCAAAAACTTGCCTATTAACAAACTGGTTTATACTTCCAAAATGATCTACAGATCAAATATAACAATAAGTAAAATCCCAGGAGGATTTATTTATATACATTGAGAACTGAATTTTAACGTATATATCAAAATACCCATGGTTCCTTTTATAGTAGCATGCACCTGCAATCCCCGTTCTTTGGAGGAAGAAAGGGGAGAAACTAAAATTAAAGGCCAGCCTCACAACAAAGCAAGTATTATGTTAGCCTGAGAAACCCTTTCTCAAGAAAAACAAAACAAAACAAAAAAACAAGGGGGACTGGAGAGATGGCTTAGCAGTTAAGGCACGGCACTTGCCTGCAAATCCTAACCCTAACCTTAGCACCTATGTAAGCCAGATGCCCAAGGTCACACATGTGTCTGTCTCTTCTTCTCTCTCTCTCTCTTTTCCACTGTCCTCATTTCTTTCAAATAAATGAATAAAATATTTTTAAATGCAAGAATGAAAAATAGTCAAGATGTGGTTGTGGATTACCTCAGTGGTAGAACATTTGTTTAGCAAGCAAAGACCTTGGATTTGGATTAATAGGTCCTAAGAAGAAAGGTACTGAAAATTCTAAAAATGCACATCAGAATTTTAAATTCTGAAATACATGATATATATATATGTTGTGTACCATAGGACATAAATGGATACATGTTTTCAACAGTCTAAAATGAAAACAGTAAAATATGTATCAACACTGAAATACCTACAACTGTTTCACATTCATACCAAGAAATGAACAGCCTTTTAAGTCAATTGAAATGAATAAGTTACAGATATGCTAACAAACTAGTTAAACTGTGAAAACATTGTGAAAATTATGTTTGAACTAAACATGTGGTACTGCATGAGTTCATTCATTCATCTAGCTGAAAAGCAGACAAACATGATTTTTAAAGATAATGGAACATGGAAAAGAGTGTAGATCAATGGTTGGGTTAAAACAAGGAAAAGTGCTTGTGCCTTGAACCTTGACCTAGATGGCAGTGCATTTCTCACTACTTTGTGGAAATGTATAAAACTAAAAGCTAATGGTGTATGTCATTTTCTAAATGTATACTGTAGGTCAATTTTTAAAGTTTACTGAAAATGTATGCAGAGAGCTTGAATTTCTAAGTTATTAAACTTTGCCAGCCTCCTCTGCATGATAAATTAAGTAGAAATGTTTTCTCCTGCTAGGCAAACCTCTCTTCAATCTTGCATCAAACTATCTTTCTGCCTTTCTCTTTTGAAACATCCATAGAGACCTATTACTGTATACAGTTCAATTATAGCATTTGTACTTCTCCAGAGTGTCCATGGATGTATCTTTCACATTTGTGACCAATAAACAATTTACTGTGTTATATCATGTCCTCTGGTTTCCTTCTTGTATTTCATTATCAAATGAAAGATTTTTCTAGACCCATTACTCACCATCACCTACCTCTCTCTACCAGATGCCATCTCTCCTTTCCCCATGCTGCCATAATATTGCATGATTTTGGGACATATTTACTAAGATATTGTGGTAATTTGAATGTACGTCCCCCAATACCTTTAGGACTTTATCAAAGCTTGTAACTTAGATCTTTAGCTGCCTGGATCTTTAGCTGACGTGTCACTGTGGGTGGATCTTAGGGTCCATCTGTAAGGTGTGTTTGGGGAATTCCAGTCTAACAATATGTAAAATTTTAGAGCTTTTTCTGGAGTTCCTGTAGTGTGCTTATTATGGTGTTGGTGGTGGCTTTTCTTTTGTTGTGGGCCTGTAAAAGGGAACCCAGCTTGTTTGTCATTATGTTACTTCCCTTAATATGTAAAGCTTCCATAAATTCCTTTTATCCCATAACTGTGCCTGGTTTGGAAGTTCATCCCAGAGATGTGAATCAGTTTATTATAGAATTGGTACTAGGATAGGGGTAGGGTTGCTACATGATGAATCTGACCGTGTGGATTTTGGTCTTATGAGACTTGCTTGCTGAAAGAATAGGAAACTTGGTGTATACCACTGGAAATACCTTCTGAAACAGTAAGCCAAATATTATGCACTATTCTAACGACAGTTTGAAAATACTCACTGTAAAAATCATTATCCTTGGAGGCTTGGCTTACAAAATTTCTAAGGAGAAGGGAAGACTACAGAAAACTTTGTTGGAACTAGGCTATTGACACAAGAGCTGGCTATGCTCTGAGACCCATGTCCAAATAATTTGATCAAGGTTAAATTTGTAATGGACTTGGCTAAAGGTATGAGACTCTGGGAGATTAAAGATTTTAAGTTGAAAATTAAAACCACTTTAAAATTTACTGACACAGAGACTAGGTTAGAGATTAGGTTACTGAAACTGCTATTGTCAATGTTATTAACAATCTTAAGAAAGAGGACCCAACTACTTAACATAAAAAAAGGTAAAAAACAAAAACAAAACAAACAAACAAAAAAAACTCTTTCTAAAAAGAAAGAAAGGAAGGAAGGAAGGAAGAAACTTGATTTTCAAAGTCACAATTTATTTCACCTCTGATTTAAGACTATGGCTGTGTCCTGTTCTACACACTTGGTATTGATTTCAAAGACATGAAAAATGCATGGAGTGGTCACGAATTACACATGGTCCTGGGAGCCACTTGCTGAGATGCAGCATGAGGGAGGGCATGATGACTGATAAACCGACAAGGCCGTTACAAGATGTACTTTGGTTTACAGTGGAGACCCAATGATGTTTAGATACTTCAGCACTGTACAAGAGCTATCATGCAGCCTGTTGGCTTGAGATGAAAGACTTCCCTGGCTATTCAGCCCAACTCGAGGGTCAGAACTGGGAAAGCCAGAGAGTCCTCACTGGTCATTGATTATGATACAAGGCTTGAACTTCTGATGTTTGATACTTGCTTAATGTTTATTGAGTTTGCATTGTTCCATTCTCTACTTCTTATGCCTTCTAACAGTTAAAAATGTTTACGCTGTACCTGTGTAGGCTAAAAGTATATAACTTGTTTTGATTTTACAAGTCTCACAGCTAAGAGACTATCTTAAATCTCAGATAAGACTTGAGGGACTATCAAATTGCCTTAAATTGATAAAGATTATGGGAACCTTTAAAACTGGACTAAATACAATTTACAGTGTGAGATGGTTATAAATCTATTGGGGGCCAGGGATGGAATGTGGTAGTTTCAATTGGTGTTCCCCAATACTTTCAGGACTTTATTAAAGCTTGAAATTTAGAGCTATACCATCTGGCTGGAAAGGTGTTATGCTATTCTAGGAAGATTCTAGAGGTGAGCCAAAAGTTGTATTTGGGAAATTCCAGTGTAAAGATAGCCTACATGCTTGAGTTTTGCCTTTTGAGTTCCTGGAATGTGCTAGCTTATGGTGTTTGTGGTGGCTTTTTCTCAGTGTGAGCCTGTGAAAGGGGATCCAGCTTCTTCTGCCATTATGGAATCTGCCCTTATTCTATAAGCTTCAAATAGATTTCCTTACTCCATTAACTGTGCCTGGTTTGGAAGTTCAATCCAATGACCTGAAGCTGTCTAAGAATTCTGTGATTCTGTATACCTCCTAACATAATAAAAATTAGGCTAAAACCACAATTAAGTTCATCTTAGCAAATTTCTGTCATGTATTCTGATTATCAAACACACTTTTTCATATTTTATTTGCATAAGAGAGAGCCACTGCACACAAGCTTAAGACACACATGCTACCTTGTACATCCAGTTTTATGTGGGCACTGGAGAATCAAACCTGGGACCTTATGCTTTTCAAGCAAACATCTTACTTTCTGAGCCATCTCTGTAGCCCTTAAGCACATTTTGGGGGGTAAGAAAACTGCCAGAGATTTGAATAGTGCATGTGAATAAAAAAGGAGGAAGTAGTTGTAGATTAGAGAAACACAGTTGACATTTTTTAAGGCCTAAAAAACACTTGACACTGGGCAAGGTCATTACACATTATGTGCTTAGGACTCTTATGAGTAATGAATGACAACTTATTACCCACATCTGAAGCCCAAGAAGCAACCAATGAATGCTAAGTGTAACACCAATGCACTTAGCTGCAAAGTGGTTTAGATTCTTGTATGCCTCTGGTAAGTGATTTTTTTTTATAATACTGTCTCTCTAATGACTGAATGATAACAGCATGGTATAAAGGGCAACATTGGCATTTGAGACTTTCCTTCCTCTGAGAACAAATGTTAATTTAGATGACATAACCTCTCCCTACTGCTAAATCTTCACACATGAAACATTTATACTTCAGAGTAACAGATGAATTGAGCATATGCAAAATGTTGTTTCTACTTAGTGTCTAAAAGTATTCTAAATCAATTTCTTATTATTTTTGCATTATTGTCTTAAATAGAAGTAAAGCATTAGAGAAAAATTATATTGTGATCTTAAGCAAGGTAAGTGGTCAGACTCAATGTCTCTTTCTTTCTGTTCTATTTTTCTTTTGAGAAAAGAGAATATAGCTGTAGCTGTCCCAAAACTCATGGGTAGACTAGGCTGGCCTCAAACTTGTGGAAATTCTTCTGTCTCTGCCTGTCCAAATGGTTAGATTTCAAGGATTTACCACCACACTTGTTTAGAGTATGAGTCTCCACATCATAAGTTGATGTAACTGTCTTAGCCTGGACTTCTCATGGGCCACAAAGAACTAAAACTTGAGCTGGAGAGGTTGCTTAGTCTTTAAGGTGCTTGCCTGAAAAGCCAAAGGACCCAGGTTTTGTTCCCCATGACCCATGGAAGCCAGATGCATAAGGTGGCACACGCATCTGGAGTTAGTTTGCAGCAATGGGAGGCCATTCTCATTATCCCTTTCCCTTTTTCTCTATCTGCCTCTCTCTCTCTCTCTTTCTCTCTTGCTCACTCTCAAATAAAGAAATAAAAAGGAAACACAAAAAAATTAAAAGAAGAACTAAAACTTATATTTGCCCATGGTTTACATGCAAGCATACATAGGTATATATCATTATTGTTTATCTGAAATAACAATGTAGGTTTATGTTTTCCATGTTCATTTATCTGGTTATATTTTCATTTGTCAGCATAAATTCAATATAATAAAAAGTTAATATACAAAATGCAGATAGGAGAGGAGTCACTGATACCTATATAAGCATGTGATATATAATCATGTCTAGACACAAATATGTTATCTAATTATGACACAATTGCATTTGATTTTTCATGCATTTGCAAACTCAATTTCCTCACAGAATTATCAGCGTTCTTTCCAGTTTACATGTGTAAAAATGTCACTTTTTAATTCACTAATTTCTGTTGATTTTTAGTAGCTCTAAGCACTAAAAATTGATCATATTTTTAACAGGCTGTGAAGGAACAGCTACGTTCACAAATACTGTATCATCCTGTAGAATTTGCTAGGATTTTATCCCTGAAGATTATTAAGCATAGCCTCCTGAAAATGCAAGTAGTAAACAATATTAAATTCACTCTTATTATTAAAGAGGATTGTAAAACTTCAAAATACACTTGTAGCTTATCTTCTAATTGAAGATGAAGCCCAGTGACTTGAAACACCAATGCTGAGAGGGAATAGTGTATACAAGCAAACACATCAACATGGAACATGACTTCCTTACTACCAATTTTTATATATGTAAAATGGAAATTAGTTAAATTTAATTTCCATCTTCAAATAGATAGATGAGATCAATACAAGTCCAAAGCTCATCACAGCTTCCATGCCATGTCAAATTCTGATTTACTACTTGATTTTGCATTATTGAAATACAATTGCCATAAATGAGATAATTTGTATATTCTGTTAGGTACAATTTGAAGAGTGAAGTTGAAAAGAAAATAGAAACAACATGCAATGTTCTGTAGACCTGCAACAAGTGAAATGTTTCCTAATTCTGACCCTCCATCGTTTTGTTCTACAGGATCACTCTCTTTTAAAAACTATTTTATTTATTTATTTGCAAGCAGGGTGGGGAGCAGAGCCACTAGTCACTGCAAACAAGCTCCAGAGGCATGTAGTACTTTGAGTATCTGGTTCTACATGGATATTGGAGAGTCAAATTAAGGTCATTAGGCATTGCAGTAAAGTGAGAATTGCACTGATCAACAAGATCTGGTAGACAAAAAATTTAATTCTAAAATATATAACCAAGACAAGGAAACCCAAATACTTACAAAACAAAGTTCCTGTATCCAGAAGGTCAGAGAGATAATAAGATCATAAATGAATTCTAAACTGTGAGTCACAAAATAAGATACTGTTTCTTTCTTTTTTTTTTTCTTTCTTTTTTGCTTTTGTTCCTACTCTGCTAATTCACAGTAGTTTGGGTGAATGAATATTTATCCATTCATTTGTTTAAAATCTAAGTGATATGGACGATTTGTTAGCTGCCTATGAGGTAACAATGTAGATATCTGGATGCCTTCAGGAGCTTAAATACTATAAGAGGAAGAAATAACTCATCACTACTAATAAAATTTGATAAATGCCATGCAAGAGGCTTCATATAGAAGAAAGCCAGGGCGTGGGAGCCATTCTAGAGAAGATCAAAAGCAGTCCCTAAGGGAGGTTATGACCAAGATGAGTACTATCAGATAAGCAAAAGTTTTCCACCTTAATAAAGATGAAAGAATGCTTTAGGTAAAGGTAATATATGCAATGGTATTAATATTGATTATCAGTTTAAGGATGAAGATCTAGTTTTATTTAATGGTTAGACAGTGCCTGGGGTCTCGGTCCCTCACCAAATAGAAACATGAGTATAGCATGTATAAGGACATTTCACTTGCCTGTTCTTTATGATTTTCAAGAAGTCAGAGAATTTTTTTGCAGCATATACATTGACAACATGATTCCTTACTGAAGACAAGTGAAAACCCTTGAAAAGACTGATGGCTACTTGACAGCTTGGAAGTCAAGAAAATTCCACACCCTTGGGGCAGATTCTTGGGTTCTTTTATATAAAGGAATATTATGGTATGGAGAATTTGCATAAAGTTTAAATTCATGGGTCAGGTCATACCTATTGTAAATAATTGTATATAAGTGTTCTTTCTATTCTCTTAAATGTCTCAGCCATCAATGTTCTGGAAAGATCAATAATAGAGACACACAAGCCTGTATAGACTACCGACCTTGGTGGCCCAGGTTTTGCCTGTTTCAAACTCATGAATAAGAAGACAAGCTTTATTCCAAGACATTCTCTGATTATATTGAGCCCAGATGACAACATTAGAACTCCATGAAACGGTGCATTCTTATCCTGATTCCCGCAGCTACTTTCATTTGACACAAAGTGCTCCAACAACCCAAAACTTCTGTGTGCCTCAGGCTCTTTTATTATCTCTGAAGACCTTTCTTTCAGACACAAGAGTTATGGAATTATGCCAGGGATTATTTTCCCAAATTGATTCAGAGTATGCTTACCCAGCTGTGTTGGGTTCTATGTTCGGGTGCTATTAATGTGAACCTCAGTGAAACTTTTCTGTAAAATAAGGTTTGAAACCACTTCCATTCTCATGATAATTGCTGCCAACTTGGACTTCAGTATCTCTAGATTGAACATTCATAACATGTGAGTTTAAGAGATAATCTCACCCAGAGGTGTTTGTGTGAGAAAATACAATTACTGTAAAATTGTAAAATTATTTAGAAATATATAGCTGAATCTGTAATGTGTATTGACTTTTACATTCTTCAACCAATATTGGCCACAAGTGTGCAAAGTGCTGATTTTGATCAGCAACTTTTCTTTTATTTAGTTAACCTGTTTGTAAAATAACAATTTTCTACAATACAAACAATTCAACAAAGTAGAGTTGTTTTATGTTGTGCAAATTTATTTTTTTTTATGCAAGGCTTAATAGCAATTCTCATGTGACATCTCCACCAAAATGTTGTATCCAAAACATGTGAAGAAACTGTGTTTTCACACTGACTGGTGGTTGAAGATGAGAGTGCTCCAAGGATGTCCTTCAAGAGGATGCTAAGGTCCTCAGAGAACACTTCAGAAATGCTGTTTTATGCATAGTGGGTAATAAATCAACTAAATCTAGCTAAGAATCAAGCAGACTGTGACTGGAGCAGAAGCATCTCAGAAAGAAACTTGAGAGTAAAATTTAGCTAACTCCATTGTAGAGACCAACTCCTCAGTAAAGTGGTGCTTATTTATCACCTGATAGGAAAATGATGCTTCTGTACCTGCCCTGCTCTCCATTTGCATTTGATGATTTATTACATGGATAAAGATACCACGGAACATGCACAAACCTTCATTAGACCACTACTTCTTAAAGTTTTTCCATTCACAGATCCTTTGTTTTGACAAATTTTTACCTGGTCCCAGGTATATAGAGAAGGGTTTAAAATGGTAGGGGGGAATGGTAATTAAAAAACTGCTTAAAAATGTCAAAGTTGAAAGGGGGAGGCAAAAGGAATGTTTGGAAAAAATTCCATAAAAGAACAAGAAATAAATAAAGGAAGACAGCCTCATGTTCTCAATTTGGGAAAAGCTGATTTCAACATATACAATTAAAATTGTGGCACACCTTCTACATACATTCCATGGACATTAAAAACAGTTGCTTCATGGGTCATTCATCACTATTTACTGCCTGTCATAAGCCACTATGCTAAGTACCAGGGCAGGTTTTCATGAAGAACTGCAGGTCCTAAGGTGAGTTTGTGACAAGAAAGTTGATTAAAATGCTAACTTCACATACCTTCCTAATCTAAGATTATGTGGCCCTTTACTGGGGAGAGAAGGTTACCACCAAGGGAGTAAAGCCTTGTAGACCCTCAGCAACTGGAATCTTTACAACCCATCCTCCTTAAAACCTTCACTTGTGTCCCTAAATTTAATTTCCAATCAAATGTTGTATTCCTGTGAGGTTTTCCACAGTCACTTCTTTCTTATCTGAGTGAAGCTTCTACAGGGCACAAATGTTTATTCTTTTACTTTAAGTTCCTCATTTGATTAAAAAGAATATTTAGTGAGTGAAATTTAGAAAGCATAGAATGTAGGAAGCTTATAGAAGGAATCACGTGTCAGAAGATGTACTAAACATGAAATTGCAATTTTACTGCTCCACAACCTGGAATTTTGTGTTTTAATAATTAAAAAAATAAAAATATTTGTTATATGTATTTACTTTGTTTTTAAGTAATAATACTATGTTTTATACACTGAGTAATAACCTTTTATATGTATAGCTAAGTGTTATAAATATTTTCTCTGGATGCTGAAGTTATTTGAAAATAATATTTATGCAATGTATAACTCAATAACATGTGTTGCAGTTAGAATCATGTTGCTAATATTAAACACCCAATCAAATGAAGCTTCTGGAAAAAAGGTTTATTTTGGCTTACAGATGCACAAGTTAGGATATGCATCTAGAATTCATTATCAGTGATTAGAGGCCCTGGTATACCCTTTCTCTCTCTGTCTTTCTTTGCTTTCAAATAAATAAATAAATAATAAACATTATTAAATAAAAGTTTAAAATCCATCAAATAAATATGGTACCATAAAATTCTACTTCCTAAAAGGCAGACCAAATGGTTGAACCTTCACCAGGCCCTTACAGGGAACACCTGAACCACAAGACACTGGAGAGGGTAGGATCAAGGTTAACCTTAATCTTCTACATCTGCCCTCCCTCCCTCTCCCTCTCTCTTTCTTCTCTCAAACTCTTGTATATTAGTTATCTTTTTCCTCATTTTCTTAGTGGGCAATGATCTGTAACTCCCAGTACCAGCATGGGGCTATCATCCACAATGAGTGTTTGATCAGAGAGACCTACAAGGTTTCCTAAATGACCGACCGATTTCTGTCAGAGTACTTGATGACCCACCAAAGGTTAGTGGTAAGACCCTACTACTGAAGACACTATATTCATTTGACACATGACATGGAATGGCATGGCTGGAACCTAGAAGAAAGTCAATCCCCAGACAGTCAGTGTGTCTAGTGCCAGAAGGTGCTACATGGGCAACTGGGGGAAAATGACCAATATCTGTACAAGTAACTCATGGTCTAACCTACTTATCAACAAATAACCTGGTGTGCTGCCCTCACAAGTGCAATAGTGGCACACAGCCATGGTGGGGAACCAACTGCTCTTGATTTGGCTAACTGATCCCCTCAGTGGTATGGGACCCATAGCTGGAGCTGGGAAACAAGGCAGAATCATATCCAAATATAAGACCACTCTCCAATATCAAGCTACCATCAATCATGGGCTACAAGAGGGCCTACACATATTAAATTCTCTATAAAAAAGTAAGGGTTATCTCATTTGTCCTGGTGCTAACTTACTCTCTGTTAGAGAATCTGCTTCTCTTTTTCAGATAGATGTAGATCCTAAGGAGAGAGCCACCCCATCATACCTCAGAAGGGCACTGGATGAAACTAAGGAAAATTGGCGAAACAAGCAAGGGTGTTGTTTTCCTGATGAACCAGGTACCAGCACACGGGTGAAGGAGATCAACACAGAGAAAAATAAACTCCTATCAAATCAAATATCCAGAGATCCAGAGGCCCCCAATACCTCATCACTGAAGCAGACACAAAATAAACCCAAAATGGCTCAGTGAAATTTTGTGGTAGAGAGGGCAGAAAGAATGTCAGAGCCACATGTTGGGCCATGATAAGCAGAGACATTTATCCTACCCATAACTGCACTCTAACTCCACAATGCAAGACCCATATACCTCAAGAAGGAGGGGCTAGAGTGGGGGGTTAGGACATGGATGAGCCTAACAATGGTACCAAATTGACTGTATTCACTGAGTACAAAACTAATTTAAAAAAAAAAGAAAAAAAAGAATTAAATCAAAACTACAAAATTTAGTCAGCATAATTTTCAAATTGGCAATTCATTTTTTGCATTATCAAAAGCAAATCAAACATTTTGATTATTTACCCAATGTTGCATTTTGAAAACCATCTTGGCAGCATATACACAAGGTCTCTGGGTTCTAGAAGCAAGGAATGCTCAGGAATTATACTTCAATGACTTCATTTATTTTAGTGGCATTTCTGAGGAGAAACTTTTTCTGAGTTCTAAATTCATAACCAAAATTGATAAGCAGAATCAAAAATTTTTTCCCACTCTGTGGCAAAGTTTCTGTTCTATGTGTGAAATCAGCATTATTTGTCAGCATTTCAGGATTTTACCCTTGGAAAACTTTAAAAAAAAAATCTCAAACTCACTAAGTATGTAGAATTTGCATGCCTTTTACAAAGCCTACATTAAGTGCCTCATTTGGAAAATATGAACTAAGTGAACAAAGCACAGGTTTAATTTTGTTTCATTAACTTGTAAAGAGACCAACATGAATTAATTAGTGTTAACGACAACACGCTTCACTAATATCCTGCCAACACAAAGATTTCCTACAGAGCCAGGATGAGAGACATGTTCAGGATGATAAGAGAGAAATGTATGTGGGTTACTACAATTATTATTACAATTACTGCTGCAAAGAATTTTAATTGAAATGGGATTTTGCATTTGGAGGGTAATAAACTCCATTAAGATGCTGGTCTAGACATTTAGCTGTGCTTTAATGCATAATTTTATGTTAAATGGATATAGATTAATTGTTTAGGTTTATTTATTGCAATGATCCATGTAGACAACAACATATTAAAATGACAAATAGAGTCTTGTGAGATGCAACCCAGCCACTCAGCTGTACAGTGGATTGAAGTGGAAGAGGGAAAAGGAGTAACCTTTTGTATAAGAAGTGGTCTTTTGCACAATGAGAGAGGGCCTGTATTTTTGAGATGTGCCACTGGTAAGAAATTATCTTCTGATTTTTCTGTAGGCATTTCATATGGGCTCCTCTTGTCATTAGGATAACTATTATATATATGAAAACATGTATCATCAATGTGACAATTATTCTCATTCTGTATTTGTAATGTAAACCGCAAAAATGTGTATCAGTGGTAAATTTTGTTCTCCAGAATTTCCAATAAGCAAGGTATATACATGTTGAAAACAACTCAGTCTTCACTACTTTCAAATATTCACTTGATACTTGTAGCTGCCACTCAAAAGTTTCAATGATTTAAATGGCAGAAAGTTTATGTTCTACCTATCTACCCACTATATCGCAAAGCCTTTAAATATGCCCTGATTATTTTAGCATTTGCCTGACACGTGCCTAACTGTTGAGGAAAAGTGACAGAATTCCATGATTTCATTCCTGCTCTTCATATTTTAAAGATAAATTTGGTCATATTAAAATGCAAATCTGGGCTGGAGAGATAGCTTAGTGGTTAAGCACTTGCTTGTGAAGCCTAAGGACCCTGGTTCGAGGCTCAATTCCCCAGGACCCATGTTAGCCAGTTGCATAAGGGGGTGCACACATCTGGAGTTCGTTTGCAATGGCTGGAAGCCCTGGCATGCCCATTCTCTCTCTCTCTCCCTCCTTCTCTCTGTCTGTAACTCTCAAATAAATAAAAAAAATAATAAACAAAAATGCATCTTTATCAGGAAATACATACATGCTAATATGTGAAATGATAAATGTGAGTTAAGTTAGAAAACCCTTAATAAAGAATTAAATAATAAGTGTAACACTAAGTGTGTAGAGAAGGACAAATGTTCCAGAATGAGAAATGGTAGAAGAAATGGAATTGACTTCATGTTTGTGAAACAGGGAACAAAAGCAAATTTTCATATGGGGGACTTGCAGAACACAGAATCAGGTGGAGATGGTGATGAGTTTGGGTCACTTTGGTGACACATAAGATGGGGCCAACATAAGAGCAATAACAGGTGCACTGTAATGTCCTTAAAATTCTTCATCTAATTTAGAGGTGTAACTCCTTCCTAGAGGTAAAACTTTTAAAACTAAATCTATTTCTAAATGATACATGAAACTTAAGAAATTATGCATAATTAAGAAGCACCATGTGATATTTCTGTACATGTATACAATGTATAGTATTATACATGTAAGTTGACACATGTCCCTCTCCCCAAGTTGTATCTTTCATATGGGTAAGAAAATCAACATCTTATCTTCTAGTTTATTCAAATTTATAGTACATTATATTATCTGTTTTCTCCCTAATGTACAACAACTCACCAGAACTTGTTTTTATCTAATTATAACTTAGTATACATTTACCAGTCTCTCTCTCTCCCCTCTCTTCTCTCTCTCTCCCTTTCTTCCTAGTATTCTTCCTATCTTTGGGGAACCATCATTGAACTTTCAATTTCAATGAAATCAACAGCAATACACTTAAAAATAAAGAATCCACTTAAAAATAGCAATAGAATTTCAGCTCTAATAAGCTTTCTTTAAAAAGATTCCATACCTGTCATATTGTACAACTATTTTAAGTTCTGAAAATGAGTGATAAAATGTAGTACTTTTCTTTCCATGCCTGCCTAATTTCTGACAATGTAACGACCTCCAGTTTCATCAACATTATCACAATGGCTGGATGTTATTTTTTAGACTGAGTAATATTTCATACAGTCTACATTTTCTTTTCTTGTTTTAATCATTCAGTAAGCATTCATGTTGTTTATAGTTCCTGGCTATTGTGAACGCTGTTGCCATAAACACAGGCTGGCATATGTCTCTTCAACAGATTCGATTTTATTTGGACATATGCCCCTCAGTGGGTTTGCTAGATGTCACAGTATTTCTGTTCTTAATTTTTGAAAAGCATTTTAATAGGGCTGTACTAATTTACATTCTCCCTGACGGTATGTCAGGGTTTCCTTTTCTCCACAGCCTTACCAGCTCTTACAGGCATTCGTCTTTTTGCTAATGGTGACTCTTACCAGATTGGAATTCTATTTCATTGTGGTTTAGATTTGCATTTCCCTGATGATGACTTATGTTCAACATTTTTCACGTGCTTATTGTTTATTTGTGTGGAATGTGTTGTTCATTTGTATTGGGTTCTTTCTTTCTTTCTTTCATTTATTCATTTTTTGAGGCAAGCCCAACAGACTAGACTTTTTTTTTATTTTTTTAATGTGGGAGAGCGAGAGCGAGAGCGAGAGCGAGAGCGAGAGCGAGAGCGAGAGCGAGAGAGAGAGAGAGAGAGAGAGAGAGAGAGAGAAAGAGAAAGGAAGATTTGGCATGCTAGGGCTTCCAGCCACTGCAATCAAACTCCAGACACGTGCACCGTCTTGTGTGCATGTGCAACCTTGTGTGCTTGCATCACTTTGAGTGTCGGCTTATGTGGGGCCTGGAAACTTAAACATGGGTTCTTAGACTTCACAGGCCAAGTGCCTTAACCACTAATCTATCTCTCCATCCCAGGTTCTTTCTTTTACTTTTATTTATTTACTGTTTATGTTGTTCTGAATTATGGAATTTATTACATATTTTAGACCTTAATCCCACATCAGAATTATATGGAATGCAAACTTTACTATAGATAGGACATTGTCAAGAAGACCCGGGTTTCCCAAGCAATGGGACCTGTTAAAATGTCTCCAACTAAAGTGGGAATTTCCAAATATGACTTACTTGAAAGAGCAAAGAATAGAGTGCTTCAAATTTACACAAAGCAATGAATTTATTTTTGAAAATAGTTAGTGGATATAGGAAATTAGGTCAAATATAGTTTTCACCTCAGTTTAGAAAGAACTTGAAGAAACATAAATTAACATCACACTACTATAAGCATTATTTTATAAGCCAAATATAAGCAGCAGAGTTCTTAAAGTCCTATCATATAGACAATAACCAATTCTTTGAAACAATTTATACTTTTTAATACTGTTAATGAAATGATTATTCAATTCAAAGATCTAAATAATACAAAAGACTAGTTAGTTATACCATTTAAATATAATTCTCTTTCTATAACTATATACTATAAAAAGGGAAACATTTTATTTTTCTACCTTGGTATTATGACAAAAATGTTTTAATATCTGTAGGCATTTCAATGTAAGCAAAACTTGAATAAATATTAAAGTAAATCTTAACAATTTTTGAAATGTACCTAAAACATTATTTTCCTTTTCTTGTTGTTTTTGTCCTTTTGTGTGCTGAGATGGAATTCGGGGCCTTCTGCATGGTGGTCAAGTGCTCTACCCCTGAACTATACCATGGGCAACAAAACTTTGGAGTATTTTTAGGAACAAGACAAAAATTGAGATGATGATATAGAGATTTCTCATGTAACATTGCAGTTAAACATGCATTCAGTGTTCCCACCATCCACCTGGTCCCCAAAGTACATTTGTTTTACTTGCTGAGCCTGTGTCAATATGTAATATTCACACAAACTCCAAGAGATCTTCTTGCTGTTGTATATGCCCTGGGTTTGAGTGGAATGACATGTGTCCATCACTGTAGTGACATATATATCATCTTTGCTGAATTAAAAAACAGTGTGGACTTCTTCTATTCAGCTGTCCATTCATGCCCTTGGTTACCAGAGCTTTCCATTGTTTTGACTGTAGTGTCATTTATTTGAAATTTGTAGTATCGATAATTGAAATGATAATTTATTGGCTTTTTCACTTATTTTTAGCTTGTTCATGCTTATACATGTATTTAAGAATGCATGTGTATGTGTGTTCATGTTTATGAATTCAAGGGTGCACATATGCATTTATACCATAAGTGTAAATGCCAGAAGATAACACAGTCTATCATTCCACAGGACATCATCTGCTATTTTAGGAGTTACAGTCTTTCATTGGCCTGTAATTCTCCAAGTACATTAGGCTGGCTGGCCACTGAGCCCTAGAAAACTACCTGTCTCTACTTCTTGGTGCTGGAATTACTAGCACACCCTACCATACCCAGAAATTTTACATGCATTATGGGTGCTGAACCCATGTAAAGCATGAAGACTTCACTAACTGAACTGTCTTACTTGAACAGATTAGCTTTTTTCACTTACTAATTAATATTCATTGGATATCGTCCATGTAATTAGATGGCTTGATAGCTCATTTCATTTTAGGATTGAATATTTCACTGTGCTATATCATGTGATGTTTTTGCTCCATAGGAAGCTATCCTACTGTCTTTCAAAGTAGCTATGCTATTTATTTATTTATTTATGGAAGAGAGAGAAAGAAAGAGGCAGAGAGAGAGAGAGAGAGAGAGAGAGAGAGAGAGAGAGAGAGAGAGAGAGAATGGGCACACCAGAATTTCCAGCCACTACAAATAAACTCCAATACAGGCACTGCCTTGTGCAACTAGCTCTTGTGGGTCCTGGGGAATTAAACCTGGTTCCTTTGGTTTTTCAGACAAGTGTTTGAACCACTAAGCCATCACTCCAGCTTGCCATGCCATTTTTTTATTCCCACAAATGATTCCAGAAAGTTTCTTCCATTCCATATCACAAAAGTTTCAATAGGTCATGTTTCCATTTTCATTATATAAAATTGGCTTACCTTTCTCTCAAGATTTATGCTTTGAACAATGATATATTTAAAAAGATGCATTTGTATTTGCACATATTTTTCAAATGCCCACTCATTTCTCTGTCATCATAATATTTATCATTTCCACTATTGTTGAAGAGGATCCTCACATTATTTTTTTTTACAAATTTTTTAAAATTATTTATTTGTTTATTTATTTGAGAGCGACAGACACAGAGAGGAAGACAGATAGAGGGAGAGAGAGAGAATGGGCGCGCCAGGGCTTCCAGCCTCTGCAAACGAACTCCAGACGCGTGCGCCCCCTTGTGCATCTGGCTAACGTGGGACCTGGGGAACCAAGCCTCGAACCGGGGTCCTTAGGCTTTATAGGCAAGCGCTTAACTGCTACGCCATCTCTCCAGCCCCACCTCACATTATTTTTATTGTTTCTGTTTGCTAAGGTGTGGTTTACAGCCCAAATGTGTTTTATCTTGGTGAAAGTTCCATGTGAGTTAGAGAAGAGTGAATATTTTATTCTTGTTGGGTAGAGTAAACTAACAATGTCAGTTATACCAAGTATTCTAATTGTTTTGTTAAGTTAAACTATGTTGCTGGTGGTTTCCAGCCCTTTGCTGCTGTTCATTTCTGTGACGGGCATGTTAAAGTCTCCAGTATGATGTTTACTAACTAATGAATGAAGTTACACCTGGTCTGCAGAAGTGGTTCAACGGTCAAATGCAGTTTCACATAAAGTTTACAGGCACAGTTTCAATTCTCTAGCACCCAGGTAAAGCAGGGTGCAAAATGGCACACAGGTCTGTGCTCCCAATGAGCCTATGCCAATGGGCGGAGAAGGCAGGAGCATCTGAAGCTTGTGCAGACAACTCATCTGAAATTCATAGGGAAGTTGCTAGTTTGTTGCAATGGTAGGAAACACTGTCTGAAGAGCTCTGCATGCATTCCAGGTCAAACACACACACACACAAACACAAATAAAGAAGTCCACATGCATGACATGACATGCAGACACACCCACACACAGAGCTCCACATGCATGTCATGACATTAAAAGTTAGAACTCCAGCCACTACAAACTAACTCCAGATGCATGTGTCACCATGCACATCTGACTTACATGCGTTCTGGGGAATCAAACAAGGGTCCTTTGGCTTTGCAGGCAAGTACCTTAACCACTAAGCCATTTTCTCTTGCCTGAAAATTTATATCTTTATCACGATGTGATGCCCTTCCTTATCTCTGATAAAGCTGACTTCTTATATCCCATATATAGTTGGAGTTTACATTTTTAATGATTATTTTTTTAATTTGTATTTATTTCTAAGTTATTGCAGTCAGGTTTGCATTGCGGGTAGAATTCATCCAACCAAAAGCTGCTTTTGGAGGAGAAAAGAGGTTTATTTTGGCTTATAGGCTCGAGGAGGAAGCCCCATGATGGCACGGAAAATGATGGCCTGAGAAGGGGGTGGACATCACTCCCTGAACTACATAAGATAGGCAAGAGGAGCAGGAGACTATGCCAAACACTGGTATGGAGAACTGGCTATAGCACCCATAAACCTGGCCCCAATAATACACTCCCTCCAGGAGGTGTTAATTCCAAATCTCCATCAGCTGTGAACCTAGAATTCAGAACACCTTAGTTTATGGGGGACACTTGAATCAAACCACCACACAAGCAGAGAAAGCAAGGCAGACAGACAAAGAAAGAATGGGCATGCCAGAGCCTTTAGCCACTGCAAATGGAGTTGCATGTGCCCATTGAGCATATGGATTACATGGTCCTGGGGAATTGAACCTGGGTCCTTTGGCTTCACAGGCAAATGCCTTAACTGCTAAGTCATTTCTCCAGGCCATTTTTTTTTTTTGAAGTAGGGTCTCACTCTGCCCCAGGCTGGCCATGAACTCATAGCAATTCTCCTATCTATGCCTACCTAGTGCTAGGATTAAAGGCATGCACTGCCACAACCACAATGGGGCTTACATTTTGATCCTTTTAAAAAATATTTTTAATTGACAACTTTCATTATTATAAACAACATCCCATGGAAATTCCCTCCATAGCCCACTTTCCAGTTTCCAACTCCACTCTCCATCATATCCCCTCCCCCTCTCAATTAGTCTCTCTTATTTTGATGTCATCATCTTTTTTTCCTATTATGATGTTCTTGTGCAGGTAGTATCAGACACTGTGAGGTCACGGATATCCAGGCCATTTTGTGTCTGCAGGAGCACATTTAACAAGCCCTACCCTTACTTTGGCTCTTACATTCTTTCTGCCACCTCTTCCACAATGGACCCTGAGCCATGGAAGGTGTGATTGAGATATTTCAGTGCAGAGCACTCCTCTGTCACTTCTTCTCAGCACCATGGTGCCTCCTGAGTCATCCCAAGGTCATTGCCACCTGAAAAGACAAGGTTCTCTAGCTAAAAGTGAGAGTAGTCTTAATATATGGGTATGAATATTAAGAGAAGTGAATACTGGGCAGTTTGGTGACCATAGTATGTACTTTTAGCTAGATAGCAGCAGCCATTACACTTATAGAGCTCATGACTACCTCTGTTGTAGGTTTTCAGTATCAGGGATATATTCCCTCCCATGGAGTGGGTCTCTAGTCAAATTGGAGGGTGGTTGGTTTCTCCCATAACAGACATGCCACTATTGCACACATTGGCTCATTTGGCCTGGCTGGCCAAATATAAGGCTTTCAGTGTCCACTGTTGGGTATCTATCTTCACTGGTGATTTCTCTCTCTCCCATCGAACTGCATGCAGCATGGCTTTTTAGAGCTTTCTGTCATCGTGTCTACATGGAAGAAGTTTTCAGCTCAGTTCCAGCAGGGTTTCTCAGTGACCTTGCAGTCAGAAGTATGTGCAGTCTTCAGCAATAGGGTCTTACCATCTATTCCTGGTAGGAAACCAAGGGAATCAGCAAAAGTCTGTAATGTCTGGGGGCATCAGAGACCTCCTTGGCCAACAACTCACTGGAAGGTATCCCATCTCAGGCACTGAAAACTTTCTAGTAACAATCTATGTCTCCTGTGTGTTCCATTATCCAAAAAAGTAAGTTTCCATACTACTTATTTATAACCTCTTAAGTTTTTGTTTGTTTGTTTGTTTGTTTGTTTGTTTGTTTGTTTGTTTGTTTGTTTTTCAAGGTAGGGTCTCATTCTGGTCCAGATTGACCTGGAATTCACTATGTAGTCTCAAGGTGGCCTTGAACTCTATGTGATCCTCCTACCTCTACTTCCCGAGTGCTGGGATTAAAGGCATGCACCACCACACCCGGCTCTCCTCTTAGGTTTTTGACAACACTATTTTAATGGGTACATTTAAGGCACTGAAATTTATTATTGAAATATTTGGATTAATGTGCACTACATTTGCTAGTATTGTTTATAGGCCTATTTTTTATTCCAATCTTATCATCCACTCTTTATATATTTTGTGCTTTTGGGCACTTTATATGACTTTTTCTTACTTTGCCTGATATGTGAGTTACATGTCTGTTTTTTTTTTTAATTAATGTTTATCCTAGAATTTATATTGTATATTTACAACTAATTCAGCTCAAACTTGAAATCAGTTTATGCACCTTATAATAACAAATCCATCCAAATTATCTCCCTCCTCCATTAACTAACAATGACAGGAAATGAGGTCTGTATTCCCAGAAGTATCATGTGGAAGACAATGGAAACAGTTCTCTTATCTGACACTGTCCCCTTTCACCCTGACTATGGCCTTCCTTTGGCTGCTTGCCATTGTGGAAGGTCAGGAAGCTGAGGTTAGCTCCTGAGTACAATGTCTGCCCTCTGTTTATAGCACTTTAGTCACCATGACAAATAGGATCTGGTCAGTCTCTCTGGGTCCCAGAGCCATTCCTGCTGAGTTTCATGATTTTGTTCTTTGATTTAAAAAAAAAAAAAAAAAAAAAAAAAAAAAAAAAAAAAAAACCACATCCCTTGTCAGAAAGCACTCTACAGAGACAGTGAAATTTCAATCTTCAATGAGGAATATGCTAGAGAAGTGGAACTATAAAGATAAATTAATAAAATCCCTTTTATGACAGTGTATTCTAATTTTCCTTTTGAGATGAGCTATTACTTATCAGACTCTAAGTGGTATATCATGCTTCACAAATTGTGGGTCTCTTCAACAGTTACAGTGCTTGTGGCTTTCATATCTGAAAAGTCCAAGCGTGTAGCATAATCTCATGTGTAGATGTACTCTAGCTTGGAAGGGGTTTAAATTATTTTTGCATGTTTATTTTTAGTTATTTATTTGAGATTGATAGACAGAAAGAGGAAGAGGCGAGAGAGAGAGAGAGAGTGAGAGAGAGAGAGACAGAGGGAGAGAGGGAGGGAGGGAGGGGGGAGGGAAAGAGAGAATGGATGCACCAGGGCCTCCAGCCACTACAAACAAACTCCAGACGCATGAGCCACCTTGTGCATCTGGCTTATGTGGGTACTGGGGAATCGAGCCTCAAACCAGGGTCCTTAGCCTTCACAAGCAAGCACTTACCAATAAACCATCTCTAGAACCCTCAAGGAAGAGTTTCCATTAATCTATGCCTCTCCCCCTTCCTTTTGCCTATAGGCTTTGCTTGTTTTGGAATGCTGTCTTCACTCACTTCTTATAAAAATGGTTTCTATCTGTAAAAGTGAAAAAATAGCCCTAAGATGTTCTATTTATGCTTGAACTCTAGAAGAGAACATCTTTAACCAAACTTCCATCAAAGAGTCTAAGGCGTCATTCTAGTTAACCTGGCTTTAACTTATGCTAAATTAAAAAGTTCCAAAATCAAACATATAAGAATCATGTAGAGCTTCATGATGTAGCAGTGGTAGAGCCCTTGTCTAGAATGCACAAGCTCCTGCATTCAATTCCCAGCATCACAAATAGCACAAATATTTTTTTTTGAAGTATGAAATAAAACCTTATAGTAGCCTCAAGAATCACAGCAGGAAAGAGGAGCTATTAGAAACAAAGTATGAGGAAGAGTATGCACTCAAAAATAATTTTTATTGTATACTAATCTAAGAAAAAGAATGGCATAAAACATCTTATGTGGTTCCTAAGGAAATGATTTATTCAACACACTACAAATGGATCAATCACTACATTAGACACCAAGAATACAGGTGTGAAGGTATACCTACTCAGAAGCAGACAAACAATAATTGTAACTAAGTGTGGAAAACACTTAATATCTTTATACTCAGATACTCTGGAGAAACAGATTGGCACAAACTAGAAGAAGGGCTTCAAAATATTTCCTAGTGGAGTTAAAGTGTGGCAAAGTTTTGTGAGTTGGCAGCTTGAGAATGTGCAGACTGAAAATCACAATCAGCACCATGAGGAAAACACAACCACCATGCCGTGCCCTACCCACCCCCCACAGACTAAGATTTTAAACTTTAGAATAGTTCTGAGGGTGAGAAGCAAGGAAAATAAGAGATGTGAAAACAGTAGGTTGAGACTAGAAAGGAAAAGCTAGATCCTTGAGAGGTCTATTGGCAAACATTAGACTTTATATTGTAATTTCATTTCCATGCTACCAAGACAATCTAGGAAGAGTGAGAAGAATGAATCTGGAGGAGGCAGAAAGACAGAGAGAGATGTCAATGGGCAGCTCTACTGATCTCAGCATGTGCTTAGAGGGGAGAGGAGCAGCAGGAGCGAGTGGGTATGTATGGAAGGGCCACTTGATGATCTTAAAGCATCAAAGCAGATTGACAAATGCAACTTTCTGGGAGGACACCTTGAATTGTTTCTAGATTTCTGACCTGGATATATGGCAGGATGAAATGGAATCAACATATTAACATCTGGATAAGGGATAATATTGACCGGTGATTGACTTTCAGTCCATTCAAGAAGCCTGCTGCCCTTTAAGCATTGCTGGGTTTCAAAGGACATTTGCTTAAAGCAGTTGATATCCCAAGTTTGGCTTCCTCTTCTGAGTTTACTGAAATTCAATATATTTTTATCCCAGAATATTCAGATACATTTAATTTACTCTGAAGTTGAAACTGGGGTTACATTCTGCAGTTTATGATACCAAACTGGCATGACTGATGCATGGTTCTAATGCTGAGTGTGACATAGATGTCTTAGAAATGCCAGCATAGAAGCAGGGACTTGTCCTGTAGAAGAGGACATGACTTTCTGAGTCATCTTAGTGGGAAAGATGGAAACTGACCAGTGTTTTTAACTGCTGAGCCATTTTCCCCAACCCAGTATTTGATATTTTAGCAGAATAAACAACTGAAGCTTTCATAGTCTGACATCTTCCCTTGACATTATATTGAAAAAGCTGGCTATAAATTGTGTATAGTTACCTGAACTACTTTTCAAGGTGAGGAAAGATTTCCAGGATGATAAATCATTGTCATTTATTCCTCTACATGGGGACAGAGGACCACACTACTCACATGAGACCTCATTTGAAAAAGTTTCAAGGACAAAGTTAACCTCATTTCCAGCTGATGCTCTCAGAATGAAAGCCAAGAGCCCTAAGCTAACACCACCCCTAGCACATGTGGTCCATTACAATCTCCCACCTGCCTATGAGGCTTTATTACCCGTAGTCTGAACTCTCTATTTCAGTCATCCCTAGCTCCTCCTGGACTGTCCAGATTAAATATTCCCATAGCTTCTGCCCAAAGCCAAGCTCAATGAGAAGACCATATTCTTGGATTAACTTCGTTCTTATATAATTTTCTCCAGCAGAGAATACTTTGAATTCTTATGTATAAAAGCCCACCTTTTTGTGTAAAAATATGTCTACTGCTCTGCATTCTGTCTGACACATTCATTTAGCAGTCATTAGATCAAGGACTTATAGAGATTTACAAGTTTGGTACCAATTACTGATGATACAGAGTTCAAGGAACTCATAGCCCAGTGGGAGGAACACTTAGCAAATCAACAATTTTATTTCTAAATAAATCCAAGATAAGGAAGAATCAAAAAATGTGAAAAGAGATTCATGAATTTCAGACACAGGGTGTGCTCATGGCTATACCATGCCTTAACCAAGTTAACCATTATTTTATGGTAAAAAGGGTGGAAAAGTTCAAGGGGGTTGATATAGCCTGAGATATTTTTTAAAGTACTTTAAGTGTTTAGATGGGCTATGGCAGAAAATTTTGCACAAAGTGATGAGAAATTTACCAGAGAAGAATTTCAAGTATTTGATTGCATGAAACTTTTGAAATTTTGAAATACATAAACTAGAATATATGTTCCAAGAAAAGGATTCCTCACCTTGTCTAGAAATCTGATTTGGCAGAATCCAACAGTCTACATTTGCAAGTGGCTCTCATTTTAAATCCTTGTTCTAAATGATTGTAAGAGATGTAGGGAGTCTTTGGTGGCTTTTATATAGGAGAAGGACAATATACATTTGTTGAGAAGAAACTGACTTGAAAGGAAACTGGATAGGAAACTGTCCATAAGGCAATTTCTGTGATCCATGTAACTTACATACTTGAGATCACATATTTATTTTCTTAAAATCCCTTAGAAAAGTGTTACTAAATTACATTATATTAAGATTGCTAAATTGCTGATTAGATGTTACAAGCTTGAAGATTATTTGATATGGACCCTTCAGTCACAATCAGATAGTTGCAAAACTACAAGACTCCAGTTACTTCAAAAGAAAAGATATGAATCTTGTGTGTGGCCCTAGGTGTAGCCATGATATTCTGAACTGCCAAGAATGTCATATGATTTCATTTGATCCTGAGCCAGTCTGATGAAGGAAAAAGCAATACCATCATCCCCCTGCCAAGAGTTCCACATGAGGCTTTCAATCGCCCAGGCAGGAAAACACACCTGAGGAGAAATATTCTCTTTTAGAGATTTAGAAACAGAATGAAATCTACCTAAAATAAAGTTGGCATCAAGGTCCTTTTGAACAGTGTCCACTCACACTGAGTGTGCTCCATGACAACAGCCTCTCTGGTCACTGTCCACTCTCACCCACTGGTAGTGCCCTATAATCTACCTGTCTTCTACACTATGCTTTTTGTCTCATCTGCATTCTTTTAGCAGAGATCACAAAACCAGAAGGCTGAAGGGTTTTCAGAGAGACATCCCAGTGACAAGAGTGTATATCAGAATGCAGGGCTGGGAAGCAGGGATCTGAATGCTATCAAGTTTCTAGAGTGAAATGTGTATGTGCTACAAATAGCAGAGTTTTCAAGGCTGACACCTGTCAGATGCATCCTGTGGGTGGCTTGGGTGGGCTCTAATCTGGATTTTTCTACTGTCCCAGAGAAATGAATGGAAGTCACCACATCATCCTTAAGTCTTCTGCCACAACAGTATTAGCATAGGGCCTCCAGTAGTAGTTGAGAAAAAAAAAGGAAAATAAAACAAAGAAACAAACAAACACCAAAATACCCACTCCTCAAGCTTCTTAGGTAAGGGATAAAAGAGTAACTCCTAAAAGTTGCATGGAAATTGCAATATATTAAGATGTGTCTTTGAGAAAACCCTGCCAATAGTTCTGTGAAGCTTAGAGAGCTTTTCTCTAAAAAGAAATCAGGTAATTCATTTTAAATTAAAGTTAAGCACTTGGCTTAGTTCTCTTTCATTTTTCTTCTTGTAAATCTCTGACTAAATTAATTAAGCGAGTGTTTAAAACTGGCAGCCATCCTGACTCAGGAGGCCATGCAGTAAGTCAACAACGTCAACGGTGAAATTAGAACACAAGTTAAAAGATGTTCCTGTTCCTACTCCCTCTCTCCTTAGCCCACACAACTGCAGAATAATGCTTCATCCCATGGCCCACCGCTCACTTGTTTTCTTCTTTGGTGTGAAGTATAACAAATGCCTGTGAAGCCTAAGGAAAGGAAGCTTTGTTGTTGTCCGCTCACACACGTCCCAGCACGAAATTGTGCAGCTGATCCTGCTATCAGAAGCCAGATTTGGCAAAGCATTTGTTCAGGTCAATGACAGCAGAGTGCAGGTCACATTGGAATTACAGTTGTTTTAAGTTTTTAAATTTCATAAATTTATATATACCTATCTACTTACCTACATTCATACATACGTGTGTATATGTGTGTGTGTGTGTGTGTGTGTGTGTGTGTGTGTGTGTGCAAAAGACACAGCTCTCACCTCAGGGGGTTAACAGATTTATTCTGGAGCCAAATATGACTGACTACAGTCCAGGAACACAGTTTTAGGTTATCCCAAATTCCACGTTCCAATGTGTTAACAATTTCATGAAGATTTTATTATTACAGAACAAAAGAAAGTCATAAACCAAGGAACTTTTCAAATACACTGGTTGACCATCAGGTAGGCAGCTTATAGCAGGGAAATCTCCACTGTACTATTTGATTCTTGGAATCACACCTGATCAACTGATATTCACCAGGATGGTAGTTTAGACACAGAGGTGGGCAATAAATGATTATTCAGGGGTTAAAAGTAGCATTCAGAACACTTAAGTTTACAGGAGCTTTATCAGTCCATTCAGCCTTGCTGGAGGTAGGTGCAGCAGCTACAACTGTTTTCTGGGGAATAGATAGATAGATGATAGGTAGGTAGGTAGATAGATAGATAGATAGATAGATAGATAGATAGATAGATAGATAGATGCAATCTGCTTGCCTTTTGTATTAGTCAGGGTTCTCTAGAGGAACAGTTGCTAGAATGAATTATTTTTTAAAAGGGAATTTATTGGATTAGCTTACAGTAGTCCAATAGCAGTTGCAGGCCCGAGAATCACCAAACCTGGTAGCTGCTCAGTCCATGTGGCCAGATGCCTTAGCAGTCTCTACCCAGCACTGCAGATGGCGCCAGAAAGCCTGGAGGCTTCCTGAGGAGCCACTCGGTTTCAATCCACACGGGTCTTCAGTTGATGCTGGTCTTTAGTCCGCAGTGGTCTTCAACCCATGCTAGAAGGTAGGGAGCAGCTCCGGCAGCCAAGTGGAAGGAAGGAAGGAAAAGGGAACTCTTCTACCCAGAGCTTCCTTATATCAAGTCCCCCTCTGAGTGGGGCCGCCCACTCTGGGGGAAGGGCTCACCCTGGGAGAAAGACCTCCTCCTTTAGTTGATCCTTCCTAGAAGCAATCTGTGGATTACTAAACAGATCAAGTTGACAACTCCTTAACTATCACAAGTCCACCCCTTGTCAACTTGGCATCAAATCATGTCTCCTTACATCATACTTAATTTCCAAATGAATACAGTAACAAGCTCATAATTCTGCCTAACATTGCATAACTATCCCACGTACAACCAGAACCGCAAAAATCTTCCCCCCAACACAAGCTTAGGCTCTAATATAATGGGTCTAATAAAATTCAACAGTTAGCTAATGATATAATTTTAATATTGGTATAGATACAAACACTCTGTTATCAAGGCAGGACAGAAACATTGCAATCACAGTCCTCGTTTCTGTAACTGGTCACATGGCCTTAGCTGGTATTTGTAACTGCCTTCTTCTACTACCCATTCTGTATTTCCTTCACCTTCAGCAAGCACCTCGGCAGGTCTTGGTTCTTTACCTGGAAGGGTAACCCATACCTTCATTCCTGAAGGATGTGGACCATTTATCACACTACTTCTATTGGGTTGTTGCAGTTGTCCATTGACTTTGACAACAGGACATGGTAACACTAACAGACGCCCTAAAGGATCTCCTGCACTCCAGGCATACTCTTCCTTACCTCCATTGTGGAGGAGCAGTCCAATTTCCCCCTGGTAATCTGGATCAATCACCCCTGCAATCACTGTAACTCCTTTCTCAGCCTGTTCACTCAAGGGCATTAGGAGCCCAAAGTGACCAGGGGGAAGTCTTAGCTTCCAGTTCAATAGAATGTTCTTTGTGTCTCCTGGCAAAAGCACTGGCAAGGGGACACTGGCTATAATACCCATAAGCCTGCCCCCAACAATACACTCCCAGGAGGCGTTAATTCCCAAATATCCATCAGCTGGGAACCTAGCATTCAGAACACCTAAGTTTATGGGGGACACCTGACTCAAACCACCATACCTTTCTTCTTAGCTTCCTCTTTTTTTTTTTTTTTTAATTTATTTATTTGAGAGTGACAGACACAGAGAAAAAGACAGATAGAGGGAGAGAGAGAGAATGGGCACGCCAGGGCCTCCAGCCTCTGCAAATGCGTGTGCCCCCTTGTGCATCTGGCTAAGGTGGGACCTGGGGAACCAAGCCTCGAACTGGGGTCCTTAGGCTTCACAGGCAAGCACTTAACCGCTAAGCCATCTCTCCAGCCCAGCTTCCTCTCTTTTATACTTACTTACTGAAAATATGCCATGCAGTTGGCACTGATAAATAACTAGAAAATAACAAAGGCAAACTTTCTGCCCCATTAAGGAATTTGCAAGTATAGAAAGTCTCTGGAATCTGCTGGTATTGGAAACAGATCACATACAATTAGTGTAATAAAAGCAAAGACACTTGTAGATTGGGTCACATGTTATAAAAGAACCAAGAGAATAATAGTAGGATGAACCCAAGAGTGAGCACCACAGGGAGGGGAAATGCAGGAGTGCTTTTGACTTTAGACACTGTGGTATCTTGAATGGGTATCCCCCAATAGCTTCAGGTGTTTCATTAAATCTTCTTAGACTTCAAGCTACCTGGCTGGAGGAGGTGTTGCTCATGGTAAATTTAAATTCCAGCCAAAGATATGCAAAGTGCCTGAGTTCTGCCTGGAGTTCCTGAAGTGGGCTTGCTTGAGCTGGTGGTGGTCTCTCCAATCCCTCTCTCTCTCTCTCTCTCACTCTCTCTCTCTCTCTCTCTCTCTCTCTCTCTCTCTCTCTCTCTCTCTCTCTCTCTCTGCCTGTACCTGGGGGGCCAGCTTCTTCAGCCATTATGGAACTTCACCTGCTTCTATAAGCAACAAATAAATTCTATTCCTCCTATAATCTACTCCAGTTTGGAAGTTTGTCCCAGCAACGTGAAGCTGACTGTGACAGTCACGCAGCAAGAAGTCCCATAGTCTTGAGGAAGCTTCATCCAGGAAGTGAAGTGCCCCACCATGAGTCTCTGGGGATTTGGATGAGCCTTGCATGCCTCTTGTAGATCATTATCCTTCTTTGTTCCTGTTTTTTGATAAGGAAACATAAATCTTAATTCAGAATGGGGAATTTTAAGAGCTATGGGAGGGAATTGTTAAAATATACAGATTTCATTCAAAGTCCACCCTCTTTTCTTATAAGTTTAAGACATGTAACTTGAGTGCATGAGGATAAAGCCTCCTTTAAAAAGTCTGAAATGGCAATGAAGAGGACTCTCTGGGTGAACAGCTGTTCCTTTGCCACAGTCAGCCTTCATTTTAAGTCCTGCATTCAGCACAATTCCTCTTAGGGATAACTACTAGAAAGCAGCTGGTCTTGTTCTCTGCAACAATTATAGAGGCTTAGTTCCTTGAGTCTTTGAAATATGTTTGACCCAAAGATAAAGCCAATATTTAATCCAATTGGTTTTAGTTCGAGTGTATTGGTGTGTGGGGGGTAGGGTCCTCAATGCTAAACTGTGGTAACTTTGAAATACTCTAGTGGCATAGAGACCAAATCAACTGTTTGCAGCTCTGTTTTGTGCCTGTCATGACAATTCAAGTTGATGTGATTTGACACCAATTAGCTGGTATGCATGGGAACTGTCCCTTTCTCTAGTTGGTGGTAACTGTGGAGTGTCACATACCTCTTCAAACATGACAAGCAGCACACAAGCCGCTGCCTTTGTTAATGCATGTCAGGGCTGATAGACAGGCAGTGAGTTACGGGAGATGTTGCAGAAGCAGAAAATATGATTGGCCACAAACACAGCATTAGTGAAGATTAAACCTCCTGATGGCTGGACCATATTTAAAAAGCACAAGAGAAATTTAAGTTTATTATTGCTCTCAAAACAGAACTCACAAGGTGTCTACAAGGAGCCTGTACCTCTGAGGGAAAACTTTGGTATAAAAAGAGCTAAATCACTTCCTAAAAAGTTCCACTGGCTGAAATAGCTCTACATGGGAGAATCACATGTTCACTGACTTTCAGAGTCTTGCAAGTTTGAACCTGAAAATACTTTCACAAATTCAGAACATTCTCAAGACAACACACAAACAAAAATGTAAGAGTGAATTTGGCAAACATCATCATACAGTGTATAATAGTGGTCACTATGTTAAATCGTGACTCTCAGTGTACCCATACATGAACATGTGGCATGGTAACTCCTCTCTCATCCTGACCCTCATATTCAGAGCTTACCTAAAACTAGTACTTTGTGATCTTTCCAAAAATGTCTCAATCCCAAATTTCTTTTAACTCATGTCTCAGTCATTATGAAATCATGTCATACTTCTTGTACTTATTTTGCCTACAATAATATATCTCTAAAATTTTATGCAATTTTAAGTAACAAATGCATATGAATATGTGTACAGGTGTGTGTATGTATGTGTGTGTATATGTCTGTGAAAGACAAAGAATGATCTACACCATAAGAGGTTTTTTTTTTTTAAGGTATGAGAAGTTAGATGTAGTAAAACATATGCTATGTGACCTTGTTTATTTAAAAGTGTGCATTTGTGTCCTCATTCTGTTAATAACATTGACAAAAACAGTAAAGCCCAACAGAGAGAAAGTTACAGATAACATGTACATGCTTGTATTTGTGATAGAAACTTACACAGATGCATTTCATTGAGAACTCAGGGAATAATAATGGTACATCAGAGTTCCATACGGAGCTTACAGTTTTCACAGTCAGAGTGCTAACCGGATGGATTAATGATGATGAGAAATTACATAAGCAGAACTTGAGGTGAGGTGAAAATAAAAATAAATGTATCCCTTCCCCACTCCCATTCAACAGAGGGTCCTCCTCAGTGGAGTGGATGGTTTTTACCATGGGGTTATGAATGCATCACTCAGAGGAGAATATGGGGGAGGGTGGGACAACACATGACTTGTTCACACAGTAAAGGTCATAATTAATTAAGTAATAATGAAATTTTAATATCAAAATAAGTTAATATTTTATTTAATAAAACAATTATTGGAAAGTTGATATAATAATATGAGTTCTACCAAATTTTAAAATAAATTCACTGAAGTAATTAAGAAGTAAATGTATTGGAGCCAACAAAATGGTCATAAGCTTATAATAAATTAATGACTCCACCAAAACTCCAGAGAATCAATACCTTTGAAACAGTGTATTAAGTTTTTTAAAGTTTTAAAAATAGACTGGGGCTGGAAATGGTTGAGGTGCGCTTGCCTGCAAAGACTAAGAACCCACGTTGAAATCTCAAGGTCCCACGTAGCCACATGTGCAGGGAAGCAAGTGTGCAATACTGCACATGCGCACAAGAGGGCACACACATCTGGAGTTTGTTCACAGCAGCGGAAGGCCCTGGCAAGCCCATTCTCTCTGTCTATCTCTGCCTCTTTCTCTCTCTCGAAAATTATAAAATATGTATTTTTTAAAATGGACTAGGTAATGACTAACTCTTCTCACCCCTCCAATACTGACAAGATGCCTATTCCTTACCACATCTGTTCAAGTCATGTCATATGCGCCTTGTGTCAGAACATAGTAGAACTCTAACTCTTAAATTCAAACTCAAAAACTGTTGATAGAAATGATAGAGATGTCCATTTGCCTGAACAAATGAAAATCCTGCCATCTCCTTCCTGTAGCACTTCCTAAGTTGTCTTTGAGACATAAGTTCTGCAGAATTTTCATTGAAGAAGGAATTATTCTGTCAACCAACATGGTAATAGTAGCATATTATATTTTCTCATTCTTCTCATTCCCAGAATACAAAATATACAACCATGTTGGAAAAAAAAAACAAAAACCTTAGAATTCATTAAGTAATGAGAAGGCCTTGCTAACCTAGACTGTATCAAGACTATTTAGTAAAATCAAAGATCATCTTCAAGAATATTCCTTTGAAACATACTCAGGAAACAGCACACCAGCCAGTAACAAATGTACTCCTAATTTTCACTGTACAAATATTTAACTTGATCCTTGTTGTTTTGCCCATCCTGCTGGCCACTCAAGTCCAACTGTGTTTACTAAACACTGCCTGATGCTCTTGACCACTTTATATACGTGAACCTATTTTTATTCTTATGAATAGGAATATATTTATAGACAGTATAAAAAAAAAAAAACCAAAAACCACTAAATTTCACCTAGTGCAGTGAATGGGCACAATGCTGAATTCCTTTCAAATTTTGCAAGAATAGCCCTTAAAGCAGTCCTACTGAAGGCTAGTGCCAGCTACTAAACAGGAAAGGAGTTTAGAGGAACTCAGCAGTAGCCTTATACCAAATAACACCGTGATTCAAACATGAGCTCCAGGATTTCCACATAGAACCATTGTGTGAAATTCATGTCTGCGATAATCAATAGAAGAGAGTTCTAAGTCTTTGAAGAATTTAACTGACACTGGTTTTTTTTAATAACAATTTTGTTAATTCATGTGTTCTGAAATGAGATTTTTCTCTGTTCTCTTCCCCACTCTCTTCCCATTGGACTAGATAGACACAACCCAACATGAAGCCTTCCAGATATACAGAACATTCAGGAATATAGTGGATGATCCATGTGTGGATGCCATCTGACATTTTCACTCTGGTTTTCCCTTTGCTTCATTTCGTGTCTCATCAGCTTTGATTTGATTGTTTCTTGTTACATTGTGCAGATGCTACACAGATACAAGGTGGCAAGATGGAAACATTGCATCTCCACAATTCCTATACATTGTCTTTACTATTCACAAGCCTTTTTCCTCTAGCTGTATCATCATAAACTACAATTATGAAATGAGCTGGAATTGAGTTCCAGCCATAAACACACTTGCCTTTCCTGGGAGTTTTTATACTAGCAAATTAGTGTGCCCTGTATTGTACTAGAGAAGATTTGTCAAGAGCCCAGTTTGTCACCTACAGATAAGTAAAAGGTGGTTAATGCAAATTACATTTCCAAAATTCATTCCACTAAGCGCAGTTCAGGAAGGACCTTCAGACTGTACTCTGAAGAGTGTATTGAGGTTCACTAACGTGGCGGCACTTTGCATTTATGTGAGTATCTTCCTCCAGAGAGCACTTTGCAGTTGTCCTAGATGCTCCTCCTCGTTACACTTGTTCAGTTGCTCTGATGTGTTATGTACAAAAGAGCCTCAAAACCAGAGCAGCCATTAGCTGCAGCTCCCCAGAGCATGTTGCTTAAACTGTGCTGAGGCTATTTCTACCCAAGCTCATACAAAGACTGCTATTCTTGTGTAAAGCAAAGTCCCCATTTCAAAGGTAGCTGACCATGTCAGAAGCTGATGTGGGAGGCAGGATAGCTGATGACCACACAGCCCATATTTTCTAGTGATTAGGAGAACAAAACCAAAGATTATATTTAAGGTTCAAATATTCAGCCAGTTATTACCAAAAGCAACAAATACATTTTTTATTAAGCCTTCAAATCATATGAAAAATTATATTGTAGTGATTAGTTAAAAAACAGATATACAATATGAAAACATCCATCCTTATAATGATCAGCTGGGCCATAGAAATGTGAATAATTTTTTACATAGATATATGCATGCACATTAATGTGCACAATATATCTGTATGTAGGTATTCATGTTAGCAGTTTTGCCAGCCAAGCCCAGGATTTAGCATTCTAAACATCCACTTAAGCACCTAGCACACTCATTACTACTTACTCAATTTAATGTCTCTCCCTGCTGGAAGGTTTTACCTTCTTACCACCTTAAGGTCAGGCTTGGCTGTGGCATTGCCTTGGTCAGTGAAATCTGAGAGAAATATTGTTAGACCCCCCAGTGTGCACATGTCAGGAGCTGAAACACAATTCAACACCCTCTTTTTCCTCTCCATGACAACTTCTCTGTCAACGTGGACTTGAAAGTGGAGGCAATGGCAGTGTCCCAGCTGATCCTCTGTGGACATATGTCATGAGCAAGAAGAGGATGTTATTCAGATCTCAGAGATGTGAGGATTGTTTGTTTTCACAGCATAACCAAGCCTTTCTTATTACACTACTTCAACATAAGCCAGTTACAATCCACTCCAAAGGGCATGAAGGAGCTTTCAAGCTCAGTTCTTTCCTGTCCATCAACTAGAGAGTCCTCTGAGCTATCCCAAAGATACCAAAAGGCCACCTTTTTCTCCTAATTTACAAATAATTGGCACATAATGTTTGCATAAACTATTTATTTATTGCTTCCTATTGCTATACATTCATTGTGCAAAGTGATGGATTTAAAATTAATATTTTTATCAAATAAATCACTTGGTAATGCCCTTTTTATTCCCATCACTCTCTGCTATCCCTCCCTCTTGTCCTCCTCATTCCTTCCCCTCTCCAATTGTCTGTCTTCAGTTTCCATGTTATAAATAAACTGTGCTAACTATTCAACACTTAATCAGAATCTATGTTGATTCATCCTCCTTAATATAACTATTTATATTTTTGTACATACACAAATAATTTCACATACTTGTCACCAATGTTTAAATGATATGTGTTGAAATTTGATCACCTTCCATAAGTATTGTTCTTGCTTTTGTAATTTTGACATTTATTAATATTGTGACTACTAGCAGGGTCATGCAACTTAGATTAATTCTTAACTAAGAAGAATATGGATGAAAGAACATAAAATGGACATAGCATCTGTACTAGCTACTTGTCTCATGAATTCTTTTAAAAAGAAAACTTAAGACATGAAGGACTTATTTTGCCTCTCAGTTCAAAGGAAGGGGTGGGCCATGGTGGGGAAGGAATGGTAGCAGAATTACCTTGGCCCATGGTGCCCACCAGAAATCAGTAAAAGGGGCATGCTAAGGCTTAGCTAGCTTTCTCTTTTTTTCCATTTTTATTTAGTTTGAGACCTTAGCCCATGAAATGGTGCCATTCATATTCAGACTGGATATTTTCTCCTTAGTTAAATCTCTTTAGAAACACTCTCACTATGGACATATTTCATGAGCAAGAAAGAAATGTTATTAAAATTTCTCAGATGAGCAGATTGTTTATTTTCACAGCACAGTCTGGCCTTTCCCATTATACTATATCAAAATAAACCACTTACAATCAGCTTCAAAGGGCATAGCCCAAACACTCTGAGGTAGATCTCATTAATGTTCCAAGTGTTTCTTAATCCAATCAGGTTGACCATCAAAATTAACCATCTCAAATTTACTCCTTGTAAACATGACAACCAAACACGTTATTTAAAATCATAATATTCCACCCTTGCCCTCCATAGTCTCATAGTAATCTCATAAGGAAAAATGAATTCATTACAACTTCAAAAAGTTCAAAGTCTTATGTAAGACTAAAGGCCATCTCTTAACTGTTATCCCCTATTAAAAAAGTTCCATATTTCCAAAGCCTATTGGCACAGTGTAAACATTTGCAGTCCAAAGGATCATAGAAAGGAAAACATTAGTCTAAAGCAAGATGGGAACCCAGTAGAGCAAACACCAAGCCCTGTAGCTCTATGTCCTGTATCTGAGGCTTCTGATGGCATCATTTGAGCTTAAGTATCCAGGTACCTCCAGCTTGCCACTCATAGTACATGTGATCTTTTTTGGGGGCAGGGGCAGCTCCATTCTATGCTTGCAGCTTTCTTCAACAGACATCCCATGGTGCCGACATGCAGAGTCTCCATTGCAACTTAGACACTTATTCGCATTATCACATTCTTAGGACCTCCTTGCAAGAAATACTATCCTGTCACATACTGCCTGGCCTCAGAGACTTTCTGGAACCTTAGTACAAATATCCATGCCCCCCCCCACCATTATGTCTGCATTATTCATGCCTGAAAAAAACAAAATCACTTGAATACTGGTTCTGTGCTTTGCTGGATTGAGATGTATGTGGTCTGGATCCCTTCTGTTACATCGGTAGTGGCTTTTGTGCTCCTTGAAGCCCAGTACGTCCCTAGGCTTTTGTTTCTTTTGTAGGCCCCCACCAGCAGCATTCTCATCTCAGGCTCTAGCTTTCCAAATGTCTTTACATTTTTATAAGATAAACTTCCACAGATGACCTCTTGGCCTTCAAGGCCTCTCTTCCATTGTCCGAGTGCAAAGTGTGAGGTTTGTCTTTAATCGGGCTGATCTCTTTAATAATTACAGCTACATTTTTGAAAACTTCCTTATCTGTAACATGAAACTCACACTTTGGTATGTATTTGTTTCACTCGATGCTTGCTGCTGCTATAACCCTGGATAAGAATAGTGAGCAGTTATCATGCTGCAGCTCCAATCCTAATCTATCTTCATCTTCCCCTAACAAGCCAAGTAGTCCATTCCCTTTGAATTCAGCCTCATTCAAGTTCTCAGGTCATAGGAAGAATGCAACCAGACACTTCCAGAATGTAATATGAATGACCTTTAGGTTCTTTCTAACTCCCCTCAGCAACTGTGTGAGATGAGACTTCACTATCTGAATTTCTCTCAGCATTATGATCTTCCCCACTCCCAGAATAACAGCTTCTAATAGGATATAAAAGTTAAGATATTGTCTTATATCTCACATGAGACTTTGTAATTTGAACTTTCTCACAGGGCTGAAGGTGTTTCTGCTTAGTGGACTTTCCTAGTCCATAAGCACAAACTATTCCAAATTCCTCCCAAAAATCAGCCCAGAGGCCAACAAACTGCATAATCAGTATTAGCTAGTCCAATTTTCAGTATTAGTTACTTTTCTGCACACTGTCACCAAATCCCTGATAAAAAGCAACTCTAAGGGAGGAAGGACTGATACTAACTTACAATTCAGAAGGTATTCAATCACTGTGGTGAAGGCATGGGAGCAGCAGGAGCTTGGAGTGGTGCCGAACAAAAAACCTAATCTAGGTACTGCGTCTCTTGGGACATTAGGGTCAGTCTTCCCTCCTCAGTTCAAGCTCTTTGGAAACATCTTCACAGTTGTTCTTCATTAGTGCCCTAGACATTTCTTAATATAATAAAGTTTGCAATTGAAATTAATCTTTGTATTTTCCATAGTTTGTTATTCTAAATAATTTCATACTCTTCTCAATATATTTCATTATTCATCCATATTTCTGGATTACTTATAATTTCCTAAAAAATAAAAATTAAGGAGAATTCATATAAACATATATTAATTTATTTTATATCTACATTTCAGTAATATATATACCTTACATATATAGATATAGATATAGATAGATAGATAGATAGATAGATAGATAGATAGATAGATGTGTGTGTGTGTGTGTGTGTGTGTGTGTGTGTGTGTGTGTGTGTGTGAAAGTTTTATCCCCAATTTTGCCAAGAAAAGTATTAATGATTGCATCTCACTAACTCCATTAGCTTGCTATATCTTTGCTTGTCTCATTAATCTTGGGTCTTTTTCTTGGTTCCATTTTTATTACACTGATGGTCCAAGAAGTTAATATATAAAATTATATATTTTCATGCTCTCTGAGTTTGAATGTTTTTCCTCTGCACCCTAAAGATCTTTGATTATTTTCAGTAAAAAAAAAAAAATGGCTAATTCTTCTTTTAATACATCTCTTAAGATAACTAGGGTAGCTTATCCTAGAACAAAATTTGAAAAATGTGGGAAACTTTTAAATTGCAAAATATATTGAATGCCATTGTGCAATTAGAGCTAGATTTGGTTCATTACTATACTGATCTTTGTCTCCTATACACAAACTTTACCTATATATGGCCATATTGCCTCAGTAATTTTGTGGCATGTTTCTACATAACCTGATTAAATAAGTATTTTCATAGGGCACATATTTTTCATTACATTTTTTTTCATAAACTTTCATTCATTGTTCAAATTGTGGTTTTGTGAATAATCTCCATGTGTTCTTTGCATTTGTTTGATACTGTTGTTAAAATTTAGTGGCTGAAAACAAACACAAAATATCACAGAACCATAGGTTAGTGTTTCTGTTGTCTCCCCAGTGGATTCTGTTTTCACATCTCTGTGTCGTATTTATTAGACTGCATTCCTACATCCTCTCAGCTGTTCCTCTTCTTTCATGACCTTCCTGCCTTTCACTGGAACTTGGAATTTCCTATGACAAGCGTTTGATTTAATTTTCCCCTTGTTACAAAGCACCTTCTAATCTATCAGGAAAGCTCATGCCATACATTGCTTACTCCATGAGTTGAAGCCCAGCGGGACACCAATGATTGTCAAACAAATCATAAACTGTGTAAAGATGAGCGCAGAGGGCCTTAATTCAGAGAAAAGGAGAGAGAGGAGGAGAATGTTGAGAGAGAGAACAGGTGCACCTGCTCTGTGAAAGAGAACAAGAGTGATGATACATAGAAGTAAAAGGGAAGCTCTGGTTTTTAGGAGACACAGTCTGCAGTGAGGAATGCCTAGGAATGGAATCGACTCCGTGATGGATTATTACACACTGATAAGGGAGACCTGGAAATGGCATTGGTTAAACACCACTATCCTTTCAATGCATTAATGAGACAGCTTTCAGAATTCACTTGTATAAAGAGGGCTATCAATTTCGGAGAAGTCCAGAGGTACTGCGGCAGACTACAGCAGGATGAATGTTTCCCAAGGGGGTGGGGATTTTTCTTATTGTTACTCATTTTCTTACACACCACTATCAAAAACTGATGATGCCCAGAAGTATGAGAACTCCAACCTCAGGCTTATAATAGCTGTATGGCAATTTTATTATATTAAATGTGAAAAACACCCATGGATCATTCATTCTGATCAGCTCTCAAAACTGACTTGACATTCTAGTGACACAGACTCCAATAGCATTAGAGCCAAAACATTTACTTCTCAACTACATGTCCCCAGACAACTCTGTACTTGATTAGAAATGTTTTATTGCATTTATTTATAAGATGAAACAGACAATCCTGTGTTGTATATTTTCCCTTTCATTTACATATTTCCTTTTACATATTCCACAAAGGATGGAAGGCATTACTAGAAAAATTCACTGGGTTTTCTCACCTAGTTAAACAAAACTTCTTATCAATTGTTAACTTGTACATACTGTGATCAGATGAGCTTTATGGGAAAAAGGCCCACTATGCTCCCTCTACTAACTTAAAATATATACTGTTTTGTTGGTTGCTGAATTAGTTACAGGAATATTCCTAAGCATCCTCTTTTGAGCAGAAAATTCCTTCTGCTACATTTTCTATCCAGGCTTGAGAGATGGCCTAGCAGTTAAGGCTTTGGCCTGCAAAGCCAAAGGATCCTGGTTCGATTCTGCAGGACCCATGTAATCCAGATGCACAAGGGGACACATTTATCTGGAGTTCATTTTCAGTGTCTGGAGGCCCTGCCATACCCATTTTCTCTCACCCTGCCCCCCTCTCTCTCTCTCTCTCTCTCTCTCTCTCTCTCTCTCTCTCTCTGTCTGTCTTAAACAAATCAATAAATAAAATATATTAACATAAGTTGCCTTCCCACAAGATACAACTTTACATGGGTGGAGTCTTCTTTTTAAGGCATTTTTTATGGCTGCAGTGAAGAGTATGTGGTTTCTCTTTTATGTTATTAATCTCTTTGTTGTAGTCAGCTTCTTGCTGGGATAAAAATTTAACCAGACACCAGGAGTCTCAGTCTCATCTGAGATATAAGGCTACTCTTGGGCTGGAGAGATTGCTTAGCAGTTAAGGCTCTTGCTTGCAAAGCTTAAGGTCCCATGTTTGACTCTCCAGATCCTATGTTATCCAGTTGCACAAAGATGAAACAAGCAGAAGGTTTCAAGTGCCTACTAGTTGGTACAAGCATATGGAGTTTGATGGAATAGCTGAGGCCCTGGTATACTAATTCTCTCTCTCTGTGTGTCTCTCTAAAAATAAATTACTAAATAAACAAATAAGTAAAATGACTGTCACTCACTTGTAAGTCATATAAAATCAAAACAAGATACATATTTTCAACACATAATTGCACAGAGTAAACATTTCCATTATAAGAAAGCGTAACAAAGAGATACTTCACCAATACAAAATCAATAACCAGTAGGCAAACATCAAACATCTGTAGTGATAGTCCAGTATCTACAGCCAGTGATGACAGTCTCTGGATTTCCAATTACACCCCTTCAGCTGGGCTGAGTAGCCCTGGTCTCAAAACACACACCTATCCTCACACACAAACCTGAACAGGTACACATCACACACATATAAAATGAATAGGAACAGTGGGTAAGCACCATGTCACAGTGTCATTGCTATGCTGTCTTGAGATTTCCTCCATCAAACACTTAAGTTCCTTGATTTTAAATTCATTCTTATTCGAGATCTCAAGAAACAGGATCAATGGTGCCAGATATTTTACCAGAATACAACCTAAATATCCTCTATCCCAGTTCCTGGGAGAGTCTTGCTCCTCTCTGCACTCATGAACTTGGCTTCTACTGTGTGTGCTTCTTTCAAAATTCTAGTCTAGACCTCCACCTGAAAGGCTTCTTAAGCTCTGCTTAGAGTTCTGTGGAGATGCTCTAGCCCATAGTTTTTCCCACAAACCTTCTGCAATGGCCTACCAACTACTCTGTCAGGTTTATCACAAAAACCCCACTCTTGATACCAATTTCTGTTGGTTTCTCATTGCTATAATGGAAAATCAGGAAAAATGCAGCTTAAGGAAGAAAAGATTGTTTTCTTACATTTTCAGAAGATACATTCTATCCTGTTTGGGAAATTGGCAGTAGGTGTAGGGGCCCAGCTGCTCATGTTTCCTCCATAGCCAGTAAGAGAAAACAGAAGCAGGAAGCCAGACCAGGCTCTAAAACCTCAAGGCCTGTCACCTGCAACGATATACAGTCATACAATTCTTCCAGTGACACTCCATCTCCTTAAGGTCCCATTCTCTTCACAGATAGCTTCACTGGCGACCTAGTGTTGAAACACATAAACCTATCAGGACATTTCACATTCAGGTCACAATACCCAAGGACACAAATACTAGAAATTGTGGTATATCTTAAGTTGACAAAAGGTCTTATTTTTCTGAGAAATTAGAATCCCAAATTCTTCCTCTCAGCCCAGCTAGTAAGGAGCATGTCAATAAAACTCCAAATCTCTGTTGCACGACTGAAGGAAACCAGGAAGCTCTGTGACGCTCTGGGTCCATTAGTAGAAAAGTCAATATCCTAGTCTGCCCCAGAAGCCATCCATTTATCCAAGTACACATTCTCTTCCCAAGCAAGAAATTTATCTGTAAAGTCATCAGGGTTCCATTGTGGGGTACACTAGTCACTGTACAAACACAGTGGTTAGGTTTAAGTAACCCAATCACCATCAAAAAATTTTGTCCAAATTTTTAATTCTATAACCAAAACCTATCAATCAATAACCACCCATTAGCATGGCTTGGTCTTGTCTTAACCTGAAGTTATTATTTCATCTTTCCATGAAAGGAACTTATTAAGGAAAAAGTTTCAAAGGTACTGCTATTTAGAATTCCCACATTCAGTCTTTAGAAGTCTTACTACTTAATAGTTGCATCCATGAGCCAGTCATTCTAACCACTCATTTTTTGCCTGATCCCTGATAAAAATTTTTGAACATCAAAGTTAAAAAAAACACAATTTCCAATCAAAGCTCAAGTTATTTTACTAGCATCAAACTAGACAACCCATATGCCTTCTGTCTTTCACTACAAGTAATAAAATAAAAGTTATGCTACTCCAACAAGCAAGCAGTTATTTAACCCTATATCTTTCCTCTCAACATTCTACCAGTGGGCCCATCTTGCCTTGAATGTTGGTTGTATAATACATAGGGTTTAAGCTGAGTAGGATTGGTAATATACTTTCTCTGCAAGCAGCATGAAATTGTCAAGAAGAAAAAAAAAGTTGTGGAACTGCAAGTATTCACGGAGTGGGCTTTAGTTATTGTGTTGACATGGTAGGGTGGTTTTTGTACACGTAAATCCCATAAGCTGAGAATAAAACAAGTTTACATGTGAACAAGAATATTTTTTCTCTAATGAGGAGTGCACTATGATTTGGATGAGGAAAAGGGCAGCCTAAACAACAGGCCCAGCACGTTTAAGAAGCTTTTGCTACCTCCATAGCATTTAAAATCATGAAGCCTGCACTCCAGTGGTCAGGCTCAAATTCTGCTTTACAGTGCTGGACAGTTTGACCTCAACTCGATCTTAGAATGATGCTTTTCATGGGACTTCTACTTTGTTTTATAGGATCAAGTTAAGAGTTGGGTTAAAATGATTAAAATTATCTATATATCAGCTTACAGTGTCTCAAGTCATCTAATCACTCTAAATATATATATATTTTTTTGCCTCATTCCATAGCTTGCATTATCTAGAGCTAACCTAACAGGTTGCCATGAAAACACATGAGATGATGTTCATAGGGGCCTAGCATAGTGGCAATCACATTGCAGTTCTATACAAATACTTATCAACATTATTGTTGTTATTACTATTGTTATTATTATTATAACCTCTTTAACCCAAAAGAAGTATCATACATAAAAAAACAGTAATACTAATGGTATAAAAGAGAAGTTTAAGATCTTTCAAATGTACTTAGCACAAAGATGACATTAAATAAATATATTCAATTCAGGAGTAATATGTTTTATAATTGTTTATTTCCTATTGAGTTGAGCATCAGTCTAGATTTTAAAAAGTGAAAACATATCATGAACACTCAAAGCTGTCTGTTGTCCTGTTACTAGTCACTGTGAATTTTTTAAAAATGGAGTTATTTTTAACAGGATGATTATTGGTATAATCCTGTCAACTAAAAACAGGTTTAGATTGATGATACATCAATTAATGCCTTTTATTGAAATGATATTATTTTGCTTCATACATGCTACAACCTTTCTTAATGAAGAAACTTCCACAAAGACTTTTCATGGGTCTTACCAGTAGGTGGAATATTTTCACACATGTTCACCCACTAAAGTGTCACTTGTTTATAAATAAATTCTATGTTTACACTTTGAAAAGAATATGCCCATCTATCATCCTTGTGAGACTTGAGTGGGAAGTTGCAAAAGTCAGCAGCATGCACCCCTGGCAGCCGTGATTTAGAGCATATTGCAGCAATCAAATTTGACACTGTTAACAATCTATCTGGCTCAACCTTAATTCTGATATACTGACAAGAGAAAAATCCAGTGATGCAGAGACACAGTGAGCAGATTCCCTCATGTTTCAAAAGCTCACTGAAGCTTCCTTCCAAACTATTTCAGCTCTACCCTGCAATGGTATCTTTCACACACTTTCAACTTTGTTTTGCTTCTGTTGTCCAAGACCAAGTCAGGAGTTAAGGAGATTTGAATTGATCAGTATGTCTGTGTGTTTGTACATATCTGTGCTTACAGTTTTCCTCTGCAAAAATGTCTCTAGTAAAATCTCAATGATATGAGCCTGATTAAATTATGATTCATGTGGTATTTTGGTTGAAATGCTAGTTTTGATTTATGGATAACAAAAACTGCAACCAAATTAATCTTCTATGGTGTCTCTTGAACTTGTCTGTGTATTGAAATAAATTATCGAGTTAAAATGACCTGATCGTAAGGTGAACTACATTCCCATTAAATTTCTGCGAGTAGAAATCAGAAGTGTATAGTTTTAGAAGGCCTATCCCAAGTTGATCCCAGCGGTCAGCCAACCCTGAGACTAGTGGTTTGAATTGGCTCGTCAAAGAGTGGTACAGACATTAACAGGTTTGCCTGTGACTTACCAGAGATGCAGAGTCCTAGGTTGCTTGCTACACTCCAAATTTGATTAGGCAACAATATTCCAAACTTTAAAGCACCTTCTCATAACTTAAAGATTCTTGTGAAAATGTACATATTAATTCAGTTGTTTAGCAATGAAGCCTTAGACACTGCTATTTTTTTTATTAGTTATGGACATACTCAGTATGTAAACAGCACACGTTGTTGCCATCCTTCCCCTCAACCCTCAGAAATGGTTTGAGACTCTTTGAAAGAGTTGCAAATCATGATATAAAACAACTAGACAGTTCTGTACAGTGACCCTCAATCATTGTCCCCGATGAACCCAGGAAATTTCTACCTAGAGACACTTTCTTAGTTCTACTGTTTTGTTGTTAACTGTATGTACTTAAAGTAATAAGACATTGCTGAAATAAATATCTCAAAGGAAGTGCTTCTTACACTTTTTAATAAAAGGGAAGATACATTCACTGTCTTTAGCACTCTGGGGCATACAAAATAAACATTATATACAGCAATCCACAAAAATGCTTTTTAGAGGAGATAGATATCATAAACCCATGAGGCAGTTGAATAGTAATGCACAGAGCCGTGTGCTAGATGCCGACTGAGTGAGAGGCAGTGCTCATGAGCGTAGAAGCCACTGCTAATCGAATGCCAACTCCATGCCAGGTGTTTTATAATTTCCATTCCTATATTATACATAAGGAAAGGGAAGTCTCGTGTCTTCCTGAGGACTCACTGATAAGAAATACTAAACTGGAATTTTGGCCCAGGCTGTATGACTCCAAATGTGCTAAATCTATGATGGTTCATTTTCTTGCCCACATCAGGCCACCTTTTCTGCCTTATTGAAGAGCAGCTGAGGAAAACACATAGCAGCAGATGAAGTCATTGGGGATATTTTATGAGAGCTTTTTTTTCTTAAAGAGTGCTATAATTTAGGTAGGAAGAGAAGTATCAGGAAGAGAAATTCAATAAGGAAAAGAAAATGGACAGGGAGCAATGTCAAGAAGCATTGGGGTTATTATGATTAAATTGTTAGGACATTTATAAATGCAGGGAAAAGAGCCACATGACATACTGAGTTTTTTGAGGGTTTCAGGAGGAGCCCCATTGATTAAGAAAAGTTTTAAAGATGAGGGGACAGCTTAGTCTTCCAGAATTGCATATGGTAGTACTATGCATTTGCTGACCAGCAATCGAAATTGGATTTTTTTTTTCATAATACTTGAGGCTCTAAGTCTGCAATTCAAAATTTTCACCACTGGTTAGTTTTAGTGAAGGTATCACCATCTGAGTTCCACATGGTCACATATATATGACTTCATATGGCCTTCTCTTTGGTGTCTCTGTGTGTGTCTTAATATTTTTATATGGACACAGTCAAATGGAAGTAGGGCCAACCCATTTTAAGTTAATTACTGCTTAACCCTATTTCAAAGTCTGGTCCCATTCTGAGAAAGTGTGGGTCAGAGCTGCGGCCTACTAATTTTGCAAGATATAATTCACCCAATTAAAGATAGGTAGCAATTGAGTAGACAACAGAAAGCTTGATGTATGGAAGATCTTTCATTTATGACTATGATATTGAGTTTTGATTAAGGGTAGTTGTGTCAAACACATAAAGAGAATAGGGACTTGAATAAGGACTTGAGATCTGATCATTTAAAAGTGGATGGAGAACCAGCACAAATGGGAAAGGGGGTGAAATAGTACATGGGACTGACAAAAAGGGGAATAGGGAAGGCAGCAGAAAGCAGAGCTCAAGTTGACAGCATGGGAATGTGTACTGCAGAAAATATTTTTGACAAAAGAAGTAAAGATGATACAAAATATACAGTAAATAACATAGCATAAAGGCATAGACCATAAGTAGATATATCTGAAACTTTTGAAAGAATGCAATGCACTGAGAACTAAAAAGTGTACTTGTAGATTGCTTAAAATGAAAAATTGAGTATCAGAAAGCAAATGTGAACTTACTTGACTTATACAAGAAGATTGAAAAATTCCTAAAAGAGTTCACTTTGCATCAGCAAATACTGTTGTGATTTTTTTCTTATACAGGTAAGATACAAGATCTTTTTTGGCCAATTATAATATTCAGTATAAGCCCACATAATATAAAAATTTCAAAATATTTTACATTGCAACTTGAACATATTTAATAGAAAAGATTTAGGGAAGAGTTCCCCATCTGCTTGAGGTGTGGAATCTAAGAGAACACTGGTCATCTTAAAATATCTCCCTTATTCTTACACCTTTGTTTCATGTCCTGTTGTCATAAAACCTATACAAACATGATTCTTGAGCTCATTAGATGATTGGATTAGAAAGGTTGTCAAGCCCTACCAAGGAACTATGGAATGCATTAAACTTTTCATCTGCATTAGAATAAAGAAAAAATATGTTGGGCAATAATCTAATAAAAAGAAAAATAACTGAAATTTTATTGAGAGTTGAAAGGCCTCAAAGCCTTACTTTCCCCTCTGAATATATGTATGTCCTAATTCTAGAACCTATGACCATGCCAGGTTACATCACAAATGGGCACCCTGGCTACAGATGGAATTAAAATTGCTAATGACTTGAATGTGCAATGAGGCAATTTATGCTGGATCATCTGGTGGTCACACATGAACTAAATATAAGAGAGAGATTGAAGCATTAGAATAAAAGAGATTAGAAAATGCTGATATATTCCAAAGAGTCATGTTCTACACTGAGATTTTTGGCACAAGGGTTGTATTAGTCAGGGTCTGCTAGATGATCACCAGCCAATAAAATAATTATATGTTACAAAGTGAATTTATCCAGTTGGCTTTCATGATAAGGGCTAGGGTGGTCCAACAATGGCTATCTATGTCTTGATGTCTTGGAAAGGCTGAGAACTCTATCAATGCTCAGTGCACAAGGCTAGATGCCTCACCATTCCCAATTTTTTGCCGAAAGTCTAAAGGATTCCTAGAGAGCCACTGATAGCCTGAAGAATTCCTGGACACTGACACAATTCTATTCCTGGACCTTCAGTACACATTGGAAGGCCAAATGTCAGCTAAAGATGGCAACAACAGGGTCAATGCACCCATAAGTAAGGAGCAAGGACAGTCAGGTTAAAAGCAGTGTTTTTTTTTTTTTTTTTCCTGGAACATCATATGTAAGATACTGCCAGAAGAGCAGTCCACTCACATGGAGGGCCTTTCCCCTTTCAGTTCATCTTTCCTAGAAATGCTCTCACAAACTTGCCAAAAAGATAGCCCTGATTCAATCAGGTTGAAAAAGACAGATTAATGGTCACAAACATAATGCCACTGGTTAATGAGGAGGAGGTATGAAATCTTCCTGCCAGTCCAGACAAAATTTGCTGGTCCCAGGGAAAGGGTATAAATTTAACTTCTAACCCTCCAAATACAAACTGGACAAGAGCTCACTGCTGCTAGAGAAGGACAGAAAATTCTCTCATTCTTCCCAGGATCTGTTACTGAGACAGACAAATCCTGTTTGGAAAGGCCAAAGATCTTATCATGTCCATGCACATCTCCAGTGATATAAAGATCGAGTTCAGCTGTCACCAAGATAAATGTAGGGAGCCCTTCCTGTGCCTTACAGCATGAAATAAGTGGAAATCAGAGAAGTCCTGGTACTTAAAAAGCAATTACACTAACACCCACTCCTGAAATTTTGCTCACGTAAGAATCGCCTAAGAAAAGAGGAGGAAGAACTAAGAAAAGAATTAAGAAATTCCTTATGTGACCCCATTAGGAACTTTTCACAGAATAGTAATTATCTGCTGTTTCCCATTAGGTCATTAACAAGAGGTCATCGACTGCTCACTGTAACTGGGAGCAGAGTAGGGAAGGAACAAGAAGAAAACTCCTAGCACTGCTGGTCTCAAGGGAAGAGCTAGGTAGGTTCAGTTCACAACTGTGGGCATTGAAAAACCTGTAAAGCACAAAAGGTAACTATGGCAACAACAAAACCCAAACACAATCACACTAATTGAGTTGATTCAACCACAGTGCTAATAACTACAAAAAAGAAAATCCTTCTACTTTCTGGAATAAACAAAATTTATCTCAGCTTTTCTGTTATTTTAGAAACAAGGTATAAGCTATAATTAGAATACTAATGTACACAACAGGAAGAAATATGCCCCATTGCCAAGTGACAAAACATTTGTCAGGGAATGAGATTCAGATACACAATGTGAGAGCTGAAACTATTAGAAAGGTATGTTTTAAAGAGCAACCATAAAATCATGTTAAATATGATTCAAAGTTGTAGTAGGAGAGGTAAATAATAAATGAGCACAAGAGGAAATTTGGCAGAAGAGTAAAAATTATATATTACAAAAAGTTAAATTCTAATTCTAAAAGTAAAAATTTGCATATTCATGTCAATAAATTTTAAACTTTGATAAAATAAAACAAAATAACAAAGCTGACTATAGAAGAAACAAATACCATATTGCTATATCTGTTAAAGAGAAGGAATGTATACTGAAAAAAAAAATATTTCCACAGAGAGAGCTATAAGTTCACCTGACTTTATTGGAAAAGAGACAAATGGAGAAGATATGACATAATTTTCACTAAAATCCTTCCACAGGGGATAGCAAGATTATTTAGTGGTTAAGGTGCTTGCCTAAGGACCAATGTTCAATTCTACAGATCCCACATTAGCCAGATGCACAAAGGTAAGGCAAGCATAAGGTTGCACATGCTCACTAGGTGGTGCAAGCATCTGGAGTTTGATTGCAGTGGCTGAGGTCCTGGCATGCCAGTTCTTTCTCTTTCTCTTTTCCACTGTTTCTCTCTGAAAAAGAAAATCCTTGAACATAATTGAAAAATGGATGAGCTACACAACTCATTTTAGGGAGCCAGAATTTTCTCATTGGCAAATGTAGATAAAACTATCACAAAGAAACTACAAAAAATTATAAACACAGTCCTAAAACTCTCTCACTAACATGTAGCAAGATTAATACATCAATGCATAGAAAGAATAGTACATCACAAGAAAGATTGGTTAATTGAAGAAATATGCAATTATTATTATAACATTGAAGATCAAACTTTGTGTTTGTCTATGTAAAATATAGAGATGCTATTATTATTTCCATAGAAACAGGAAAAGGATCTGGAACATAAAATGTTCATAAACACTATAATAATATTTTATCAAATTAGCAATAGAAAGCAATGTCTAAACGACAGGCCATTGTCAGAGGACATCAGAATACCATGCTGTAAACTAAAGGGAACCTACCTCCCTCCTTGCCAGCTTTCATAGTGCTAAAAATCACTATGGGAGCTGCTGGGAGAAAATGGTCACAAACAGCATGAATAAACAGGGGACCCTGCAGACTATGAAATCAACCAGCCAGACAAGAAGTGCACACTTGTGCAAAAGTGGCAAACAGCCTCTGCAGGTAACCAACTGTGGTGGTTTGATTCAGGTGTCCCCCATAAACTTAGGTGTTCTGAATGCTAGGTTCCCAGCTGATGGAGATTTGGGAATTAATGCCTCCTGGAGGGAGTGTATTGTTGGGGGCCGGCTTATGGGTATTAAAGCCAGTTTCTCCTTGCCAGTGTTTGGCACACCCTCCTGTTGCTGTGGTCCATCTTATGTTGGCAAGGGGGTGATGTCCACCCTCTGCTCATGCCATCGTTTTCCCCTGCCATCATGAAGCTTCCCCTCGAGCCTGTAAGCCAAAATAAACCTCTTTTTCCCAGAAGCTATTCTTGGTTTGGTGGTTTCTACCAGCAATGTGAACCAGACTGCAACAGTAAAGTGGTACCGAGGAGTGGGATTGCTGCTAGACACCTGACTGTGTGGCTTCGGCCTTTTGGAGCTGATGTTCATGAGGAATGTGGGAGGATTTGAAACCTTGGCCTAAGAGATGCCTTGCAGTGCCGTAAGTACAGCTTAATGGACTATTCTGGTCTGAGCTCCAAGACCAGAATGCAGTAAGAACTATGGACTGTGAGGTTTGGCTTATGAGGGTGAGAAAGAGCTGTGCCTGGACTGGGCTAGCAGTTTGTGTGAGAAGCTTTCTCTCGTGCCCATGTCCTGAGAAGTTGTGCAGGGTTGCTTAGTGTACAAATGAACTGGTGTGAGCAGAGGAATATGGCACAGAAAGAAAAATCTTTGGGTGAACTGTTGCCCATTCAGCTGCAACTGAGAGATTACAACCTTTGAGATTGGGCTAGCTGACCTGTGCTGGGGCAACAAGAAGAATTTCGACTCTTTTGAAGGGGCCTGAGTGCTAAAGGAGTGTCCTGTTCCTCAAAGTCTGCTTTATTCCCCCTTGGATTAACAAATTAGCACCCTACCTGGTATCGTGGAGTATAAGAAATGCTGGAAAGAGGGTCATTGAGTTTGCAACATGGTCTTGTGTTTTGGAAATGGCCATGGGCAGTGTGAAGCAGGTTTGCTGGTTGCCTGCATAGAGACCCCATGGGGCCATGAGGATGAACCGTGGATTGCAGTGGAGACCCAGTGGAGATGCCGGGACCATGAGATGGCTGCCGAGGAGCTGCCGGCCCGATGAAGTTTCCCAGGACTGTGAGTAGCCTAGCTGGAGGGGCGGAATTGGAATGCCAGAGACTTGTTGCTGGTTAAGATTATTGGACTTGAAGATTTGTCACTGGCTAGAGTTGCTGGACTCGAAGCTACAGAGTTTGATGTTTGCCCTGGTTGTTTTAAATCTTGTATTGGTTGAATGTTTCTTTGCTATGCCCAATGAAATCTTTTGCAGTGTGAATATTTATTCTGTGCCATTATGGGTTTTTTGAGGTTATTTTTTGGTATTATGGCTCAGTTAAAAGATCTTGGACTATGGGGATGTATGAACATCTTTGGGATTGATAAAAACTATGGGGACTTTTACAGTCAGACTGAATGAATTGTATTTTACATCATGTATGGATATCAGTTTATGGGGGCCAGGGGCAGAATGTGGTGGTTTGATTCAGGTGTCCCCCATAAACTTAGGTATTCTGAATGCTAGGTTCCCAGCTGATGGAGATTTGGGAATTAATGCCTCCTGGAGGGAGTGTATTATTGGGGGTGGGCTTAAGGGTATTACAGCCAGTTTCCCCTTGCCAGTGTTTGGCACACCCTCCTGTTGCTGTGGTCCATCTTATGTTGGCCAGGGGTGATGTCCACCCTCTGCTCATGCCATCGTTTTCCCCTGCCATCATGAAGCTTCCCCTTGAGCCTGTAAGCCAAAATAAACCTCTTTTTCCCAGAAGCTACTCTTGGTTGGGTGATTTCTACCAGCAATGTGAACTGGACTGTAACACCAACTGTTCTCTGATTGGACACAAGGCCTGTTCAATGGGAGAGAACTCATAACTGGTACTGGGAACCAAGTCAGAGTCCCATAGTCAGGAAACTCAGACATCAGAAAGAAGCCTCCACTGCTCTCAGGAGAAGAACAGTGAGCTTGCACACCAAAAATCTCTCAAATGATTTCACTTCAACCCAAGCTGCTCTCATTCTCAGTTGCAGAATCTGCTTTATTTTACAGATAGCATAGAAAATGGAAGAGAGTCAAGATCCACTGATAAGACATGATAACCAACTGCCCACCATGAGACTTGTCACTTCTTTCACACCTGCCAAGGCCCAGGAGAATTTGCAGTGGAAGAATAAAGGGGTGCATGTGTCTGGGGTTTGTCTGCAGCAGGAGGAGGCCCTAGTGTGTCTGTTCTCTCTCTAATACATACAGATAAATAAATATTTAAAAACCAAATTGATAAAAATAGGCAAGAAATGTAAACAATACAAAATCAACTGGTAGAACCTTCATATATAACATTGTTTGGTTTAGAAATCACTAATTTCCCAGAGATGTTGATAGAGGGTCAAATGGAAATGCTCTATGTGTAGATTTATGCTAAATTTTCATCACTGTGACAAAATAATTTAAAAGAGGAAGAATTTATGTTTTGTCACATTTTCAGAAGTTTCAGTTCATTGTGGAAGCAAAGGTGTGATGGAGCAGATCAGCTTACTTTAGGATAGCCAGGAAATAAAATGTGTGAGCCTCAAGCTTTCTCTTTTTTTTTTTTCCTGTTTATTTTCTCCATACTCCCAGGCTCTGGGATAATGCCACCTACATTTAGGGTGTGTCTTCTTCCATGTTAATTCTCTGGATTCTCTAAAGTCATCATAGATGCTTCCAGAAGCATGCTTTAGTAATCTCCTAGGCCCTCTCAACTGAATCAAGCTGAAGTTGAAAACTATCATCATGGCAGACACACAGCAAATAACTATATAGTGGTGGTTTGATTCAGGTGTCCCCATAAACTCAAATGTACTGAATGCTGCTATGCTACTCCCAGCTAATGGAGATTGGGAAATTAACACCTCCTGGAGGCAGACTATTTCTGGGAGTGGGCTTTTAGCCAGCGTCCCCTTGCCAGTGTTTAGCACACTCTCCTGCTACTGTTGTTCATCTGATGTGGGCTAGGAGGTTATGCCCACCCTCTGCTCATGTCATTGTTTTCCCCTGCCATCATGGAGCCAAAATAAACCTTTTTTTTTCCCCCCAAAGCTGCTCTTGGTAGGGTGATGTCTACCAGCAATGCAAACCTGGCTGCAGCAGTAAAGTTGTTACTGAGAGTGGCAACATTGCTGTTAGTCACCTGACTGTGAGGCTTTTAACTTTTGGAGCTGATTTTAAAGAGGGATTTGAAGGGTTTGAAGCCTTGGCCTAAGATATGCCTTGCAGTGTGCTGCAAGTACAGTTTGATGGGCTATTCTGGTCAATAAGAACTAAAGACTGTGAGGATTGGCTTATGAGGGTGAAAAAGAGCTTTTTCTGGGCTGAGCTAGAAGCAGTTTTTATGAAAGGCTTTCTGTTATGCCTGTGTCCTGAGAATTTTTGCAGGGTTACATTGTATAGAAGTGGACAGTGTGTGCAGAAGGATATGGTACAGAAAGAAATTTTGTGGCTGAAGTTTCTGCCTTGTTCAGTTGAAATTGTATGAGAGGTTACAACCATTGAGATTTTGGGCAACTGACTTGCATTGGTACAACAGGACTCTTTTGTAGGCTCTTTTGAAGGGGACTGAATGCTGAAGGAGTGTTCTATTCTTCAAGTTTGCTTTATTCCCCAATGGATTGACAAATTGACACTCCCACCTGTGGAGTATGAGAAATGCAGGAAAAAGAGGGTCACTGAATTTTCAATGTGGTCTCGTGATTTGGAAACTACCCTGGGCAATGTGAGGCAAGTTTACTAGATATCTGCATGGAGACCTGATGAAGCCATGAGGATGGGCCATGGGTTGCAGTGGAGAATCAGTGGAGATGCTGGAAACAAAGATGGATGCTAAAGAGAGCTGCTGGTCCAGGATGAAGTTTTCCATTTTCAAGGACTATGAGTAGCCTAGCTGGAGGGGTGGAATTGAAACTCCAGAGACTTGTTGCTGGTTAGTATTATGGGACTTGGAGATTTGTCACTGACCAGAGTTGTTGGACTTGGGGCTATAGAATATGATGTGTGCCCTGTTTAAAACTTGTATTGGTTGGATATTTCTTTGCTATACCTGATGCCATCTTTTTCAGTGTGAATGTTTATTCTGTGACATTATGGGTTTGGGGGGGAAATTTTTGATATTATGGCTCAGTTAAAGGACCTTGGATTATAGGGATGTTTGACTATTACTGGGATTGATAAAGCTATGCTAATTTTAAAGTTGGACTGAATGCATAGTACTTTATATCATATATGGTTTTCAGTTTATGGGATCCAGGGGCAGAATGTGGTGGTTTGTTTTAGTTTTAGGTGCCCCCCCTAAACTTAAGTGTTCTGAATGAAGTCGCCAGCTGATGGAGATTTGAGAATTAATGCCTCCTGGTGGCAGTGTATTGCTGGGGGTGGGGTTCATGGGCACTATGGCCATTGCCCCTTGCTAGTGTTTGTCACACTCTCCTGCTACTGTTTTCCACCTCATGTTTGCCAGGGGGTGATGTCCACCCTCTGCTCATGTCATCATTGTCCCCTACCATCATGAAGCTTCCCCTCTGAAAGCCAAAATAAACTTTTTTTTTCCCCCAAAAGCTGCTCTTGGTCAGATGATTTCTGCCAGCAATGTGAATCTGACTGCAATATATACATACATCCATATATATTCAAAATACTTTAAACTTCATCCTGCAAACATACCACGTTTAAAATATATTATTTAAAATGGTAAATTATAAATGATATCTTAATGAAAAAGAAATGTATATGCATTTTCTGGATTACTTTTTTTTATTTTAAAGCAGATCATTTTCCTGGCTTAGTTTTCTGAAGTGAAACACTTCTGGATTAGAATAAGAAAATGGATGTTGTCAGTAACTATTAATTAAACACCTACAATATGCCAGTCACCTTGTTGTCATAGTGGAAGTAATGATGTGTGAGATACATGACCCCTGACTGCCAAAACACATAAATAAATATGGTGTCATATTACTATTAAAATGCAGTCAACAAGAAGTCATTCTGATACAGAGGATATAAAAAGGCTTCAAATTAAAATGGAAAGATATTTTATTTTTCTGTGTATGTCTGGGGTAGATGATTGAACCTAAGGCCTTGCTCATGCTAAGTATAAGGTCTACCACTGAGCTACACTGCCATCCCAAATGTGAACATTTTTATTAATGATTTTTGAGTTGGTAAAGCGTGGTTTCCAACAGAACTAATCTAAACATATACAGGTGAACACATAACCAGCTGTTTTCTAGAAATGATGACACCAGTAACTTTCTGGGGCAGTTTATTTATAGAAGTTAGAAATACAAAGCAGCTCTGTCCTGATTATTCACAATGTACAGACAGAAGGAATTGGGAATGTTCTTGAGGATACAGCAAACCATTGCCAAGATCAGTATAAGTATAGAAACAGAAAGACCTTTATGAAATAAAATAAACACCTAGATTAGCAACACTATTGGGGATAAAAGTGAAGATAGAACTCATAGGAATCAAGAATCCAAGGTTAGAAGTGACTGATTGGAATTTTAGAATTCACAGGGAAGTCAGAAAAACCACATGCAGATGGTTTCTGGAAGCATGCTTAACTACTTCTTTTTACTTAAAACCTAGATTTGAATCAATTCAAAGTGTACAGAAAACTCAATACTGTAACAGGATATATTTTCCTTTATAAAAATATCTAAAGGTATACTAATAGCTACATTTGTAAATTTTTCAGTTTTATGTTTATGTCTCATTGTCTTATTCAGATGACACCCACATAATCATCCCACTGAAATCTATCTTACTTATGAGTATAAAAATTATGACTAATTGGGCTGGAGAGATGACTTAGCAGTTAAGCGCTTGCCTGTGAAGCCTAAGGACCCCAGTTCGAGGCTCAGTTCCCCAGGTCCCATGTTAGCCAGATGCACAGGGGGGCTCATGCGTCTGGAGTTCGTTTGCAGAGGCTGGAAGCCCTGGCGCTCCCATTCTCTCTCTCTCCCTCTATCTGTCTTTCTTTCTGTGTCTGTCCCTCTCAAATAAATAAACAAAAAATTTAAAAAAAATTATGACTAACATTTACATGTGAGGAAATAAGATAGAGGTTTGGTTTTCTGATCATGGTTGCTCAGTACATAAGCTTTTAGGCCTTAGCTGGTAACCAGGTATTGGGCCTTAAAATCACAGACTCATGATCCCCTATAGGCAAGACTGCAAATCTGAAACAGCAGGAAGCAAGTCTGACCCAGGATGAGCACGCCAAGCCAACTTTTGTAGCAGTGGTTCACTCCTTCAATTAGTCCAGTAAACAGAAGACAATCCAATAAAAGTAGGTAATGGCTTTGCACTTTAACTGTCAGGCTCAAATTGCAAGGGTATTTTTCATTGGTTTTCAGGAAAGTGAGAGTGCAGGAAGAATAAAAGTTGGAGAGAAGTAGTGGATTTCTTTTATTCTTCTTGAAGTGAGGATACATGTGTGTAGATGTGGGCATTGTTTTAACAAATCAATGACTTGGTAAACACTGATCTGCAGAGCTTTTTCATCTGTCTGGTCAGAAGTCTATGCCTAAGGAAACTCGTTAGAGTTCATAGCTCTCAGAAACTCACCAGGCTCCATTTAAGAAACCCAGGCAGGAACTTCCATGTCACCTAGTAGTGAAATTTATTTAAAATTTCCATAGTTCCAACTGCTGAAGTGAAAGACAGACTTTTAAGACTACATATGCCTTTGCTGACATTCAAAAATGGCTCCTGGAAGAGAAGAGAGAAAGGAATTGGATTCTGAGGACTTGAATAACTTATTCCACACTTGTCTAACAAGTGACTATATTTAGAGAAAGTCTTTAATTACACTGTGTCTTGGTTTCTTACAGAACAAATATCATTAATTTCTGAATCTATTTGCTGATTCACTTATTGACTAGATGACCTTACTACAAGTCAGGTGTTGAGATCAGTGAAAGAATTCTTGCCTAAATGGATCTTGTAGACTCTCAAGAGAAGCTAGTATTAAATAAGTTAGTATGAAAACCTCTCTTTTTATGATCATTAAGAACTCAAACGTTTGATGAAGCTCCTAATGAGGAAACTTTTAAATGCAAGATGATATAAAAGAAAGCAATTAAAGGGAGGTGGAAAGCAGCTAAATTTTGTTCATGCCCTGTTATGTAATGTTCTAGTACCTTTAATTGAATTTCCCAATTTAAACCTACCCAAAACTAATCACTTTTTCATATTTTTTTTAGAGAAAATAGAGAGAGAGAGAGAATGAGAGAGAACTGGCACACCAGGGCTTCAGCCACTGAAATCAAGCTCCAGAGATTTGAACTACCTCGTGGGCATGTGTGACCTTGCACTTTTCTCCCGTTTCTGTATCTTGCTTACATCGGATCTGGAGAGAAGTCAAACATGGGTCCTTACTTCACAGACAAATCCCTTAACCATTAGGTCATCTCTCCACCTCCTGACAGCTTTTTATTTGCTCTTATGGACATGTTCCCATAAAGGATAAAAAAAAAAAGCTCAAATGAATTAATTACAAAATCTATCATATTGTGGTACTTAAGAACCCCAGAGTTTAGAGTCAGAATTCCTGTGTTCAACCTCCATGTCTACATCTTCATCTGTGAGTTGAAGATGGAGAGGAGTGATGGAATGCTCTGTTCTGGTCATGGCACTGCTATTGTATCCATGACTCCATAGTAATTGTCAGTACCTGCACTGGTCATGCATCATATGGAGTCTATTAATATTTAGTCATGCCATGGATGGTTGAAGAGAGTGTGAGGCTTCTAACCTTCCTTGAGGACTTATTGGCAGTAATGATTGCTGCAGTGGGGGAATATATTTTCTTTGGTGGTGTAGCCACTGGTCATTTGCATGTGTCCTCCCCATCCTCAAGTCATCGCGCCTCCTCTCTGCAATGTTCCCTCGAGTGGCTAATGCAGATGTCTCCTCTAGCACTGAACATTTAAATAGTCACTTCATCTAAACACTTTGGTAAATTCTGGTCTTCCCAGTAGTCACCACCATCAGCAAGAATCTTCTTTGACCAAAGATAAGAGTAGCACTAACCTTTGGGCAAAAACATGGAGAGGACAACTTGATGGCTACATGATAGCCATTCAGCCAAACAAAAGTTGTAGCTTCCCTCCTATGGCCTATGATCTCCCCAGTCATGGGATTTTTGACTAGGTTTTCAGTAGGTGCCTTTAATCCTCTCAAATGGAATGGGTCTTAGAACCCATCAAAGTAGTTTTTTTACCTCCATAACAGTCATGCTACTATGGCACCAGTGGACACGTCTTGCCTAGCAGGCCAGTTGTGCAGCATGCAGTTTCCACCACTGGATAAAACTATTAATGACTATTCTCTCACAGAAGGTTGCATAGCCAGTATATGAAAGCCATGCAGGAGAAAAGACACATTTCTTGAGAAGGAATTCAGGCTCCAATGTTTGTAGCAAAGGTTTATTCTTTTGCTTATGGGCGTTGCCTCAACATTTCAGCAGACCTTGGTGTAGCTAAGCTCAATGTTGTGCAATTCATGCAGCCCTTTTTGCCACTTGCTGACAAAAAAAAAAAAAAAAAAAAAAAAAAAAAAAAAAAAAAACAAGTTTTCACTGAAAAAGGCAGAGGCATTCAAGTGGAAAGTGATCTGACTATAGGTCTTTTCCTAGTCCAGAACATTACTCCCCTGAGGGTTTTCTCACCATGAACAGGGGCACATTCGACAAGTCATATTTCTTTTAGAATAGAGAGAAAAGTTTAAAATGAGATCCTAGACTTTCATTAGTTTTTGTGCTGCCCTAATTTCTTTTTCTCCTTTGCTTTCACACCAGCTGCAGATTTTAATTAAACTGTGGTGAGTCTCTTGAACTTGGCGGACTTTTCAGAGAATACAAGGGCACCTCCTCCCAGGGCAGATTTTTCCTGAGTCCTCCAGCCTGCATTTATTTTCCCCAACTGTCTGTGCTTGTGGACGGAAACCTTGCGCATCCTCATAACGTGTTTCTCCACTGACTTCTCCCCCTTTGTTCCCTTCCACTTAGCAGCTTTCAATGGAACCTCCTGATCCATGCATTACTGCCATGAGTAATTAAAAGCAATATTTCACTGCTATAATTATGGCAAATTAGCAGAGTGGTTTATTATTTTGCTTCTTAGTTTTAAAGCACCATTCATAGCCATGGAATAAAACCATCTATCTGTATTTATGGATTAAATTAATGCATCTCTTTATGATAGACAGTGATAAAATTAAGGATGAAGAGAAAGCATAATCTCATTAGGTTGTACACAAAGACAAATAAATTAGGGACCATTTCAAGATGCTTCAGAAACCCCATAGCTCAGTGCACTGGGATGCTTTATGCACGCATGTTGTGATGGCCATGCTATATACAACATGCAGCTGATACAGGTAATCTCGATGCTGATTTTGTCACAATATTATTTAAACCAAGCAGAATCTTTCGTTTCATTTATTTTTTGACACACCGTGTTGTTAGGCAGCCCTGGAGGGCCTGCTTTTTCAGCCTCTGACTCCCAAGTACTGGGACTATATGTGTGGCACTACCAATGCTGGCACATCATTAACTCCCTTATTGTCAACACTAGGAGTCACATTGTAGGAAAATGATGGAGAATGGTGACTCAAAGGACAGTGTGAACTGAATGGCTATGAAGACTCAGTGATTGAATAAATGATGGGGCAGACACATAGACACAAAAACTAGGAGCACAAACACATTAATAAAATCCACCAGAGTGGATATCAGTTACAGAGGAGCAGAGGGAAAAGGACACGAGGAAATGAAGTCTGCAGGAGTGGTTTTCAACACAAAAAGAAATGAGTTCAAAAGATGCACAGAAACATGGATGTTTGTTAGGTTTTTCATCCCTGTCAAAGAGCACCTGTGCACACAGCCTAAGAGAGGAAGAGTTTACATTGGTGTACAGTTTTAGAAACTTTAGTCCACGGTTTGTTTTGGGCCTGAGGTAAGGCTGAATATCTTGAAAGCAGGGAGTGTTGAAAGTGACCGGGAAGAGAGGAGAGAGAGATGAAGGGACCAGGAGCAAGTTCCTTCAGCTAGACCCCACCTTCCAATAACTTCCCAACAACACCAACAACTTTTGAATATATTACTGGATTAATTAATTCCACTCCACTTTTTAGGGCAGAAGTCTTAGGATTTAATTATTTCACCAGCTGAGGACCAAGCCTTCAACACACATACTTTTCTGGTGATGCATCATGTCGACACCATAACAAGCAGGAAGAGAAAGCAACCTAAGCCTAGGCTCCTTCTAAGACCTAATGAGGGTTAACCTGTATTAAAAGGCCAACCTTTACCAAACACATGGCTTCAAATAGTTATGCAAAAGCCCATCCTAATACGTGCTGAAAGTGATTATCTGGTGAGAATCTGTCACTGCCTTGTGACGAGCTCTCAAACAGGTACAGAAATACAGCAATGAAAAAGGAACTATAGAACCCACCTGTGTTATGTGTATACTAAGTGAGAGAAAACACAGGCCATCATCTCAAGATGGATTTTGACTTATAAAGCTATAATAAATTCCATAAAGAAACATATATATATATATATATATATATCCTGAGAGGGGCACACAGAATGAATGGTTAAGTTAGTCAGAAATCTGAAAGAAAATCTCCACGATGAAGTGATGTTTTCAAACTTGAAAATGATGAAGGCTTGGTATAAGTTGTCCCTTCTCCCTCTTCCCTTCATGTAGCCAAATAGCTGCGATGGGATATCAGCACAGAGAGCAGCAGCTTTGACAGCACGAATGGGTAAAAGAGGGGCACAGGAAGAGGAGGACGAGATGGCCAGGAGCAGACGGCAACAGGGCTTCACCGGCCACGTGCACACTTTAGACTTGACCTTTGGAGCAAAGAGAAAGAGCTGAACCATTTGTGCTTTAAAAATATGTGCTGTTTTGGAGAACATGACACTGGAAGAATAGAAGGTTTTGGGGAAAACAGGAGATGGCCTCAGCAGCTGGCTTATAGGAAAGACTGTTATATGGAAAGCAGTATGCTTTATGTATACTAAGTCCCAGACCCTGGTCCTCAGCTCTGTGTGGTATCATTATGGCAGATTTCAAGGGTAGTGAGCTACCAGATTGGTTGCAAAATATGGATACAGGACCCCGGACTTCTGTTTTAAGGCTCTGTCTTTTCTGTACTCTGTATGGAAATTCTTAATAATTTTTTGTTATATTTTATAAAGCAGATTAGATAACTAATTAATTAGATAAATAAAATCTATTTAGGGGTATTGGAGACTGTCATTATTACAGCTCATCCTCTATGAGATAGATTCTCAGTTGCCTACTCTCAGGACTCAGACATCCCAAACACACCAAACTTTTTCTTTTCTACCCTTGACTCATGACACTGTGACACTTCTCCAGTAACTGAAGAATTAGTGCTGGGTAAGAAAGCCATGCACTCTATGACTATCCTCTTCCCCCAGCAGAGGCATTCCTGTCAATGAGTAGAGGACTGATTTGCAGAGAATCTGTAACCTATCAGGAGCTGGAGCACCAAAGTGTGTGATTAGTGGATAATTTGTCTGGTACAAGTCTCTTGTCACCTTGATCTACTTTACTTCTTGGCACAGACATTGAAAACACTTGAAGTTATCCATCAGCCAGTGGGAAGGGCAGGAGAAAGAGAAACTAGCTTCCCTGACTAGGCTTGGATGTGTTGCCTTGGAGTGGAAGATAGATGACCCACTTCATCTTCCATTGCAGAATGGGACCTCTGAGCATTTGGGAGACAAGCTCTATGCATGAAGTAGTGTGACATTAAATACCAAACAACATATAGCACTATAAATGCTTGTCTTGGGGCTAGACAGATTGCTTATCAGTTAAAGCATTTACCTGTAAAGCCTAAGGACCCAAGTTGGATTCCCCAGTATCCACGTGAGCCAGATGTACAAGGTGTCACATGCCTACAGAGTTCATTTGCAGTGGCTAGAAGTCCTTGCTCTCTCTTTCTCTCCCTCTCAAAATAAGTAAATAAATAAATAAATAAAATATTTTTTTAAACTCTTGTCTTAGGCCTTCCATATATAAAATACCATCCTATTAAGAACCCCCATGGGCTGGAGAGATGGCTTAGTGGTTAAGCACTTGCCTGTGAAACCTAAGGACCCCGGTTCGAGGCTCGGTTCCCCAGGTCCCACGTTAGCCAGATGCACAAGGGGGCTCACGCGTCTGGAGTTCGTTTGCAGTGGCTGGAAGCTGTGGCGCGCCCATTCTCTCTCTCTCCCTCTATTTGCCTTTCTCTCTGTGTCTGTCGCTCTCAAATAAATAAATAAATAAAATTAAAAAAAAAAAGAACCCCCTCCATTCCTTTCTATTCCCTTTATGTCTCCTTCCTAGCTTACTGGCCTCTGCTACTGAGTTTTCTTCCTACTCACACAAATGAACATATATGGAAGTAGAAGAAAGAGTAATAGGGGTGAAAAGGCCTAAGTGAGGTCAGGGCAAGAGATTGAGTAAAGGACAGGTGGAGGGAGGGCTAATCAAAATCTAAGGATATAAATGAATCATAAGGAAACCTAACTTTTTGGACAATGGAATACACAGGAAACATAGATTGTTACTAGAAAATTTTCAGTGCCAGAGATGGGATACCTTCCAGTGAATTGTTAGACATGGCAGTCCCTGATGTCCCCAAAACATTACAGGCCTTTGGTTTCCCACCAGGAATAGATGGTTAGACCCTATTGCTTAAGACTCCACATACTTGGGCTGCAAGGTCACCGAGAAACCCTGCTGGAGCTGAGCTGATAACCTCCTCCATGTAGACCAGCTGACAGAAAGCTGGAAGAAGCCATTTTGCATGCAGGTCAATGGGAGAAAGAAAAATCAGCACTGATGATACTCAACAGTAGGCACTGCAAGCCTTATATTTGGCCAGCCAAGCCAAATAAGCCAACAGGTGCAATATTGGCACATTTGTCATGGTGGAAACCAACTGCCCTCTAATTGGCCTGGAGGCCCTCTCCATTGGAGGGAATACATCCCTGATACTAAAAACTTAAAACAGGTGTAGTCATGAGCCCTAGGGGTATAATGTCTCCTGCTGCCTGGCTAAATGTATATACTATGCTTATCAAACTGTCCAGTAAGCAGTTCTCTTAATTTTCATACCCATATATTACTGCTACTCTCAGTTTTTGTAGAGAACCTTCTCTTTTCAGATGGCAGTGACCTTGGAATGACTCAGAAGGCATCATGGTGCTGGGAAGAAGTGACAGAGGAGTGCTTAGCACTGCAATATCTCTATCACACTTTCCAAGGCTCAGGGTCCATCGTGGAAGAGGTAGAAAGAATGTAAAGAATGTAAGAGCCAAAGAAAGGGCAGGACTCCTTACACCGTGCTCCTCTAGTCACAAAATGGCCTGGATATCCATGACCTCACAGTGCCTGACACTACCTACACAAGATCATCATAATAGAAGGAAAAGATGATGACATCAAAATAAAAGAGAGACTGAGTGAGAAGGGGAGGGGATATGATGGAGAATAGAGTTTCAAAGGGGAAGTATGGGGAGGGAAGGAATTACCATGGGATATTGTTTACAATCATGGAGGTTGTTAATAAAAAATAAATTAATTGTAAAAAAAAAACTCTTGTCTTTATATTGCAAATGACACTTTCATTCTGCTTTTTGAACAAAGGGCCTTCCAACTCACTTTGGATAGATTCTACAAGTTATATCCTGCCTATGTCATATTTTCAGTGTACTTAATATATAGGGAATCTGTTTTGTGTGACTTACTGAATGATACAAGTTATTTAGGTTCTCAGAGTCCAGGCTTTCAGTGACCAGAGGTATCATGCTATCTTCAATTTGTATTAAATTATATCATTTAAATGTGATATATTTAAGATGCCATGGAAGAACCAGAGTATGAGTGTTATAGAAAGATATATTTCATATATATATATATATATATATATATATATATATATATATATATATGTGTGTGTGTGTGTGTGTGTGTGTGTGTGTGTGTGTGTGTGTATAGGATAGACATGTGAGTTTGTACATTCATGTGTGTTGATATTTTTTCCTTTAACACAATTTAGATTGGTAATTCTATTGGTGAATCTATATACCTATAGGTTAAGATTTCCACAAAAGAGCATAATGTAATAATGTGGTGTTATAAATTCAACTTACATATCATCAGAAAATTCTGAGAGCAAAGTAGCATTTTCAGAAGATAGGCATGTATACATGGATTTAAAAATAGTTTTTGCCTTCTAAATGGATTCCAGTCCACTGCTCTGGGTTTAGGAATCAAAGTTTATAGAGAACTGTTCTTGCACACCTTATTTTCAAAGGAAGTGACATAAGTAAATATGTAACATGTGTAAGGGTGACAAGTGCTTCAGGGGAAAGGAAAGAGGTAACTTAAAAGGGTTGCAGTGGGCTGGGGAGATGTCTTATCAGTTAAGGTGCTTGCCTGCAAAGCCAAAGGACCCAGGTTCAATTCCCCAGAACCCATGTAAGCCAGATGTACAAGGTGGCACATGTATCTGGAGTTTACTTACAGTGGCTGGAGGCCCTCATGTGCCCATTCTCTCTCTCTCTGTCTTTCTCTCTCTCTCTCTGTCACTGGTTTTCTCTCTCAAGTAAATTGATCAATTAAAGTATGCATTTTAAAAAAATGAGTGCAGAGACCAAAGCAAGGTGGCATTGAGGAAAAGGTCAAGAAAGTATGCACTGATATGTGAGCATGAAGTTTTGAAAGTAGTGGAAAATATGAACTCTACCCCTCCTGGGCAGAAAGTTCTAGGAACAGATCCAAGCTAGGCAAAATGATTGAGCCAAAAAAAATGAAAACAAAATGAAAAGAAAAAAAAAAAAAAACCCAGAAGCTTGCTTGTGATGTGCAGAGAGCAGTTAGAAGCATCATGTGATCATGTGGCTGGAAGAAAATGAGCAAGCAAGAAAGGAAAACGCAGGGCCACGGGGGTGACAGCAGGGGCAGAGCAAGTTACACGAGCTCCTGGAGGTCAAAGTAGGGACTTGGACTGACCATGACCTGGGAATCCATCCAAAGGGTCTTGAGCAGAGAGTTGTGATGTCATTACATACTCACAGACTTCCTCTGGCTCCTGTGCCAGGACTGGATTCAGCAGAACCAAAAGAGACAAACAGATGTAGGGAGAGTAGTTAGCTAAGAGGATGACCACTTGGGAAATGATGATGGCTTAGTCCAGGAAATTAGTCCAGTGTTGCAGGTATAGATTTATTTTGAAGGCTGAACCATTCAAATTTGTTGACAGACTGGTATGAGAGCACAAGAAGGAAGCAGGCTCTAAATATCTGTGTCTGAGTCATCATCTGTGACAGGGATGGTTACGGAAGGAACAGATTTGGAAGTGGGATAGCAGGAGCTCATTTCTACACAGGCAAAATATGAGATACTTAGCAGGTACTGAAAGAAGCATGTTGAATAGACAGGTTTGAGGTGCAGGAGAAAGGTCATGGACAGATATGCAAATATTTAGATGTTAGCTAATGATCATATCAAAAGCCATATCACTAGATGAATTAATTATCTAAGGGAAAGTATGCAGAGAAAGTAAATATTATTAAAATGTGAATAACATGCAAAGTATATAAAGCACGTTAGTTTCAGGGATCCTTGTGTTGTCCCGGAATGGTAGATGGCAGAAGTATCATTGCACAGATTGGAAATAGAGGACTGTTAAGAGCCTTACCTAATTCAAGTAGGAAATGAGCAAGCAGTTTGTAAACCAAAGCCTGTAGTTTCAACCCTCCCTTTCTTGGTGTAGTGTTATGATTACTGCTCACTGCAGCTCCCCGACTTTTCCAAAGCACAAGTCCATTTCTCCTTCAGAGATGGAAAGTATTTCTAGGCACCAGGCCTTTTTTTAAAAAAAAAAATATTTATTTACTTGACAAAGCAAGAGTGGGAGAGAGAGAGGGAGGGAAAGAATGGGTGCACCAGGACATCCAGATACTGAAAACAAACTCCAGACACATGCGCCCCCTTGTGCATCTGGCTAACATGTTTCCTGGGGAATCAAACCCGGGTCCTTTGGCTTTGTAGGCAAATGCCTTAACTGCTAAGCCATCCCTCCAGCCCAGCAGAGGCCTTTTTAAGGAGAGAGCAACAGGGAGAGACTATGGAAGGACAATGATTATTGTGTTAACATCCTCAGCCCTCTTTCCAGGCTGAATTGTCTTAATATCAAGTCTCCTGCCTTGCAAAGTATCCAGAAGGGACCTCAGGAAAGGAGGCCACAGGAGTTGAGAGCTCTTTCTGCAGAACAAAAGGACCACAGAGGTTTATGTTGCTCCAAACCTCAATATTTCCAAAGTTGCAGCTGATGCTGGAAAGACAGGCTTGCCCTAGTGAGGCTGCTGTGAGCAAGGGGATGCAGAACGGCAGGAGCATGCGTGTAAATCAGTGCCCACGCGAACAGCCAACAGAACCTCTTCAGGGATGATTCCCTCCACCTCCTCACCAGGGCAGCCTTGTGAGATTCTTGGGCTTGGATAATCTGAACTGCTTTTCTCTGTGTCCTCAGTGCACTCGTTTATTCCAGTGTTTGCAGCTGTTAATTAATATAGACCTCTCTCCCTGCACAGCTGCTGGCGTCTTTAGTGAAGTTATAGATTTTCTTTCTCAATTGCTCCAGAGTCACCCTGAGGCTATTAATTTGGGCTATTAGCCGTGGGTGATTTCAAAATCCATATTGATAATACTGGGGCTGCACTGGCTGCCTGCTGCATGGGCTGTAAGTAAACGAGTGGGAGTCTTCTTCGTTACTTCTGCTCTGGCCTGAGCTTCCAGCATGCTTGCTACAAGCTAAGCTGGGTCAGGTCACTACTGGAGATATTCTACCCGCTGACTGACTTGGAGACAATAACTGGCTTTCATAATGGTTAAAAATAACAAGAGCCATAATAATAATAATAATGATAAACCAAACCAATAACCTTTACTACCAATGTTAGCTTGCTCTTTTATTTTTAGCTACTAATTTTTAAAAACACATAAAGATGGTAACTGTTTCTATTATAATTAATTATTAAATACCTCCAGGCACCATTTCCCCCCCACCATAGTTTCCCAGTGAGAGTTTCTGCTAGCATCAACATTCCACAAATGTGACAGCTGTTTGAAAGTGTGTACAATTTCCTTCATCACGTCATATGTGCCCAAGGTTCAAATATACATGAGCCCCATGCCAACACTTTTAATCTGAAATTGTAATCATGAGTCATATAGATTATCTAGTGCATGATAATTTGTTGTCACACATATTATCATAGCCAATTCTAAACCTGGCATTGGATCCAAACCCAACAGTAATAACAAGATTTCCAAGTATCACTGAAACTTACGTGAGCCTGGGCAAGTGTGAGCAAGTGTGGACTCTTAAATAGGATCTCTGTGAGTAGACCAAACCCATGACGTATCCAGTTAGTCTGTTCTGTGCCTCAGTTTCCTCACTTTCTAATAAAGGATAATTCTAAGTCCAGGTTGAAGACAGTCATTGAGCTGAGAAGTCAATTGTAGAATGCTTGCTTGGCATGTGCAAAGCCCTGAGTTTGGTCACTAACAGTACAAAAATAAACATACTAAAGTGCACTTTAAACAGTCAAACAGTCATTCAATGCCACAAATTCTGGTAATATATATGTAAGGCAAGAAAGATATCATCAGAATGAAGAAAATTAACACACACCAAGGGTTTCTGACAACATGCTAATCTTTGGGAAATGCCTTTGCATTCTTAATCTGTTTTAAATATTTATTTATAAGCTATATATTATTTACAAGCCATATATATAATACACACACACATATATTTATGTGTGTATGTGTATTATATATACAGAGAGAGAAAGAGAGAAAACATATGGGTGTTCCAGGGCTTCTAGTCACTCCATATAAATTCCAGATGCATGTGCCACCCTCTGTATCTGCCTCTATGTGGGTACTAGGAATTGAATTCAGGTTGCTAGGATTTACAGGCAAGCACCTTAACTGCTGAGCCATCTATTCAGCCATTCACTCTGTTTTGTTTTTTTTTTTACTTTTGTTTCTTTTTATATTTATCATCATCATCATCAACAACAACAACATATTTTGTATGGATACACTTTCACCTGTCACCAGGACCTTCCTCAGTGGGGTTTCAGGTATTCCCTTTGAGGTTATGGGTTATGCATTGTGGGAGCACTAGTCAGTTACTTGTTGTCTGTGTGTGTGTGTGTGTGTGTGTGTGTGTGTGTGTGTGTGTGTGTGTAGGGAATGCCTCTGGGCATGATGTCTCAACCTGTGGGTCTTACAATCTTTCTGCCTCCTCTTCCACAAAATTCCCTGAGCTATGGTGGGTGAGTTTTAATTCTGGTTCAATAATGAGCTCTTAGGACCCTCAGGATCTTTGTGCTGGTAAGTGTTGAGTGTCCTCTGGGTCTGTTTTCTTCACGTGGCACTGATTGTCAGGTTCACCATGGATGCAGCACTCTTGCCCATCTCCCCAATTCCTCTGTGGTTTCAGCTGTGGCTTGGATGAAATGTGAGGGGTAACTTACCTCCTAAGGTCTTGCCACCTTTTGAAAAAGAACAGATTCTCCAATGCACAGTGAAATCAGCATAGTTTAAGTGGGATAAGCCTTATTAATTTAGGGAGAATGCGATGTATGTAACCCCTCTTTTAGCCAAAAATGAAGGCAGCATGACACTGGACAGCATAAACTCTGTCTACACAGCATTATTATCTGGTTCTCAAGTCCAGGTATGGGTTTCTTTACAGTGACTGGCACTCTTAGCCAATCAGAAAGATATCGGTTACCCACAGAGGCTGTGTGCCAATATTGCACTGGCATGTACATCCTGACAGGGTATTTGCTTCTGAGTAGCTTTACCCCTGATTGCTCAGCTCTTTGTTGGTCACTTTTCTCCAGTAGCTCATGTGGCACTTTCCAGCACTAGATGGGCTATTGTATGGGGACTGGCTTTCTTCCAGTCTCTCCATGCTCTGTCTCAGCAGCAGGGGTAATACTTCTAGTACTATGTTGAAGAGAAGTGGTGAGAATAGGTAACCTTGTCTTCTTCCCAATCTCAATAGGAGCTCTTTGAGACTTTCCCCATTAAAAATTATTTGAGCTTTAGGTGCTTTATATATAGCCTTGATTGTATTGAGATATAAACCCTCCATGCCTATTCTTTCAAGCATTTTGCTCATGAAGTAGTATTGTATCTTGTCAAAGGCCTTCTCTGCATCAATTGAGATGATCATGTAGTTCTTGTGATTAAGCTTATTTATGTGATGCATATTATATTGACCAATTTTCACATGTTGAACCATCCCTGAATTCCTGGGATAAAGTCTACTTGATCAAGGTGGATAATGCTTTTGATATATTGTTGAATTTGGCTTGCAAGAATTTTGTTCAGGATCTTTACATTTAAATTCATCAGAGATATAGGTCTATAGTTTTGTTTTCTTGTTCTATCTCTGTCTGGTTTTGCTATTGAGGTAATGCTAGCTTCATAAAAGGAGTTGAGGAAAATTCTTTGCTCTCTGATAATATGAAACAGTTTGAGGGTTTCAGTTCTTTAAGGAATGTTTGATAGAATTTGATTGAGAAGCCACCCATTCCTGGGCCTTTCGTTTGGGGGAGATTTTTGATTACCTTTTCAATTTCAATAGATGTAATAAGGTTTGTTTAGGAGATTAATCTGCTCCAAGTTTCATTTTGGTTGGTGGCCTGTGGCTTGTATTTCATCCATTTCTTCCAGATTATCCAATTTGGTATAGTAGAGGTTTTGGACATGTGTCCTCATGATTCTTCATTTCAATGATGTCTGCTGTGACCTCTCATTTTTCATTTATTATTTTGTTAGATTGAGATTTCTCTCTTTTTTTTTTTTTTTTTTTGCTTGATCAAAATTTTCCAGGGGTTTATCAATCTTGTCTATTTTTTTTTTAAATACCAGCTCTTTTTATCATCAAGTTTTTGATTGTTCCCAATTAAAATACTTTCCAATACATTAATTTCTTCTCTAATCTTGGTTATGTCTTTCAATCTGGAGCTATTAGTGTTGTGTTCTTCTTGTCTCTCCAGCACCTTTGGGGAAAGTCTTAGTTATGAAGGCATTTAGTTCCATGAATTCTCCCCTTACGTCACCTTCATTGTGTCTCAGAAGTTTTGGTAAGTTGTGTTTTCATTATCATTGAATTATAGGAATTTTTAAATTTCTTTTCTGATTTTTTCCACAACCCACTTATTTCATAAAAGTGTGTTGTTCAGTCTCCAGGAGCTGGTGGAATTCCTGATGTGTCTCTGATTGTTAATTTCTAGCTTTAAAGCATTGTGATCTGATATGATTCAGGGGGTTAAATTTTCCTGAATTTATGGAGGCATGTTTTATGGTCTAATATATGGTCAATATTGGAGATGGTTTCATGGGCTGCTGAGAAGAATGTGTATTCCATAGAGTTGGGTGGAAAGTTGTGTAAATGTCTGTTAGGTTTAGTTGATCTATGATGTTGAGCTCTATTATTTCCTTGTTTTTCTGCATGGATGATCTATGTATTGATGATAGTGAAGTACTGACATCTCTAACTATGATGGTATTGATGTTTATTTCTGTTTTGTTGAAAGTAGATTTTGTTTCACAACCTATGGTGCACCTGTGTTTGGCACATATGTATTTCTGATTGTGATGTGCTGATGTTGGATCATTCCTTGGATTAGTGATAAGTGGCCTTCTTTGTCCTTTTTGATCACTTTTGGTTTGAAGTCTATTTTATCAGATATTAATATGGCAACACCCACTTGTTTTGTATTTCCATTTGCTTGGGATATCATTTTCCATCCTTTCACTCTGAGGAGGTATCTGTCTTTAATGGTGATGTGAGTTTCTTGTAGGCAACAGATACTAGGGTCCTGGTTTGGTGCAGGGAATTGGGAGGAGCCAGGAAACAGAAATCTGACCTACTTACTCCTGCACACCCTCTGGCACAGGGAACCAGGAACAGAGACTGATTGATGGCTTTTGATGGCTTACTTCCAGTTCGGCAATTGTTTTGGTCAGGGTCACATTACTTGTTATGTTTTCAATTTTGCATTCAATTTTTGTTGATTTCTCTATGATTTCATTGGATGCTTCCATTGTGGGACTAGGCATCCTTTGTTGAGATCTCTTGTTTTTCTGACTTTCATTGTTTTTTTTTTTTTTTTTCCATTGTGGTATACCCACACTTGGGGAAGGAAGTATTTGTCCCTGTAGGATCTGCAGTGTATGTTCTGTTGTAAGTGTGAACTGGATTGGTGTACAATAGTACAATATAGTCATAACCACAGATGCACAGCTTATTGTGACTTCAAGTATACCAAAGGTGCCTAGGGAACTGGGAGGTAGAGAACAGGGACAGATGGCCTACTCTCCTTTCACACAGTTTTCATCACATGCAGATCAGGGGTTGGGGAAACAGGCGCTGGGAAGCTGGAGAGCCAGGGAAACTAAGTCAGATCCTATAGCAACTGTGCACCCTCTTACTCAGGGCAACAGAAATTTGGGTACACAGGGGCCAGCAAATCAGGAAAGCAGAGCAACAGACTTGCTCTCACAGCCTACATACAGGGACCAGGCCTTCTCAATTGAGCAGCAGGGATACAGGGACCAGGGAACTGGGAGGTGAGGCACTAACCAGGTGCTCTGGCCTACTCACTCTATGGGAGTTGGAGACCCAGGGCCCATTAATCAGGAAGGTGGAACAAGTGGCCTGCTTCTCCAGCCAGACCTCAGTGTCCAGGCAGCCCCAAGCCAGCATCAGGGGAACCAGGACCAGGGAACTGGGAAGTAGGAAAGGAACTGGGAGCTCTGTCCAACTCTCTCCACACATGCACCCTCTGCAGCAAGGGATCTTGGAGCTGGAAACCTGGGGAATATTCAATCAAGAAAGGGGAGCAAGGGGCCTTGTAGATGCTTTGCAACTGGATGAGTGAGCAGGACTTGGAGTTTGAAGCTCTAAGTTAGGACCTTTCTTTGTCTCTATCTATCCTTTGACAGTAGATGCGCCTTAGTTCTAACTAACTCATCATTAAATGTGTTAATAGAAACCACCATACTCAGCTGGATGGAAGCTGACTGCATGTTACATAAGAACAATCACCAACTTTGGGAAGTACCGGAATATATTTCGTTTATAAAGCTTGTTTCTTCCATTAGAACCCAGCTGGCCATATTCATTATTGGGAGAATGGTTGCTATTAGAAACTGGAATGTAAACAATGGGCATTTACTTTATCATTACATTATAGGCAACACCTAACATGAGAATAGATTATTTAACACAGACATAGATTTCTGGAAGTTTGGATTCAGGGTTCACATTTATCTATGTTCACAGGACATCACTACTGCAGACAGCATTCACTGCAGAGTGGCCATGAACACTTTCTAGTAAGTAGCAGTCAATAATAAATATGCCCAAAGTTTTAAAAGCAGAAATTCAAATGTACCATTTTCTTTCTAATTTCTTAACATATGTCACACATATATTTTGACTTGTTCAAAAGGATCTCCACTTCATTTACTTGCCTTTCTTTTTCCATTTTGGTGTTTGTACCAGGGCATGACTAGGGTGAAGGTTGACAAATGAGATTATGCAAAGAAAAATCTAAAATTGGAACTCAAAACTATCCATAAAACTCTCCAAGCACATATATAAACATATTGATATATTTCTTTCTGAATATTTTCTTGATACTTCCTTGTGATGCCATAATATTGTATTCTTCATATTTCACTTGATATTTGTATCATAAACTTTCCTCTCTTATTTAAGCTCATCATTTTATTGACAATCACAGTGCAGATGTGCTATAAGTTTCTCAAAACAGCCCACTGTTGTTTGACACTTCTATGATTTTGAATTTTCACTCCTTGTAAAAATGGCTGCAGTTACACATAACAATATATAAATCTTGGCTTTTATCTTCACTCCTTATCATATTGTTTGCCTAGGAAAGGTTTATCAAGATAGGGCTATCAGGTTCCATGTCTTTAAGGATACTGATATTCCCAGAGCACTTTTTAATAAAACACTGCTGAATCAAACTCACACAAGCATTATATTAAAAGGCTTCAGTGTTTGTAACCAGCTACCTAGATCTTTTAAATGTTTTATGAGTGCTATACTTGCCCTGTTTAATACAGTGGAAAGGTCAGTGTGTTGGATAACTTTCACTATCATTTAGGCTGGATTTGGAATCAGCTAAGCCACACAGTTGTGGGACTGTATTTGGTGGTATATCCCAAGGCTTTGCCTGAGGATGGACTATATACCTTGAGTGAGAATAGCACTATTTCATGAGTGAAGCTATCAGCTTAAATAAAGAGGGGAAAAGCATAAAGCCAGCTGGCCATTCCCCTTTCTCTGCTTTCTGGTCAAGAAATGAGAAGACTTAGTCACATGTTCTACATCAATAAACATGCTATCCCTGTCATGTCCCTGTGCCCTCACCCTGAGCCAAAATAAACCTTGCCTCCCTTAACTTGTTTCTTAGGAGGTATTTGGTCACAGTGATGAGAACAGTAACTATTGTGGCTCGACTAGGTAGTGTCCTTCATAGGCTCATATATTTGCATGTTTGTTTCAGAAATTGGAGCCTTCCTTCAGGAAATGAATTATTATCAATAAGCCTTGATGTGCATTTTCACTTCCTGTTAACTCTCTTTCTCCTTTCTGACCATGGATATAATGTTACCAGCCATCTACCTGCTGCCATTCCTTGTTTGCCATGATGGAATGTATCTCCTCAAAATGGTGAGACTAGGGCTGGAGAGATGGCTTAGTGGTTAAGCACTTGCCTGTAAAGCCTAAGAACCCCAGTTCGAGGGTCAATTCCCTAAGACCCACGTTAGCCAGATGCACATGGGGGCGCAAGCGTCTGGAGTTCATTTGCAGTGGCTGCAGGCCCTGGTGCACCCATTCTCTATCCATGTGCTTCTTTCTCTCTCTGCCTGTCTGTCACTCTCAAATATTTTTTTTTTTTTAATGAAAAAAAAGGACTACCCTCCCTTTTTCTCCTCTTTATCTGCTTGAAGTATTTAGTTACAGCAGCAAATAAAATTACTGAGGGGTGGGGTCAGTGCTGTGAAAAACCTGTCCAGATGGTTCATAGGCCTTTGGAATGGGTTTTCAGAAAGAATGTGGACATGATTGGAACTCTGGTATAGAAACACCCAGGAGTGTTGTTAACAGAGTGACTGGAGCCAATCTGAGGTCACGTTGGAAGCCCAGATTGCTGAGAGAAGGGCGGGCCATGGAGGCCTGGCTCATGTGGTTTCACCTATACTTGAAACTGGAATAGAGTCCATTCAGGTAATATTCTGACAAAGAATATGGTTGCCTTCCATCCATTTTCTGAGAGCTTGTAGAAGGCCAAATTTTAATCTAATGAAATAATGTGTTGTGAACTACAGGGTAGGATGTACCTTGTGAACTGCAAGGCAGGATGGCATTGAGTCTGTATCATGGCTTTTACTCACTGCTCTTACTCAGATCTATAGGAAAACAATCAAAAAGGCATGAGAAAAGTGAAGTTTAGAGAGGAAAGTTTTGTGAGAAAGGTTAAAGTTCTAGGAAAGGAACTTGCCATAGGCAAATCATCTGTTATTGTTAAGGTGATCAATAATATTAAATAGATTAACAGATTAACATAATTAAATAAAAATATCACTGTCTCATCAATGGGACAATAGACAAGGAACCTTAATGGGAAGACCCCACCCACTGAAAGGTCAAAGTTTTGAAAATTCAAATTCTTTTGGAAGGAGGAATCCTGAAAGGAAACTGCCACTGCAGGGCATTTCCAACCTTAAATATGATGATATCAAAATAAAAGAGAGACTAATTAAGAGAGGGGGGGTATGATGAAGAGTTGATGTGTGAAGGGGAAAGTTTAGGAGGGAAGGGAATTATCATGATTTATTTTCTGTAAGTATGGGAGCTGTCAATAAAAAGAAATGCCAAAAAACAAAGCAGCAACAAAAAATGACTACCTATGAAAGTGCTTTCATAAATTCAGAGCCACACTGATACCATTCGAACTTCTGTCCAAAGAGGCAGGCTTTATCCCAAGCTGAGAATAGCATGTACCAGTGTCCATTGTGTGGCAATGGTTTTACAGACATAAAAGTTACACAATTAGGGCTGGAGAGATTGCTTAGTGGTTATGCACTTGCCTGTGAAGCCTAAGAACCCTGGTTCGAGGCTCGGTTCCCCAGGACCCACATTAGCCAGATGCACAAGGGGGCACATGCGTCTGGAATTCATTTGCAGTGGCTGGAGACCCTGGCGTGCCCATTCTCTCTCTCTCTCTCTCTCTCTCTCTCTCTCTCTCTCTCTCTCTCTCTCTCCCTCTTTCTCTGTCTGTCACTCTCAAATAAATAAATAATAAACAAAACATTTTTTAAAAAAAGTTACACAATTAAAGGAGTCATAGATTATTTTACGATGATCCAGAGAGCCTTTGACTCCATGCAATGTATGACGGGGTAAGAGTTCCTGAAAGGAGACCATGAGGGGACTTTAAGTGAAATTATGAAGGTGAATCTTAAGTACCAATGAGGCAACTTAGGGGTGAAAAGACCTCAGAGTGAATAGCTTTTCCTTAGGTTAAAGGTGGATATTGTCATTGGACCTGAAGAGGCATATCTAGGTCACTTTACTACAAGTTAGAAATATCAGAAGTGTCTAGTCTGTTCTTGTGTCTGACCCCCTGGATGAGTCCTTTCCTCTACTTCTCAGAAGTCCTTTCCTAAAGAGTTAATATTTCTGGAAAGGTTTCCTAGTCCCAAAAATCCTGACCCCAGACATCTCACATCAAGACTAAAGTAGCCAGACCAGCCACAAACCCCAGTGGACTCATATAAAAGAAAAAAAAAAAAAAAAAGTGAGTACTGAAGTTGGCTTCTCAAACTTGTCTTGCTTCCTTGGACAAGAGTTAGATCTTCCTTCCTTGAACTTCCCTCTCTTAAAACTCTCACTCCTAAAATATCTAAGCAATAATAATAATAATAATAATAATAATAAACATGTAACCTTTACCCTCTGATCTGTGGATGCCAATTCTTTGAATTTATAAGGCAGAATCCATGGATACTCTCAAATTATATTAACATATAGGTACATTGGCATATATATTTATTGAAAGAGAAACCCCAGTTCCTATATCAGAATGGCAATGCCAGGACATTGAAAACTCCAGAACCATAGAGTATCTCCCAATGAAAGCTACAGGGTAAGAGTGGAGCCATACCAAGAGAGATGCTAGGCTTGCTGCAAAAAGCAGAGGTGGAGGATGGGGATACTCAGGTTCTTTAGTACCATCACAAGTCCCATATATAAGACATGAAAGTTTGGGAATTGGTGTTAGTCCTATTGGGGTTCACTCTTGCTTTGTTTTCATCTTTCCTTTCTACTTCCCCACTCCTTCTTTTGATATTGGAATAGTTTACTCTATGTGTGTGTGTTTCATATTTTGGAAGTATTGGACTTGTGTTTTGGTTTTACTTAATAAATTGACTTGAGTTGTAGAAAAGCCCCTGAAGTTTTGAACAGTGTAGGGACTTTTAAAGAATACTGGGACTTTTAAAGTTGGGCTGAGTGCATTTTGCATCATGAGATGACCCAAGGACCTGTGGGAGCCAGCTGTGGAATGTTATGGTTTAATTAGGAAATTTCACCAAAGGCTTATTGTATTTAAACACTTAGTCTCAAGCTTGTGGTGCTGTTTGGGTAGGTTGTGGAACCTTAGGAGATGGAGTCTTGTTGAAGGAAGTGGGTAACTGGTGTTAGGATTTGAAGTTTTATAGCTTGGTCCCATTTCTTGTATTCCAGGAGATGCAAGTCACAGTAAACCCTTTCCTTTATCAATGTGCTTCTTCTCAGACAATTTCAGCTGTTTACAGCATAGATTGGCAAAAGAAAAGGTGGAAACCAAGACACCAGTTAAGTGTTAATTTTAATCACAACAGGGAGGATGACACCTTGGATTTGGGGAAGTAACAATATAGTTGGAGAGAAATTGGAATCATTTTGTTGCTGTTTTTGTTTATGTTTTTGTTTCTTTGAGGTACGGTCTCACTCTAAGCCAGGCTATTCTAGAATTCATCAAATAATCTCACAATGGCCTTGAATTTACAGTGATCCTCCTACTTCTATCTCCTCAGTATTTGGATTAAAGGCATGCACCACCACACCTAACTTCATTTTTTAAATTGAATTATATTTATTTGCAAGGAAAGAGAAAGAGAATGGGCATGTCAAGGTCTCTAACCACTCCAAAGAACTCTAGGTGCATGTTCCAGATGCATGTGTCACTTTGTGCATCGGTCTTTATGTGAGCACGGGGGAATCAAATCCAGATCTGGAGGTTTTGAAGGCAAGCACCTTAACCACTGTGCTATCTCACCAGACTTGAAATATTAATATCTATAGTGAAAAAGTTGATGACCACTTGAACTCTTGAATATGAGAATAAAGAGTCTTTCTTCTTGTACTTTGCTCAGTGAGAATAGATGATTAATATTCATTCTGTGATATTTTTTCTTCATATATGACCTATATTATAAAGTTTCTCCTAATCTTTCTTCTTCTCTGGTCAAATAATTTCAGGGTTTTGTTCTTGTTTGTTTTTCAAGGTAGGGTCTCTAGCCACAGATGACCTGGATTTCACCGTGTAGTTTCAGGATGGCCTCAAACTCACAGCAATCCACCTGCCTCCCAAATGAAGGGATTAAAGCATGCACCACCATGCCCTGCATAATGTCAGTCATTTTCATTGTAAATTTTAATGTAATACTAGCTTGAATATATGAAAATTTTGTTAAAAGATTATTTTAGGGATTGATGAAAAGAATGACACCAAACTTTAAATGGTGAATATATATATATATATATATATATATATATATATATATATATATATATATGTATATAATCTGTCACTTCCTTGTTAGGTAAATGGCATTTGTGGGATATTTGCCTTAGTTATGGTATAAATGCTGAACACATTAAATAATACCTCTTATGATATGCTACAATTATATTGTTTATAAAGCAGTATTTTGAAATTCTGTTTCCTACCATTTGAAAGTAATATGATCGTTCAGGAGAAGGATGCCTCCAAATGCATTTCTTTTGAAACATTGTACATAACTTGCTGAAGGCAAAGATGTAAACTGCAGAATGGTTGCTTTTCTGGAACCTCATCCAGTTAGGTTTGCTATGATGGTGAGGACTGCCATGGCTGATTGGACACTTCTACTGGCTTGATCTTCAACACGTGGCCCAATGTCAGGTATCTACTACATCTCCCAGAGAGAGAAACAAGAATTACATTGAAACCATAGTGATTTTATATAGCGATTCAAAATAAGAGGATGTTATATTCAATGCATTATGAATCTGAACATATTTGTATTCAAGATTTTTGCAAACATTGACTTAACCTAGAAAGCTCTGTGTTTCCCACTTCTGCGTGAGGAGAAGAATCTAGCATTAAAGCCCCTGGCGAGATGATTTTGTTAGATCAGTAGTAATGGGTAGCAGGCAGATTAATTCAGAGTTTATTTTTCAATCAGCCGATTACTTTCTCTTTTACAAAATTGTCAATCTCTGTATTTTACTCTCATCACAAGTAAATGCAGCTCTACCGTGAAAAAGTCTCACAAAACGACTGTGTACCCCTTAGCCATTGCTTTTTCCCTGAGTGATTTCCCACTCACTCACAAGCTAGGTCTGACTCTGTTGATTACATTCTGGATTTGTGAAATGAGAGAGATGGATGCTATAAAAATCAAAGGAAGTTATTTCATTTCTGCCACTTGCCTCATGTATGTGCATACTGCCAAGCCCTTATCACAGGCTTGTGTGCCTTATCTGATCAGTCAATTATCTAACTTTAGATGAAAGTGTTGGGTCAATGGTAAGCACATCACATCAGGTAAACACAGGGAATGGAGGATTGCTCGCTATAATTTCATGAAGACACCTTAACCTTGACCTCTAATTTGTTCCCCAGCACACTCCTACCTCCAGTGATTTGTGGCAATTATTAGATGTGCCTGGAGGCTCAGGGAGGGCCCAGGCAAGCCTCACATTCTCATTTCTTCTGTTCACAATATTTTCAAGGCTGAGTGATACAAGACTATGAAGAAGTGAGGTAGTCGTCTGAGGGAGCCAACTGTGCTATTCCAATATCCCTTCCTTGCACAGTACTTATGTCTGTAATGACGAGGGTGGGTCAGAGCTCTGAAAATCTGCAGCCACTCTAGCCACCTCCTGTGACCTGCAATGAAGCTTGAACTCTGCCTGCTCAGCCTCCTGGATGAAATGTGTGTTTATTTATTTGTGAGTTCGAAAATTGTTCCTTTGGCAAACTGTTGGCTTTGGAGAGCAAGAACACACACAGCTAAACCAGCCAGTAAGTCACCTAAAGACCTGTATAGCAATCAACTGCCACTGTCAGTGGGAAGCGACTTAATGATCCCACTTCTCTCACACCAATCAGAGCAGGGCTCCTTACAAAAATGGAGCTTTAAACACTGAGAGGAGGGAGGTCAGGTTTTCTTCCCTTAAGACTCACAAATCCTCTTAAAGCAATTCTGAGTTCTTTGTCCTCCTGAGATTTAATTCTTGACAGCCAGGAGAGAAATGCTATTCCTGAAATGTCTGGAAAATTTCTCTTAAACTCAGCAAAACTTGGTCAATATAGAGACTTCTGTGCCCATACCAGGGTGGTGCATGGGCCAGGCTCACAGTATTTAACCCATTACTGAATCATAGTCTTCTATGTAAAGGATGAAAATGACATCTCCTTCCAATTTGCCTCAAGGACTTTCAAAGGGCAGTTCCCATGGTCTCTTCAGCTGAAAAGATCTGGGAGTATGGGAGCCATCCCCATTCATGCAATCAGCATTGCAGAGGAAAGAAAATAGCATGCTGCCTCTTGCCAGAAGAAGGGCAGTTAGGGAATCTGTGACATTTTGAAAATGTGTGTTTTTTTTTTTTTTTCTGGGCTCTTTGTTTAAAGAATGCTATAATAAACGCTGCCTGATGATAAACCGTCTTTATACATATTTCCAGCTGTTACGATCATTAGGGCTGGAGACTGACCACCAACAGTCCCTCCAGAGTTCATCTCCCAGCCGACCAGCCACACACACACACCTGCTCTCTTTCATGCTCCTCTTCAAACTATGTGTAGAGTTAGTGCACCTTTAGGTCAGATTTAGATTTTCAATAATTTTGGTTCTGTGCATTTAGACAGCTCAGTGACACATGTCAGGACTTTGGTGATAAAGGGATAGTGACTGATTGTTATTGCTCTTATCCTCAGACACCACACCATACCACATTCCCTTCACCTTGGGATCCTTGTCTGTAAAAATCATCTTAAAAGTTTACAACAAAGGACCAGTGTAAATATTTGGTGGAAAAAATTATTATGATTCTCCCTAATATCCTCAAAACTGCATGGCAAAGCACCTAACCCATGACTTCTCATGGATCCAGCTACTATTTTGATAGTTGTTTTTGATTTTTTTAAGTTTTTTTGTTCATTTTATATTTATTTGAGAGCACTGGACACAGAGAGAAAGGCAGATAGAGAGAGAGAAAGAGAATGGGCGCGACAGGGCCTCCAGCCAATGTAAACGAACTCCAGACATGTGCGCCCCCTTGTGCATCTGGCTAATGTGGGTCCTGGGGAATTGAGCCTCTTCAGGCTTCACAGGCAAGCTCTTAACTGCTAAGCCATCTCTCCAGCCCCTTTGTTTTCAATTTTTATCCATATTGCCTGTGTGCCTGTGACCTCAAACATGAGACTATGCTTCTCACAGGCAGAGAAATTGGCTCAGTTTTGAATGAAATTTCAGGTATCAACATGGCTGATAAATACTGGATGAATAGAAGGAAGGAAGGATGGATCAATGAACAGATGTGTGGATGGGTGGATGGATGGATTGTGCATAGATGAATGGATAGGAAGTCAGTGAAGTTTTTGGCACTTAATATGATCTGAACAGAAGGCATTCAGCTTTGCTGTAGGACACTTTATCAATATATCTTTGTCGATTTCTCCCACAGGGCTCCATTTCTATTCTCTTTCTCTTTACCTTACTCATCAGATCTGAAGTGTACCTTATTCCTAATAGAAAAGCTAATGGCAAGTAGGTGTGTAAGTGAAGAAGAAAAGACAATCTCAGCCATATTAGCACTAAATCACTAATGGCCAACCCACTGTAATTTATTTCTTCATTTAAAGATGTTTGCATTGTAGTCAGAGACAGTACCTTTACCTGAAGGAAAGAAGAATAAAAGTGATTTTTCAGGTCACGGGAAGCATTTAGAAGTTAGAAATTTCTATAGTATCCAGCAGTCACAAGCATCAGCCACCCACTTGTTTCTGAAACATTTAATAGAAAGTCAGCTATGAACAAGAACACCCATAAAAATTCTCCTTTATTCCTCCCTTGATCAAGAAGAAACCTGTCACCAAGCCCTATGTAGCACAGCCCTGGCAACTTGAACTATGCAACCACGAGACGGATGAGGGTTTTTGCCGTATAGGGGAGGGCTGGACAGAGCTCCTCCTGGCTGATTCTTTTTTTTTTTTTTAATTTAATTTATTAGTTTTCTTTTCAGTAAATACAGGCAGTTTGGTACCATTATTTAGGCTCATCTGTGATCTACCCCCTCCCATTAGACCCTCCTTGTTAATGAAAATGGGTCGTGCATTGTGGAGTTAGCCCCCAGTTATTAGTATGATAAATGTCTCTGCAAATCATGACCCAACATATAACTCTGACATTCTTTCCACCCCGTCTTCCGCAAGATTTCCCTGAGCCATGTTGGGTTCATTTTTGGTCTGCTTCAGTACTGAGGTGTTGGGGGCCTCTGAGGCTTTGGCTCTCTGATTTGGTAGGAGTTGATTTTTCTCTGCGTTGATCTCCTTCCCCTTTGTGCTGGTATCCGATTCACAGGAAAACATCACACTTGCTTATTTCGCCAGTTGTCCTTAGTTTCAGTTGGGCCCCTTTTGAGGTATGTTGGGGCAGCTCTCTTCTTGGGATCTGCATCTATCTGGAAAAGAGAAGCAGATTCTCCAACGGAGAGTAAGTTAGCACCCGGAAAATTGAGATAACACTTTTTTGATAGACAGTTTGATAGATGTAGGCCCTCTTATACCCCGTGATTGATGGTAGCTTGATATTGAAGAGTGGGCTTGTGTTTGGGTATGGTTCTGACTTGTTTCCCAGCTCCAGCTAAGGGTCTAGTACCACTGAGTGGATCAGTTAGCCAAATCAAGAGCAATTGATTCCTCACCATGGCTGTGTACCACTATTGCACTTGTGTGGGCATCACCTCAGGTTATTTGTTGCTAATTAGGTTAAACAATGTGTTGCTTGGACAGATCTTGGTCACTTCCCCAAGTCGCCTATGTAGTGCCTTCTGGCACTAGACACGCTGACTGGGGACTGACTCTCTCCTGGCTTCCAGCCATGTCATTCCATTTTACGCGATGAGCTTTTGATCAGAGAAACCTACAAGGTTTCCCAAAACAATGACAGACTTCTGTCAGAGTACTTGATGACCCACCAAAGGCCAGTGATAAGACCCTATTGCTGAAGACTCCTGGCTCATTCTTTATTTCTGCAGCCAATGCCTGGGTCCTCCCCTGACCAGGATCAGCCTACATGTAGTGTATCTACTACTACCGAGTGGCTGGTCCCAGGGTTACAACATGTGGTTCTGCAACTAGAAGCTCACTCATGGGGAAGGGGCTGTTGCAAGCAAGCTTCCCTGGCAAATGTCTAACATAGGACTCTTACACACCTGTGTGAGGATGAAGAGGCCTACCCTCCCACCTCTCATTCTCTCCTGAAAAGACACACTTGGTTGGGTTACATGATCAGCCACAGAGACGCTTATCATGTGCAAACCTGCCATCTCATTTGCAGGCATCAGCAGAAATCATTAAAGATCCCCAGTGATGCTGAATGAATGGAAACAATTTTAAAGTCATCCTTTGCTGTTTTATTTTTGAAGACAATAAAGTGATTAATCAAAGGGCACTTATCTAATGGCATCTACTAACACCTTTAAAATTGTATAGAGCATTGCCTTTCTAAGAAGTCATCTCAATCACAGTGGATTTGGAAAGTGTTAACGCACAAAGCAGCCAAGGTTCTTATTTCCATCATATCAGAAAGGAAAATGAAGGTCGGTGTGCCTTTGTCACATAGAAGCTGTGGACAGACTTATCTAAATGTTATTCTTACTCTTGACCTGGTGGGCATTTTGTGTCTCTTATGACTTACTAGTTTACTTAGGTATTTGAGGTTGTTTTGTGAGGAATGGTCTGTATCAGAACAAGTTATTTTACTATTTGTGTGTGTATGTCTGTATGCTCATGTGGGGAGTTGCATATGCACATGTTTGTGTACACATGGAAGCCAAAGGTAACCTCAGATGTCATCCCCAGGTGATGTCTACCTGTTTAGAAAAAAGGGCTCTCTTTGGCTTGGAACTGGCCAAGCCATCTAGGCTGACTAGCCAGGAAATTACAGAGATATACCCTTCTCTTTCTCCCCAGTGCTGGAACTGTTCATGCATGTTACCACATGCAGCAGTTTTAAAAATATTATAGATGCATGTGCCATGTTGTGCATCTGGCTCAAGTGGGTACTGGGGAATTGAACTTGGGACCTTAGGCATTGCAGGCAAGCCCCTTAAACACTAAGCAATCTCTCCAGTCCTTCAGCCAGCATTTTTATATAGGTACTTAAGAATCCAGTTCTGGTCCTCATGATTGTAAAGGAATAATTGAGCTAATTTATCAGTTCCCTGTTCCACTTTTTTATTTAAAAATTTCATTTATTTATTTGAGGGAGAGACAGAAAAAATTAACAGAGGAAAGGAAGAAAGAGAATGGACACTCCAGGGCCTCCTGCTACTGCAAATGAACTCCAGACGCATGCACCACCTTATGCATCTGGCTTACATGGGTACTATGGAATTGAATCTGGGTCCTTTGGCTTCACAGACAGGCACCTTAACTGCTAAGCCATCTCTCCAGCCCCCATCCCACCTTTGAGGCAAGTTTAATGCTACAGGAAGTCATAAACTTGTATATCAGAACCTTTCTACCTCTGCCAGTGTGCAGCTGGTGATTGTGGCATGCCAGCTGGTGGTTCTGGGCTCAGAAGGGTCAGGACTGGGATTGGAGGCTGGAGCTATGTGTTACAGGGGCTTTAGGAAACTTCCCAGTGTCTTTTAAGAATTGCCACAACTACCCATTCATAATTTGTACTAGGCAATGTCAAGACTGAAGTCAAGCATGGTTCTGTCCACTGCGTTCCGTCTTCCTTTTTTTTTTTTTTTTTTTGTTCCCTGACCAGAGAAAAGTTGATCACTATCAGAATCATGATGCCCCAAGTATATTTCTTTATCTTTGTATCTGAGGCTCCGCAGCATACTGTCAACCAGACAACACAAACATCATTGTCCACAGATCCTAGAACTTCTGCGTTGGAAAAATGAGGTCCCGAGGGAGACCAAGGCAGGAATGAGTACAAGGCTTACTAAAATGAAAGTGTGGCCTCTCCGTATTAATGTTAAGGTAGGATTAGTATTAACAGTGAGAAGCTGACGTCCGGAGAGATTAACTGCCCCTCATAGCTAACACACGGCCGAAGCTCAGCTGCTTAGTGCAATAGGACTGTGAAAGCAGGAAGGCTGAATAAAGTGACGATGAGGAGGAGGGAGTATTGTCAACGTTGCAATTTTCACGAGGTTATATTATGCTTCAGCATTCGAAGGCATACATTTTATAATATCCAGTATCGGGGAAAACTCTGACAGATGTATGTGGCACCTACCAGACTTTGCAAAAGTGGAAAGATTTGATATATTTATCCTATGCTACTGTCAGGTTTCAAAACAGAGAAACTCAAACATGGCTCTGCAGGGCCTTATGCAAGTTTCCAACGCCATCATGGCTTCAGATTTCTCAGTTGAAATGACTTGGATTCCAGCCTTGTAGAATATAGCAAGACAGAAGAAGAAAGCCTTCAGAGGTGACTTGCAAGGCAGTGGCAGGCAGCGTTTACCTGTCCCTCCTTCAAGACCTGCCTACTCTTCCTGCACTTCTGCTCAGCACCTCTCAGTTCTTCCCAGTCATCCCAGCTCTCCTTGCGTCTCCATGGCTGGGCACTATGTCTGCTGCCAAGACAGAGGAGCTTCTGCTGGCTGCCTGTTTTCCCTCATCCCCAAAGGCAAGCCTCTGCACCTTGACCTTGTTCTCATAGCTAGAGTATTTTCCTACCAGGACTGAGAATATAGGACCTCTCATCTAAGAAATTTCTGACCTTTTCCCAATGTCTCTTTGGTTGCCTCTGTCCTTTCTAAAAGCTTGATATTGATGCTTGGCCCTAATAGGGAAATGTAAACAAGTGATAGATAAAGGTTAACAATACCCAATCAATGCTGCAGAGGGAGAAGGCACCGGCGGGATGCATTGAAAGGCCAAATGTAAGCTGAGCTCTATTGACAGTTTAATTGCATTTATCCTTTAAACCTGATATGCTGAGTGGCTATTATGGCTGCCTGATAGTTTATCATGCCAGCTATGGAGAGGTATTTTGTTTTCTTTTTACTAGGTGAGAAAATCTTAAATGTAAATAAATATGGTGTCATGCTTCCTAACCTTTTAAATTTCTGATATGTATTTCCCAATTTTCCACCTCCTCCTCTCCTGCTAAAGTTAATCCACTCTTGAAAGCCTAATTCCCATTCCAATTTCCCTAGGCCATATTTTCTGAGGACCTTCATGTGTAAGTGGCACCCCTGTCTCTTCTCACAGTCATCTTGTTATAGTTCCCTTAACATCTGCCTCTCCTGGGCCAAAATTTTCACCTCTACTCATGAGTTCAAAGGTGAGGAAAGTGAGGCAGAAGGAGATATGCAACTCCTGTGGCCATAAAAAATGCCACAAAAGGTTAGAGCTAAAGCCAGGCACAGTGGGTGCTGGCGTACACCTGTAGTCCCAGTACTCTAGATAGAGGCAGAAAGATGGAAATTTTGAGGCCAGCTTGGACTACACAATTAGATTTGGCCTCAAAAAAAAAAAAAACAAGTAAAAGGAACTGTAGTTAGAAGTTAGTGTTAAGACCTAAATCCTAAGTGCATTTCTCACATCATGTGTGCTTCATTTATCATGCAAACAACATGAAATATATTAGTTAGTAACTCATTACTGTGTTATATCCAAGGAAAGAAAAGACAGCAAAGAAGCATGGAAGAAAGCAGGGGCTGTAGGGAAGGAGTGAGGAAGGGAAGCCCGCCATGCTATGAGGACCAAATCTTTCGAGTTGATTCCTGTGTTACGCTCTCTTTATCATATTTTTATACCAGTGTTTTTACCCCTCTACCTACCTATTATCAAGCTTATGACATTCCAGGAGTAAAAATTATTATCCCCTTTAAAATGATTTTTTTTGAATTATTAGAGAGAGAAAGACAGAGAGAGAATGGGAATGCCAGGGCCTTTATCCACTGCAAATGAATTCCAGACACAGGTGCTACGATGCACTTCCTGCTTATGTGGGTACTGAGGGACCAAAGCTAGGTCCTTAAGCTTTGCAAGTGAGCACCTTAACTGCTAAGCCATCTCTCCAGCCCAATTCTCTCCTTTTTAAGCACCTACTAAGTTAAAACCTGAATTTTAAGAAGCAATAAAAATAAACATGTATGTTAGAAAACATTAAGGACCAAAAATTTAAAAAAAGAAAAGTTTGCTCATTCTCTGTTCTTTCTACTTTGTGAACTGTGGGGTTTGCACATGCGTAACACTTGTCTAATCATCTCAAACACAATGGCATATATGCACAAAATGGAGTGCATTTGAGCAGAGATTCTGTCAACCAATACCTGTATGTTTCTTTCCAAATATGTAAAAAAGGAAACTAGGGTGTTTGCTCCCTCCAGAATAGAAGGAAAAGATCATGACAAAAACTGTGGGCCTGACCCATTTTCTGTGTTCATCCCCACTTTCAGACTGCAAGAAGAAACAGGATGCTGTTGTGGCTAAGGAAATTACTTGATTAATTATGCACTTTTTTCATCATCTTCCAGAAGGGCAGGTTGTCTTTTGTGACATTTTTTACATCATTGAAGGCAGCACTGTGTGAACACAGAGCAGAATGTTAGGTTTATTACATGTCCCTGGCAATTCCAACCAACACTGATGGGTTAATCCAAGGGGCACAGGCCTTGAAAGGAGCATGTGAGCCAGACACAAAGACATCTACTTTGCTCCATCTCAGAAAATGTTCCTTTCATTTAATCGCTAATATTTCCAGGACATTTTCTATGAGATTTAATGTTGTAAGTATTAGTAATACAAAGATGAATTCCTGTACTTATTCTGGAGTATTTTGAGTATATTTAATGAAACAAGCGTGTCAATAAGTTAAAATATATTGAGATAGGAGCCATGTGTTAATAAAGTTTCAAGTATTATCCTAAAGAATCAAGAAACCAGGCTGGAGGGATGGCTTAGTGGTTAAGGCATTTGTCTACAAAGCCAAAGGATCCAGGTTTGATGCGCTAGGACCCATGTTAACCAGATGCACGAGTGGACACATGTCGAGTTCATTTTCAGTGGCAGGAGGCCCTGGTGCTCCCATTCTTTCTCTCTCTCTTCCTCCCTATTTCTCTGTCAAATAAATAAATAAGTAAAAATTTTAAAAAAGAATCAATAAACCTTGAGGATTTTTAGCATCTCATAAGAGATATGATCAATTCTGAAGAGAGCTTTGGCAGTAAGTGGGGAGGGGGAAGCAAGAGTTTGCAACGAAGGTGACAGATATTGTATTTTGGTATGTAGACTTCATATGCCTGAGAACATACTTTACAGTATTAATATTGATGCTGGTATAATTCACATTATAGTTGGCAGTGAGAATGACCAATAGCAAATAAAGTACACAAATGTTTTATTACTGCTGTTCATAGAATCTGTTTCCACAGTGGTATTGAATATGTTCAAGTCAAGATCTTGGGACATAACTGAAAGTTTTATGGTGGGCTTTGTATGTTTCCACATACTTTATTGTCCCTTCACATCCTTTTTTTTCTTCCTAAGGCTATCTATTTTTTATGTGTCAAATTGTATGTAGTATTATGTAGACCACCTTAACCATATGGAAGCATACAGTTCCATAAATTAACACTGTAATGCTACCATCAACACCACATGTACAGAACTCTTTACACAATGCAAAAGTAAAAGAGATCCATGAAAGTATAACTGCCAGTCTCCTCCTCTCCAGCTCCTGGAAAGCTCCACTCTGTGTCTATAAATTTGACAATTGTAGATGTCTGAAGTATCTTTAGTGAATACCTTTCTTTTTAAAAAAATATTTATTTTTATTTATTTATTTGAGAGAAATAAATAGAACGAGGCAGAGAGAGAGAGAGAGAGAATGGGTGTACCAGGGCCTCCAGCCACTGCAAATGAACTCCAGACAGGTGCACCCCCTTGTGTATCTGGCTAACGTGGGTACTGGAGAATCAAGCCTCGAAATGGGGTCTTTAGGCTTCACAGGCAAGTGCTTAACTACTAAGCTATCTCTCCAGCCCCCCTTTTCTTTTAACTAAACAAGATGTTCCTTGATCTGTGTTTAATCATGTGTCATATTATCCTTCCTACATAAGGACGAATGACATACAATCTACAGATTATGCCACATTTTGCTTCCATTGCTGGACATAATCACTATTCAAACAATACTGCTATATGGGCTTGAGGTATGGCTTAGCAGTTAAAGTGTTTGCCTGAAAAGCCAAAAGACCCAGATTCATTTCCCCAGGACCCACGTTAGCCAGATACACAAAGGAGCACACATGTCTGGAGTTAGTTTGAAGTGGCTGGAGGCCATGGCAAGCCCATTCTCCCTCTCTCTCTCTCTCTTTCTTTCTCTGTCAAATAAATAAGTAAAAATGAATATATATTTATTCATATATATAATATATATTTATATAAATATAAATATTTATATATATAATATATATATTTATATTTAAATATATATTTAAAAAATAATGCTGCTATAAACATAGGTGTTCAAATACATCAAACATATCTTTCAGTTCTATGGAATGCATATTCAGAAGTGAAGTTATTCAAAGATATCTTTCTTTTTTGTGGTCCTAATATACCTTTTATTATTGATGAAACATTTATTGACATTATTTTATTAATTTGTCTTTTATACTTAATTTCTTTTTTATTATTGTTTTATTTTATTTTATTAAATATGTATATTTTTTATTGACAACTTCTATACTTACAGACAACACAGAGCTTAAGGTATACCTAAGTTGCCTGATACTTCTCTGCAGATAAAAATAATGTTTTCACACCAACTCAGAAAACATGGACTGCCTTCCAATTTGTATCATCAACTCATCATGTCAAGTGAATAAATAAATTTTCCTTTTTTTTTAGTTTCCTCATATGATGAGAAAGTAAGTTTAACTAAACCTCTATGGACTAGATCTTAGCACTAGCATGCTGTGATCCTCTGCATACAGTAACCATGTCTCCCCTTGGGCCACTGAGGAGACCACACCTGGTTTAACTCAACACCACCACATTCACACACACCCTCCTTCCTATCTTGTGCAGGGAGGTCTAGCATGCAATCCAGTGGCTCTTTAAGGCCATGGGTTATAAGCAGCCTAACCAGAAACATAAATGTATATGTTCATTTGAATGTAAGCCATGTTGTTTTATGTAGCCTAATTATAGTTAGAACTGCCTGGATTAGATATCTGGGAGCTACATATGGTTTCAGGTAAAGTTTCTGTATTCATACCATTCGAGTTAGAATCCTAAACTTCACTGATGCACTGTGTGACCTTAGGCAAGTTGTTTGACAACTCCTATGGCTATGTTTCCTAGGAGTAAGCATAACATGCACTTTCTGGTGTGCTAAATAAGTGAAACAACCAAAAATATGCCTGCCTCTGTCTATAACTTTCTATTTATCCTTGTTTATGCTGTTTCTCTTACACATTCAGACTTTCTTGCAAATGGTTAAGTGCTATCAGGCTGTATTCTGGAGCTCTCTGATCCTTTCCCTTTATTTCTATTGATCCATTAATTGTTGATCACCTTGTTCTCTTGTGTTTTCCTCCTTCATTCCTCTCCTATTTATCAGCACTCATATTTTCTAAAAATTTATTTTTGTATCCTTACTGCTCCACCCATTCTTCACACTCCTCTTATCACCTTTGGTCATTCTGCCATTTTCTTTATCTTTCTCCTGGTTCCTACACTGAGATAAGCTCCTCTCGACAGGTAAAGCATTTAAGATTCTCAAATAGAATGTAGTTACAGATAGGATGCTGGCTTCTGTAAATGCCCAGGATACTCAATGGGATTCCACTGAGGTCATGAGGAAGGGACAGGAGAAGCTTAATTCTAAAGTAGCCCAAATTGGTTTTCAAATAGTGTATCATCAATTTTACTTTTATCAGTTTTGTCTCTTCAGTGAAAATGTGAATAATAAATCAAAACAAAACATACATACCTTCATTCAGAGCTTCCTTTTCTAGAAAGTACATTACATACCTGCAAGGCCATTTGTAAATCGAACAACATTAGCAGTCTATCTTAATATCATTTAATGCTTATGATTGTCCATGATTGCCACTAAAATGCTTTCATGGGGTGGAACATAACAAAAAGACCATCATTACATGTGTTTGTTCTGTCTCCTAGCTATCTTTCAGCCACTTAATATATAACATCCCCCCTTTATTAGTTTTTGCATATATCCTTATTTTGTTGGATAAACTAACTTCTTGTCCTGGCAAACATTTCACAGTCTTCATTTGGCTAATTGTTTACCTATAGTTTCATTCATTTGTACCTGTGTCACCCTGTTTTCTGTGTGGGTTACAGGCTATAAAGTATTGCTAAAGGTGCCATTAAGCTCAGGTTAAATAACTTTGGCAAGAGCACTTCACGGGCAATGCCGTGCAGCTCAGAGTGTTCCACACCAGGCAGTACATAATGGCTCCCACTTAGTGATACTGAGATGGGTCTGTGGCTCTGGTAGCCGTGGTTCTGGGTCACATTGTTCAGTTATTTGCCCACAGATCCTGATTCAGCCATGCACTAAAGTACCATCGACGATGCTTTTCTAGCCTTCCTGAGGACTTTCAATAAATAATAAAAGTCTAGGTAGGTGGATAAACAAACACTCCATCCTGGTGCTGGCTCCCCCTTAGACATTAACAAAGATGTCATCCATTTGTTGAATGTGGATGATTGCCAAGGGCTGTTCTAGATGCTTTATAAACATGAACCCAACAGCCACCCACATTTTACAGATGAGACATCTGAGCTACAAAAAAAGTTAAAAGTTAATTAACTTGCCAAGGTCACATGGCTGAAAACTGACAGTGATAAAGTTGGGACTGAAGCTGTCTGGCCTCACAACCCCATGCTCATCCATTTCCCTCCCTCTCTCTTCTGTATAGGTCATTGTAAATCTCAGTTTCTGCAGGAAGTTGCCCTTGACTGCTACAGTACTTCCTGCATCTTCTGTGTCATAATGTATCACTGAAACTATAGAATGCCCTATATATTCTGGGTTTGGGAAATAGCTCCCTGATTAAAAAAAATATATATATATGCTTGCCACACAAGCCTAAGTACCCTAGCTTAATCACCAGACCCCATGTAAAAGCTGGAAGCCATGGTAGGTTTCAGGAAACCTGGCATATGGATGAGAGGTGAAGATAGGAGAATTCCTCAGAAGCTTATAAGCTTGAGCATCAGTTAAAATAACAACAGCAAGAACAAGACTGAGAAATTAAGAGGGGGAAATGATAGATGGGGAGAAAGAGAGAGATGATACAGAGTGACTCTACATCAAACAAGAAAGAAGGTGAATACCAGCACCAAAACGTTATACTCTGACCTCCACACACATGCTATGGCACCTGTGCACTCCCCCAAACATGCCTACTTACACATTGTACACATGCACAAAAAATTTTAAAAATGGCATTCTATATTTTGTGTATCTATACAGTAGGAAGCATACCCAGCTGAAAATACAACAGAAAAGGAGAAGAGGGAAGGAGGGAGGGAAAAAAAGAAATAAAGAAGGAAAGCAAAGCTCATTGCCACCTATCACTTTTTAGCTGTTTGTCTCGGGATGAATTAACTTTTCTGAGCCATTTCCTATCCTAACAATACTTTTCTATGAAGGTTCAGTGAAATCCCCATCACAACCACCAGGCTCAGGGGATATTGCTTGAAGAGGTGGCAGAAAGAATGTAAGAGCCAGAGGATGGGGAGGTGTGCTTTGGAACATTTAATTCCAAGCATTTGGCAATTGTATGCATGACCAGACAGAGAGTGTCCTTACTGCACAGTCTTAGGCTCATCAACAGCTCATCAAGGACAATGAAGAAAGGCAGAAAGAAAAGAAAGACACAAAAGTACAACAGGGACTGGTTGGAGGGAGGAAGGGTTTCAGTTGAAGGGGTAGGAAGTGTGGCGGCAATAGAGAGAGAAGGTAGGGTACTATGGTCAAAATGCATTTTGTACATATAGAAAAGTGACCTAATAATGGTCAGACCACCAGACTGACTGTATCTGCTGAATACAAAACTAATTAATAAAATTTTAAAAAGCTAAAAAATAAAAAAATTAAATTAAATTTTAAAAATGTATTTTAATTGTAAATAAATAAATAAATAAATTTTTTAAAAGTGACAAACATTGAAAGAAAAAATCAAAAGCCTTTGTAACTCAAAAGGACTGTCTCAATGTTTTTCACTCTTCTCATTAATTTAGTTCTATTCATAGCACCCCCTCTCTGTCTCCACATTCACATTCACAACACACACATACACACACACACACACACACACACACACACACACACACACACGGTGCCATATACAAAGTCAGGTGCTATTGCAGTTAGGTCCGCATTGTTGGCAGATATCATCCAACCAAGAGCAGATTTGGGCAAAAGAAAGCCTCTTTGGGCATACAGACCCAAGGGGAAGCTCCATGATGGCAGGGAAAAATGATGGCATGATCAGAGGGTGGACATTACTTCCTCACCAACATCAAGTAGACAACCACAACAGGAAAGTATGTAAAACACTTGCAAGGGGAAACTGGCTATAACACCCATAAGCCCACCCACAACAATACACTGCCTCCCAGAGGCATTAATTCTCAAATCTCCATCTGCTGGAGACCTAGCATTCAGAACACCTAAGTTTATGTGGGACACTTTAATCAAACCACTACATTCTGCTCCTGGACCCCATAAACTGATATTCATGCATGATATAAAACACAATAAATTCACTCCAAATTTAAAAGTCCCCATAGTTTTTATCAATCCTAATGATGTTCAAACATCCCCATAACCCAAGGACTTTTAACTGAGCCATAATACAAAAAAAAAAAAAAAGTAAAATCCCTCAAACATCTATAATGGCACAGAGTACACATTCACAATGCAAAAGATTGCACTGGGCATAGTAAAGACATATTCATCCAATGCAAGATTGAAAACAACCTGGGAAAACCTCAAACTCTGTAGATTCAAGTCCAACAACTACAAAAGGTGACAAATCTCCAAGTCCCATAATTCTAACCAGCAACAAATCTCTGAAGTTCTGAGTCCACCCCTCCAGCTAGGCTACTCACAGTCTGGAAAACTTCATCTGAATCAGCAGCTGTCCTCAGCAGCTGTCTCATGGCGCTGCCATCTCTACTTGGTCTCTACTGAAACCCATGGTCCATCCTCACAGCTCCATCAGGTCTCCATGCAGGCATCCAGCAAACTTGCTTCATTGTGAATGGCCCATGGCCATTTCCAAAACACAGGACCATGTTGCGACCCTCTCCTTCCTGCGTTTCTTATATTCCATAATACCAGGTAGGATGACAATTTGTTAATCTAGCAGAGGGGAAGGTGGCACAGACTTTGAAGAACAGGACACCTTCAGCATTCACACCCTTCTAAAGACTGAATTCTTCCTTTATCCCCAGTGCAGCACAGCTGGCCAAACCACTGTTGTAATCTCTCAGTTGCAGCAAAGCAGGCAGCAGTTTCACCCAAAGATTTATTTCTGTGCCATATCCCTGTGCACAAACCAGTCCATTTCTATGCAATGAAACCCTGCATAAATACACAGGAAATGAGCATAACAGCAAGCCTCTCACACAAACTGCTTCAATCCCAGTTGAAGAAAAGCTGATTCTCACCCTCACTGTCTATAGTTCTCACTGCATTCTGGTCTTTCAACTGACCATAATAGTCCATCAGCTGGGGACCTAAGCATTCAGAATGTTTAAGTTTAAAGGGGACACCTAAACCAAACCACCGCAGGGGCCATCTCAACTTTTTCTGCTTGAAATTTCTTCATTTCATCTTCATTTTTTCATTCATCTTCATTTTTTCATAACTTTCATAGTTTTCCTTTGCTTCAGACCTTTTTCATAGTACAAAACTTGCTCAACAGCCTTGCTAAATGCCACAGTGTTCTGAGGCACTATTCTTATTAACCACCAAAGTTTATTTCTCAGTTTACTTCTGGCAAAAAGATGGCTTAGGAATCTAAGAGGTCTTCTGTGGAGAGTTGCCAAGTCTTGCTCTATGACAGCATTACATAGGAAGCAAAAAAAAAAAAATCATTTACATTAAACTCACTTCAATTTAGATTCTACTTACTTACATCATTCAGTCATAGTAAATGTGGTTCTTATTCAGAACCAGCCTTGGAGAGCATGATGAAGTTACCCTAGCCCTTTTGTTTCTAATACTCTCACTCCTACCCCTCCAATCAGTATGGTGATTTTCCTTAACCTTCTTCTGCATTTATTAGCCTTTAGGGTGTGTGTGTGTGTGTGTGTGTGTGTGTGTGTGTGTGTGTGTGTGTGTGCTACTGTTTAAAAAAAATGGTTTATGTTTCCTTTATCCTTAGTGCAGATGAGTAACTTAATTCAGGTCTTTGAATTACTAAATTTTTATATAAGAAATTAGCTCTACTTGTAAATTCTAGGTTTGCATTGCTTTTAGGGTCCTGTATAAATGTGTAGAATTTAATATATGTGGATACTACAGAATTCATCAAATAACCAGGAAACAGACAATGCCTATCCTACTTGTCTATGTACAATTCTACCCTTTTTTTGGTATTTTTTTTTTAAATGATAGATAGTGTAAGTATGAGCACCAGAGCCTCCAGCCACTGCAATCTAACTCCAGACATGTGTGCCATCTTGTGCACATGTGTGACCTTATCTCACCTTGGACATCTGGCTGACTTGAGATCTGAAGAGTAGTACATGAATCCTCGGGTTTTACAAGGAAGCATCTTAACAGCTAAGCCATCTCCCCAACCCAACAATTCTGCTCTTGACGTAAGGATTGAGTTCTGCACAGTTCTTAATCCTGTGAATAAGCACTGTCCTCACAGTGCATGGATCACGATGTATCTGAAGTTCATTATTGCATTTCACTTTGAATAATGCTCTTAAATGTTGTGTCTTTACCTTGAAAATATCACACCTAATTGCTCCGTCTCCAGTATAATAAATTTAGTCAGACCTCATTGAGAATATGCTCAATAAAATAGGTCTATGGCTGAAAATGATGCTTTTTTTATTAGTTTTCTATTCAGCAAGTACAGGCAGTTTGGTACCATTATTAGGCTCTTCCGTGACCTACCCCCTCCCCATTAGCCCCTCCTTGTTGAGGTATATGGGTCGTGCATTGTGGAGATAGCCCACAGTTAATAGTAAATGTCCTGCATATCATGACCCAATGTGTAGCTCTGACATTCTTTCCACCCCTTCTTCCACAAAATTTCCCTGAGCCATGTTGGGTTCATTTTTGGTCTGCTTCAGTGATGAGGTGTTGGGGGCCTCTGGGGCTCTGGCTCTCTGATTTGGTAGGCGTTAATTGTTCTCTATGTTGGTCTCCTTCTGCCTTGTGCTGGTATCCAGTTCATCAGGAAAACAGCACCCTTGCTTGTTTCACCAATTTTCCTTAGTTTCAGCAAGGGCCCTTTTGAGGTATGATGGGGTGGCTCTCTCCTTAGGATTCGAATCTATCTAAAAAAGAGAAGCAGATTCTCCAACGGAGAGTAAGTTAGCACCAGGACAAATGAGATAGCTCTTACTTTTTTTATAGAGAGTATAATAGGTGTGGGCCCTCTTGTAGCCCATGATTGATGGTAGCTTGATATTGGAGAGTGGACTTATGTTTGGATATGGTTCTGACTTGTTTCCCAGCTCCAGCTATGGGTCTCATACCACTGAGGGGATCTGTTAGCCAAATCAAGAGACATTGGTTCCCCAACATGGCTGTGTGCCACTATTGCACTTATGTGGGCATCACAACAGGTTATTTGCTGCAAAGTAGGATGGACCATGAGTTGCTTGGACAGATATTGGTCATTTCTCCCAGTCGCCCATGAAGCACCTTCTGGCACTAGATGTGCTTACTGTCTGGGGACTGACTCTCTCCTGGCTTCCAGCCATGCTATTCCATTTTACATGACAGCTATATATGGTGTCTTCAGCAATAGGGTCTTACCACTAACCTTTGGTGGGTCATCAAGTACTCTGACAGAAATCTGTCATTCTTTTAGAAAACCTTGTAGGTTTCTCTGACCAAAAGTTCATTGTGGGTGATAGCCCAATGCTGGTACTGGGAGTTACAGGTCAGTGTCCCCTAAGAAAATGAGGGAAAAAGGTAACTAATATATAGGAGTTAGAGAGGAGAGAGAGAGAGAGGGATAGGGAGAGGGAAGGAGGGAAGATGTAGAGGGTTTAGGTTAGACTTGATCCTACCCTCTCCAGTGTCTTGTGGTTCAGGTGTTTCCTGTAAGGGCCTGGTGAAGGTTCAGCCATTTGGTCTGCCTTTTAGGAAGTAGAATTTTATGGTACCCTTGCCATTTGGGTCTAGATTAGTGTTTCCCACACCTTTGATTCCCTCCCATCCTCTACCTCCCCATCCCTCCTAGTGTCTAGTCCATGAGAGGCTTGCTGGGTGTGTAAAGTATCTTGGGTAGATTCAGGTTAGGTGCTGTGGAAGAGTGAGACTATGTGGCGATTTTTTTCTGTGATTGGATAAGTTCACTGAGAATGATCTGTTCCAGGTTCAACCATTTTTCCTCAAATTTCTTCGTGTCATTCTTTCTTACTGCTGTATAGAATTCCATTGTGTAGATATACCACATCTTAGTTATCCATTCTTCTAGTGATGGACATCTGGGTTGATTCCAGCTCTTAGCTATTACAAATTGAGCCACTACAAACATGGTTGAGCAAATCTCTCTGGCCTGTGGTTTGAAGGTTTTAGGGTAGATGCCCAGTAAAGGAATAACTGGGTCTGTTGGTATCTCTATAATCAGCTTTTTCAGGGGTCTCCATATTGCTTTCCAAAGTGGTTGTACCATCCTACATTCCCACCAACAGTGGATGAGTGTTCCTGCTTCTCCACATCCTCGCCAGCATTTATTTTCATTTGATTTTTTGATGTTTGATATCCTTATTGGGGTAAGGTGGAATCTCATAGTTGTTTTAATTTGCATTTCTCTGATGATTAGGGATGATGAACATTTTCTTAAGTGTGTGTTTGCCATTTGTATTTCTTCCTCTATGAACTGCCTGTTCATCTCTTTGCCCCATTTTGTAGGTGGGGTGTTTGACTTCTTACTGCTTAGAATTTTGAGTTCTTTGTAGATTCCAGAGATTAGGCCTCTATCAGTTGGATAACTTGCGAATATTTTCTCCCATTCTGTGGGTAATCTATTGGCTTTGCTTATTGTATGCTTGTCTGTAAAGAAACTCTTCAGCTTCATATGATCCCATTGGTTGAGTGACTGTTTAAGATTGTGAGCTACTGGGGTTTTGTTCAGGAAGTCTTTTTCCATTCCTATATCATGGAAAGTGCTTGCTAGATTTTCTTCCAGTAGTATTCAAGTTTCTGGTCTTATATTGAGGTCTTTGATCCATTTGGATTTGAGTATAGTGCATGTTGAAATATGTGGATGAAGTTTCAGTGTCCTGCATGTGGTTATCTGGTTTGTCCAGCAGCATTTGTTGAAGATGCTGTCTTTTTTTCCAGCCTATATTGTTTGGGCCTTTGTCAAATATCAAGTAGCTATAGTTGCTTGACCCAAACTCCGGGTCCTCAAGTCTATTTCATTGGCCTATACTCCTGTTTTTATGCCAGTACCATGCTGTTTTCATTACTATGGCTTTGTAAGATAGCTTTAGATCAGGTATGGTGATGCCACCAGAGGCATTTCTTTTGCTGAGGATATGTTTGGATATATGAGGCCTTCTGCCTTTCCATATGAAATTTCTGATCATTTTTTCTATGTCTGTGAAGAACACTGTAGGGATTTTAATTGGAATTTCATTAAATCTATATATTGCCTTTGGTAGGATGGTCATCTTCACAATGTTAATCTGCCTATCCAGGAGTACAAGGGGTCTTTCCATTTTCTCAAGTCCTCAATTTCTTTTTTGAGTGATTTTATGTTTTCATTGTATAGATCTTTCACTTCCTTGGTTAATGTTATTCCAAAGTTTTTTTTTTGTTTGTTTGTTTCTATTAAAAATGGGGTTGTTGGGCTGGAGAGATGGCTTAGCGGTTAAGCGCTTGCCTGTGAAGCCTAAGGACCCCGGTTCGAGGCTCGGTTCCCCAGATCCCACGTTAGCCAGATGCACAAGGGGGCGCACGCGTCTGGAGTTCGTTTGCAGAGGCTGGAAGCCCTGGTGCACCCATTCTCTCTCTCTCTCCCTCTATCTGTCTTTCTCTCTGTGTCTATCCCTCTCAAATAAATAAATAAAAAATTTAAAAAAAAAGGGACTATGCCCCTATTTCTTTCTCTGTATCTTTGTCATTTGCATATAGAAATGCTAGTGATTTTTGTGCATTGATTTTGTATCCTGCTACTTTGCTATAGGAGTTAATCACCTTCAGGAATTTGGGGATGGAGTCTCTCAGGTCTCTAACATATAAAATCATGTCATCAGCAAATAGAGCTAACTTAACTACTTCCTTTCTAAATTGTATCCCTTTTATTTCCTTTTCCTGTCTTATTGCTTGAGCTTGGAGTTCCAGTACTATATTGAAAAGCAGAGGTGAGAGAGGACAACCCTGTCTTGTTCCTGATCTTAATTGGAATTCCTCCAGTCTCTCTCCATTAAGTATTATTTGGGCCTTAAGAGCTTTGTATATTGCCTTTATTATGTTAAGATATGTACCAACTATGCCAATTCTCTCCAATATTTTGATCATGAAGTGATGTTGTATCTTGTCAAAGGCCTTTTCTGCATCTATTGAAATGATCATTTTTTTTTAATGTTTAACCTTGTTTATATGGTATATTGTGTTGACAGATTTTCCTATGTTGAATCTACCTTGTGTTCCTGGGATGAATCCCACCTGGTCAAGGTCATTGATGCTTTTGATGTGTTGTTGGATTCAGTTTGCAAGGATTTTGTTCAGGATCTTTGCATCTAAGTTCATCCGGGAAATAGGCCTGTAGTTTTCTTTTCTTGTGGCATCTCTGCCTGTTTTTGGATTTAGGGTGATACTAGCTTCATAATAGGAGTTGGGTAGCTTTCCCTGTTCTTCAATTGTGTGGCACAGTTTAAGGAAGATTGGTTTTAGTTCTTCCATGAAGGTTTGATAGAATTCAGCTGAGAAGCCATCTGGTCCTGGCCTTTTCTTTTTGGGGATTTTTTTTTATTACTTTTTCAATCTCCATGAGTGTGATGGGTTCATTGAGGTGATTAATCTGCTCAGAGTTTAGCTTTGATAGGTGGTATGTGTCCAGGAATTTATCCATCTCCTCCACATTATCCAGTTTTGTGGAGTAGAGGTTTTAGAAATAAGTCTTGATGATTCTGCCGATTTCACTTATGTCTGTTGTGATCTCTCCTTTTTTCATTTTGAATTTTGTTAATTTGAAGCCTCTCCTTTTTTTTGCTTGATCAAATTGGCCAGAGGTTTGTCAATCTTGTTTATTTTTTCAAAGAACCAGCTCTTTGCTTTATCAATTGTCTTAATTGTTTCCTTGGTTTCCAATTCATTAATTTCTGCTCTGATTTTAATTATTTCCTGGATTTTTCTTGTTTTTCCAGTGCCCTTAGGTGGATGGTTAGGTTATTGATTTGGGATCTTTCTGTCTTTTTTATGAAGGCATTGAATGCTATGAATTTTCCCCTATGGACCGCCTTCATTGTGTCCTATAAGTTTTCGTATGATATGTTCTCATTGTCATTCAATTCCAGGAATTTTGCAATTTCCTTTTTTTCTTTCATCATCACTATCCATTTATTGTTTAAAAATGTGCTGTTCAGTTTCCAGGTGCCGTTGGGATTCTTGATGGGTCTTTTTTTTTTGTTGATTTCTAGTAATATAGCATTGTGATACGATATCATGCAGGGAATTATGTCAATTTTCCTAAATATGTGGAGGCAGTCTTTGTGATGCAGTATATGGTCTATTTTAGAAAATGTTCCATGGGCTGCTGAGAATAATGTGTAGTCTGTGGGTTTGGTTTGAAAAGTTCTGTAGATGTCCGTTAGGTCTAAGTGCTCTATGGTTTTGTTGAGATCTCTTACTTCCCTGTTGAGTTTCTGTTTGGATTATCTGTCTATTACTGATAATGGTGTATTGAAGACCCCAACTATGATAGTGTTGGTGGTTATTTCTGTTTTATTATCAAGTAGGCTTTGTTTTATAAACTGTGGTGCCCCTGTGTTTGGTGCATACAGATTTATGATTGTAATATCCTCTTGATGGATCATTCCCTTGATAAGTAGGAAGTAGCCTTCTTTGCCTTTTTTGATTATTTTGGTTTGAAGTCTATTTTATCCAATATTAATATAGCTACACCTGCTTGTTTGTTATTCCCATTTGCTTGGAATATTTTCTTCCACCCCTTTACCCTGAGGAGGTGTCTGTCTTTATTGGTGAAGTAGGTTTATTGAAGGCAACAGATTGAGGGGTCTATTTTTCGATCCATCCTGTTAGCTTGTGTCTCTTGATGGGTGAATTAAGGCCATTAATATTTAGGGTAATGACTGTAAGATTTGATTTGATCCCTGCCATGTTGTGGTGGTAGAGATGTGTTGGTGTTTTCATGGGCTTTGACATTTTTTGTGGGTTTGGTTGTTTGGATCTGCTTCTTGTAGGCATTTGAGTTTATTTATTTGTTTCTTCTTTGTGGAGAATTTCCTGAAATCCTCTCTGTAGGTTTGGTTTTGTGTTCATATAATTGTAAAGCTGAGTTTTGTCATGGAAACTTTTTTTTTCACCATTATGAGGGATACTTTTGCCGTGTAGAGTAGTTTGGGTTGGAATCCATAGGTTCTTAGACTTTGGAGAGTTTCACTCCAGGCCCTTCTAGCTTTCAGGTTTTCCATTGAGAAGTCTGAAGTAATTCTGATGGGGTTACCTTTGAAAGTGGTGCGCTGTTTCTCCCTAGCTGCTTTTAGGATTTTCTCTTTGGTGTCAATGTTTAGAGTCTTAATGATAATTTCTCTTGGAGAGTTTCTCCTTTGGTCCAGTCTGTTTGGTGTTCTGTTGGCTTCTTGTATCTTGATGGGTCTTTCTTTTAAGAGACTGGGGAAGTTTTCTTCAATTATTTTGTTAAATGAGTTCTCCATGCCTTTAGTCTGAAATTCTTCTCTTTCTGGTTTTCCAATGATTCTGATATTAGGATGTTTACGTGTATACCACAATTCCCTCATGTTCTGTTTGCAGGAACTTTTGAATTTTCTGAAGTTTTTGAACTCTCGAACTGTTTCATCTATCTTGCCTTCCAGATCAGAGTTTCTATTCTCCACTTTGCTGACTCTGTTCTTGAGGGCCTTTAGAGAGTTTTGGACTTGTTCAATTAAGTTTGCATTTTCTACTACTTTTATATGTATCATTTCCATCACTCTGTCAATCTCCCTTTTCACATCATTTTCTCATTTTCTTGATGATTCTTGGAATTCATCCCTGCATTTCTTTATGTCTTCATTTAGTATGGCCAGCTGATTTTTAAGGTCCTCTTTTTTTTTTTTTCACTCTCCCTCAAACTATTACCTCTCTTTGAACTCCTCCCAATCTCTTATCAATTTATTCTAGCTTAGTGATGGTAGCATCCATACGATAATTGGTCCTTTGTTGCTTTCCTGCAAGTTCTATCAGTAGGTTGGTCAGGATTGCATTGCTCATAACTTCAATTTGATGTTCTGATCCTAATAACTCTTCTATGTTTTGGTTCGATGCATTCATTGTAGGACTGGGTGGTCTAACTGGGTTTTCTTGCATTTGATTTTTCATGTTATTTCTTTTGCACTGTGGTCTGCCCATGACAGTGTATGGGCAGGTAGGTGGATGGATCAGCCTGGGCTCTAGCGCAATGGATATCTGAGGCAGCTTGGGGCAGTTGTCAGGCAGCCTGGGCTTTGGCTCCCACTTGCCAAAGCCGCCTATCTACTGCCTGACAGGGGCGCCAAAGTTGCCTGAATTCTGAAGCGGTAATGTGCCAAAGCTGCCTGCCTTCCAGCTTGGAGGGGGACTGAGTTACAAAGCCCTGAAGCAGCCCAAACTTTGGCTGGGAGCTCTGGGTCCCAGAAATAGTCTGAGCTCCCCCCCCCCCCCACACCGCAGACTGGTCGGAGAGGGCACCTCAGCTGGTGCAAACAAGAGACACTCTGGGCTTGTGTGGCACTTGCTGTGGGACTGGGCTCCCTGAACAGTACTGTGGGCAAGTGTGCAGAGCAGTTTAAGTTTCCACATGCAGGGATCAATCTGGGCACAGAAGAGGGTACGGCGGTGGCGGCAGGCGGGTCACTGGTCTGTGGAGGCGGGCAACGGGTCCCCAGCAGGGGGGCACGGACCTGCTGCGGTGGGCCCAGAGCCGCTGTGGCATCAGGGGCTGTGGCGTGGGTTGTGGGGCCAAGGCGGCAGGTCGCGGGGCCCTGGCAGCAGCGGTGTGAAGGCTATTTGGCGTTAGGGGTGGTCTACCCGCCCACGAGGGGATCCACGATTCACTGTTCCCCCTCCCCCCCATGCACTACCACTGATAAGAAGTCCCAGAAAACCCTTAATGTCTTGCCTTTCTTTCCCTGGGATTTGCAGGGAAGCTAGGCGGTTGCCATCTTCGAGCACAGATCAAAGATGCTATTTTCTTCCCTCCAGATGCTATGCATACCAAGCAGTACAGACAAAAATGGGTACAAAAGTAAAATATTAAATCAATTTTTGTAGTCATTTATTTGCAAGCAGAAAGAAGAGAGACTGACAGGAGAATGGGTATGCCATGGTCAACAGCCTCTGCCAACGAACTCCAGATGCATGCCTCACTTTGTGTATCTGGCTTTACATGGACACTGGGGAATCGATTCCAGGTCATTAGGCAAGCATGTTAACCACTGAGCCATACATCCAGTCCAAAGATCAAATCTTGACAAGGACCATTACTAATTAAGAATCTAACATCTTGTGCCACCTTATATAGTTACTATTCTTCAGACGTTTGGCCACGACTTAGGAAGGAATGGTTTCTTTTGGCTCAGAGTTTAAGAAACGGTATAGTCCATCTTGGTGGGAAGACATGGTTGTAAGTGATAATGCATGTGCATCTGTTATTTTCACTGGTATTAGTCATTGGAACCAGGGTCTCACGTGCTAAGCAAGTTCTCTGCTGCTGAGGCACAGTGTCAGCCCTTTTGATGTTTTGAGCACAACAAGTACCACTAAGTTTCCCAGGTGGCCTCACTCTACAACCCAAGCCATTCTTAAACGTACAGTCCTCTTGTCTTAAACTGTTTAGTAGCTATGTCCATAGCCTGTGCCATCAGGTGAAACTAGTACGCGTATACTAATAGTATACTAGGAGTAATAAAAAATAATATTGCATGATATGGTCTTTCAAAAAGTATTATTTCCCTATGTGTCTATAATATACTGTAGACACTGATAAATTTCATAACACAAGTGCAAAGTGTTACTAGCCTCAGGGAATGGATTAATTCAGACCAAGAGATTTTATAGTAATGCTGTATCGCATGTCCCCTTAGGCTCTTATGTATTATGCTTTTAAAAACTCTCACTTAATTTGATTTTATTTCAGATTATCTTTTCAGGCCTTAGCCTCAAATACATGAAGAGCTTTTTGTAGACAAAGTATCTTCAATAACAAGAATTTCTAATTCAGCATCCACCAAGAGAAAGGATCATGTATAGGCTTAGAATGTAGAGGTCCTTTCACACTGCCTTTGCTATCATTTTCTGTCTCATCCTACTTCTTAGCTATATGCAGCCAACAGGATGGGAACTTTGGAAAATCCTTAAATGATTTCATTTATTTCTCACTGGTGAAAACTTTCTGAAATTTTGTGGACTAGCCTTGTTTTAGAGAAAATACCATGCATACAGACCTATAGAAATACATGCAGGTATGCAGGTATATATACACATGAAGCATTATGAAATAGCTTGAGGAAAATATCTCCCATGTATATATATATATATATATATATATATATATATATATATATATATGTATATATATATATATATATGTATATATATATATATATATACACACACATACACACACACACACAGAGAGAGAGAGAGAGAGAGAGAGAGAAAGACATAGAAGAAAAAGAATGGGTACTCCAGGGCCTCTAGCCACTGCAAACGAACTCCAGCCACATGCGGCACCTTGTGAATAGGCTTACATGGGTACTGGAAAATTGAATCTTGTCCTTAGGCTTTGCAGGCAAGTGTCTTTACCACTAAACCATCTCTCCAGCATGGAACATATCTTAAAAAGAGAGGAGGAATTATGATTTATTTTGGCTAACAGTTTCAGATCACAACCAGCTGGCTTCAATGTTTCTGGAGCCATGGCTGGGCAGAACGTCATGGTGAGGAGCATGAGGTAGGATAAAAAGGTTGACCTCATAGTGACTACAAAGCACACATATGGTGGGGGGGGGGCAGAAAATGGGTTGCAATATCTCTTTCAAAGGCACTCCTACAATTAGGTAATCTTCTTGTATTAGAACTTACCTCCTAATATTTCCACCACCTTCCAATAGTGCCTCAGGGTGACAAACAAGCCTTTAACACCTGGCTTGGAGGAAACTCTAGATCCAAGCAAAGAAAACACACTGCATACACACATCACTACCATTATCACCATCACCATCCCACAGAGTCACACTCAGCTTCCAATTTGTTTTTCTTGTTACTTGTTTCACTTTATAGATTTTATATCTGGCTCACAACATACTGATCTCTTAGAAAAAAGTCTAGACCATGCACTATTCTCTTGTTAATTCTTGGAATTTTTGGCATTTGTTTTCTGTTTGTCCTTTCTCCTCACTTCTATTTTGCCTCTTATTTTTGGGCAAAACTCTCATTATTCATCTTAAAGACCCACCATGCTCTGCTTCATTCCAACATAACCAGGCACTTTCTCTTCTCTTGTGCTTCAGGTCAAAGTGTGGATGGCTGGTTGAAGCAGAGAGAGAGAGAAGACATAAGAAAAGAGGGTCTCCAGAGATAACATCAGTGCTCTGAGCCAAACCACATTGCCAGAAAAGGCCTGGCTGCATCCTATCATGCACACACAGATGTTTATTTGTTTATCATAAAAATCAAGGTGAGTGAGGGAACATTTGAGATCCCAGCATGGTTACCAATACTGCCTGGCCAACTCTGAACTATAGATGGTCATGGGAGTGATCTAAGCCCCTCCAGTGAACAGGTTTGTGCTGTTTGGATAAATGTTGCTGGATGGATCAGAATTTATCCATATTACTGTATGCCTTGAAAAATACATCTGTGGCTGAAGTAGGACAATTTTGTTTGTTTAACCATTTTTTATTTAGAATTAAGCAACGTGGCCATTTATGTTTTGTTATATTTTTAATACCTATAAGACCTTGCACCAAATAATTGGAAAAGAAGTTTTCTACATTTTTTTCATTTCATTTGCAATGTGGTATTTGGTTAACTTACATGTATATATTCAGTAGAAAATGAAACAAAACTATCCTTTTCTGTTTTAATATTGCTTTCAGTACCTGATCCTTATACACAGGTATATGTTATATATTTTCTTAATGTGTACTGACTCTTTCTACACTGGACCTTGGATAGCAGTAGCTATGTTATCACAAGATCCACGTAGTATCCTTGAGCCACAGACTATTCCTCCATATAATGAGAATACTTATTATGAACCCTATGGGTTAGTATGAAGAGGATGGATAGTTTCTTGTAGGCCACAGATCATGAGATAAATGGGTTGAGGCTGATATTTTTTTACTGTTTTACTACTTTCTAACAACCATGGGTTTTTGGATAGCCTAGGTCCTAAATACTTTTAATGCATGGTCATTACTTATAAGAGCAAAACCCACACTCGATAGTCTTCATTATCTGAAAAATAAAATACAAACGTTTGTAATTTCTGCCTAATTTATCTTTGGTTGCAATCCAAAACCAGGTTTCAAAGAACAAAAAAATTATGTGTTTGAGGGCTGGAGAGATGGCTTAGCAGTTAAGCACTTGCCTGTGAAGCCTAAGGACCCAAGTTCATGGCTCAATCCCCAGAACCCATGTTAGCCAGATGCACAAGGGGGCGCACACGTCTGGAGTTCGTTTGTAGTGCCTGAAGGCCCTGGCATGCCCTTTCTCTCTTTCTCTCTCTGTCTGCCTCTTTCTTTCTGTGTCTGTTGCTCTCAAATAAATAAATGAGCAAAAAATTTAAAAATTATGTGTTTGTACATGTATAAATCTAAATAAAATGATTGTTTCCAAAAACCCAAGAGCAATGAGGTCTACAGTATTTGGCAAAGGACAAAAATCTAGGAATAGGGATTTCAGAAATAAAGGCAAGAACACCCAGTGATGTCTTGTTTCTTCCTGTCTCTGTAGATATGAGCCAACCTCTTTTACTCTTCTTCAAGCCTAATCTAGAAGGAAGTATTCCATAGCTTGGAAGCAAACACCACCATAATTCCAATAATGATATCAAAATCCCAAGGGGAAAAAATAACTTGATTTCCAGTACTAGATGAGTTGTCTGTCACTGAGCGGGCCTCACGTCCCATCAGAGAACCCAGAAAAGCTGTGTACCACCGTTGCAAAAGTGTACACTTCTTGTCTGACTGGTTGATTTTGGTTGTCTGCATGATCCCTTGATTATTCATGCTGTTTGATTTTTAAGAGCTAAGTTTGTACAACATACCATGTATGTAGTCAATAAAATAATACAGACTTTGTTATTTGTATCCCACACCCATTAATATACTGATATTTCAGTCCAAACATGTTAAAATTTATACAGTCTAACTAGCATCATGTAGAAATGAAATGTTTTATAAAATGTATATAATTGTATTTATACGAACACCTATTGATATTATGTATGTGTAGAAGAAAACATGATGCACATTTATACTTATTGTATATTTTTGCATACGTACATGCTTAATTTCCTCCAAGACATGAAGACAAAAGATGATACTTTATTTATAAATAAAGATTATAAAGTCAGAAGTGTTGGTGTGAGTGTCCATTGAGGCAAATGTTGATTAGAGTGTCCTTTGAGGCTGGTGAGTAGGATCAAGGAATATACAAGTGATAACTAGGGTCTTAGAAAAGACATCTTCTGCCTAGAAAAAAAATGAGAAAAACCAAACTCAAGTAAAAGAGAAAAATGATTTGGAGAAATAATTGTATTTTCTTGGGTCATTCTTCCAAAGACTTTGTGAACATTTCAGTTTTGTTATCCATTGACTTGGGAATCTCTGTCAAGCAGATTCATGAAAGTTTAAAAATTTACAACCATAGTCCATGCCTTAAAGATGCATTATTATGTTTAAACCAACATTAAAATTTAAAACCAAGTAAAAGCTTTGTTCTATAATCGACCGGATTATTTCTCACAACAAGGAAATGAATGTACAAATCATCTAGCAAGATTAATAGCCATTATGGATCACATTTACAATATTTCTTCCAAGAATTTATTTGTGGCTTTCATATTCCCCTTTTCTGAGACTAGAGGAAGAAAACTTCAGTGCAGTTTTTATAGCTAACTAGATTTGGGATTTAAATTTCAGTAATAGAAAATGATTTGCAAACTAAATCTGAATATTACATACTCGGTTTTGTATTCAAGGTTTTAAGGCATTGGCTTTTAAAATTCCAGTATCCTCCTCCAGTGTTAACATGTTTTGTATAAAAAGTTGGGGAGAGAAGAGATTACATCTGATGAACCCTAAATGTATGTCAGGAACTGTGTGACTGGTGCTTTCTTAGCAGCATAGATTCACTTATAAATGTTACTAAAGAGCTGGAGGGATGGCTAAGTAGTTAAGGTGCTTGCCTACAAAACCAAAAGATCCAGGTTTGTACATGGTGGTGCATGTCTCTGGTGTTTATTTGCAGTGGCTGAAGACCCCGGTGCACCCATTCTCTCTATCTTCCCCTTCCTCTCTGTCTCAAATACATAAAATAAATTTTTTAAATAATCTAAAAAAATCCTTAAAAATGATTTTTTTATAATTAGACTCCATTTTATTTATTTGAATAAGTTTATAGCAAATAAATAAAGGTCTTACCTAATAGGAAAACATGTAAGACTATAAAATTTAAGAAACCTATTATTGTAAACAGGTATCCTGTGTAACAGTATAAAGACTTAGTTTTGATTTTTATGTCACATTCAGATAGAGTTTTTATTTTTATCAATTAGTTTTATACTCAGCGAATACAGTCAATTTGGTATAATTGTTAGGCTCATCCATGTCCTACCCCCACACCCTTGCCCCTCCTTGTTGAGGTATGTGGGTCATGCAATCTGGAGTTAGCCCACAGTTATGGGTAGGATAAACATCTCTGCATATAATGACCCAACATGTGGCTTTGACATTCTTTCTGCCCCCTCTTCTGCAAAATTTCCCTGAGCCATGCTGGGTTCATTTTTGGTCTGCTTCAATGATGAGGTGTTGAGGGCCTCTGGGTCTCTGTATCCCTGATTTGGTAGGAGTAGAACAATTTATTTAGTTAGTTATTTAAGAGAGAGAGAGGTGAAGATAGAGAAATATGTGAACAGCAGGGCCTCTAGTCACTGAAAGCAAACTCTAGACACATGTGCCACATTGTGCATCTGGCTTTATATGGGTACTGGGAATCTAACCTGGGTCCTTTGGCATTGTAGGCAAGCACCTTAATTGCTAAGCTATCTCTCCAGGCCACGTTACATGACTTTTTTAAATAATTTTTAATTTTTTTAACTTTTTTGTTTATTCTTATTTATTTGAAAGCGACAGACAGAGAGAGAAAGAGGCAGAGAGAAAGAGAGAGAGGGCTTCCAGCCATTGCAAATGAGCTCCAGACGCATTTGTCCCCTTGTGCATCTGGCTAACATGAGTCCTGGGGAATTGAGCCTCGAACCGGGGTCCTTAGGCTTCACAGGCAAGCATTTAACCACTAAGCCATCTCTCTAGACCCAAGTTACATGATTTTTGATAAAGAAAAGATTACTCCTATTAAGTAACTATCTCAAGGTCTTACTGCTAGTAGGTGGACCTGATATTGGAGCCCAGGTTTATCAGACCCCCAAATGCAACACTTATCGTTACTCTACCTGGATTACTTGTTGGTACCATACCTATACATATCTAAAATGCAATCCCATCCTCCAATGCATCAAATTTAATTTTAAATGGTCTCTCTGAGCAGAGTATTGCCTGTAAAATCTGAGTTATTCTTAATTATAAACCAAGTTCTTGCTGGGCGTGGTGGCACATGCCTTTAATCCCAGTACTCAGGAGGAAGCAGAGGTAAAAAGATCGTTGTGAGTTTGATGCCACTCTGAGACTGCATGGGCCAGCGTGGGCTAGGGAAAGACCCTAACTCAAAAATTTGAAACAAAAACAAAACAATAAACCAAGCTCTGATTGATTTTGTGAGGCAACATTACAGTGTTTGTCACCATGGCTTTTGAAATCCTTTCTTGTGATGGTGAATTCTTCTTTAGCTTTGTGGTATTTATATGTCACAAGCACATTATTTTTCCTGACAGTGTCTCAGAGGTAATGATGGAGGCTGGGTTTGTGAAGGGGAAAGTGGAGGAAGGGAGGGAATTATCATGGCTTATTTTCTTTAATCATGGAAGTTGTCAATAAATTTTTTAAAATATTAAAAAATGAAAATGATATGGAATTCAAGAAGTTGTCTTCTCTTCAACAAAGATGTAAGAATATTCTCAGAAGCTAGAGAGGAAGGAAGATTCAGCAGCCCCAGAAAGTAACAGCATGCCCAAAAAGTCCAGTGAGAGGGTAATACACTCAGGACACTCAAAACTCAACAAAACTGAAAATCAGAAGTTTTGGAGAGCTTATCACAAAAGCTGACTTATAGCACACCTACCAAGGCTCAGGGAACATTGTGGGAGAGGGTGCAAAAAGACTTTTTAAGAGCTACAGGGGGGAAAGAAGTGTCTTGAGGCATTGCCCTCCCACACAGAGACTGATCATTGCCCGCAGTTAATACCAGTAATCTCACAGAGGAAGTAACTTAATGGAATGAGGCAGGAGAGAGGGGATATGAGAGTATACCCCAATAATCAATGTTCAATATGTTCATACAGTAATATTCATAATTAATAAAAAAAGAAAGAGGGGGAGCTGTGTGTGCAGGTCTGGCTAGTAAATGTGGCAAGAAACCAAGAGATACATTCATTCAAAGGCAAACCCACAAAGTAACTGGAAATTAAGACCCCTGACCTCACTTCAATTTTTTAAGTATTTAAACTTTTAATGTTTAAATATACCTAAGTCATGTTAAACATACTTCTTTTACAAGTGTATATATATATATTTTTTTTACTGGCTACCACATATATCTTTTCTTTTTATTTTTCTTTTTGACATTTTCATACACATATATTACATTTTGATCATGTGCACCACACATTACAAATTCTTATTCCTTTATTCTCATTAAAGTCCTTCTGTTCTTTTACAAATATCTATGCCACAGGGAAAAAAAATGACCCCACTTTCCATGATAACCATTAACATTCATTAATTCTTTATGGGGTAGGGAATTCTAGGCTCCTCACTTATCTATAACAGAATATTGACTGGCCCTGTCATATGCAGGCTTTGTGAGGTAACTACATCAGGTGAGAGTTCAGGAGTAAAATGGCCTTGTCACATCTGGAAACCCTAGTTCCACAAATGTCTTCTCTTCCCCAGCTCTTGTGTTTTCAAGTTCTTGTTCACTATTGGCAGAACTGAAAGAAACCAGAGTGAAGGGGCTCATTCGACAAAGGTTGGTCTCTTGTGTGAGTTCACGTCTCACCAAAAGCCTAGCAAAGTACCAGGACTTCCAGGAGTACCAGACCAAGCACTGTGTTGGAAGTGGACCATGTTTGCCTTATATAGTTGGCATTATAACTTCCTGCCATTTCTTTCTTATGAGTTTTTCTAGGTTAGTGAGAATCTACATTTTATATTAATCTACACTGTATATTAATAAAAATGAGCAGGAACCTATGGATACTATTCCAGTAATTTTGAGAACAAATTATTTCTGATCCACAGAACAATGCCAGAAAAGGAATCAGAGGACACAGAATTTTAGTACAGCTCCTTCCCTCCTCAGAGACATAAGTAATGTGAAATGGAATTAAAAAACTAAAGCTGTTTGGAGTAAATAATTGCATCTAATCACATGGTAGCCAGTGATCTCAGATTGCTTGGAATTCTTGGAGCAGCCCAGAACATCCTTCATCCTATAAACATTTCCTCCACACATACACTTACTCCAGATCAAACTGGGACTGTTGGTCACTCTACAAAATTACAGAGTTCATTCCGTTGCTATGCCCTGAGTTCAGGTTCTCATTTGATGCTTATTTGGGCTCTTTTAGAATGTAAATAGCTTCAGTTCTGAGCAATAATCAGGATTTGCCTCTGGGAATACTGATAAGCATATGCTAACAAAATTAAAAGTAGTCATAAATATAGAGATAAAAATTAAAAGGCCACTTAAATACAAATTTAGATGTTATAAGTGCTTATAATTAACCAGACATTAGATTACTGAAAAGAGTGTTCATGGCATCAGTGAGTCTAGGGAAGAGTGTTGTGTCCAGCAGAAGAAGACTGAGCATGAAATACAGAGGACTACATAGCAGTTGTTGACAAAAGCATCAAGGACTACATACAATCATGCAAGATGTCTGTGGTAGTGGTTTATAAAAACTGAGTATAGAAAAAATTCCTGGAATGTTAATGAATGCAGGATAAGGGGTGCAGAGAGGCACCTCCAAAGCTATACAAGCTCATGATAAGGGGTGTCCATGTCAATTATTTCTGGATGTTTGTGTACTTGAAGTTAATGAGCTTGCTTAGAGATCTTGACCTTCTTCCTCAGCCATTCAGAGTCTTGTCCAAGGTGCTGAATTATTTTTGATAACTCTTGTGTGCATTCTCAAAATTGAATACCCAACACACGTTCCCTGAGACTCCTAATCATACCAGTGATGTGTGAAAACAATGAAATGTAATGTATGAAAACCACAATCCTTGATATTTTCTGGATTAGCTAACCTTACCTGCTAAAAGTTTCTGTTTTTGTGTTTTGCTTTCTGCATGTAAACTCTGATGCCTGAAGGAATTTAGTGATCGAAAATTACATAAAAGGAAAAACGGTTAGATTTTTGCGGAGTGACAGAGTAGAAAAAAGTGAAATTGGAGATTTTAGTGACATTAATCAGACTGAATTTACCTTCACAATATGCTAAAATGTTAAGAAAACTTATTACTTTTTGCATGAATTATGTTCTTTTAAACATAAACATAAGGGGCATTGTGAGACAGAAGCACAAAGATTGTAAGTCTAGGTAATCATAATATTCTATAATGTGGTGTCTCTTACCATTGATCTTAGCTCCCAGGAAGTTGAGGTAGGAAGATCAACATGTGTTCGAGCCTAGCCTGGGCTACAGAGTGAGTTGCTGATCAACCTGGGATACAGTGAGACTCCACCTCAAAAATTTTAAAATAATATTCATTAAGATATTGTTTTATACTATATATGTATATATATATATATAGTATAATGTATAATATTGTATATAAATAATATAGTATATATGTATATAGAGTATACTATATATGTATATATATATACATATATACATATATATATATATCTTTATGAGAGAACTAGAATCATTTAGTCTACATTAAAGACTACCTTGAAGAGCATCCAGTGAACAATTTATTAATTTGCTGATCATAACAATCATCAAGTTTAACACAGATTGCAAATTTCCGATAAACAATAAAGCCATAATGTCCAGACAGAGGCCAAGGCATTCGTAATAAGAGTAGGAGATTCTCTTGACCGGGTGAAACTGGTAATGTTTCAGCTAGGTCAGCCTTCTCTATACATTTTAATCTCCTTGGAGCTTTTTACTTAAAGTGTGACCTTTGAACCAACAAAATCCACATTACCTAGGAGAGTGTCAGGACTGCTGAACGTCAAATCTCATCCTAGATTTACTGCATTGAAACCTACACTTTAACAAGACCCAGGTGATTCTGATGCATGTTAAATTTTGAGAAGTACTAGTTTTAAAATGACCTGTACATTTTTGTAGGAAATATTTTCTAATTCTTGGTACTTTTGATTATTAAAATTAAAGAGAAAAATCCCTTCTCTGAGGGAGTCAACATCATGGAGTATATTCTAGGATGGGGTTATGGATTGCAACATAAACGAATAATTACTAACATGCCTAGGACTATCAGCAAAGGTTGTTTAATTCATATTAGTCCTCAAAATCAAATAATATTTTGTATTTCCTCCTTTTTGAATTTCTAAAATATAGTGGTCAAAAACAATGCAAAATTTATCATCTTAGCACATTATTAATTGTGTAAGCTATCAGTGTTAAGTGCAATCATAGTTGTGAGACAGATCTGTAGAATGTTTGAACAACTGAAGATCTGTACCTACTAACTAACTCTGTATGTCTCTCTCCTCATTGAGCTTTGTCTCCTCATAGGTAAAGTAGTAAGATACCTTGTGATGCCTTGATTAAAAACTTAGAAGACCATATGTTGTGTGTCACATGCAATTTAAAACAATTTGTGCAAGTGTGTTATGTAGCCATAGAAAACAGATATATTTGCAGTAACACATATACACGGTGCAGCTACCCTGAGGCTCAAAAAGATTTATGTAATGATTTATTATCTTACTCCCTTTACATGATTGGTGAATTATTCCACCTTGTTATGATGGTGACATTCAAAGGTTATTACCATAGACTCATGACTTTTATTTATTAACTTCATTTTAATTAACCAAAGTCATACCTTGGATAATGTGTTTTATTTTGAGAAACTGAATTGCTCATTTATGTTGTAAATCAAGTAATGGGCCTTCTGTCATCTAATCTTTATGAAAGAGATGGTCTTCATGATGTTTTATTCAGAAACTCCTAGAGCATGTTAAAATGTGCATACCTATCCAATGCAGAAAGGAGTTTATAAATTGTGGGTATGAATCAGCCCCATACTTCCATCTTTGCCATTGTCTACTTCCATTCCTCCTTCTTGGCTTCTTCCATTCTTACTTGCTCCTTCCTCCATCATTCTTATTTCTCTTCATTTTTTAGTGTCATTCATATTGTTAGTTTTTAAGAATTTCTGAGTCATTTTGAGAGAAAATCCTATAGAAAATCAGAATTTCTTTTTTTATATAAATAACTTTTTTTGTTCATTTTTATTTATTTATTTGGGAGTGACAGAGAGAGAAAGAGGCAGATAGACTGAGAGAGAGAGAATGAGTTCTCTAGGGCTTCCAGCCACTGCAAATGAACTCCAGACGCATGCGCCCCCTTATGCATCTGGCTAATGTGGGTCCTGGAGAATCGAGCCTCGAACTGGGGTCCTTAGGCTTCACAGGCAAGTGCTTAACTGCTAAGGCATCTCTCCAGCCCAAAATTAGAATTTCTTTAGTGTATTCTATAGTGTTTGTACTAGCTTAAACTGATACCAATAGTAACATTTTCTTTTCACCACAGAGAAAAAAAATGTCATTATTATTATTATTGATGGTAGCCATTCTGACTGGGGTAAAATTAAATCTCCATGGCTTTAATTTGTATTTTAATGGTGGCTATAGGTTTTGAGCATATTAGAATAAATGTTGGTTAACTATTTTGTGAACAATCTGTTCATTTCATTGGCCTATTTATTGATTGGCTGTTTGGTTTTCTTGGTGTTTTGTTTTTGTTTTTGTTTTTCTTTGAAGTTCTTTATATATTCTATTATCTGTCTCTTGTGTAAGGAATAACTGACAAAAGTTTTTCCCATTCTGTAGGCTTTTTGTTAACTCTATTGATTGTTTCCTTTCTTAGGCAGAAACCCGTTTCATTTTGTGTAGTTTCAATTATTAATTGTTGGGACTAATTCCTGTGCTACTGGCACCCTGTTCAGAAAGTGCTTGGTCCTCTATTCTGTTCCTCTAGTCTGCATGTCTGCGTTTTGCCAATACCATGCTGGCTTTGTCACGGTTTCTCTGTAGTGTAATTTTAGGGCAGGAAATTGTGTTACCCTCAGCAGTGTTCTTTCTGCTTAGGTTAACTTTGCCTAGGTGTAGTCTTTGAGTTTCCACAAAAATTGTTGAATTATTTTTGTTAGTTCTGACAAGTATGTTATTGAAATTTTGATGAGACATGCATTGAATCTGTAGATTACTTGTGGTGATATAGCTATTTTCACAGTACTGATTCTATCAATCCAAGAATGTGGGATGTCTGCTTCATGTCACATCTTTGATTTTTTTTTTTTTTTTTTAGTGTCTTAAAGTCTTTTTTTATAGAGGTCTTCCTCATCTTTGGTAAGGCTTATTCTTAGATACTTTTCTGAAAAGATTAATGGGACAACATTAGAGTGCCTGTTATAGCACGGACACTCTCACTGAGTTGCAGTAAGTTCCATACTTTGCATCATGCATTATAAACTTGAAGTCTAGTTCCTGTTGAACTAACATTTCCAGTGTTTTATCAGGAAGCCTCATTCTGAGCCATAGTTTTGCTCTTTATTTCTGAGAGACAGTGACTGTTTGTTCTGGAGAATCCCAGTGGATTTCCCCTGGTACCATTGTCATAAATGCATACTCCTCTGCCTTCCTATGAAATTCATGAACCATGAGTCCTTTGGATCCACTCAAGTAGTTCTCCAGACTGGAAAAGAGAAAAAAGCTCAGACTTCTCTTGGGAAGCATAAATATTGACTTTTTATGAAGAAAAAAAAAACATGAAGAACTATCATTATTTTTTGTCTGGCTGGGAAATTTAATTGAAAGTGAATTTTTTTATAATAGTAAAATGTATCTACTTGTGTCTAGAAAATTTTGAACTAAGATGTTCAGCATCTACCAAAATATAATTTGAAAATACATAATAAAAGAAAAGTTGACAAATTAGAGCAAAGACAAACTTGCTGCATAGCAAAACAGTAATAATAAAGACATACATGTTCAATTTTCTTCCATTATACAATGCATGTAATATGATTCTAGTGAAACTTTGTATAGAATATGATTGTCCTTTTACATAACTCTTTACTTCCATAAAATGGCATGGAAATTATTTTTCTGTATTACAACCAAAAGAGACTAATACATCTACAAGTCAAATATTCTATCCCCTGTCAGTATTTAATAAACAGTGAATAAAATTGTTTGAGTTTATTTCATATGGAGGGCTTAAATTGTGTTTCATCCTTGCCAACATATACACATGGAAGAGTATTCTTTAAATCCTTCCTACTTCCTTGATATATATGGCTCTTTAGCCTTTCGTTTATTTACTTTCTTTGAGTAAAATACTGGAACAAGAGCCAAAACACTTGCCAACGACCATTTTCATGAGACTAACAAAATAAAATATGGTATCAAATCATCACTGACATACAATCACAGTCTTCTTTAGAAAGCAAAAATGTGACTCACTAATAACCCTAGGACTCAGCAAAACTTAAGGGGGTACATTCTATTCTCAGAGTATTATTGCATAAAATCCAAAATTTATTATATTTTTCCATAAATCTAAAAAATCCACATAAAGAAGAATATTTAAACTATTGAAGATTGCATTTTTAAAAACATTTAAATTAGGTTTTATTTTCCTTAACATACAATATTAATTTAATTGTGTTAACTAAAGAAATTTAGGAAATATAAAACTATGAGGAGACTCACCATCAGTAATTACAATGATTGTAATGGGGAGGCAATATGATGGAGAATGGAATTTCAAATGGGAAAGTGTGGGGGTGGGGAGGGAGGGAATTACCATGGGATATATTTTGTAAGCATGGAAAATGTTAATAAAAATTTTAAAAAATGTAATATTAATGCACATATCTCAATTTGAGTTTCTAGTAGTACTACATACAGTTAACTGATTGAATGAACAAAATCAATAAAATTATTTACTGCAAAAAAAATTATTTTACGTATTTGAGACAGAGAGGAAGGGGAAGATAGAGAGAATGGGTGCACCGGGGTCTTCAGCCACTGCACATAAACACCAGAGACATGCACCACCATGTACATCTGGCATAAATGGGTCCTAGGGAACCAAACCTGGATCTTTTGGTTTTGTAGGCAAGAGCCTTAACTACTTAGCCATCCCTCCAGCCCTTTAGTAACATTTATAAGTGAATCTATGCTGCTAAGAAAGCACCAGTCACACAGTTCCTGACATACATTTAGGGTTCATCAGATGTAATCTCTCCTCTCCCCAACTTTGATTCTGGGATTTCTTCATAAGTCCTTGTGTCACGGTTTTATACTCTTTTTTATTTCACCTCAGCTTCTCAGGTTTTTGTCTCTGTGTATTTGAAAATTGAGATTGAAACACATACTGTGTACCCAGTATCCCTCAATTCCCATAAATAAAGTACATATATTGACCATAGTTGTGATCAGAATCTAGATTTCAAATATCCCCTACATCATCTGCTATTTTCATGTAAAGACAACTGACATACACTCCTTAAACTGTTTTCCTCCTTTGAAAATCCACACCGCCAGCACAGCTAGAAGGACAATATCTAAAGCATTATATGACATTCTTTATCAAATGTTCATACGAGATACAAATTTGTTCACCTAAAATCTATGCTATATTCTAGCCAAAATAAGTCTAGGGATTGATGATTGAGATTAAGAAAAACAGATACAGACACTTTGAGTCATATCATACGAGGTGATTGCTAAGTTCCTCTAGGTTCTTTTGCTTGGGACAGGCATGTAGCTGACAGCTTGTGGATGTTATTTTTTTTTTCCTCCAGATACCACTGATGAGCACTTTTCGAACTATTATCTTAAGTGAGAATTGCACATCATTGTGAAAGGGAGTTAGGCAGTTAGGGTGACTGGACCCCTGAAAATAAAATAGATAGGAAAATCTGTACTTGTTTGAAATCAAGGATGACTTGACTTCTTATCTCTTGACTAGTTCCCTAAACCTGTTCTTCCACAAACAACCTGGACCCCTCCTTTGAGGGAGGCCTTTTATAGGATTTAAACATTTTGCTTTTTCAAGTACAGTTCCCAGAACTTGGTGTCCAGGCTAGCATCTTCCTGAGACAGCCCTTAGCCCTAATGAAGCAGCCTTCCTTCTGGTTCACCTTGCCAGAAGACAGTGCCCACCACTCTAAGGCAATGCATACCTTTGCAAGGGGAGAGCACAATCTCTGAGCTGTTTGATCATTTGGAAACTTTAGTTGTTGGTGAGTTTGCACTAGGGTGAGCCTGGGGCTTAGGCCCGTTGGAGCAGAAGGGAGAGCCCTCTAGCCCTTACTGTCTGCATGGGCTCTTTATCCTTTCCAGCTCCCCACAGGCCAAGGTCTCTCTTATTTTCTTTCTATGAATTTTCCAGGCCCTCTATGTGGGATCTCTAAACATATGAGTGCCTTTCCTTGTTTTTTGTTTTTTTTTTAATGTTCCTCAACAAATACAATAATTTAATAACTATCTTTTTCGGTCTTTTAAATTCAATTCTTTGATTAAAAATTAGACACAAAACTAGGGTTTATGTTTCAAGGACTTTCCTGAACCCTGAGCACCCCATTAACAATTGTTTTCCTATCAAGACCCAGACATGCTTCACTTGGTGTACTGTTGATGAAAGTTCACCATATTCGGGCTTTCACATAAGGAAAACAGAATTAAAGATTACATAAGCTGAAAGGAAGTAAAGAAAACAAGAATAATATGCCCAGATTTACTTTCAATGTCACATCAGCTGAATTACCTTCTTGAGCCTCCATCCTCCTCTTTGTAAACGACAGAAATTACATTTGATTATCTAAGCGTCTTCCCAAATTTCAGTTTGGAGTTAAATGATTCATAAAGATGATGCACCAAGCTAATTGTTAGAATTGTTAGAATACCATAAAATAAGTTGAAAAAAGGACCATCTACCAACTAGATTAAATGTCCTCAGAAGTTACTTCCTGGGAAAACATTCCACATTTAACTCAACACTCAGGCTGGGAAGATGGCTCAGTAGCTGAAGGTGCTAGCTTGCAAAGCTTTCCAGCTTGGGTTTGATTTCCAGTCCTCACATATCCAGATGCACAAAGTGTACCTGGAGTTTTTTCGCAGTGGCAAGAGACCCTACCATGTCCATTCTCTCTCTCTGCTTGCAAATAAATAAAACTAAAATGAAATAGCATACACATTCTTACAAGAGCATTGTGACTCTGTGATTCAAGGTTAAAGAAAAAAATCCTGGGCTAGAGGGATTGCTCATCCTCAGTGGTGAAGGTAATGCCTGCAAAGCCTAAAGACCTTGGTTCAATTCCCTAGTACCCATGTGTATTAGTCAGGATTCTCTAGAGGAACAGTACTGCTGGAATGAATTATTTTAAAAAGGGAATTTGTTGGATTAGTTTACAGTAGTCCAATGGTAGTTGAAGGCCCGAGAACCAAGGACCCTGGTAGCTGCTCAGTCCGTGTGGTCAGATGACTCAGCAGTTCCAACTAGGCACTGCAGGCCTGGAGGCTTCCTGTGGAGCACCTGGGTTTAGATCCATGCGGGTCTTCAGTTGACACTGCTCTTCAATCTAAGCTGGTCTTCAATCCATGCTGCAGGGCAGCAAGCAGCTCAGGCAGCCAAGTGGAAAGAAGTTTCCTTATATGAAGTCCCCCCTGTGAGTGGGCCACTCACTCTGGGGGAAGGACTTCCTCCTTCAGTTAATCCTTCCTGGAAGCAACCTCAGAGACCCATCCACCGGACAGGGATTTCTGAGGATTGCTAAACAGATCAAGTTGACAACACCTTAACTATCACACCATGTAAAGCCAGATGCACAATGTGGCACATACATCTCGAGTTTGACCACAGGGGCTAGAGGCCCTGGTGCAACGATTCTCTCTCTCTCTCTTTCTCTATCTCTCTGCCTCTCTCTGCTTACAAACAAATAAAAATTAAAAAGGAAACCTGAGCCCTTGCTACAATGTCACTGCCCTCTGCAAGAGAAAAGCACCTCCACTGCTCCTCTGTTGAGAGACCCACTGCAGGCCGAGACAGCACCAGGACAACGTAAAGCCCTCCTCTTGTACCTGTTGAACTTTTCTCCTCCTCTGCCTCTAAACAGCTCACACTGCAGTGATAGAGTTAATGCTGTTGTCGGTTGGTGACATCCACAGGTTCCACTGAGGATGCTTTCCCAAAATCTTTTACAGCCTTAGGGAGTGGTGTGTGTAATTGTTGCTATAAAGCATGGCACTGCAATAGCCTTGGGATTAGAAATCACTACAGAAAATCGAAGAGTGAATTCCTCCTAATAAAGCAGTGCACAGCAAGATGTGTAGGAACAAGAAATTAACTGGTGAGTTTTGCTTATTAGGGAAGCGAGGTCTCCCTCTGCAGAAAGTCAACGGGGTGTGCCTCAGATGCTTCATCCACGAAAAGGCCCCCGATGTGTTTTAAAAGTGGGTGCCTTCCACTCTGGGTAAAGAGTTTCAAAAAATGAAATTATTCCTCTGGCTTAAGTTGTTAAGGCAGCAAGCTAGGAGAGAAGATTGCGGTGGGGTAAGGGAGAAGAAACACCCCACAAAGCAGAGTCTAGCCCGGAGCTATCTTTGTAGTTTGCATTTTGTTGGTGAGGTCTCAAATCATATCGATTTCCTCAGAACTAAGTCTAACATCAGGGGATGTAGTGAACACTTCTCCTCTTGGCATCTGGAGAGAAAAGGAATGTCCGTCATGCTGTTTGTATAAAGCTTACAAGGAGCAAAATATGCATAAGGTGGGCAGGGAGGCATCACATTGATACAAATTACACTGTCAGTATAATAGCTGTGCTATCTGGCACACTTTGTATGTATCCTGTAGTTCTTTTCGATTTTTATTTATTTACTATTTGGCAGAGAGAAAGAAGGAGAAAGGGAGAGAGAGAGATAATGGGCATGCCAGGACTCCAGACATGTAAAACCCCTTGTGTATCTGGATTACTTGGGTCCTGGGGAATCAAACATGGATCCTTTGGCTTTACAAATAAATGCCTTACTGTTAAGCCATCCCTCCAACCCTGCATCCTATCACTCGTAATGACTTTGGTTCGTTAAAAGTTGAGGGCAGGGCTGGATAGATGACTTAGCACTTAACTTAGGACACATATTTGACTCTCCAGATTCCATGTAAGTCAGACACATGAAGGTGAGGCAATTTCAAGGTTGCACATTTCCACTAGGTGGCACAATCACCTGGAGTTCAATTTCAGTGGCTGAGGCCTTGATGTGTGAATTCTCTCTCTCTGTCTGTCTCTCTTGCTCTCTCAAAAAAAAATTTAAATAGAAAAGAAACCTGTGGGAAGACAACTTGTCTAGGTAAAAAGGAAGTGAAAATGGAACTCTAGAAATGTGTTAGTTTCCTGAAAAGACACTAACATAGGGATGCCCTGGATGCATTTGCCAAAGAAATTTAATATGTTGAACCTAATGCCCTAGTCCCAGGGTAAATGGATTCTTTTGGGTCTCGGGGGACTGCCACCCTTCTTATGCTTACCGTGACTCCACCCACTACAAGCAGACGACTGGAGTCTCCAGCGCAGAGTGTTACTAGACACTGCATAACGGTCTCCTTTAGTAAACACCACTCCCGCACTAGTGCCAATGTCATTTCACCTCCCACACTGTCTGCTTGGTTTTCATCTGCTTTTTTAGACCCAACAGAGGGTAGGCTATCAGCATGGGCTCAGGAGATTACGTCATATGGTTGAGTCCTAGTTGGCTATATGCAATTAAGTTATTTGACTTTCTCCCTTTCCTCATTACATTAGAATAAGTATTGTTATTGTGGTGGTTTTAATCAGATGTGCCCCCAAACCCATGTGTTTCAAATGCTTGGTCCCCAGCTGATGATACAATGGGAAGTGGAGCCTTGCTGGAGAAGGTGTGTTTCCGGGGAGAAGGTGCAAGAAGGGATGTTACTGCCAACTCTCCCTTGATAAAGTTTGCTCACTCATTTGCTTATTTCCTACTTGATGTGGCAGAGATCCAGCCTCTGCTCATGCCATTCTTTCAATCTTCCATCATGAAGGATCCCCACAAAATTGCCACCCAAAATAAATATTTCCTCCCATCAGCTGCTTCTGGTTGGGTGCTTTGTTCCAACAATAAAAATATAACTACAGAAAATTGAGTAAGACCAAGTATATAAAGCATATAATAGATTATCTGGTATATGCTAAGATCAGTATATTTTTACCTACAATTTTTAACAGGCCTTCTCAAGCTTTTAAAGGTACTTGTACCATTCCCCTGGCTTTCTTTCAATTCCTAGGCCTACCTCTTAATACTATTACTATGGATATAAGCTTAAAATATATTTTGTGGGGCACAGGCAACAAATTTAGAGATTACCTCCTTCCAAACGTGATCAGCTCAGGAAAAAAACATGATCTCTTACTACATTTCTTTTGTAAAATTTCAGTTTAATATTCATTCACCAAAAATATTTACATGAAAATATAAAGTTTTAATTTCCAAGTTCTCTGTTTGTACATGTTATGTCCTACTCAGTGAGGAAGACATCACTTTCATTTTCATTAAATTTTATATTATTTGATTCGGACCAACCTGTAAGTAGGGATTTTATGAATAATGCCTTTTTTTAATCAATATCATAGCTCCCCTTCTCACAATGTCAAAAACATGAAGAAGCTTCCCCTTCCATGTTCATCCAGGGCCACTGATGAACTACCTTACACAGAAGTCAGGATTGAGCCTGAGTCATGCTACTAGAAACTTCCTCCTACTTGTGCCCACTCACTCTATTTGTCTTTATATATTACAATCCGTCCATTTCTTCTATTTCAGACACAAATATGATACAAAATAACTCACCAAGTATCCTTTGACTCTCCATATAGCATGTCTACCATGTCACCCTGTGTTATAAACTTGAGCCCTTGGGACATATAGACTTGGGTTTGATTTACTATCCTTTGCTAACTAGCTGTATCACCACGGGTAGTGCATTAATTACTTTTACATCACTATGACAAAATACCTGAAAGAAACAACTTAGGGGAGGAAAGATGTATTTTGCCTCACAGTTTAATAGAGTCTTGGTCAATTATGGTGGGTGAGTTCATGGCTTCAGGAGTGTGTGATGGAGAGTCCTCACAATGTGGCACCTCAGGAAGCAGAGTGCAAGGCCAGACCCAGGGACTAGACATAAACTTCTGAGGCCTTCTCAAGAAAACCTACTTCTGGCAGTAAGATTCTAGCCCCTAAAGATTCTATAGCCTCCCAGTTCAGCATCATTAGCTGAAGACAAACTTTCCAACATGTATCTGTGGTGAAAAACAAAATTCAGAATCAACAGGCAGAGTATATAAGCATACCAGCCACAATTTGCAGACAGAGAAACTAAAGTTTGATAATTATAGTGCCTTCAGAGTGCGAACAGAATTTCTGTGCAGATATACTGCGATGAGATGTACCAAGGGCTTCTAAGAAACCACTTGGACATGTTAAAGACTAAACAAATGTTCACTATTTAAACAACGCTTAATGTTTGAAAGCAAAGAGGATAAAGGGGAAATAGTTTCACCTAGCCAGATCTTTGAAGACTTAAACCACTCGATTGTTACTTCTTCCTGTCATCTGTGTTCTCTTCCTTCATGGCTCTGATCACTAATTGTAATCATTCATTCATTGTTCTGATGATTAATTAAAATTATCTCCTTCATTAAATCACAAGCTCCACAGGGACAGCCTTTGTGTCAACCTTTGCTCAGCTCTGTGCCTCCAGCACTCTTCATACCACCGAGAAGGTACTCACCGCGTATTAGTTAGATGAGCAGATAAGAAATCCCCGTGGAATCATACTACTAATCACTCACACACAGGCAAACATTGGTGGAATATATTATTAAAACCTCATGAAAGACTGATTTCCGTACTTCACCAACCCATCCACAGGAACAGCTATCTGGCTTTGGTTGGAAAATAGCTAAGGGAATATATTTCACTATTTTGCTAAAAACAATGAAATTAGGGATTTCAGTGCATCACTCTTTAGTTTGTTATTTTTTTTGTTTCCTGTAGATTGATTTGGATTTTCATGAAAGCCAAAGAAGTCAGGCTGACAACTCTGAAACAGATGTTAATCAAAAACCAAGCTGATTTTCAGTGCTAGAAGGACAGGGAAGAGCAGGTGCAAAACTAAAAACATAAGGTCCTGAGCAGAAAATGTAAAGCTGTGGGAAGAAGAGACATCAAGGAGAGAAGAGTAGAGATTGCTGACAGCACACAGGTACCAGTCACTCAGTACATGAGAAGTGATGTCACCATTGAGCTGGCCACCCAGGTCTAAAGGACAAGGCACTGGACTGAGATGAGACCCATATCCCAACTTCATGACCTCCTCTGCCAGTGTAACCTTCAACAAGTCTGTTGGTTTCTATCAAGCTCAACTTCCCAGTCCTCAAAATGAAAGAACAAATACATGCCTTGCAGGACTTGCATATAAACTTGTACCAGTTCTCCATGTCACTCAACCACCAAGTATTAAAGAATTTCACTTGTTCTTGCTAGATGTTGTTCTTAAAATTATAATAATAAACTATCTCTGGAAGAAAGAAAGTGAGAAGAGAGTGAGGAAAACAGGGGGAGAAAAAAGTAGGGAGGAATGGAAAGTAAAAATAAAAATAAAAAGTGACCAAAGATCATTTCAGTGAATAAAACTGTAATTATTGGAGAATTTTAACTAGCATCATAGGCATCATAAAGGTCATCTAGTTTTTGTTTCCCAAATTTACCTTATTATAATTAGTTTTGTTAAACACATAAGTTCTAGATTTCTGATTAGGATCAACTAAACCACAGTCTACAGGGAAACACCCACAGAGTTGTATGAATAAGGAAACTAGATGATTCTTATAACTCAACAAAGTAAGTAGACTCCAGTTCCTTGAGAGCCCATACTTGTGTTCCTCCACATCCCCAGTGTGAACAGCATGTGGGGACTCTATAGAATTTCAGACCTCAGTCAATCCTACCACTTGTTCTTCTGATCACACTTTGAAACTTGATGAAGTCACTTGCCCTATTTTTTCTTTAAGTGCCAAAATGTTTTCCTTGAATGCATGTTCTAGTATACCAGTTTTTCTGTGCAATTTGTCCATAGTTGTACTTATGGAAGGTACTAATCAGTGTTCAACCATCTTTTCACTGATGACTCCCTTTAGGAAATTTGAGTTTGGGCACACTTAAAATTACACCATAGTTTAACCTACAAAGATATACAAATCCAATATTAAAGGTCAGACAGGAAGCTAAAATGAAAATCATATCAGAAATATAAAGTTTGTGATGGTTTATCAACCCACTCTATAAGGTAGGGCCTTCCATGAGAACAGAAGTCACTCTATATCACAGTGTCTAAACTTTTGACATTGTGATACGTCATCACTGACAAACATGTTGGCTTCATTCATAGATGTCCTAGAATGCATGTAGCCCATGGGCCACAGGTTGGGCATACTTGGAACATATTTAGTAATTTAATGACAAAATATATTGATGTAGCTTACAGAAATTAGAAAGCTACATAAAGTAGAGGGGCAACTCAGATTTAGCTGTAGTGATGACCATTCATAGAGTGAAGGCAAAACAATAGGAAATCTATGTTGCTCAGTACTCAAACTGGAGTTATCCTGAGAAAGTGGAAAGTACAGCAGACCTTAAAAACACTGCATAGAAATGGTGGGGGCTATTTATCCCTGCTAGAGATGGCGATTGAGGAGAGAGATAAGGACAAACACTGTGACTAAACCCTCCTGTCCTCTGGCTTCCCACAGTGCCAGCCCCTGGCTGTAGCCAGCTGAGAGACAGGGTACTCAAGAGTCTGAGCAGCGAAACTAAAAAGACTGCAAGGCATTAGGAGGTCCAGGATCAAAAAAGACATGTAGAGGAAAAAGAAAACTGGAAGAGAGCAGAGTCAAACAAATGAATATGCAGAGTGGCAAAAAGATCAAAAGTTAATTCAATAGCAAATCAAAAGAGAAAATAGAAACAATCAACAAACCTAAGTAAGTTCAGTTCCTAAGTAAACAAACCAAACATGAAGGAGAATAATGTCCAATATCTTGACCAGCTCAGAGAGAAAAGGGCCACTCTAGCTTTGAGTTGCATGCATTTGGAAGACAGTCATTTACTTGCCACCCAGTGCTCATTGAGTAACCACTACATATTGGGCACAGTTCTGAATGATGAGAATTAGGGGAAAGACATGACCAAAATGTTTTTTTAAAAATAAGGCATGGACTTGATTTTATATAATAGGGAAAAACAAGTATCAAATAATCAGCAATGGGAACTATTCAAGAATGTAAAACAAAATGATGAGGTAGAGATTGTGTGCCTCTTAAATCATGACCCTGAGATAAAAAGACAATAGTTAAACTGAAGTACTGATCAGAGCCAGACCTGTGCAGACATAAGCATGGAACTCTCTAGATCCCAACCACAAAAAAAGAACCTTGACTTGTTAGAGAAACTGTAAGAATGCTAATGTGGTGATATCAGTGGGTAGAAAAGAAAGGGAGGGTAAGGTTGATGGAAGCCCATGTACAGGCAGGCATTTGCAAGTCTATCTACAATGCTTACTATCCCCAGTCTGTGAAAATTTACCTTCATTCTAAATGCAGTGCAATTCTCACTGGATGGCAGGTGTGAAGAAGGAAACTAACCTGTCACTTCATCTGTCAGTTTAAAGTTATGGTGCCTCAGCTCTGGCGGGCTGGCTGACTGGGAGATGGGGCCATTACCAGATTCAGAGAACAGAGTTCAGGGAGGCACTGCAAGAATTAGAAGGGAGCTCTGTGTGCAGGAGAAACAAGAAGAAATGAGGGGTAAGAAATGTGTAAGTTATAAGAAGATAAAGTCCATACACCCCCAAGATGGTTGATAATGTCTCCAAGGAAGTGAAAATTATTTGAGGGGGAGCCAGTATATCTTACTGTTTTGAATATGTGAATCAGAGATATATAGTTACAACCTATCAACAAGTAAGATGTTTTACTTTAGTATCACAAATTTGAATTAGAAAACTACTAAAATGTTTTTTGGGGGACAGATGTGATCATGAAAACATTCAGAAACAGCTATCCAAGGAGATGGCGGCACCTTTTCCTGAGATGGCTCACCTGAGCAAAAGCAGAGTAGGGTTCTCCTTTGGAGAAAAGGATTATGGATTCCAGGATGGCCTCTAACTCCCTAGACAGCTGATGATGAACTTCAACTTCAACTCATCCTACTCCACCTCTGGAGTTTTTTGAGATGGAAAATTTGAGGAATCCAGGTGGAGATGCTTAACATGCCCATAAAGGATACTCACATAAGGGTTTCAAGGAGAAATAAATAATTCAGATTCATGAGATGTGAACCAGGTGACAGTTAAGGTTAGGCCACTGAAAATCCACTTAGGAGAATGGGAGGGCCTCTAACAAGTAGAACAGAAACAGGGGAGAGTAAGCAACAAGCATGCGGTGGCAGAATATGTGTGGGATAATGTAAGCATGACTCATGGAAGTCAGGCGAAGTGCTTCAAGGAGGGAGAGGGGCAGGGAGCTTGCTTAACCAGAGTTCAGTTGTCACCACTAGAGAAAAAGAAAAAGAGGGAGAAAATGAGTTGAATGACACAGACATGCAGAGATCAAAGCAGAGAAGTTTGTTCGCTGTGTAACATGAGTATCCATGACATTAACAAAGGCATCTCTCTATGGTAGGAATAAACACCTAATCAAACAGTGAAGGACAGAATGTGAGGAGAGAAGGAAGAAATAACAAAAATGCTTTGGCCATTCTGGACTACTTGTTTTGAATTGGAGCATAGATGGGACTTCATATAGAACAAATGGAGAATTTCAAGTCTTAGAATGGAAGACCCAAGAACAGGTATGTCTCTGTTAAGACTGACTGAGTGGACCTCTCTTTCGTAAGGTTAGGAAAATTTGGAAACATTATGGAAGAGAAGACAGGAAATTTGTAAGAGCCACAGGGTAGAAAGGATTATCCTGTGGCATTCCCCCCATCCCCACTGAGGAGGGCCCTCAGTGGACTTGGGGTGTGGGAAAGGGAATGTAATAGTATAACCTGATGGAAATATTACCAGTACCTGATAGGGTCATAAAGTAAAATTCACAGTCAATTAAAAAATAATAGAGGGGGCTGGAGAGATAGCTTAGCTGTTAACTGCTTGCCTGTGAAGCCTAAGGACCCTGGTTTGAGGCTCGATTCCCCAGGACCCACGTTAGCCAAATGCACAAGGGGGCACACGCGTCTGGAGTTCGTTTTCCATGGGTGGAGGCCCTGGTGTGCCCATTCTCTCTCTGTGTCTCTTTCTCTCAATCTTTCTCTCTCCCTCTTCCTCTCTGTGTCTGTCATTCTCAAACAAATAAATAAAAATAAACAAAAAAAATTTAAAAAGAAGAATGATCTTCATCTTTATAAAATAATAATAGAGGGATTTTTGGGAGAAAAGAGGCAGTGTAAAGAGTAGGGGATAGGGAGATAAGACAGAGATACATGAGGCAACTATGATCTAAATTCATTGTGTACACATGTAAAAATGTTTAAAAAATAGAAGAGAAACTAGCTGGATAGAAGGAACTTAATGGAGGGGACATAAAAGAGGGGAAAATGGGAGGACAGTATGAGGGGACTTATGTTCACATTAAAATTCATGTTATTATATATATGTATATATATATGTGTGTGTGTGTGTGTACATATATATATATGTATTTATTTATATTTAGTATATGTGATATATATATATAATAGAAAGAGAGAGAGAGAGAAAGGGAGAGAGATATTTTTAGTAAAAAGTTGGAAAAATGAATGACTGAGTGGGGAGAGGTCATGGAAGATGTAAGAAAATGAAGGGAAATGCCAGTTACACTGTAGTTATTGGTGAAGGCAAGATATAAAAATAGGTAGCTGCAGTAGGTGGTACAGAAAGATGGTTGGAGACCAAGGGACCAAGGGGAAATCCCCTAAAAGTACACTGAAATCATCGAGCCCATTGTCCTCAGAAGTGGAAGTGGACAAGAAGCCTACGAGCCAGACATTAAGACATTTCCAGCAAATGAAGAAGCAAGCTGGCTTCAGCAAAGTGCAGAGCAAAACCCCGTGTCCTGAAATTCACACAAGCAGTGGTTTTGGCAGAAAAGATTTTTTAAAAAAAATGTTAGTTGGCAAGCAGTTCTCTTCCTGTGCTGAGGTTCTTGGGGTAAAAGAGAAGTAATGTCTCCCATTCTCTCTGGAGGAGACAATTTGTATTTCATAACCAGATTATTAGTGCTGAAGGTCAAGGTAACTCAAAAGCCCTCCAAGTTATTGCAGTACATATAACACTCGTCTGTCCTCACCAGGACATATTCAAGGCTATTGAGACACTAGAAAAGTGACTTTAAGATATCAGCTATGAAACCCATTCTTCACATGTAAGTTGATATAATCAGGACTACCAATAAGACCCCTTCTACACCCCAGTTCTAGGATTCCAGAGAATGCCTCAGATGACCTGAGGGAATAATGTGGCTTACTGCAAATACTCTTCAACAATTTGATCTCTAAATGAACACCACATCTCAGATATAGTGTTTATAGTATACATATCTTTCTGGCTAATTTATGCAACCATGACATATATGGTAAAGCTTCACTAATTCTGAATAATGAGACTAATGCGATTCAGTAACAAAACCAAATTATAGATATTTTGCTAATAAAAAAATTAGTATGATGTTGAGAATATATTAAGATCTGAACTACAAATGGATATATTAAGTTAAATGGTATAAGTTTATGTAAAATTACAGCTAAGTATAGGACTATATAACATGATGATACACCACAAACATGTAAATCCTTAGGCATAAGTGAAATAATTGCTGTAGAAATTAAGGGATCTCTAATTTGTTAACACCTTAATTTGCAAAGCTACTATAATTGAAATTTCACTTAAATATATGACTCTGAAGAATCAAAGGTTAAAACCCCTTGTTTCAATTTTTGCTTGGAAAGCATAAAGTATGCACAATTATTGAAAATCTGATATGAAGAGGATTATACATAATGAAAGACAAGACCACTGTTTTTCTAGGTTTGGCTTGATGATGTTTTAAATGCATTAACACAAAGTTGAGAGATATCAGGTTAAATGAAAGTAGATGATTTATATTGGAGCAGGGATCCTTAAAAATTCAATAATCAGGGCTGGAGGATGGTTCAGCAGCTAAAGGCACTTAAAGCCATATGTACAAATTATTGATGCATGTATCTAGAGTTCTTGGCAGTGACAGAAGGCCCTGACACATCAATACTCCTCTCTCTCTCTCTCTCTCTCTCTCTCTCTCTCTCTCTCTCTCTCTCTCTCTCTCTCAAATAAATAAATAATAACATTTTAAATTTCCTGTGTTGCTGGGGTCAATAATGGCACCCATCCTAGATGGGTAACCAATAGCTCTCTGATTGCCTGAGAGATACACTCAATGGAAAGGAACCATATATGGAACTGGGAACTAAATCAGAATCCCATGGAGACAAAGATAATGGACTTCAATAAGAAGTTCCCACTAGTCCTTGGCCATCAAAATTCACCTAACTTAACATTGTTTATCCCCTTTTAACCTATGCTGGCCTTACTCTCCAATGGAGAATATGTTGTTTTTTTTTTTTGTTTGTTTGTTTTTGTTTTTGTTTTTTTCCCAGACGGCAGTGAGAACTGAGGACAACCAAACTCTTTCAAGACAAGAAAAGATACTGACTCCAGGGTAGCACATCAGCTGAAGTCCAGATGACACCCCAGAGGAATTGGTGAGATGATCAAGAGCGCTTCCATACTGAGCCTGATAACCTGCACCAGGGTGATGGAGATATATGCTGAGGATACTGGAAACACATCAAAGCAGAAATCCAGAAGCTTCTGAGAGCTGAACACTAAAGTAGATTTAAAACATACCCACCAAGGCCCAGGGAATTTTGTGGAAGAGGGAGTAGAACACTGTAAGAGCCACAGAGTGGGATGGAATATCCAGAGGCCTTTCCCCTGACTGACACTGACTGACGGCTGCTGTCCCAACTCATAGCAGACAACCCCAAGGTGAATACCAGCAATCCCACCAAGAAGGGCCCTCAGTGGGATGGGGGCAAGGAGGAAAGAAATTATGGTATCTGTGTCTGTGCAAAGTTTCTAGCTAATAAACTATATATTAATTTAAAAAATCAATCATCAAAGCACAACATTTCAAACTTCAATTCTACTAAAAATCCTTAGGAAACATACAAGAATGCAGAGTCTGACTCATAGTATTCGGTTTGAAATTGAGATTCAGCAGTCCCCAAGTGATACTGACACCAGGCTGCATGGGAAAAAGGACTAATGTGCACACTGACTTTACAAGAGAAAGCAGAATGCACATTACATATCTTTTGTGAGAACAGAGGGAAAATTCATGATCGTTTTATTACAAAAATGGTGTCAAATCATTTACCTTTAAGAAGTAGAATGATCTTTTAACTTTGACCCTGTCTGATTTCTCATCCACATTTCCCTTAAGCACTAAGTAGGAGGCCTCTCATTCTCGGGTAAGAGTGATTTACAGAGAAAGTCAAATAAAGAGTTCCATAGCCCAAATATTCTGATGTTGGCACAGAGTCCCTTTAATTCTTCTCTTATTAAAACAAAAGTTTCCTCTCTGGGTAAATTTATTTCAATTCACTCATGGATGCTGTTGGTTACACAAAATGAGATTGCACAAAACTAGGGTTTCACTGAACACAAAGAAGGCAACTATAGTACTTTCATTTTCTGTGAGCATACTTAATCTGAAGCTGTTAGAAATTTCAGTAAATACTATGATTTTTAAAAAGCAAGAAAAAATAAATAAATAAATCAGTGCTGGGGAGATTGCTCGGTGGCTAAATTACGTGCTTGCTTGCAAAGCTTGTCTGCCTGGGTTCAATTCCCCAGAATCTATGTAAAGCCAGATGCACAAAGCTTTGCATGCATCTGAAATTTGTTTGAGGTGAGAAGAAGATCTGGTATGTCCATAAATTCACACTTTCTCTCCCTCTTTCTCTCTTAAGTATAAGAAGGTTTTTCCAAAGCCGTGTTTTCTCTTTAGATTTACAAACTTAACCACTGAGGTTTAGCAGCTCCAAGATTGTATGTCTCTTAAAGCTCTGTTTTCCAAACCAAGATCTTAGTGGCATTGTGTGCCCATTATTCCACAAGAAAATTTTTGTAGGGCCAAGATCACGATTGCTAGCACTAGCCAAATTTTCTTTGAACATTTAAATAACAATTCAAGCCTTCTTGCCTTAAAGTGTACCCCAGATAGTTCTTACCTTGTGGACTTCTGACTCATTAAAATGCTCATATTAGTGAGTAGAATATCCGTGTAAGATGCATAAATGTCATACGCTTATCTGACATTTTCCTTACTGATTTCTAGCCACTAAAAAAGAATGTGTATGTTGAACTGTTTGAGGATGAGTGATTTCTAGGCTTAATGTCAAATTGTTTCTCCTTGTCCATTCTTGCTCATGATTTGGGTCCACATGAGCCTTTTCTGCCACAAAGATTTAAGAGAACTGCCACATAATCTAGAAAAGCATGTTTGTGGGAGGTGTAATGAAGGCCTGAGATGATAAACTTTCACAGCCTCTGATTATTGTTCACACAAGTTGCTGGACCTCCCCAGTAATCGGTGAAATATGCAGAAGGCAAGCTCTCCAGCTTGAGCCCCTTGTTGCTTATCCCTGGTGAGCTGGCTGGGTGCCCATTCAGGTAATTGCATCCTGTCTGCTCAAATTTCTTTTGCAATTTCAATCAGATATGTTATTCTCCTAAGCGTGACTGCCTAGAATTAGAGTTCAGGATTCCCCTACAGCTGCTAAACAGCTGTTGTGTCCAACCCAAGAAGTGGCTACATTTCAGGAGAGGGTAAAATGATTCCTTGTTAATTCCTTTTGTCATAAGAGAGGCATTGGGAGGAATAATTAATTAATTAAATTTTGTGCAGATTTTCAGATGCAGGTTAAAGTAAAGATAAGAGATAATATTAAGCACTTTATAGGAGATATGCATTGCTTCCATGTGGAATTTGATTCTGGGACTGAAATTCTGCTGTGGGCATGCGATGGTACTTAAACTGTGATTTGTCCTATTTATGTTTAATAGGAAGTTAGCATTTGGTTGAGTTTAGAGTTACTTAACACCGCACTTATTTTCATCACTGTAAATGACACCAATAATGAATCCCACTTAATTCATCCACTTAGAACTGGATGAATACTTGTCAGCCATATTTCCACATTATTAACTACAGAATACAAAGTTGTTGTTTTATATCAGTTTCCCTCAAGTCTTCTGTAATGACATTCTATGCATGGATCTTGCTCATCAAATGTGCTGCATAAAATATTCAAGTCTCAACTCAGGTCATTTTATTGCATCTCATGATACTTTTGTAAGTCAGGATCTCGGGATAGCAGGAAAACTCTTTTGTGCCATGTGATGTTGGCAGGGATGTGTCCCTTGGCTGTCTTCAGCTGGTGATTCATGGGTATGGAGAGTCCAAGACAGCTTTACTTACGAGCACATGCCTGGGCTAAGTTTGGTAAAATCTGAACACAGTGGAGCCCCACTCTATTTAATGTCTAAGCTTTGTATCGTATGTACAGCCAGGGAAGAAATTGCATAGGGACTTGGGACTTTCAACAACCTAAGGCAAGAGCAACAAGTTTTCTAGAACGTTGGATCTGAAAAAAAAAAAAAAAAATCACTTCTCAAACTTTGATTCTACTCATATCCATGAATTTATAGAATTTCACAGTCTATATCATGCATTATTAAAAATCAATCTATTCAATCCATTGAAATATTTTATACATAAACCTTGCATATATTTGTAAGTTACAAATAAAACTATTGATATAAAAGAAACATATAAGGATTATAGACAGAATAATTAAAATTAATTCACAATAAATTCCCAGGTAAATGCTACAGGATTGAAGCACTGTTGGATTTGTGGTGGAATTGCCCACATACTGTCTCCTTGATGTCTTAAAACTTCAGAGGGCTTCAGATATAACAAAACTGGACTCTGCAGGATTAAATCCCTTGCCAAGGTCACATTACTGGTATGTAAGGAGAATGTTACTTTAGGCCAGAATTATTTACTCCTTGGTTATTAAGTAACAATATCTTTTGGGTAACTATATTACACACATTTTTTTATGTGAGGGGGTGTTTTCATATGTTTATGTGTGTTTGGATAGTAATTCAGGGGAATCTCTGACAATATTTATATGTTAATGTCCAGTGTAGCATAAGAAAGGCCTAAACAAGGTAACATGGGGTTGCATTTGTAAATGAAATGGCTACATCTGAGAAAAGCTATGACATACTCTATACCTTAGCAATTAGGAGTAATTGCCTTAACCTGATAAACAGTAGCTGAGCACAATGAGTAAGGATGGACAGCTGTAGATACATAAAAATAGGCTGACATCTGATCTGGGTTTTGTCATGTGGTCACTGCTAATTTTTATTTTATTTTATTTTTTGTTTTGTTTTTATGTATTACTGTTTTTTATTAACAACATCCATGATTATAAACAATATCCCATGGTAATGCCCTTCCTGCCCCACTTTCCCCTTTGAACCTTCACTCTCCATCATATCTCCTCCCCCTCTCAATCAGTCTCTTTTATTTTGATGTCACCATCTTTTCCTCCTATTATGATGGTCTTGTGGAAATAGTGTCAGGCACTGTAAGGTCATGGATATCCAGGCCATTTTGTGTCTGGAGGAGCACATTGTAAGGAGCCCTACCCTACCTTTGGCTCTTACATTCTCTCCACCACCTCTTCCACAATGGACGCTAAGCCTTGGAAGCTGTGATAGCGATATTGCAGTTTTGAGCACTCCTGTCACTTCTTTCCAGCACCATGGTGCCTTCTGAGTCATCCCAAGTTCACTGTCTTCTGAAAATAGAAGATTATCTACCAAAACTGAGAGTAACATTAATATAAGGGCATGAACATTAAGAGAAGTGCTTACTTGGCAGTTTTATGAGCACAGTTTATACATTTAGCCATTACATAATTACATTACACCCCTAGGGATCATGACTACCCCTGTTGCAGGTTTTCAGTATCAGAGATGTATTTCCTCCCATGGAATGGGTCTCCAGTCCAATTAGAGGGCAGTTAGATTCCACCATAACAGATGTGCCACTATTGCACCTGTTGGCTCATTTGGCCTGACTGGCCAAATATAAGGCTTGAAATGTATACTGTTGAGTATGTTCACTGGTGAGTTCCCTTTCTCCCATTGAACTGCTTGCAGAATGACTTCTTTCAGCTTTCTGTTAACAGGCCTACATGGAGGAGGTTATCAGCTCAGTTCCAACAGGATTTTTCAGTAGCCTTGTAGTCCATGTATGTGGAGTCTTCAGCAATAGGATCTTACCATCTATTCCTGATGGTAGACCAAGGGCCTCAGCAATGGCCTATAAGGTTTCGGGGACATCAGGGACCTCCCTGGCCAACAACTCACTGGATGGTATGCCATCCCTGGCACTGAAAATTTTCTAGTAACAATCTACTGTTCCTGAGTGTTCCATTGCCCAAAAAAGGTAGGTTTCCATATGATTTATTTATATCCTCTTAGATTTTGATTAGCCCTCCCTCCACCTTTCCTTTATTCAATCTCTTCCCCTGACCTCACTTTGGGCCTTTTAACCCCGTTAACTTACATATATACAATACCATCCTATTAAGTACACCCCTACCTTCCTTTCTCTTCACTTTATATCTCTTACTGGCCTTTGCTACTAAGTTTTCTTCCTACTCACAAAAAAGTCCATCATCTGTAGCTAGGATCCACATATAAGAGAGAAGGATGAGATTAGCAGGGTAGATAGGGACAGGTTCAATCCAGTAAAGGAGTTGAGTCTTGCCCTTTTAACTCCTTCCAAGAACAATAATGAGCCTATTCTAAAAATCAAAGTTTAAAAAGGAAGTGATCAGCCTGACTCCATTATACACTTGATAATTCTTGACTTTTTTTTTTTGATGGTTTTAAGATTCTAATTAGTGAACTGTCAATTCATACTTAAAATAGTAGCTGACATTCTTCTGAGTCATAAATTAAATATTCACATATATTATCCATTGAATAGTCCAAAGAGCCATAAAAGTTAGAATCACAAGTTAACAAATTACTAAAGATAGACCTGCCATTCAAAATGTTTGGTTAATTTATGAATGAATCTGTCATGTGCAATTCTCCCTCAGTTGTTGGAAATGTTCTCTGAGATACCTCCACTCATAAATATCAAGAATAACTATATATTAAGAAAAATAATAAAATATTAACAATAGTTTCCAATATGTATTATTTTGGTATTCAACATGAATAAATTAAATAATATGACGATATTCATATAAGCTATATATTATTATTGTTTTTAGTTTATACACAAAGAAATGCTTAGAGAGAAAAAACTTAAAAATATATCCTGAGTTTTATACACATCAGAGATATATATGAGTTTCAAGTATAGGCATGATGATTTTTGAGTCTGTGTATATTTAATTCCATTTTTCCAAATCTAGACTCTCTAGTCTTGAGTCCTGAGGTGTAATAAGACAGGATAGTTTTTACTTTAAGGGTCCTCAGTAAGAAAAGATTGATAACAAAGGATAAATTTTAATCATTTTGCATGATCTACTCCTAATAAGGGCATCTGGATATTATATTTAGGATAGAACATGAGGAATGTCTGCACTGCAAAATCATAACACCAAAACTGACTGAATTCTCCCGAGTCTAGCACACCTAATAGCCAAAAGGAAAATTTTAAAACAATAGGTGGAAATTGTCCAAACTCCTTATTCCTAAATGAGGTTCAATTTCTAAATCTCCAAAGGTTTTTGTTTCCTATAGGAGTTAGCTGCCAGGAACAGAGCAAGTTCACCACAGAGCTACACAAGATTTAATGGAGTAATTAAGAAGTGTGCTGAAAATTTGGCCACAGTGTGGTTTAATTTTTGCTGTGCAGATTTTGTGTTGGTGGAAGCAGCTCAGGCAATCCATCACTTTTGCTTAGCAATGCCACTGACAATGTTAGTTCTTGGAATGCAATGCACTGATCTGTAACTCCCAGTACTAGCAGGTGGCTATCATCCACAATGAGCTTTTGATCAGAGAGACCTAAAAGGTTTCCTAAATAAAGACAGATTTCTGTCAGAGTACTTGATGACCCACCAAAGGTTACTGGTAAGACCCTACTGCTAAAGACACCATATGCGGTTGACACATAAAATGGAAGGACATGGCTAGAAGCTGGAAGAGAGTCAGTCTTCAGACAGAGTGTCTAGTGCCAGAAGGTGCTACATGGGTGACTGGGGGAAAATGACCAATATCTGCCCAAGCAACTCATGGTCTAACCTACTTAGCAGCAAATAACCTGTCATGATGCTCACACAAGTGCAATAGTGGTGCACAGCCATGGTGGGAAACCAAAGGCTCTTGATTTGGCTAACTGATCCACTCAGTGGAATGTGATCCATTGCTGGAGCTTGGAAACAAGTCAGAACCATATCCAAAGATGAGCCCACTCTCCATTATCAAGCTACCACCAACCATGGGCTACAAGAGGGCCTACACCTATTAAATTCTCTATAAAAAAAATAAGGTTTATCCCATTTGTCTGGTGCTAACTTTACACTCTGTTGGAGAAATTGCTTCTCTTTTTCAGATAGATGCAGATCCTAAGGAGAAAACCATCCCATCATACCGCAAAAGGGCCCCAGCTGAAATTAAGAATAATTGGCAAAACAAGCAAGGGTGCTGTTTATTTTTCGTTGTTGTAGTTGCTTTTGTGTGTGTGTGTGTGTGTGTGTGTGAACCTGGTACCAGCACAAGGATGAAGGAGATAGACACAGAGAACAATCAACTCCTACCAAATCAGATATCCAGAGACACAGAAGCTCCCAACACCTCATCACTGAAGCAGACCAAAAATGAACCCAACATGGCTCAGGGAAATTTTGTGGAAGAGGGAGCAGAAAGCATGTCAGAGCCACACGTTCGCTCATGATACACCGAGACATTTCTCCTACCCATAACTGTGGGTTAACTCCACAATGCATGACCCATATACCCCAAGAAGGAGGGGCCAGGAGGAGGGGCTCAGACATGGATGAGCCTAACAATGGTACCAACTTGACTGTATTCACTGAGTATGAACCTAATTAATAAAAAATAAATTAATTTTTGAAAAGAGAGACAATGGTACCAAGTCAGTTGCCAGAGTTTGACAGCAATCTATGGAGGCATGTGAGACAACAACTATGCCTAGCCTTCTCCGACAACCCTTAGGAGCAGATGGCAGGGTGGGGGGAGGGGGATGGGCTGTGATTTTCCCCAGTCCTTCCAGAGTTTACATGGATTTTTCCCCACTTTGGCTTATTCTTTCTGCATTTATATATAGGCTTGCGTTCATAAGGAAACCATATATCATACTATTAACAAGATGTGAAAAATGGTGTCTTTAGAGTATGTGAATGCTATGAGTGAAACAGACCATCTTTTCAATGGTGAAGAGCCTTTTATCTTTCCTTTTCTATAAACTATCTGCCCATTCTATTAAGTAAAGACCTAAAAAGTATTGTGGTAAGACAGGAAATGTTTAACATTATGCTGTGGGATTATAAATTGTGTAGTTCTATCTAGTAAATGTATACAATTTCTAGTAAAAAAAAATCATTAAGTTCAATTCACAACAATTACATTCCTATATAGTTTTCTGACACATACACTATCATTTGAGCAATATAGCATACCTATAAGATCTTCATTATAAAACCTTGGGGAAAAGTAATACAAAGCAACATGACTTATAGCTACGAAGTTTGCCATCAATAGACTGGACAAAATGAAAACATATGTGGTAACATTTTTTGATTTTTATCATTAGACAACAGAAAGAACAAAATTGTGATATTTGAGAGAACTGAAATTAAAGAGTGTGGCATGTGGTTGCTTTATTGATCAACTACATATTGGTTCAGAAGAGAGCAAAATTGACTCTCACCATAGGAAAAATTCAAAGTAAGTCAGGGACCTAGGACTATAAAACTAGAATGAAGTACAGGTCAACTATTTTTGCAAACATGAGATAGTGATTTTTAACAACACCAAGGCAAAAACAAAAAAAAGTGATAGTTTTAATCTTATCAAAATTGATATCCTTTTATCTTTGGAAAGCATGGTGGTAGATAGAATTATAACCTTCCCCATGTCTAAAAGATCCCATGTCCCCATCCCCTGAACGATTGTATGCATGTTACCTTATGTAATAAAAGGGACCTTGGGCTATAATTTAGGTGACTTATAAACTGATCTTAAAGTAGGCAGGCTATCATATAAGTAGAATCAATGTAATCACATAAGTCCTTAAATTTCAGAAGGAAAACAGATAGGGAAGTAGGAGAGATATGAAAGACCTAAGGATTTAACATTGCTGGTCAGAATGTTGAAGGCCAGTGTATCTAATAAACATCCCAAATGAGCATGGAAGCACAGTTTGCAGAAGGGAACTCAGCCCTGCTGACATTTTGACTGTGTTCTTGTGATAACCTAAGCAGGCCACCCAGCTTTGTGATGACAGCCTTCCAGCCTGTAGACCTGAGAAGTGACAAATGGTTGTTTTAATTGATTTACTTCATGGAAATATATCGCACAGTGATACAAAAGTAATATAGGTTCAATTAAGAAAAAAAAAGTAAAGCCATATTCCAAAAGGAAATGTTTGTAACTTTGGTATGATAAAGAAATTTTATTAAAAACACAGTAAGAACTTTTACATTAAAATAATAAGACAACTTAGTTTCAAATTTGGTCAAAAGGTCAAACAAACAGTTCACAAAAATAGATATTCACAAGTAAAATATAACCATGAAAAGATATATGCTCAAAAATAATCTTTAATTTAAAACATAATGAGATGTTTGCAAACCCCTAAGAAAGCAATTTAAAAGACAAATCAAGGTCCTTGTCCCCTTCTTCCTTTGCATGGGCAAGAGTTTCTTCATATTCTTTCCTCTTTCCTTGTCTTAATCTAATAAAGTCTTCCTAAAATTTAAAAAATAAATACATGGTGACTTCTGGTCAAGATGGTTTCTACCTAACCACGCTTGATTTTCCAGAGTAATAATATGCAAGATTTGTGGGGTTCTGGTTCAGAAGGTTCTAGCAGACCTCCAGTGGGATGGCACAGAGGAGTAATGGTATGTAACCTTCTAATTATCACATAATCCAGAAGCCCACTAGAACCCCAGACCCTTCAATACCTGTCCCAGCCACCTGACCAAGCAATTGGCAAAACTTGCAGGACATCAACAAAAGACCAACAATTGTGTGAATGCTTTCCTTGCTAGGTGGGACCAAATAGAAAAAAAAAAAGAGAGAGAGAGAGATACTTCAAAAGAGATTTAAATGTTCTGAAGGAAAGAAAAACATCAGAGGACCTCAATAATAAGCTGGCTAAAGTCAATGAAAACAAAGATAAATGCAAGGATGAATTCAAAGAAGCATTAAGATAATCAGAAAATGACCTGAAAAGGGAACTTGACAGAGGGAGGTATACTGTACAGAAAAAGGCAATAGAAAATACAACCCAAAATTTTAAAAGTTCAAATCTCTCTAGAATCCCTCAAGAACAGAGACAGTCATGTGGAGGACAAGACCTCAGAACTGGAACACAAGGCAGAAGAAACAGTTCACAAGTCCAAAATCTTGAATAAGTTCAAAAATTTTAGTGAATATCCCAACATTTGGATCATTGGTTTACCAGAAGGGGAAGAAATTCCGACCAAAGGCATGGAAATCTTACTCAACATTATCTAAGAGAACTTTCCAAAATCTCAAAAAACATTCACATAAAGACACAAAAAGTTAACAAAACTGCAAACAGACTGGACCAAAGGAGAAACTCTTCAACACATATTATCATTGAGACTCTAAACAATGAAAACACAGAGAAAGTCCTAAAAGCAGCAAACAAGAAATAACACATTACATATAATGGGAACCCCATCAGAATTGCCTCAGACTTCTCAATGGAAAACCCAAAAGCCAGAAAGGCCTGTAATGGAACACTGCAAAGTCTAAGAACCTTTGGCTTCCAACCCAAACTACCATACCCAGCAAAAATATCCCTCATAATAGATAAAAGTCAGTTATACAACTATATGAACACAAAGCCAAAAGAGTTATCCAGGGAATTCTCCCCAAAGAAGCATCAAACAACCAATTGCACAGTTCATATCTCAACATAATAAAGGCTATATATAAAGCACCTAAAGCCTGAATAATATTTAATGGGGAAAGACTCAATGAGTTACCATTGAGATAAGGAACAAGATGGGGGTGCCCACTCTTTCCTCTATTCTTCAACATAGTACTAGAAGTCCTAGCTCAAGCAATAAGACAGGAAAAAGAAATTAAATGAGTGCAAATTGGAAAGGAAGAAGTCAAGTTAGTCCTATTTGCAGGAGACATGATCCTATATATAAATGACCCAAGTGTCTCAATCCCAAAACTCCTGAAGGTGATTAATTCCTTCAGCAATATAGCAGGATACAAAATCAATGCACAAAAATCAGTAGCCTTTCTATATGCAAAGGACAAATACAAGAGAAAAAAATCAGTGAGGTTGTCCCATTTTTGATAGCAACAACAACAACAACAAAATACCTTGCAATAACACTAACCAAAGATGTGAAATTCCTTTATAATGAAAACATTAAAAAAAACTCAAGAAAGAAATCAAAAGGACTTGAAAAGAAAGAAAGACCCAAGTTTCTGGATAGGAAGAATCAATATTGTGAAACATAAAAACCACTCAAGAAAGAAACTGAGGATGACTTGAGAAGATGGAAAGACTTTCCATGCTCCTGGATAGGAAGAATTAACATTGTGAAAATGACAATGCTACCAAAGGCAATATAAAAATTTAGTGCAATACCAATAAAAATCGCAGCATGATTGTTCATAAAGAGAGAAAAAAAATGATCTCAAAATTCATATGGAATGCCAGCAGACCTCGGATAGCTAAGCATACCCTCAGCTAAAGAAACACCTCTGGAGGCATCACTATACCTGATCTAAAGCTGTATTATAAAGCCATAGGGGGGGGAAAAAAAAACAGCATTGTACTGGCATAAAAACAGGAATATAGACCAATGGCATAGAATTGAGGATTTGGATTTTAGGTCAAGTAACTACAGCTACTTGATCTTCAACAAATGCTCCAATAACTCAGACTAGAGAAAAAAGAGCATCTTCAACAAATGGTGCTGGACAAACTGGATAACCATATGCAGGAAAATGAAACTATACCCAAACATCTTGCCATGCACAAAAAATCAAGTCCAGAAGAATCAAATATCTCAAGATAAGACCTGAAACTCTTATATACTACTGGAAGAAAAAAATAGGAGGAGCTGTCCATGATATAGGAGTGGGGAAAGACTTCCTGAACAAAACCCCACTAGTTCAGGAACTTAAAAAAAATCACTCAGCCAATGGGATCTCATGAAGCTGAAAAGTTTTGTCACAGACAATCATACCATAAGTATAACCAATAGATTACCCACAGAATGGGGGACAATTTCTGCTGGCTATATAACTCACAGAGGCCTAATTTCTAGAATCTACAAAAAATTCAAAAACCAAACCAATTAAAAAAAAAATCAAACATCCTACTCACAAAGTAAGGAAGAGAACTACATAAGTTGCTCTCAGAGGAAGAAATACAAATGCCAAATGCACACTTAAGAATAAGTAGGAAGAAAACTCAGTAGCAAAGGCAAGTAAGCTATAAAAGAGATATAAAGGGAAGAGAAGGAAGGGAGGGGGTACTTAATAGGATGGTATTGTATATATGTAAGTAGAAAAACAGATTAACAGGGGTGAAAAGGCCCAAAGTGAGGTCAGGGGAAGTGAGTAAAGGAAAGGTGGAGGGAGGGCTAATCAAAATCTAAGAGGATATAAATAAATCATATGGAAACCTACCTTTTTTGGGCAATGGAACACTCAGGAACAGTAGATTGTTACTAGAAAATGTTCAGTGCCAGGGATGGGATACCTTCCAGTGAGTTGTTGGCCATGGAGTTCCCTGATGCCCCCAAACCTTATTGGCCATTGCTGAGGCCCTTGGTTTCCCACCAGGAATAGATGGTAAGACCCTATTGCTGAAGACTCCAGATACTTTGGCTACAAGGCCACTAAGAAATCCTGTTAGAACTGAGCTGATAACCTCCTCCATGTAGACCAGCTGAAAGAAAGCTGGAAGAAGCCATTCTACATGCAGTTCCAGTGAAGATACTGAACAGTAGACATTGTAAGCCTTATGTTTGGCCAGACAGGCCAAATGACCCAATGAGTGCAATATTAGCATGTCTGTCATGGTGAAAACCAACTGCCATCTAACTGGACTGGAGGCCCACTCCCTGGGAGGGAGTACATCTCTGATACTGTAAACCTATAACAAGGGTAGTCATGAGCCCTAGGCATGTAATATCTGCTGATATCTGGCTAAATGTATATACTATGCTTATCAAACTGCTGAGAAAGCACTTCTCTTAATGTTTATGCCCTTATATTAATGCTACTCTCAGTTTTGGTAGATAATCTCTTTTCAGAAGGCAGTGACCTTGGGATTATTCAGAAGGCATAATGGTGCTGGAAAGAAGTGACAGGAGTGTTCAATACTGCAATATCTCTGTCACACCTTCCAAGGCTCAGGGTCTATTGCAGAAGATGTGGTGGAAAGAATGTAAGAGCCAAAGGAAGAATAGGACTCCTTACAACATGCTCCTCCAGATACAAAATGGCCTGGATATCCATGACCTCACAGTGCCTGACACTACCTACACAAGACCATGTAATAGGAGGAAAAGATGATGACATCAAAATAAAAGAGAGACTGATAGTGAGGGGGAGGAGATATGATGGAGAATGGAGTTTCAAAGGGGAAAGTGGGGGGAGGGAGGGTACTAACATGGGATATTGTATCAGACAGGTTCACTGAGGTGAACTTCCAGACCAGGCACAGTTATGGAGGAAGGGATATTTATTGAAGCTTACAGATCCAGGGGAAGTTCCATAATGGCAGAAGAAATTGACCTGCTTTTACAGGACCAAGCATAGAGAGAGAAGCACAAGCGTAAAGGCCACACAGCACAGCATGCTTCAGCAACTCCAGCTAGGTACACTTTCCATATCTTTACATTGAAATCTGAAACCTACCACCACACCTAAAGATCCACCCAGTGATATTGCCTCCAGCCAGCTGGCTACAGAATGCAAACTATAAAAAATCAAGAACTGAATATATTGGGGGCCATCTATTCTATTCAAACCACCACAGTTTTTTTTTTAATAATCATGGAATTTGTTAATAAAAAATAAATAAGTTCAACATCACTAAACAGCAGAGAAATGCAAAATAAAAAAAATCCTGTGAGATTCCACCTTACCCCAGTAAAGATAGTAAATATTAAAAAATGACATGAATACAAATGTTGGTGAGGATGTGGAAAAATAGAAACATTCATTCACTGTTGGTGGGAAGGTATGATGATACAACAACTATGGAAAGTAATATGCGGAGGCCTACAAAGGCTGGCCTATTATAGAGTTACCAACAGACCCAGTTATTCCCTCAATGGGGATTTACCCTAAAAGGTCCATGCCTCAGTTCACAGATAATTGCTCAACCATGTTCATAGCTGTTCAATTCATAATAGCTATGAACTGGAATCAACCCATGTGTCCATCGCTGGACACATGGGTAGATGTGGTATATTTACATGATAAGATTCTACTCATCAGTTAGAAAAATATGACACAATGACATTTTCAGAAAAAAAAATGGTCAAACTTGGAACAGATCATACTCAGTGAACTCACACAATCACAGAAAGTCAATTGTCACATGATCTCACTCACTTGAAGTTCCTAACCTGTGTCAGCCCAAGATGCTGACATACTTTATAGGAATCTCAAGGCTGAGACAATAGGGAGGGTAGGGCTTAAGGGAAGGGTAAGGGTGTGGGAGAAGCACAAAACTGACCCCAAACGGAACTGGTTCCATAGAATCCTTTATCCTGGAAGATAGACTAAAAGGTTGAACCATAAACAGGACCTTTGGGGGAGCTCCTGAATAGAAGGGCCCTGGAGAGGGTGAGAAGACGCTTCACCTTACATTTCTCTTGTTTGTTTGTTTGTTTGTTTGTTTGTTTCTTCCTTTTTCCTTTTTTTCTATTTTTCTTCTTTCTTTTCCCTTGGTGCTGGTCTGTTACAACCAGGACCAAGATGTCCTTAACACCCACAATGAGCTGGTGATGAGAAAGACTTACAATGTTTCCCAAAACATGAAAGACTTCTGTCAGAGCACTCGATTGCTGCTGAAGACACTATATGCTATTGGTATGGAGCATGGAGAGACCTGGCTGGAATCTGGAAGAGAGCCAGTCCTCAGAGAGTTAGGCCATCTAGTGCTGGAAGGCATTATATGAGCTACGTGGGGAAAGTGGCAAATATCTGTCTGAGCAATTTGAGGCCTAAGCTACTTGGAAGCTAATAACTTGATGTGATGCTCACACAAGTGCAATAGTTGCACACAACCATGGTGGGCAAACGAGTGCTCTTAGATTGGCTAACAGATCCACTCAGTGGAAAGGACCCATATCTGGAACTGGGAACAAGTCAGAATCATATCCAGATAATGAATTTGCTTTCCAATATCAAGCTTCCACAAATCTTGGGCTAAAAAAGGGTCTACACCATTAAATTCTCTCTAAACTAATGATGGTTATCCTATTTAACCTGTGCTGATTTCATTCTCACTGGAGAATCTGCTTCTCTTTTACAAATGGAAGTGGGACCTGAGGGGAGAAATGACCCATCACTCTTCACCAGGGCACCAGCTGAAACCATGGAGGAACAGAGAAGATGAGCAAGAGTGCTGCTTTCTCAATGCAGCTGATATCAGCACAAGGGTGAAGGAGATATACAATTAGGACATGCAACACCTACAGGCCAGAGAACCAGAGGCTCCTAAGAGCCCATCACTGAAGTAATTTTAAAATGCACTCAACATGGCTCAGGGTATTTCATGGAAGAGGGGCAGAAAGATTGTTAGAGCCACAAGCTGGAACATTATGTACAGAGATATTACCTCTTCCCCATAATTGATTGCTGTCCCCCCAGTGCATGATCCACAGTCCTCATTTAAATAACTTACATCCCCAACAAGGAGGGTCCCTTTGTATTGGGGGTGGGATGACAGAAAGGATGGTAAAAACATGTGCTGTATACATACTTAGTATATCCCTAACTAATAAAATTTAATAAAATCAAATACACAAACACACACACATATACATACTCAGACACACACGTGTGTGTGTGTGTGTGTGTGTGTATGTATGGGACTAGCCATATTAGGAATTAGATAATTAGAGATCAAAGGGCTAGAGAAATGGCTTAGCAGTTAAGGTGCTTGCCTGCAAATCCAAAGGACCACAGTTCAATTCCCCATGACCCATGTAAGCCAGATTCTCAGGGTTTTACATGCATCTGGAGTTCATTTACAGTGGCTGGAGGCCCTGGCATGCCCATTCCCTCTCTCTTTCTCTCTCTCTCTCTCTCTCTCTCTGCCTATCTCTTTCTCTATCTGCCAAATAAATAAATAAAAAGATAAATAAGGGCTGGCGAGATGGGTTAGTGGTTAAGAGTTTGCCTGTGAAGCCTAAGGATCCCGGTTCAAGGCTCAATTCCCCAGGACCCACATTAGCCAGATGCACAAGGGGGAATACACATCTGGAGTTCGTTTGCAGTGGCTGGAGGCTGTGGCATGCCCATTCTCTCCCTCTCTCTCTCTCTCTCTCTCTCTCTCTCTCTCTCTCTCTCTCTCTGTCGCTCCCAACTAAATAAATAAAAATGAACAAAAAATTTAAAAAGATAAATAAATAAAATATTAAAGAATTAGAGATCAAGGTGAATTATATACACTGCTAAAAGGGAAATGGAAAAGTCTACTTGGAAAAATAAACAGCAGTTTATTACAAGGGTAAACTTATCAATACTATGTTACCCTGAAAGACATTCCTAGGTATTTACTCAAGACACTTGAAAACATTTGTATTCTTAAAGAACAGTCCATGTACACTTATGGTAAATTTGTGAAACAAATTTGTGAAACAAAAATTACATATTAATTGAAAGCAGAAAGAAATAAGAAATAATATACATATTATATATATTATATATATGTGTGTAAATATTATTAATCCCATATATACTCTCTCTCTCTCCATATATATATATATATATATATATATATATATATATATATATATAGGCTTGTGTGTGTGTGTGTGTGTGTGTGTGTGTGTGTGTGTGTGGTGTGTGTATGATATCAGTGTAATGGAAACCACAGAATATAACTCAGAAATAAAGTATGCAATAAAACATTTAATTCTCAAACCATAATGCTACCTCTAGTGACCTATACAAAACTAATGCATACTATGTTTGCACATATGTAAATTTACATGTAATACATATAAAGCTATAGTGACAGAAGTGAATTAATGATTAACTAGAGACAGTATTGAGAGGAGATAAAGTGAAAATGGGCAGAAGAAATCTCATGGTGGAAATATTGATGATCTTATTTGTAATGATTTCATAGCTGTAGTCACAGGTAAAAACTGATCAAACTGTACACCATGCAGATGCGTAGTTCATTGTATTTCAATTATGCCTCTAAACAGTAGTTTAAACAATTCTGTGCCCACAAAGCACAACTTTTGGTGCAGTGGCCTGGATGTGGGCCGACAGTTGGAATTCTCAGATGACATGATCATCGTAAGAGCAGAAGTACAGTGAAAACCCTGAAAAATTCCAGGTTTGAATGCCTGAGGGAGGGCAACTTAGGGGAAAAAGAAACTTTCTCTGCTCTGATTTCAGAGAATGGTTTTGCTGTGGATCACAATAGCAGTTCACCATGTCATGAATCATGGAGCTGTAATTATTTTCCCAGCACTCAACCCTCCAAAGCCAAAGGGTCTTCTCAGTTCCTTAAGATTTTAGAAGTCTTCCTGATGGATTTGCTTTTGTCAGCAACTGAAATTAAGATTGTTTCTGGTAGCTAATAGGATTAGCTTCACACACCACACACACACACACATTCCCCTTGGTTTAAAGAGAAAGCAAATCCCCAGAAGATTTTTTTAGCAAACATCAGTCACATTACCGCATCTAGAACAGAAGGAAATTTGTTGTAATTACTTTTTGAAGGTTTTTTTTTTTTTTTTTTTAAATCCCATGATCTATTCAGAGGTCCTTCAATCTGGGGTTTCTGCCTTGTAGTGCAGCTTTCCAAGCCTAGGGGTCTCAGTAAAGCCTCTCTGGTGATGGCTGGGCACACATCCAGGAAGTGCCAAAGGAAGAAGCAAATCTGTCTCTCCCTGATAGAGGCACCCAAGCACTGCTGTGCAGACTGGCCTCCTTCCCCACGGCAACGTGCCTCGGCTCTGGCCTAGACCTCAGCCAGCTGCACGGGTTTTGCCCTGCCCTCTGCTAAGGGAATCTGTGCCACTTTGAAGTACAAAAAGGAATTTAATTTCCTCTGTCACTGACAGCTAGAGCAGCAGGCACTTCCAATAAAGACCCTTTTATGACATCATTTCTGCTAGCCTAAGACATTGTCCTTACATTCTCCAGAAAAAAAAAAAATGCATCTCAATATGCCAGTTAACCTCTCAGTATTTAAATTTGCTAGTTATTTATTCATTTATATAATAAGTGGATAATTCACACCTGAAATATACGTTACTCATTGGTAGAAATCAAGTCTAGGAACCAGGAGAATTTTCTTTGCCCTATGTCATTAACAGTATAAACTGTCTTTTTTGAATGACTATTAAACCTGAGCTACATTACAAACATCATTCTCTTTCCTCATAATGCAAGTTGCCTTTAGAACAAGCATCTTATTGCTATCAAAATAAAAATTAAATGATTCACCCAAGCCCACCAAAATAATAATTACTCAAGCTAGAACTTAAATACAGACAGGACTGTTTCTCACTTAAGATCTTTCTACTTTGTCAGGCACGTAAATAGACAATGCAACCTACTTCAGTGGTTTTAATATAGTGATAAATCTCTATATTTTTACACTTTAGCAAACATGCTGACATCTATTGCCTCTAGCACACTGTGTAGAGAATTATCTGCAGAGGCCTTTGGTGGATTTCCAGTCTAGTTTTGGGTACTTAGCATTTAGGTCCAAAAATCAATGTTGTTTATCATCATAAACTAATTTCTTAAATGCCAAGGACCCTGATCTATAAGAATTTAAATTCATTATTCTTTCTTTAAAATTCACTATACTCTTTCCCAGACTCTTCAATGCTGGGATTATCAGCATGTTCTTTTATGCCAGGATCTGAATTCAAGACAAAGTCACTCCTGACAAAAAGTAGTCGAATATTTGGTAGTGTTTTATGCACCTCATACTATTTATTGAGTACTAGTTGCTAGCATGGTTCTAGTTGTAAAAATAAGACAATAGGATTCTCCAGTTTCCACTTAGCATGGCAATCACCTGGTTGGTGCTGATTCAGATTGCAGGCTGAGAGGAAGATGCAGAGGGAGTTTGAGGTGTCATTTATAGACTAAAAATGACGATACTCTCAGTGAGCTGGAGTTGGCTCTCACCATCTACCAGGACCAATTGTGAAATTTTGTGAACTGGTAGATGTCAAGGTGGTAGCTGAAAATTTAGAGATTAAGCAACACATCACTGGGTAGAGAAAGACAGGACTACATGTTCAAATGAGTAGAAAGAGTGTCCATCTAAGATTCTAAAGCCTGAACTCCTGTTTAGGTGTTGTTACATTACAAATGGTAGTAAATATCCTGGGATGGTTATGATAGGCTCGGGGAGAATGCAAAAAGCAAGAGACTAGGCTGAAATAGCTTAGCTGGTAAAGTGCCTGCCTCACAGGCATAGGGTTCTGAGTTCGATCCCCAGTGCACACATAAAACCCAAGCATGATGCTGTGGAGGTCGAGATAGACAGATCCAGGGACATCACTGGGAAGCCACTCTAGCCTAATTTGTGAGTGTCAGACCAATGAGTCAAAGGAGCTGTGTATTAACGCTTAAAGTTGTTCTCTGATACCCACATGCATGCATATGTGCACATGCATCTGCACTCACATATACTCACACACGAATGAACATGCAGACATATTTAAACACATGCACACATGAACACACAAAGCAGAAGATTATGAGGAGAGCTTTATAGAAAGAAAAATCACTGATGCTAAATAAATGTTCAAAGATAAAAGGAAGTCCAGTGTAGCTGGGGAGATGATATGCTGGACAAAACCCTTATCACAAATGTGTGAGGAAGGGAGCTCAGATCCCCAGCCCTTACATATTTTCTTTTTTCTTTTTAATTTTTTATTTATTTATTTGAGAGTGACAGACACAGAGAGAAAGACAGATAGAGGGAGAGAGAGAGAACAGGCACGCCAGGGCTTCCAGCCTCTGCAAACGAACTCCAGATGCGTGCGCCCCCTTGTGCATCTGGCTAACGTGGGACCTGGGGAACCGAGCCTCGAACCGGGGTCCTTAGGCATCACAGGCAAGCGCTTAACCGCTACGCCACCTCTCCAGCCCAATATTTTCTTGATAGGCAAGGTAGCCTGCATATAATCCCAGCTAGCTAGAGAAGCTGGAGTGGTGAGCTCTAGGCTCCTCCCTAAGAAAAGTGGAGAGTCATCAAGAAAGGTATTCAAATTGTTTTTCTTGAATTCTGTCACCATTCCTACCCCCTCCCTCTCATTCCCTAAATATACCCACCCTGTATTTTCCTTCCTTTTGTTTACATGTCACATGTAACTTATAAATATTTTCAGGTGCTAGGTTCTCAGCCTGATGATAGCCTTTGTTGGCCTATCAAGTCTGTATCATGTGAGCCAACCTAATAAATACATTTAAATTACAACAAAACGAAAGACATACACTGGCAGACTTTGGCCTCCATACAAATGTGCCTCCATGCATACAACACACACACACACACACACACACACACACACACACGCACACACACCATCCATACATAAATGTACAGAATAAAAGATCTGAGGTTTGAATGAAAAAATTTTATATATATATATATATATATATATATATATATATATATATATATATATATATCAGGAGGAAGTTTAATGAGAACAATGAGAAATTTTCAAAAAGAAGGTTTTTTTTTACATGCTATGCAATTTTTTTAAAAAAGTTATTGTCTTAAAAGTAGAAACTGTCAGAGAAATTCTGTGTCTAGAGTGGGACAAATCATTAACAACCTTGGACAAAGCATTTTCCAAGAGTGGTGTGGAATGAAGTTGATGGCAAAAGGTGGAGAATGGTGGAAGTAAGGTGTAGTTGTGATGGGAATTAGACCAGGGAGCTATCGTCTGAGGACTGGGAGTTTCTGTTCTGGGAAGACGGAGCTGCATATTCGTTTCTTTTTCAAGGTTCCCCTTGTGGATTCCAACTTTATTTTTACAGGCAGGATATCTGCTTTTGTTAACACATTTCTTTCTCACATGGGAGATGAAGAAGGCAACAGCTTAGCTCTGCTGAGCATCCCCATTCTCCTGAGACTGATAGAGCCCAAACCATGGAACCTGGACGCTCAACTGCTTATCGTGTAGGCTAGGCTTTTCTACAGATGGCTAATTTCATTTCCCACATGTTGAGTCATGCCTAGGTTTCTTCTCAGAGATTAATCTAAATTTCATGGTTTGGGAGTGCTTTGCTCTTAGCCTCTGAACATATGCTCTAAGAGGAAAGTTTTCTCTGCTTGTTCTTCATTCATAAAAGATCCATACAGCGTGTGGGAGACGGGTTGGAAGCAAAGAGTACACAGCTTACATTCTCTGTTTGCCTAAGGCCATCCCTTCTATTTCAAAGAAGATCCTTTACCTACATACATGCTAAAAGGGAATAGCTAAGCTCTCTCTCCAGTGACATTCCACTCTGCAGAGCTCAGATGCCTGGGATGAGGATAGACAACCATGTCAGAGAGGGTCATTTCCACATCTGAGCAGTGCCAGTGACTTCTTGGCTCACAAAGAAAAACAGGGCTGGGGAGATGGCTCAGAGGATAAAATGCTCACCATGCAAGCATGAGTACCTGAGTTAAGATCCCCAGAACCCACGTAAAGCCAGATATAGTTCTGTCAGTATTTATAATAACAGTGTGTCTACTGTGAGATGGGAGGCAGAAATAAGAGAATCCTCTGGAAACACATAGGTCAGTTAGCCTAACTAACATAACAGTGAATAATGACAAGTTGGGAGATGAGGATTGACAACCAAGTTTGACCTCTGACCTCCATACAAAGATGCCCAAACATCTGAAAACACACACACACACACACACACACACACACACACACACACACACACGAGAAGAAAATTTGAGACACTCAAATCTTCTGTCTCTTAAACTTCTTAATAGTTCCACTAGTTGTGATTGTCACAGAGTTGTGGGCTGGAAAGGCAGCAAAACTACAGAGGAAATTGGTCAGGAAGGCAGGAAGTCAAAGAGGGAGATTAACCACAAAGTCTTGAGAAGCTTTTGAAGTTACAACTAATACTCTCAGGACTTTAATTTTGACACTGGGAAGGTGAGAGTCTCATTCTTGTTACAACAGAAGAACTCTAATTAACACAGACATGATTTTACCCAAGAAAATGTCTCTTCGTGATTGTAATTGAAGGCCTTCTACCAACATTTAGTATATACCTACACTGTACAATATGTGTTGAGAATAGGGCCCTATCTTCCCTGTTCTCAAATAGATTTTTTAAAAATTTTTTATTTATTTATTTGAGAGCGACAGACACAGAGAGAAAGACAGATAGAGGGAGAGAGAGAGAATGGGCACGTCAGGGCTTCCAGCCTCTGCAAATGAACTCCAGACGCGTGCGCCCCCTTGTGCATCTGGCTAATGTGGGACCTGGGGAACCGAGCCTCGAACCGGGGTCCTTAGGCTTCACAGGCAAGCACTTAACCGCTAAGCCATCTCTCCAGCCCCTCAAATAGATTTGAACTAAAAAAAATGGGAAAGAAAATACTTTTTGGTAAGAGGATTCAGTGGAAAAATGGGGAGATTGGGGATAAAAATTAAAATTAGAACCAGTGAAGGCACACCTTGAGATTGGAGAATTTATTAAATTTTTTTTTCACAGTAACCCTCTCTCTGCTGGGACAAAACACCTGGCCTAAATCACCTTATGGAAGGAAAGGATATATTTCATTTTTGAAAGGAACTTTCTCTGATCACCCTCATAATAGCTATGAAAATTTGGAAAGTTCTATTGCAAAGAATAAAATTAAAAGTAATGAGTGTATGGATGATTCCTCTATGCTCTCATTCATTCAACATTAAAATATCAGGTGACAACTTTTTTACACACATGTAATATGGCATATGTGTGTGAGAAAAATATATCTCAAGGTATATTAAACTATATAAAACACATTAAAACAAAGAAAAGGAAGGAAATGAAGGAAGGATATCTATAGGACTTATAGACATAGCTGGAAATAGTAAGCTGATTCTATTTAATTTTTAATAAATGAATAGCATCATATATCAATATGTTAATGTTTTCTGTGGCAGAGATGTTGGAAAGCTTTGGTTAACATGCATATCTTATTTTGTGGCTCATAACCCCTCCCACCAAGCAAAGCCTCCATAAAGCAACTTATGGAGTAATGGAAACACAGAGTTAAATAATGAAGAAGCTGTGGGAGAGAGAGCAGCACAGACTTTTAAAGTATTCACTTAGTGTTGGCTCAAGGGAGAAAGGAGGCAAAAAAATATGTATTCTTTCCATTCATACAACAGATGCTTTCATGAAATAAGCACTTTCAAGAAAGCTCAGCTTGTGTAGGTCATAATTCTTGTTGAATTTGGGTCTTAACGTCTCAGAAGAAGATTCCTAAAGAAAAGAAAGCTATCTATTATGTGACAGGCCATGGCATTGTAGTCTTGGGGAGCGCTACCATGTTGTATATTTCATGGGGCACGAGAAATCTCACCTTCTTTCCATCTCCCAGAAGACCCTGCTCTGGTTTAGCACTGGACAAGGGCACCTAGTTGATAGCATTAAGGAACAACTTCCCCTGATTCTTCAGATGGAAGTGGTAGTCAACCTATATATTGTAAATCAACAAACTTTAAAACACAAGGATGAGAATGAAATTCTTGTTTTGTAGTCTGACCACCATGGGATAGTGTCTTAGGTTAGGTTAGATTTCTTAGATGCAGAAACTGAAAAAAGGGATCCAGGATATTCTGGGTATTTGTTAAGTAACTGCTTTAAGGGAAAGAGTGAAGGAAGATAGAAGAGAGACAGAATAAAGTCAAGGCATACTGTCAAGTTCACTTCAGCTTAGATTTGAGCAGTGGGAAGCTCTAGAGCATGTATACCTCACAGACTTGCCCTATGAGAGGCTGAAGTGCTACTTCTGGGAGAGACAGGGATACTTCTGGGACCAAGCTGTCAGACAGTAGTAGCCAGCACTCATTAACACTGCACTGAGTACACAGTTGAAGACAGAAGTGCAAAGACAGGTGGCTGGGGAAGCAGGAAATTGCCTTCCTACTCAGCTCCTGTGCAGGTAAAATAAACTCACAACAGAATAGGGCATCTCATTTCATACATATAATCACATGATGAGATAGGCAAGGCTGATGTAAACTCTCTTTAATACTGAGTTCTGTTTTGTACAGATGAAAGGTGATAAGGAAACTGAGTAACTTAAGAATCCAGATTATGTGAAAGGAGTTGGAACTAGAATCTGGGATTGCTTTACTTCAGTTTTTGCATTCTTTCTTGTCCATCTCTTTGTCTCTCACTTGATAAAGGGAAGACAAAATATGATGATGATAGCAAGCCTCCAGTCAGAAGTGAAATCAAATGCCATAGCAAACAGAGAAGGGTGCGAGAAGGCAAGCTGGGATCACCAGGAAAAGACCCGTTGGGTAAGCTACATCTGTGCTGGGTCCATTCTGTGTGTGCAAGGATGCAGATGGGTGGGGAAGAGTTTCCTAGGTTCAAAATTTCCAGAGATCAGAAGGGTCACAGGTCTAGGGCATACCTTGGGCATATCATACAGGTAATTCTGGACTGGGATAGATTGGTGCAAGCAGTCAAGCTGCGTGCTCATGCAGGGAAGAGAGCTCTCAGTCACTTTTGCCTCACTCACCTCCAGATGATATTTTTCCCCTCCTTTCCATGCTATATTCTTCTCTCACTTATAAATAAGATCTGTTTCTCATTGTTTTAAATCCCTTTTCCTCCATTAGAGGAAGATAAGTCTAGCTCTTTAAACTCAAGATGTATATTTCTATAAATCCATAGAATGGTTTTAAAGAATTATCATGCTTTATAAGACACTAAGGTATGAAAACATGCTCCACTTTCCTCACACACCTCTACCAATAAGTTCCTCAGCAGTCTCAAGGAGAAAGACAAGGAAAAAAAAAATGGCCACCATCTCACAGCTAAGATGCAGACCTCAAACTCTGATTCTGGATGACTTGAGAAACTTAAGTGATTCATTGGACCCACTTTAGGTATATGCAAAGCCTGTTAAGTATCCATCTCTCTCCAGTAAACAAAAAATGAACATCACTGGCTATAGTGACCTACACTATTTCATAAAATCCCAGAAGGCTGAAAGCTGAGGAAAGCTCCTTTCTTTTCAGTGATATGACCATACCACTGTACTACAGTGACCCACATAATTAGCAAAGGAAAGCAAATCTGGGTCTGGGAACCTAAAATGTCGTATCACTATTCTCCTTTAAAATTAGAAGTATAGGTGAGGGTATAGATGGGAATTTTATTATTGGTAGGAAATAAGAATAGGTCACTAGTATTGTGTGATTAAAAAGGCATATACATGTAAAGACCTCCAAGGATAATAGTTTATGAAATAAAAGACATAAAAGCAATGTCATAAGAGACAGGCCACATCCACTAAGAGAGCCAAAGAACCAGAAAGTAGGTCTGATATGTTTTGCTGGAGCAGGCAGAGTCAAGAAAAAGGAACATACCTAGGGCCTAGCACCAGATGTGCTAGCTAAGGAATAAGGCCATTGTGTAAGGTGTAGTCTCACACACATGCTTATCTCAACATGTTTTTATTTGTTTTGTTTTTGAGAAAGAGTCTTGCCAGTCCTCAAGCCTGTAACCTTTCTGCTTTAACCTCCTAGATCTGGGATCACAGACATGCTCTGCCACACCTAACTGTACCTCAACTTTATACATTTCTCTGCACTTTTGTCCATAAATATACCATTGTGGTGGGTTCAATCATGACTCTTCAGAAGATTCACTCATCGAAAACTGGTGAACATGAGTAGTTTCTTATTTTATAAAAGATGTTTTATAGGCACTATAACCAAGATCTCCAAACAAGATCATTATGGATGAACTAGATAGAATCTCAGTGTGATGGCATATGTCCTTACAAGAAAGGATGATCAGGTAAGGTGATATGAAGACAAGGTATATATTTGAGTTATATATCCACCATCCATGGAACACTAAGAATTTCCAGCAGCAAGATGAATATGGGAGAAAAAAAAAATACATAGACTTGATCCTTCCTTAGTGCCCAGCAGGAAACACTTTAAATTTGGGTTTACAATACCTAAAACTGAAAGAAAGGTAATTTGTATGATTTTAAGTTATCCTAGTTGGGTAACTTGATATAGCTGCCCTACAAAATGATACAATCTGTTCTTCTCTTGGAAACACAGTCGGATAGCATAGATGCATGAAAGGCAAGGATACTTTTAAACTCCGCTATCTTTCCTATGAAGAACAAGATCACCAATCAGCATTCTAATTGGCACTGCAATTTATTAGCTTCCATCATCTCTGAGACCAATACCCTAAACAGAAGCTTTGGTCCTGGGCCTATTAGGCAGTAATTTTGCTGAGTAGCATCTGGCTAAGCCCCAACTGAAGACATCTCAGAGCCCTGAATGAGCTCAAATGACTGAACTGCTCTTTTTATGTCAAAGATCTTTTATCAAGGACAACAAAGTATGCTTTCAGTCTTCCCCATATCAGAATGAAGGGACAAACCCTTAGTGCATGTTCAATGAAAATGAGAAAGAAGAAAGAAAGAAAGAAAGAAAGAAAGAAAGAAGGAAGGAAGGAAGGAAGGAAGGAAGGAAGGAAGGAAGGAAGGAAGGAAGGAAGGAAGGAAGGAAGGAAAGAAAGGGAGAAACCAAGTGTACATGCCAATGCTTGGCATATCTACGAACAAGCTGGAGTATTAAGACTCCATGAATCTCAGCAGTTAGCTAATGAAACATAATCTATTTAACTTCTTGAATATATATATACACACATAGTCAGTGGCTTTAAGATAAAGAAAAGACTTTAATAAAAAAAGTGAAGCTTCTAGTGAATGATTTGGAGAATGTGAAATAACATAAAAATATTTCTTTCTCCACTGTCAGAAAGATTCTAAATCCTGTTAAGTTTCAATCTCCTTCACTGTCATTCATTTACAAGAGAAAATTTAAGAGGAGGAAAGAAAAGAAGTGGTGATCCTAGGGTAGGAGAGAGAGGAGGAGAGGTGAGAAGAGAGAGCAGGAAGCAAGGAGGGGAGAAAAGAGACCTCACTTGAAAAAAAAATAAAAGATACCAAAAGATGTGAAGGAATTTGCATATTGTTGATAATAGCCATAATAACTTGGCTAATGAAGGGCTCTTGGAGAGGGAGGACATTGCTGGCTTCATATTTGTTGTAAAGAAAGGGAGACGTTCAGCTGGCAGGTTTGGCTTCATTAGCCATCAGCATTCATCTACCTCAGCCCACAGACACATCGTCAAATAGTCATTATACCATCCCAAACCTAAATTTGCCTCTGCAAAATTATTGGTATTGCAGCTCTTCTCTGAAGCTCAACAAAAGAACAGGTGTAAACATTAACAGGGTGGTGAGTTAGCATAGGGGCAGTCTTTTCTAACTGTCTTTGTTTCCTGTTGAAACAGAGGGAGACAATGCTGAGTTGTTGGGTGGGGTGGAGTGAGGACCCTGTCATCCAGGGGACAAAGTAGAAGCCTTGAGAACTACACCATCCTATGCTTCTTTGCTAGGGAGGACTTGCTGTGCTCTGCTATATGGATGCCTAGAAAAAGCACAGACAAATGAGTAGACAGAATGGCCACTAATGCTGAACATTCTAGAGCAATTATTTTACTCTCTTCATAATAACAATAGAGAGAGAGAGAGAGAGAGAGAGAGAGAGTTGAACTTGGGGAGGTTAGAGGCTTAGCTAAGATTATGAGCTAATAAATTCTAAACTTGGAATGAACCCATTTGGAAGCTAAGTATCTGTTACAACTATAGGATCTTACACAGAGATGGACCCAAATGCTCTGGGTAGGAAGTATCAGTGTTAATGTCGTCAGGTCAGAGTATAGGAGGATTCATTTGAAGGAAAGTTGCATGACCCATGAGAACTCAGGAAGAGCATAGAGTGTGGATGGAAACCTATTTGGAACTCAGAATTTTGTGCAATGCTATTGGAGCTAATCTGAACCTACCAGCTGTCTTTGAATGGTGTCCCAGGGCCACAAGTCTACAGTTCCAAAATTCTACCTGTAACTATCATCTATTATGTGAGATTCATGTAAATTCTGTGAGAACTTTCCCTTCTGTTTAAAATGTTTCTCAGCAACAGGAATGCTTTCCTCAGACTAAATTCTTCACCTCATGGCTCATGCAAATTCTCTTGTCATGTTTGATAACCACTTAAAACCTTAATTGGTGGTGTCCTGTTCCAACATTGCTAACAATAGCAAATCACTTATGGAGGAGACATTGCCAAGAAAACTGCTAAACAAAAGTTTCTCTACTTTTGTTAAAGGAGTAAGATAAAAGAGTCGCAGAGAGTTACATAAAAGCCACTTCCATTGCCAAGAATTTTGAATAATGGTTTCCTGTATCTTTAATACTCATTGTGAAGGACCTAAGTAATTACACTTTCTTCTTCTTCCTTTTATAGAGTCCAATAAACCATTCTGTGGCATATTATGCTACCACAAGTCATTTTTGAAATCACTGTCCATCTTTGACATGTGGATGTTCCTATTTAACTGCGGTTAGTAATCAGTATAGAAGAACAAACTCATTATGTTTTTAAAGTTTATTAAAAAGGATTCTAAGGCAATACCCGGAAATCCACTAGACCTGCAAACTATTACAAACACTCAATGTGACTTTCACTTTATTCTTTTTATTAATTATGAAGCTAATGTGTGCTCATTACAAAATCTGAAATAGTATGGAGAATGCAAATGTTATCATTGCAGGTTTGGAGATCATAATTTTAAAACTTACACACACATTTTTTAACTAATTGCATGTAAGTTGTCATTCTAGCTCATTTCGTTTTTGCTTTACTTTCTTTGAAATATTTTTCTGTTTATTTGTGAGTAGAGAGACAAAGAGAAAGAGAGAGAGAGAGGTGCCACATTGTGTATCAGGTTTTACAAGAGAGCTGAACTGAGCCTGGGCTGGCAGCCTTTGCTAGCAAATACCTTTAACCGCAGTGTCACGTCAGCAGCTCTACTGGAGCTCTTTTCTCACCATTTTCCACAGAAAACTTTCAATTTCCAATCCTGCCATTTTTCCTGAGTTCTGTAACCCCATCATCTTGTCACAGAGACTGGAATAAAACTTTGCAGGGGAAAAACTGTGAAAAAAAACGTTAACATTTTCATAATGCCTACGGCAAACATAAGCCTCTTTTCTTGTAGAATTATTCCTTAACTTTCACTATCAAACTGATCAGGGGATAAAAGAATCACCTCTCCTCAGAGTTTTCTTTTTCTACATTATCAAAGAATTTTGTTCCCTGAAAAAAATTACATGTGATTGAATATTGAATATTTACTTGTAAGAATGTTCTTTAAATTATAATATTGACTTAGCCAGGAATGAAGTAGTTTCCTATATTCATATCTGAAATTCCAAACCCAGCATACCATCAGAAATTTAATTTCTTAGTTGATAATAAATTTTTAAAGAATAGTGATTCACCAAATACCTTGAAAGGTTTTTATATGGCTTTCCAGCTTTGAGCAACATTCTGCCTTCTTCATCACTCACAGTTTTCTCTAATAGTATTGGGAATAATAAACCCAAATGCATTTACTCACTCCTACTTCAAAAGCTCTAGCATTTCTTATGTGTTTCTTTCTCAATCTTTCCTTCATGGTTAAGTTTGCTAAAATTTCTATAAAATGGACCACAGGCTTGGGCTCAAACAATAGAAATATTTGGGGGGACAACTGTAGAAGTAAAAAGTCTGAGATTCAAACTGTTAGAAGGCTTGTTTTCTTCTGAGAACACACTCTTGCTTACAAATGACCATTCTTACACACATGGTTGTAACCTTGCACCTGTCTATGTTCTGATTTCCACTTCAGATAAAGAAACTGCCTATTGAATTATAGCATTCTCATATCACCTCACTGAAAAAGAGTCAAAGGATCAATCTCTGCACACATTCCTACTCAGAGATATTGAGGGCTCAAGGCCTCACCATTTATAATCTGGGGAAACACATTCTGCCTTTAACACTGACTATATTATAGAGTAAACATGTGAGACAAAATAATCAGCTTGGGAACTTGTCTGGAATTTAAAATACATAATCCAGAAGATATTAGAATTCATCTCCCATGAATGAAATCTCAGATAAGATGTTAGCAGGAAAATATTCCCTATCTTTCAAATCTCTTCAAGCACTTTAACTCCTGCCTCTTTCCAACTAGTTCTACAAACTTGTCTGTATTTCCCGAGTTCCTGACATCTCCTAGTAACTTTTCTTCTCTTGAATTTGTCAAGGTCAGTGTCTGTGTTCTCCAACCAAGGACCTGAATGGATACAATATTTTAAACATCTCTTAGAATGTATCTGATGTTATGCTCACTGACCTATGTAGTAGTTCACTATGCCGATGAGAGATCCTCCAAAGACCTCAAAGCAGAATGTGAATTTCCACAAACATAGATCTGGGGCTCGTACAAATGAATGTCCATCCATGGGCCAGGATTCAAAACAGGAAAAGATGCATTCAAGAGTACTTGAAACTTAGGCACGTGGCTGGATGGACACATACTTCCACTGGATTTTAAATTCTACTGACAGTACAACCTGGTCTGCTTTAGATACTCTGGTTTCTGTAGTAATATCACCTAAGTAACTATGGATAATTCACCATTCTCCCTCAGCTGTGTCCCAGTTTAGATAACGCACTGCATAATTTTTCAATTGTGCCTTGACCATTTATACATTCCCCTGGTCCATAACAGGGCCTAACAATGAGTATGTTCAATAAATGTTTAATTTAAATAAAAGAATAGGTGGCACTTTGCCTTATTATTTGTTTCAGATACAAACATCATTATTTTATTTTCTTCTATGTGATCCAAGAGATTTTGGAGGAAAAAAAATCCAATGGATAGCTCACATACAGAAAGAAGAGGAATATTTGGAGATGTGTCATATTTTTATTATCACCTATGGAAATGATCGCTGCTTATTTAAGAAAGATGCACTTCAAGGCAAAGCTTGAAGCCCACCAATTGTTAGAAAGTGTGTGAAGATATGACCTACATTGGGCTCAGTTCTTTCTTTCCCTATCTCTTCTCCTCATGCCTATTACCTAGATAAGGCTCCATCTTGTTCAGTACACAACCAGCATACACTATTTAGGACGCACAAGGCATAGCAGAGGATGATTAGCTCATGATGAGCACATGCTGCCTGGAGTTGACTTGTTACCATTATAAATAGATCATAAATCTGGGGAGTATCTGTATTTTTCCCTCATAGAGGGGAATCTTAAATTGACATGTCACAATGAGAATGTGTCAAGTAGAGCTTGGTAATTGACAAAGAGTAACATTATTTCTCCAGATCCTTCTCCCATGTCTTTTCCATTTAGTGCCCCTCCCTTGGAAAGTTCCAGCTGCCCATGGAGAAAACACAGCAGTCCTCTTACTGAGTCATAAGATGTTTGGAAGAACACTACGAGGAAACTATTCTGCCACTCCAAGGACCAGGTGTGTTGTTTATGGATACCATTTTATGCTTCCCAGGTGATTCCACTTGGAAACCTAAACGAACACATCAGTGACAAGAGAGCAATCCTGTGTTCTGCGTACTGAAGCAGGGGCTCCTTCAACTCCTCGTGGACTGGGCAGCCTGCATCTGGGATGCTGACAGCAGTCATTATCTGCAAGTGAGAAGAAAGGAGCAAAGGATGTTGCCTCACCAGAGAGGCCCCAGCAAGAAGTAAGGCCTTCTTGGTTGTCAGCAAGCCCTGGAGTCTTACAACATTCTGCACATGGGACACTGGACATGGATATTTAAGCTGAAAAAAGAAGTCTATATTCTTTGGGGAACAGATCACAAACTTTGGCAGGAACAAGTCACTGAGGGCCTCACTTTAACCAACAGCTGAAAATAGTGTTGATTCCCCCAATATTAAGCTGTAATGACAGATGACATGTGTGGCTGCCATGGTCTATTATCCTGTTCTCACTGACATTTTGAAAAGTATCTGTGTTTTACGTGCCCTCCCTTGAGCTTCCGCCAAGTGGAAGGCACCACTCATTCAAGTCCTCAGTACCCTCGAGGATTCAGAGTCTATTTCCACAAGTAATAGTTGGTAAGATTGGTTCTTAACGTGGGTGGAAAAGGAAACTTAACTCTAAGCTTGACCGAGGTTTGGGAGGACCCCAGGACTAGAACTCCATGTAGACAGTAAAGCAATACATGAGAAGCAAGAGTAAACAAGAATTTATGTTACAAAAGCTTGAACTCAGACACACAGACAAGGTCAGGTTGGTTTTTTCCTATGGACATAGCTTTCCATGGGAAAAGAATGAGAGCATTTCAGGACCTGAAGTGGTTGGGCTGTCAATTTACCTACCCCAAGGATAGAAGTCCATCTTTTCATCCTGCATGTACAAGTAATAGTTAATCAGTCAAACAAGGAAATAACTCAATAAAAGCAAGTGGTTTAGGATCAATGTATATGAGTGGATTTCAACCAAAATTCTTTTTGCTTTGAGAGGGAGCTGGCATGTCTTCATGGGTTGTTCTGATTATTATTTTTTTCAGCCTGAGTTACAGCCTGAGTGAGAGACTAGTTGGATAATTTTAAAACTTGAGGCCAGATACTTAATTGTGTGGACAAGAACCAAGTATAACAGAACTATCTTTTCAAACTCAGTTAATTGTGTTTATTGACCTACATTATCTCATTTAATGTTGGCTTCTTCTCTATGAAAGAGATGTCATTACCTTCAACTTACGTATAAGGAAATCTGAACATGATTATGGCACTTTTGCCCCCCTGGGACTCAAATAATTTTTAAAAAATAGTAGATCAAAGTTTTATAGATATGTTTAGTTGCTAAAAGAATCCAGGTTACAATTCTCTCCCCCTTTTTATATAAAACATTCTATTCCTTCCTAGCTAAACTGTAGTTATGACTCCTTGTGATTTATGGTCTAAAAATAGAAGGTGGGGTGTTTTCAAGGATATTCTGTCCCTCTAAAGAAAAGAGCAAGTGAAGTATGTTAACAGGCATCCAGACACAGTAGAACTTCAGCAAGTCATCATTAGGCTGCTTCTGGTCCCTTTTCATAGCATTGCTGGACCAGAAGAGAGCATTTGGCAGAGACTAGTATATGTTAGGATGTGGTATTCCCATTGTGCATGTTAGCTCTCTGGCCTTCTTCCTTCTTTGCAGGGCCAACCCCCTTTAAAAGGCAAGTAGCAGGGATGTGAGGCTGGGGCCAAATAGCCATCTGTTGAGCAGCCATATTCAGACCAGTGGGGGAAGTAAGGGCATCCAGCCACACAGGCTGATAAACAAGAGTGTTAGCAGGGCAATGGGGGCAGGTTATGAGCCACTGAATGACGAGCACACGTATGGAAAGTTAGATCTAAAGCTGGGCTGTGTAAATCATGAGGCCATGCTGGCATTCAGGCTGATGCTCAGCAGTGCACAGTTTAATCAGTTGCAGTTTTGGGAGGTGGGTAGTGGTAAAAACCTTGCATGGTAAAAACCTTGCAGGATTGTATTATATGGACTTTAGGTCTGAACTGATTTTATGTGTGATCTTGGGGAGTCACATTCCTCATTAAGTATGCTTATCCTTCCAGAGAAGGATGTTCTCCTAGCACTGCCCAATAAACTTGTGGTCTGGAATGACTTGTTAAGTCACAGGCCTTCTAACTCATGACTTGATGTTCTTTTTAAGGCACAATCCATTACCACCTTAACTGGATACGTATATATGTTCCAGATAACACAAGTGGGTAATTCAAAATCACATATGTTGCCCAAAAGGAAATGTGCAAATCTAGAAGCTCAATGCCTATAGATGAAGGAGCCAGGGCTGTGACTTCAACCCAGTTCCATGTGCATGAAAATTCACAAATATCTGTAGATGGAGCATATATTGACAGTGTCTTCTAGCTCCAGAGTGCTTCTAAGGGTTTAGTTGGCAAGGCTAGAATATTATTAAAGAATGTAGTTTGGAAAACCCTGCATAAAACCTCTACAAAGCCAATCATTATCTCTGTTTTCTATTCTCTGCTTTATCCTCTACCATCCACTGGGAAGTCTGATAGACTCATACAGGTGGGGATTAAAGTCTACTTTCTTAACCATGGATTAGCCCAAATAGCTCAACTGACTCATACTGACCTATTGCTTTTATTTTATGTTCATTCTTTGGTAACTTGGCAGATCAGCTTCATTAACCAGACATAAAATTACCAGTAAAACTCATGTCCCAGTGGCAGCAAAACCTTTTCAATGGAATAAGAATATCAGATACTTTATGTAACTTGGGAAATTCCAAATTAAAAATTCATTAAAGAACTACAACCACTTTGAGTATGAACTATTAGAATTAAAAGCTCACTACTTCTTATAGAAATCCCTGGCAGAAGTATCATTGACAGAAGTCTCTTGTAAAGGTGGATAATGTTGTGCCTGGAAGCCCTAGATTGCTTTTAGAAAAAGTTTGCTACCGGAGGTAGGATACCTTCCAGAGGCTTGTTGGGCCAGGAAGGTCACCAAAATATTACAGTCGGTTGCCAAGGATTCTGGTGGCCCGCCAGAACTAGATGGCAACACCCTATCAGTGAATGCTCCACATACTTTGGTTACAGGACACTTGGAAATCAATTTGGAACTCAACTAGAAGCATCCTTCCTGTTGACTTGCAGTCTGAATGCTGGAAAAACCTATGTAGCACGTTGGGGTAGAAAAATCACTGATGGTGTTAGCCCGCAGTGGGACTTTCAAGCATCGTGGCTGGCTATGTAGGCCAGAGGTACGAATTCATGCAATGGTGGCATATCTATTATAGGGGAAACCAACTGGCCTCTGATTATCCTGGAGGCCCACTCAACAGGGGGAAATTCTTGCCTAGTACTGAAAAGCTAATGAAGTGAAAAGACTGTGGCTTGAAAGGTCATAAGCCCTAAGTGGGAATTACTACTGTTGTGTGGCCAATATTGTGTCCACAAAACTGCCCTCTACCTACTTAATAGTCATACTCAGATGTTAATGCTACTCTCACTTTTGGCAAAAGAGACATCTCTTTTCAGACAGGAGCAACAACTACGGTGACTCAAAACTCACTAAAGTGCTGAAATGACAGTGCAGTGACGCGATGTCTCTCAAGCGTGACATCTCTACCACATACTCCAAGGCTCAGGGACCATTGCAGAGGAGTGGCTGAAAAAATGTAAGAGCCAAAGGAAAAGAGGAATGCTTACAATACTGTCTTCCAGGCAGGAAGTGGCCTTGAAATTCATGCATGACCTCACAATGTCTGATGCTACCTACACAAAATCTACATGATAGGAGGCAAAAATTATGACATCAAAACAGAAGAAAGGTTCCTTGGAAATAAGAACATATTCACTGGAGGGGTGATTTGGGAGGGGGAAAATGAGGGTTGTGGGGAAAGATTATGATCATGGTATATTATTTTTATATATGAAAGTTATCAATAAATGTTTTCAAAAGAAATGCCTAAGTAATATCCATAATATTTGAGAAATGAATTTATATAACATAACAAATTGAGGGGTATGCCATGAAGCTTTCTCATAGGGCAACTGCCTAGCATGTGGGTGACCTTGAGTTTAGTCCTCAACACTGCAAAACAGAAGTTGAAAAGATGAGTATAATTCAAGGAAAGTTATGCTTAACAATCATAAATAACTTATCAGTAAGTTTAAATGAAAAGAAAGCCATCTTTGTTCAACACTATATCTTTGATTTAAGAAAACATGATTCTAGAACACTTAGGTTAGTTTTCAATAAGGAAGCAAATTATTGAACAAATCTTTTGGTGTCTTAGGTTCCTGGTATCCATATAAGTTTATAGCATGTTTTAAACACACAGCCATAACCACATGTGCAATAAGAGAAAAAAGTTACCTATTCAGCAAAGGAACAAAGATTTTATGTATTGAACAGTGCAGTGGTTTGAGTGAGAAATGATCCCCAGAGCCCCATGTGTTCATGATTAAGCCTCATATTATAGTCCAGCTGGCAGAACCTTTGGGAGGTAGAACCTTTCTGGAGGAGTTCTGTTGCTGGAAACAGACCCTAACGTTTATTAGTCCAGCCACCAACTGAGTGTTCATCGCTCACTCTCTGATTTCTCCCTGCTGCTGTGGGAATGTGGCACCCAGCTGTCTGCTATTGCTCTGCTTTCCTAGCCATCATAAAAGTTCCCCATGAAACCATAAACTAGAAAAATACACTTTCCTTTCATAAGCTGTTTCTGTATGAGTGTTTTGTCCCAGGAATTAGAAGGCAACTGTTACAAATTGGAAGAAAGAGGAAACAAACAAACAAACAATGATCTATTGTCCAATTTTCATGTCTCCTATTTACATCTTCATGATCTGAATAGGAGTTCTATCTCCCCGGTACCAGACTCAAAGTCTTTTCAGTTACCAAAATTTGTGCTCTGAATCCATATATTTTTGGATAACAAATAGGAGTTGTTTCAAGTCCTCCAAGGACTACAGAAAATGAATTACATAGAGTAAAGTGAGTTATGGTGCACAGTTGTTCAGACCCTCCTATATTGGGAATATTTATCCACACCCACTTCTACACAATGTATAATTCATCACAGCCCTGCAACAGAGGAGGAAGAGTCTTTTCCCCTAGGCCTTACTGTTGTGCCACATTAGCAAAGGAAAACACAGGAATAGTTCTGATCCAAGGCTGTCTAGGCATAGAAGATTCTGCTGGCCTCACTTGGAATTCTGTGCAATCCATGTAGGTGATGACCTGTGGAACAGACTGTATCCCAAAGGCTGCATCCAGAGTAGCTTAGCTGAGTCTGTAGGACCTGACTGAGCTCAGCCAAACTGTCACCAACCTGAAGTTGTCAAAGCAAATGATATATATCTTGGGCTGGAGAAATGGATTAGTCGTTAAGGTGCTTGACTGCAAAGTTAACGAACCCAGGTTTGATTCCACAGGACCCACGTAAGCCAGATGCACAAGGTGGCACATGCATCTAGAATTCTTTTGTTGTGGCTGAATGCCATGGTGTACCCATTCTCTCTCTCTCTCTGCCTCTTTCTCTCTCAAATAAGTAAAATAAAAATAAATAAATCCTACTTTTTAACAGTTATATATTTTCTGTCCTTATGAGCCATTCCACTTTTGGTGGACATGTAATTTATCACAGTAATACTGATGGATACAATAGGTAAAGAAAATCACCAAAAGACAAAAAGCTCAGCCAAGTATATAGCTTTGATGTACAAAAATACATTTATTTTCAACAATTTCAAAACCACTGTCTTTTTTACAGTAGAAATATTCAAATGGAACAATAAAACCAAGAACAGTATATGTACATATACTGTATATATATAGATATGACTCATGCATTTGTATTCCAGGGTTTAGTACAAGTATTGCAATTGTCTGCCTCACTTAACCCTTGAACAAAAAGAGGGATGTTTAGAATACTTCTAATACTGATCTATGCTGTAGCCAGCCATACTTCTCTATATCACATTCTCCCTGTGTCCCACAAAGAAGAATGCAAACAGCATCCCACAGAAATGTAAATGTGGCCTTTTCTCCCATATATATACAGTATATAATTCTTTAAAACAAGTGTACTAGGGCTGAGCCTGAAAATATAAACAGTGCCTAGAGCATGGTGTAAAGTGATCATACTGAAAAGAACCGACATGTGGACAGTGCTGAAGGGGCTGAGGGGCTGGGAAAGCAAATCTGGGCTTTGAAAGCCGCATACCCCAGAGGCAAGTACTACCTTAAGGGAACTGAAGGCAGACATTTGACTTTAAGAAGTTGTGTACACCTGACAAGCAAATAGCACAGCTCTGCTAAAATCATCTTTGACTAATACCATTAAAGGCTAGGTGTCTATTTGACCTGCAGGGTTTGTATGAACTCGGGATTCCACATATATCTCTTCCAGTCCAATGCTCTCCATTTCAAAAGGCATACACTGGGCTTCATCTAATGCCTGGGGGGATGGGGAGGCTTTTCTAAGCTTGGAGCAGCTTGGGAGTTCACCATAAGCACCATACATTTCCATGGGACCCAATCAGAAAATAGAAATAGACCAGGATCATTAGATTCATTACCAGCTTCTTTAGAGAGAACTGCTTCCTCAGGCTGATGAATTTTGACGACTTTCTCTTTTACTGGAGGAAGTGGGTCTCAGTTTGATGCCTCTGCTGAGCCTTTTCTCGCTACTTCTTCCATGTCATTGTTGTAAGTAAAACAACCCCTATGTTGTATGATGCCACTGAAGCCCTTCATTTATCCATAACCCCAAAGAAGCCATCCCCACCCCTTTTATATACATAAGCGGAGACCATTGATGGTATGTGCACAGAGAGGCGAGAGTTAAGCATGAGACAGAGCTGGAGAGCGTCCAGAATCCAATACATCGAGCAGGCCAGGGGCTGGTCAGCTCTGACGGGTAAGTGTGTAAGCCAACACACGCATCTTTCTTTTTTTCCATTTTCTTTTTTACTAAACATTAAATTACTTTTTTTTTAGGAAATAAAAAGCTATTTACATTGTAGATATATACACTATGTCATCCGTAGCCTCGCTATGGACATGCACGAGGCAGGGCCTCTCTCGGAAAGGTGTGCGCGTGCTTTCAGCAGCTACATCCACTCCACCCAACCTACCTCCTGGGATCGAACCGGGAAATGGTTTGTGTTGCATGTGTATGTGTGTGGGGGGGTATGTGAGAGTTGGGGTACAGGAATTAACAAAAAAACCCACAATTGAGCCTAAGAAATAGACAGAGAGAGAGAGAGAGAGAGAGAGAGAGAGATCACAGGAAAAAGGGAGTCTTTGCTGAATCAATGGCAGAATGAAGCAAGACGGCTATGGGAAGATGCCTCCTTTGTCCTTCACACAAATATGGCCATTCATTCTTTTAGTCTCATTATAATCAGCTAAGATGACTTTTTCTCCCAAAGCTAAGCATCTGCCTGCTATTTATGAGGGGGCCCTTGTTAAATAAAAGGTAAAAAAAAAATTCATTTTCCCATAATCATAGTAATAGTAGTCATCAAAAATAAAAAGTCAGAAAGGCGGCTGACCACGTGGCTTGTTGGTATTAAACACTAGTACAGTTGGGGATCTCCTTTGTGCTTTCGCTGTTTGCGATGGTGGCAATGCTTCCTGTAGAAAGAAGAAGAAAAAAAAGACACAGAGAACAAGAGGTAAGTTCCACAGGGTGGGGGTGGGGGGCCTGAGTTTCTTTCACTGCTGAATGCCAAGCTTCTTAGAAGAAATGCTTCATAGTGACCTGTCAAATAAGGCACATGCCGATCCATATCGGACTTCTCATGCACCTGCCACAGTGGGACTCAGGCAGGGCCAACGATCAACTGCCGTCTCATCCTCAATGATGAAAATGGCAATAGCTGGTGGGGAACGGACACTCAGGATGCAGCAGGCACTGAGCTAATGGCATAACATCATGAAATCATCTAAACAGTTCAGGGCTAGGGAGATGGCTAATGGTTAAGGTGCTTGCCTTCGAAGACAAAGGACACATTTTTGAGTCTCGGGATCCAGATAAGCCAGATACATGAGGTGGTGCATGTGTCTGGAGTTCATGTGCAGTGGCTGAAAGCCCTGGAGCACCCAATCAGTCTCTCTCTCTCTATCTCCACCCCCTCCCTCTTTGTCACTCACAAATAAATAAGTAAATAAATATGTGTATATATATATATATATATATATGTTTTAAATCAGAATACATCCCAAGATAATATATAGATATTAGGTTCTTTTTGTTTGTTTGTTTTCCTTTTTTCTATTTATTTATTTATTTATTTTAAATTTTTATTAACATTTTCCATGATTATAAAAAAAATCCCATGGTAATTACCTCCCTCCCCACTCCCACACTTTCCCCTTTGAAATTCCATTCTCCATCATATTACCTCCCCATTACAATCATTGTACTTACATATAAAAATTTTATTTATTTATTTGACAGAGAAAGAGGGAGGGAGAGAGAGAGAGAGAGAGAGAGAGAGAATGGTTGTACCAGGGCTTCCAGCCACTACAAATGAACTCTGGATGTGTGCACCCCCTTGTGCATCTAGCTAACGTGGATCCTGGGGAATTGAACCTGGGTCCTTTGACTTTGCAGGCAAAGGCCTTAACTGCTAAGACATCCCTCCATCCCTCAGGTACTTTTATTCCTATTTCATAGCTGAGGAAATACGACAGAGAAAGATCACAGGATTTGCAGACTGGCCAAGAAAGAGGTAAGCTGATGTCGTATCCTGCATGCATGTATGTATCCATAGGGCATATCACATTATGGTTTGTACAGTAACAGAAAAAATGTTCATCAGCACTGGCCAATTTTCTCCATCCACTCCCACTCCCCTTTGCAACCCAAGGGTCTCCAACCTTTACACAAGAAGATCTTGCATGAGGTGGCAGACAAAACTGAAGTGTGTTATGCCACTGTAGCCAGTTGCTTTCCCCAGAGTTCCAATCCAGAGCTGTTTGAGGAGACAGGCAGTATGCATTCCTGACTAAATGTGTGGTTGACAGAGGTCTCTGAGTTCAGAGGTCCCAGACCACTAACCTATGACCCGGGTGTCCAGCTCCTTATCCAGTAGCTCCTCAGGCTCGGTGAAGTCACTGAGCGTGATCTTGGGGGCATTTTCACTTTGGCTCACTGACCCAATCATCTCCTGCTCCTTGTCATGTTGGACTTGGGCATAGATGTTAATCCATGGGATTTTCCTACATGGGGTAGGAACAAAATTAGAGTAAACTCACTGGACATGCCAAATGGGAATTCTGGAAAACATGAGAAGGAAAATTTAATAACATGAACAGCCATTGTCAAGGAGAAGTACCGGTTACCCACAGAAATTGAGGCTGACCTTTCAATGTCAGCCAGAGAAAAAGATACTCAGAGGAAGTGTAACCCACAGACCACCTGACCAAAATATCAATGGTGTTGATCGGATATTCAAAAAACCTAGAAAATATTAAACTATTATTGTGTTAAAGAGGAGCTGGACTTTGAGATTTCTAAAATTTTTACATAGTGAAATGATATGTTTTTCTAAGGCTGGTGACATAAATGCAATTATAGCAGCTTCTTTTTTCAAATATTTTATTTATCTACTTGAGAGAGAGAATGGGTATGCCAGGGCCTCCAGCATTACAAACGAACTTCACATGCATGCACCACCTTGTGCATCTGGCTTAGGTGGGTACTGGGGGAATCGAACCTGGGTCCTTAGGTTTTTCAGGCAAGTGCCTTAACTGTTAAGACAGTTCAGTCTTAGCTATTCAGACCCATATCAGCTTCTTTAATGGGTAGCCAGAAATGATAGACCCATATCCATTGTATGAGTTTCACAGCAATTCTCACAGGCCCAGGGTCTTAAATATCTTGATAGTCATGTTTCTTTATGTGTTTACTCAGAATCACAATGGCTTCATTTTAGGATGGTGGACAGTATTGAGGGGCAACTTAAGAGAAGCCCAGTAATTTCCTTGAAAGACAAAAAAAAAAAATAGGTATGAAATGCAAGGCTTAGTATTGGAAGAAATCAGTATCAAAATGAAACCTTATTGACACTGAATTCATCTCCTGATTCAAGTGCTGCCAACTCTTCTCTTTAGTTTCTGCAAGCTCCTTCGCACTCCTAGGGCTCAGTGCTGCTCATATGCTCATGTCCTTAGGCATTTCCTACGATGAAATGTGAGTTGTGACTTTACTGGACTTAACTGGATCAGTTTGGATTCTGTATTCCTGGCAAGTTCTCAGGTGAGGCTGATGCGAATTCCATTGGTTGGCATAGACCCAAACTGAGTTCAAAGAATCTAATGTAAAATATTCTTCCCATCTTGGGGACTCTGAACCAGTAGCTCCCTGCCTGTAAGATGCCACCACCTGCTGTTCTCATGGGGATTTTTCATTATTGTCCTTCAGAACTTGGCTTAGATGTCACCTCTGAGAGGCTTTCTCTAACCATCTAATTTTCTCTGGAATACTATGTCATTATGGGACAAGGTCTATAGAGTAAGTACATAAAGTTTAGGATCAAGGCAGTGCAATATTTGTTTGATGACTTGTTTTCTGTCTTTCTAACTGAACTGAAAGTCTCATGTGAACAAGGCCTATGTCTTCTGCCTTCATTGCTACATAATTAGCACAGTGCTTGGCATATGGTCCACATTCATTGAATATCCGTTTAGTCATGTGAAGATACTCTTCAAAACCCATGTTCTGCCTATCGTGTTTAAACTATAGTCTTCAGTAAACAAACTTTGCATTGAAATTTCAAGCTCAGAAGACATTGCTCTTCCCTCATTAGATGATGGGGAAGTCAGACTAAATTTTAAACACTTTAGGAAATCAGTATTTACCATAGACACCACTGGAACTTGAAATATGTAACAGCCACTACAACTCAGAGTAACCCATCCATTTCTGCAGGAGAATTTTTCTGTTGTTCAGTATCAGTCACTGGAATTTCAAGCTTACATATTCTTCACGTTATTTCAATCCCAAATAAGGTCAAATATGATGACTTACTGCAAGGATTTTTGGTAATCCACTCTCAAGGAAGACTCTAAAACTAGGTTTAAAATATGTACTATTTCCTATCTTTCCTTTCAGTTCAGTCGTGCAGACTTTTAGTATTTTCTTTCTTTTTTATTTTATTTTATTATTGTTTTCTTTTTGAGGTAGGGTCTCACTCTCGCCCAGGCTGACCTAGAATTCATGATGTAGCCTCGAACTCACAGTGATCCTCCTATCTCTGCCTCCTGAGTGCTAGGATTAAAGGCGTGCACCATCACACCCAGCCAATATTTTATTTCAGTTGAAGGGATGTACCAGCATGTCTCCTATACATCCACATCAATTTAACATAATATATACAGAGTTACATGAGCACACTCTAAGTGAAGCAATAACATAAATCCTCTATACACATACAGAAGCAAAACCTCAAGAGCTAGGAATGCAGATAAGTTGATGGAGTATTTGCCTAGAATGCACAAAGCCCTGACTCTGCATAAAATGGATGTGGTGGCACACACCTATAGTCCCAGCATTTCTGAGGTGAAGAAGTAAGATCAAAAATTTAAGATCATCTTCAACAACATTATGAGTTCAAAATTAGCCTAGGATATATAAGACCTTGTATCAAAAACAAACCCAAGGGCTGGAGAGATGGCTCAGTGGTTAAGATGCTTGCGAGCAAAGCCATAGGACCCAGGTTTGATTCCCTAGTACCCACATAAAGCCAAAGGCACAAGCTGGTGCATGTGTCTGGAGATTGTTTGCAGTGGCTAAAGGCCCTGTCATGACCATATTCATATTCTCTCTTCATATAATAAATAAATAAAATATTTTAAAATGCCACCCCTTGCTTTCTTCTTACCTAAATACAGATAGATATAGCATTATGACTTAGAAAGCTTTGGTCAGGAAAATACAATTGCTTATGGATGTTAATATAATCTATAATATTTGTTAGATACTGTAGGTAGCCAAACTTTTCTTAATCCCAAATGTCCAGGTTCTTTAAAAGTGAATTGGAATTTATCCCTTTCACTTCCTGATTCCCTAAAGACACACATGAGCATGAATTGGCCTTTCCAATGACTGTTCATTTTATCCTAATCTCTGAAAAACATACCTAAAAGTAGAAATTTTTTATCTCTTTTATAGATGGCTAGAAGCACTTAAATTTTAGATCAGAATTTGAAGTGCTAGATAAAGCTGTCAAGTTGCTTTTCATTTCTTTATTTTTGTTTTTCAAGGTAGGGTCTCACTCTGGTCAAGGCCAACCTGGAATTATGTATGTAGTCTCAGGGTGGCCTCAAACTCATGGTGATCCTCCTACCTCTGACTCCCGAGTGCTAGGATTAAAGGTGTGCACCGCCATGCCCAGCTGGCTTGCTTTTCATCTCTTAACACATCCACTTACAGGACTTTTGAGAATCAAAATGTGAACTCCATGTTTCCATAAAGAGATCAGGGGGAATTTTTGGACCACACATTCATATAGGTTTCAATAATAGGGGCATGATGGAAAAGCCCGAGTATCTTTAACAGAAAGCAAGCAAACAAAAACCAAGTGCAGTTTGTATTTCTTTGTTCTAGCTATGAACAAAGTACACTTTGAACTATAAAGAAAGCCTAGCTGACAAACAGATGAGAAGAAATGAAAGGGCTCAAATGGTTTCTTGGATAACCAGAAAAAACAGGTCTACAAGTATAGAAAGCAGTTCTTGTTAGGAAGTTTTCAAAAAGTAAGAACCACTTCACGGTGAATTTTAATTATATTGCCAAGCCACCTGGAGATGACAGTCACTATTCAAGAAATGGAGCTGGGGGTGGTGGTGCACGCCTTTAATCCCAGCATTCAGGAGGCAGAGGTAGGAGGATCGTCATGAGTTCAAGGCCACCCTGAGACTCCATAGTGGATTCCAGGTCAGTCTGGACCAGAGTGAGACCCTACCTTGAAACCCCCCCCCCAAAAAAAAAGAGATGGAATGTGAATGGCAGGGTGATGTTTACTTAAAGGATGTTTAGGGATCTTAGTAACTCTCTCCTAAGTAATCATGATGGACTGTTTTTTTGGGATTGGATCATAGTATGTATGTGCTATGTGTTTGTTTGCTGAATGAATATATACTACAGTTAGTTAATACTGGTAGTCACAGAGTGGAAGTTTTGCTCATGAAACGTCAAGATTGCCAATAATATGAAAAAAAAAAAAAACCCTTCTTGTTCTAGTCTGTGTTGTATAATAGTGTTTGACACCTAGGTTGTAACTACTAAGATCTCAATTAAAATTAATGTTAAAACATAGTTCCTCAACCACACTAGGGGCCACAATATCAGCAAATTTCATCATTGCAAAAAAAAAATCAATTATATAATCATGACAGAGGCAAAGGACATGCTGGGAATCCAGGAACCAGAGTCTGGCCTTTGCCTGTGTGTAAAGTGGCCATCCTCCATACAGCCACCAATGGGATTACAAAAACGAGGGAGGAAGAAAGGCCAAAGAAATAATAATAATAATAATAATAATAATAATAATAATAATAATAAATAAACATAACATCAACAAAGGGGCTAGAGCATTAAGAGGAAATCATTTGGAAAAGGAAGTTAGAAAAGAAGAAGTTCTGGAGCACCAGTGCAATGGTGGCATGCAACCTTGCTGGGTAACTGATGCCTTTCTGATTGTGTAAGACATCCAGTCAGTGGAAAGGAACACAAAGCTGGAACTTGGAACCAGGTCAGAATCCTATGGAGACAGAAATTATGGTCCCCTAAAATAAGATCCCTCTAGTCTTCAGCTAAACAAAGACTGACAAAGACCAAGTCTCCCGAACTTAACAGTGCTTATCTGTTTTTCTCTTTCAGAAGGTAGCCAGACCCGAGGAGATAAACCACCCCCCTTACTTCAGCCAAGGCACAGGTGAAACCACAGAATATTTGGGGAGATGAGCAAGGGTTCTGCTTCCATGGTGAGCCTGACAATCAGGGTGAAGGAGACAGACCCTGTGGATACTCAACACATAATAAAGCAGAAATCCAGAGGCTCCTGAAAGTTTAACACTGAAGTAGACATAAAACAAAACCACCACTGCTCAGGGAATTTTATAGAATAGGGGCCAGTGAGACTGTAAGAGCCACAGGCTGAGATGTCATACCCAAAGCACTGCTCCTCCCCATTAACTGACTGCTGCTCTAACAAACTATCACCTACAACCCCATGGGGAGGATCAGCAACCCCACTGAGGAGGGCCCCCAGTGGAACAGGGGTGGGGAGGAGGGAAAAGATAGTATCAACACATAAAAAGTATGTTCTTAATTTTTTTTTTTAAGTTAACTTCTGACTCACTCTCTATTCATTTTGGCTGGTGTGGATCAACTGTCAGAAACACATTTAAAGGCTGGCTGATAATTGAGAACTACAAAGGTAGAATGATGTTTCTGAGATGTCATCACCTGGATTCATGTATGAAAGTGTACAGAGTTTGTGTCTGATACCAAAATAAGTTGACTGTCTAGGGAGTTTAGCATCATTTATAAAAGAAGAGGAAATTTGCAAGTGACAGGGAAGTCTTGCTTTAATTTGGAGACACATGATAGATAAAAATGCTCTCTTTTTGGTGCTTGCCTTCAGCAGCCATGACTTTCTAGATGCAGAGGTAGCATATGTGGCTCAGTTGATATTCAACCTCTGAAATAACCAGGATTCCTCATAATCAAATCCTCAGATAAGTGAAAATCTTTTCATAATTGAAGTGCATCCATATTTGACTGTTGGCTTTCCATGTTAAGCATCTTCTCTTTAATTATGATATAAAGATTCCTCCTATATTCAAAGTGAATAGCAGCATAGAGCTTGCATCAATTTGATCAATTCATGTCCAAAAGGACATTAATACATTTGTAAATTGACAAGCAAAGTAAATCTGGTCTGCTTTGCTAGCGGGCATGAGAAGGTGTTGAAAGATAACTATCCTTGTTGCTTTTTCTTGTTGTTGTTCATTTGTTTGTTTTCTGAGGTAGGGTCTCACGCTAGCTCAGGCTGACCTGGAATTCACTATGTAATCTCAGGCTGCCCTCCAATTCACAGCAATCCTCCTACCTCTGCCTCCTAAGTGCTGGGATTAAAGTTGTGTGCCACCACTCTCAGGACTGTTTTCTAATGTTGAGAAGGTATATTGTATAAAAAAATGGTTGGGTGTGTGTATGTATGCCTGTGGTGTGCATGTTTGTGGGTATGTTTGTGTACACAGCCGACATGTCCGTGTGAGTGCATGTAGATGTTGGTTTTCTGTTTTGACCACTTTCTTTACTGAGGAAGGGTCTCGCACGTGAGTTCTGCTGATTCAGCTGGTCTCACTACCCAGCTTGACCTTGCTCCAGAGACCTTCTGTCTCTGCCTACTGGACACTGGCATTATTGGAGGCTTCCATGCACACTCGGCATTTCTGTGGGAGCTGAAGTTTTGAATTCTAATCTTCATGCTTGCACAGCTATGTCACTAACTAAATGCTTTTAGCTACCATCTTGTCATGTCATCCTTCTGGGATCTGTAAAAAAATAATTTGTAAATAGACATTGGGTTTTCTTTCTTTGATCGATTTCCTTGAGAATAGGTGAAGGAAAGCAAGGGGAATGGATGGCAGCAAACCCAAGCAGAGCTATGACACGAGATGAGGAGGCTATCATTCAGACGTGCTTAGATCTGTACACATTTCGATAGCAAGCTGAAGCTGCATTTGTTTAGCCACTTGAATGGGTCGATATAAAAAGACCTCTTGGATATCCCAGACCTTACTTGAACAGTCTGGGTGAGGTTTGAAAATCTTTCATATTTCTCCTGAGGATAATGAATGGACTCCATAGGCTAAGCTTTCACTTTCTTAATTCATTACACCCATAAAGTGAATACAGGCCAGTTTCTTAAACTCATTCATCCCCTGACCCTCAATCTCTCTCCTGATTTTCTCCAATGCCAAAGAGATCTTAAAAAAGAATTAAGATCACATTCCTGAAGTGAGTTAAAGACACGGGTCATAGACAAATCATCTGTGATGATACTATCCTGGAGATAAAATCTGAGTGACAGCCACACATACCTTTTAAACTTGTAGATCAAGAATACCGCCAGGCCAACGAACACCACCGACAAGAGCATGAGCATGGCGGAGCTGCTGTGCCCGGTGCTGGAGTCCACCAGGGGAGCTAGGAGGGAAGAGCAGCAGTCCTCACTTAAACGCCAGTGGCTGGAGGCAGATACGTTAGAGAAAGGGTTCTGACAACTTCCACCCTGAATTCCAGCCTCCAAATGCCCTGCATGATATCTGGGCACAGGAAGCACAGTAATGAAGATAGTTGAATTCAGCAATGTGTGACTACCGAGGGAGTAGAAGGGTTTGAATGATCTGTCTCACAAGTATCCTTTCTTCCAATGTGGCAGTCTGTTGACAACTCTGGGTTAAGTACTAATGTGCTGTTTCTTTCTCTCTCTCTCTCTCTCTCTTTCTCTCTCTCTCTCTCTCTCTCTCACTCTCTCTCTCTCTCTCTCTCTTCTCTCCCACAGTGTTCCAGTAAAACTTTCCCGGACTGGTACATCCAAAACCATTATTTCTGAGAAAAATAAGGCATGTGTATATTTGTATAGACATATAATTGTGTACATGTTCATCTGCATGCAGGCACATGACTGTGCACATACATGTGGAGGCCAGAGAACAACCTTGGGTGGCATCATTTAGGAGTGCCATCTCCTGTTTGATGAGACAGGGTTCTGTCATTGTTCTGAAGCTCACCCCCTCAGGCTTAGCTGGCCAGTGAGCCCAAGGGATCCTCCTGTCTCTGCCTCCTGAGTGCTGGGATTAAAGAAGTTTACTAAATGAGCTATCACCCCAGTCCCTATGCCTTTTTTTTTTTTTTAACATTAGCAAGACCCAATACACAGTCAGACACTCTGAAAGTGGTACATGCTAGAGCATCTTCTTAGATTCAGACATTTTAAGTGGAAGAGGATCTGGAAGCTTTCTTATCTAACCTCCTAATGAAATTCATGGGCTCAGAATCAAAGAGCCCAGCTTCCACCCAGTGCCATCCTGATTGTTGCCAATAAAAGTACAGACTCAAAGAAGTTGTATATTTTATCTAAATGTTATCAAGAATTGAATGGTAAATATCTTCCTGACACACCTTCTGAGACTCTTTAACAGAAACATGATTAATAACTCCACTCTCAGCCTTCTTCCCTTTCCTGTCCAAGATAACATATTACCATACCTGTGTCCTCCTGACCCCCAGCAGGCACTCACCTAACGTCAGCTGTGTGACATACACGATGACCTGGACCCCTGGCTTCAGCTCAAACTGCACCAAGTTTTGGTTGAGAGCATTAAATAGTGTCTCTACAATCTGGAAAACAGGAGAGAAACCTCACGGAAAGACATGATATGTGACAGTGCTCTCTCACAAGTCAACTGACCAAATTAAAAAATAATAATAATGATGATGATCAACAGACATTGGAACATCTTAATCAACTTGGTTTCCACAGCCCACAGAGCCATGTAAAATCAAGGAAGTAGAGACCGAAGGTTGTTAGTCAAAAAGGAGAGAGAAGCTTTCTCATCCACCCAGTGAATTAAAGCTCTAACGCAGCAGTTAGTTCAACTCCCAGCTCAGAGCTCTTTCATCCCTGCCTTTATAACCTAAGACCTGTTTTGGTTTCAACGAAAGACTATCAATTCATCATGAGGTTCTTTAATCTGAACAAGTAACACACAGGGTATAGAGGCACCTGCCAGGATTAAAGCAAGCATGCAGCCTGAGCCCAAGCCTCACATTTTCTGTCTTGAGACAATGGAAACAAACATCAAAGGAGAGCTGTTTCCTTTTCATGGGATAATTTTTCCTCTTTGCTTTTCCCAGGCAAGTCTCAGAACACATGACATTGCTTTAATCACTCTAATTCCCACATGAAAGCAGAGGTAGACTTAGCTTGTTGTCCCTAACTCTTATCTCTCTGTACACGCCTTAATATCACAGCTGTTATTCAACTCTATAATTACCTATTTATCTAAATGGATGGATATCGTTGCTTCCAAATGTAGTTCATACATGCCACTTGCTATTTCAGAATAAGGACATCTTAGGAAAGTGATATGCACACTGAGAAGCTGGAATTGTTTCTGGCCAAAAGCAGCAAGTGTCCCTGCAAGGCAAAGGACTGTTGCCCTCCAGAGAAATGGATTGCAATGGCAGGTACACTGCCCAGGACTGTGGACAGATATAGAGAAGGGTGATGTCCAAGCCGGGTGTGCCCTAGAAGGATGTACGAGTGTCTGCAACTGTTACTCTAGTCAGAAGCAAATGTGTCTGAATCAAGTCGATTTCTGAAGCCTTGTCCCTGCTTGTGTGCACATCTCCTGATACAGTGTAATACGGTATGATGGGAAGGCAGGGAAAGGAGACACAGAGTGAATGGGAGCAGTGAGTAAGATGGGAAAACAATAGACTGTCCTCTCCTTGACTCCCAGAACCCAGCACAAATCACAGAAATACATGCCCAATGGATAAGGATGGAAAATCACAACCCCTTCTGAAAATGCTCTTCTTTAGTCCAAACAAGATGAGACAATCCATCTCTATCTAAAGAAATGTGCTTAAAACCAATTCATTTTCCTTTCCAGTAGCCGAACTTAAATGAACCAGGCCTTCTAGGTTCACACAGTTAAAGGAAAGGAGCACATGTTTCCCATAAATAGGAAAATAGAGAAACTTAAAGATGAATTTTTTAAAGATTTATCTTTATTTATTTATTTATGAGAGAGAGATAGAGAAAGAAGGGGAGAATGGGCACACCAGGGCTTCCAACCACTGCAAACAAACTCCAGAAGCATATGCCACCTTGTGCATCTGGCATATATGGGACCTGGAGAATCAAACCTAGATCCTTAGGCTTCAGAGATAAGCCCCTTAACAACTAAGCCATCTCTACAGCCCAAATATGCACTCTTAAAATCTCTCTCTCTCTCGCTCTCTCTCTCTCTCTCCTCCTCATCCTCTCTCTTCCTGCTACCCAGAATCAGTCATTGGGAAGAATACACGAGTGAGGTGCACGGATGCCAACCACTGGAATGAATGATACCAGGGTATTCTCTTCCTTCTGGTTTATTATGAGTAAGGCTGGTTATAGCCCACAACCATGGATGTTAGGCACTGAGCCACAGATTGGCTCACTGGTCATTAGGAGAAAGCAGGTCTCCCTTTTTGGCTTTGGATCACCTCAGGGAGTGGTATAGTGGTAATGTCCCAGCCAAGGGTGCTTCTCTTACTTCCTCCAGATCCCCTTCGTGTCCTTTCCTCCTCTCCGTCATGTTCTTGGGTGGAAGGATGAAAAGCTCAGCTGAAGTGGGGAGGCCAGGGAACACAGCAACAAGGATCTGGTCTTCTGGGACACTAGTTACCTGGAACATGTTTCAAGTAAACAGTGAGGTTCTAAGGAGCCAGTCCCCCCACACCAATAACAAGAGCAGTATATCACGTCCACAGAGCTCATGTGATGCTTGGAAAGTGACGCATTTCATGTACAGAGTGCAGTGTATATCAAAACAACCTTTCAGTGGTATAAAGAACTACCTTCATCTGTTCTTACTTTGAGTTTCACCGAAACTTGAATAGTGCTGCCAATGATTTCCAAACCATTATTTGCTGGCAGAATTTACCAAACTTCTTCTCATATTTTCCATTTTTCAGCACTAAAATAACTAGTTCTGGCTCAAACATGAACAGACTGGCTACAAATGAGGAAGTAGGCAGTTATAAACAAACTTGGGGAAATGCAAATTAAAAACAATAGCTGAACAGCCCTTGTTTTATTAGAGCAGGATTTCTCCTTGAGTTTAATACTAGGATTTGTGTGTCTGCAGCAAAGGAGATCCTCTTATTTGTTGCTAGCAACACTAACACACTGATACATATCACCCATTTGTTTCCTAAAAGACTTTCTCTCAGGCTGTAAAAATATTCATATTCTTCAGTCAGTAACCATAACTTGGTGAGTTAGTACTAAGGAAGCAATCCAAAATATTGGAGAAGCAATATGTAGAGAAAAACACATTATTTAGAATGGGAAATACATAGTGAAACACACATATTAAAAATAAAAAAATACTGGTATAATTGCAAGATAGGTTATTATTCTAGCTTTAAGGTGATATTGAGAACCATGAGACAACATAGATAAACACTTAAGACAGCTGGCTTCTGATCTGTTTCCTTATATTTATTTGGTTATAACTCTATAAAATACAGAAGTATAGGGAATAATCAAAATGGTAAAAGTTGTTAAGAGGTTGAGATTATGAGTGTTTTCTATTCTTGAGCACTTGATTATGTTGTCTTCTGTTATAAAAAAAAAAATATTAAGGCTTCTGTCCAAAGGCAAATTCCTAAAACAATGGGTGAGAATGAGCTGAGTTTTGGTATCGTTTATTCTTCATTCATGTTTAATGGCTCTGCCTCTTCCATCAATACAAACATGGTTTACCTGAACCACCACCTCTATTGTCTCCAGTCTCTCTGCCTACATTGACCCCTTTGACTTTAACTCCATACCCAGGCTCCTCCCAAGCACTATGGCTGCTCCAATTTAGGGACTGAGGTCAGGTCCACAGGGATATATAATTACATATGGCTGATTTGGTCATTTCTCTAATCATTTGTAATGTGTGCTTGTCTAGACATTACTGGGAGTCTTTGTGGCTTCCTTACTGTTCCAAAGATGTTTACCAAATAAAATCTCACTTACTCAGTTTATTCCTAGGTGGAAGTGGGCTAACAGATTTACACTAACTAACATAAACATTAACATTAACACTAACTTACTAACATTAACACTAACTAATGTTAACACTAACCAAAAACTATAAGGCGTATGATTAAAGAAGATGTGAGAGAGAGCTGGCACTGCAGGGAAGTCTGAAGCAGAAATAAGATTAAAATATCCAGATGACTTGGTACCCTGCTAGGAGGTACCATCTCAAAGTAGCTGGAAGTTTTAGTGCCAAGTAAGTGCACTGGGAAAGGAAGACCTTATCCTCACCAGCCAGAGATAGCCAGTCTCAGACAGCACAGTGCAGATCAATATGTGTAGGATCACCGAACAGAATGAAGGGCTGAGCCCACGGCACCTTCTCTGTTGTGACCCTTTGTTTCAGGGAACAATAATTTCAGGGATGATCAGTCACAGGCTTTGGAAGGACCTTGGCACTGTGTATCTATATTCATTCTGTTTGTAGTCGGCATATGCTGACTGATTTGTGCTTGAGATTTAAAGCCTAGGCACCACCTGACATAGCTGATTATTCTTATTTAGATACAATCACCAAACTATTCAAAAGCCAGGAAGTGGTTAAGAAATGCAAGCATATAAAATACAGCAAAATTCTGGACATTATGGTCAAAGACAGAAGCTGTCTTTTAAATATCTGTTCTCCTCCCCCCCCCCATCACCAATGTGATGATGGTAGGTCAAGCCTACCAGTTGATCAGTTGATTATGTCATGAGGGTGGAGCTGACATGAAACAGAACAGTTCCCTTATTAAAGAGATTCCTTGCCTTCTTTCCATCATATGAAGACAAAGTGAGGAAGCTTCATGTAGGAATCAGGAAACACTGAGTACCTTTTGTCAAATCTCCCCGAAGTCTATCACATTTTTTTCTTCAGCAGCCTTTCCTCTGCATTACCACTAGAATAGGTACTGGAATATCAATTTATTGACAGCATTTTTTGAACCTAAATAAACCATACTGGCTTTTCACACCCTCCACTGCCTACAATTTATCTTTTCAGGTGTTTCACCTAACTATCTTAGTCCAACTTTGCCCTTACTTGTCTTTCCAAGTTATATGTTGCCTCTACCAAACTTTGTATCATTTCTGAAACATGATGAGTTTTTCGGTAGTCCAAGACTATGTGTGTAGCATTCATTCAACCTAAAAGACACTGTCCCCTCCTTGTTAACTGACATATACCTTTAAAATACAGCTTACATATACCTTCCAGAGTCATCCAAATCATTCAGCAAGTATCTCTTTGTACCCAGAGTACGATGAGTCTCACTTGTCTCTATGCTCCTCAGGGATGCTGGCCATGCCTTCACCATAGAATTAATTTCTGTTCTTTCACTAGCCATATTTTACTAATCATGTCCTAGTACCTAGCTTTGAGAGTGGTCTGTGAAACTCTTTTACTTTCATTAGGCAAATCTGACCTTGGGTTAAACCTTTAGCAGTATTTCCCTGGACAGAAATGTTTTGTTTCCTGCTGTATAGGCATCTGGGGGTGATGTATGGCCAATGGCAATATAAAGAACCTGAATATCTGGTTAGGAAGATTCTATCCCAGGACAAAAAGGCAGATAGATAAATGCATATTTGTATACGTTCATTGAATGGTCCATCTGTTAGTGCTTAAGCAGGGCAAGCCTTGTCTCAGCCATATTTGGGATAAACTCTGGGCCTCTCTTCAACCACTTACAGTAAACTCTCTCCTCCTGCCTCATTTATCCTCTCCTTCTTGTCTTCCTTTTCTCCTATCATCCCATCTCCATTGCATTCCACTTTCCTTTACCTTAATTTCTCTTGAAGTAGAAATCATCCTTATCAATCTGTAGAACAGTAGGTTCCATTCTTAATCACATGGTACAGTTCTCTCTGCTCACAATATTTTTTTTTTTTAAAGACAAAGCCAACTTACTTTAACCAGAGCTCGCTTGATGACATTGCCAATGTCTTGTCTCCACTCAGGAATGTCGGGATTGTGATAATCCAGATTAGGAGAGAATGATAAGAGCTGGGACTGGAAGTATTCTGCAAGGAGACAGTGTGGAAATGAGGCTCACACAGTGAGTGGTGTAGTATTAGGCAAGGGGCTTTGCCATTGCTGTGTCTTAGGGAAAGGGGTCTCTTTCTTTCACAACCTGAAGCTATAATTCACTATTTTAGCCTCTTCCCTATCTTCTGAAGAAAGTAGGATTTGATGGACAGAAGTGAACTTGTACTTCTCCTAGTGCTGTTAGCTCCTGCAGTGAGAGACAAACAGGAAACCCTCAGAGACCTGGGCTCCTCTAGGCAGACTCCTTCAGAACCAGCCCAAAGCGTTACAGTTTAGACCTGGCTGGAATGGAGGCTCTTCTCTTCTTCCTTCAGCTCCATTGTTCATTATACTGAAAGGCGCCTCTGAGGAGAAGATAGCAGGTTGAGAACTTGTCTCTAGGGTGTAAGTTAATGCTCAATTTCTTGACCTGGTTGGTGAGGACAGAGGCTTATTCACTTGGTGATGATAGATGAAACTAAGACTTTGTGAAGTGTACCGCTACTCTGTATAAAAGTCACACCTCAATAAATTACTTAAGGCATCTAATCAAGAGCTCAAGTGCCAAGTTAGCAGAAAGGTAGAAAAAGAACTCATCAGGACGAAGTGAAAGAAATATAACATACAACTTTCCGTAAAACCACCGTGATTAAAGGCTGAGTCTAGGAACTTGGGGAAAGTCTATTTGGCATAAAGCTTCATCAACTTCATTAAAAATAGATACAGTAATGAAGAATGGTTCTACAGGACTCAGATCAGGATGAGAACTTGACTACTTTCTCTGTCTTTCTGTAAACTTATGTTCTTTTTTTATTTACATATATTCATTGTACATGATACTGGATTTCACAAGGAAATGTTATTACAAGTGTGTGTTTATATATCTATCTATATCATCTATATCTATATATCTATATCTATCTCTCTATAGCTATATCTAATCTATATCTATATATGGAGAGAGAGAGAGAGAGAGAAAGAGAGAGAGAGCATATTCTTTCCCATGCCCCTCTCTTCCCCTTTCTAGCCTCTGTTTTAATACCCTGTTTGATTTTTCTTCTAATTCTGTGTCATATATACAATTCATTTAGGTACATCAGCTTTTGTCTTTGGCCTTATTATAAAGCCTTTTTTCTTATTTTTTAGCTTAGTTTCACATATGTTCTTTATTTCTTTATCATTTATCTATCTATTTGTTTTTAACGGAGAACTCTGTCTATAAGAAGGAGAAGAAGCTTTGATGATTTTACATTTTTGTTATCCTTTAGGACATCGTACTAGAGTTGTCTCAATAGGAAATGTTAATATATGTGTTTGTCCCAAAGGCAGGACCTCAGCCCTGAAATAGAACTAAAATGAACCCAACATGGCTAAGGGAAATTCACAGAAGAGGGGGCAGAAAGATTGTTAGAGCTACAGTTGAGGCATTACACACAGAGACATTGCCTCTTCCCCATCCATCACTGATGGCTACCCCCACAATATCCAATGAGGAGGGTCCCTGCAAGGGGGGGGGCAGGAAAGAGACTAGCAATGCCACTGTTTACACACTGAGTATTCACATAACTATTAAAGAAAAAAAAAGTCTTTTCTTCAGTGATGCTAGAATCTTCAACAATCAAAAAGGATCAGTCCTCATTACATGAGCTGTGAGTTCTGCAAGGGCATGGAGAAAGATTCCTCCAGCTTTGGAAATCACTCCCTCTACCTCACAGAGTGAATTCTGCTCACATACTGTAGATACTTACTGGACATCAGAGCTAGCTCTTTCTATGATTGCCCTTGCACGTCAGTGTTCCTTAAACAGCACATGTCTCTATTTAAATATAACTTACTAATTGTGTGATTCAGTAATGCCAGAGGGAGCAACAAGTATCTGCTTGTGATATACTTATCTTTTAATCCCAATGTTCCACCAAAGATCATGGTAAGCAGTAGAGCTAAATGTCCCCTGAAAATCTATGTAATTTTCTCATGGCCTGCAGAATTTCTAAAGCAGTCAATGATTGCCACTAGGGTGATGGGGAGAGGGGTGGGCTGCCTGAGTGCAAGGAAGCAACAAGGACATGTTTTAGAGCTTACCATGGACTGCAATATCTTTTGTGTCTTGGATAAGGGCATTCCCAGCAGCTACCTGGACAGTGATGGTGTTGGTTCCCTCTGTTAGAAATATGAAGGAGATGCTGCTGTCCAAGGTGATGAGGGGCTGCAAGGAGGAGAACAACATCACCTTGTTATTCCTTTGATGGGTATCAGATCTCAGAGTGCTATAAATCTGTATAGAAGATGAGATCCTAAGGCATCCTAACTTCACAAAGAAAGTAAAACTCCAGCAACTTCATTCAGCTTCCTAAAGCTCTAATCATTTCTCCAGGATCTAGGAGGAGCATTAGTCAACATAATACACATTACAATATATTAATTCTGAAAAAATGAAGGGAGGACTTGGCACTCTAGATTTTTCATATCACTCTATGCTTTCTCCTGGAGTCAAATAAAAACAGATTTTGAAACCTATTCCTCTTGGCTCTGGGGAGAAAAAACTGCTCCTCCACCCCCAATATCCACTGCTACTTATATTTCATCCTTTATTCCTTTGCATTGCAAGACTTTTCAGAAAAGTGGCAAAATCTTGCTTGCTTCTTTAGCTCCTGACCTAGATACAACAGGAAACACATATAAACTGAATGCATTGGCATTATTATTGACTTTTTGATGAATTATATCTGTTTTCAACTGCAAAGCATTTCTTTGCCACTTTTATTAGCTTGGGAAATATACAAACATTCATATCTATTATTATGGTTTTATTTATCTGTCTTGATTTGTTAAAACAGGTAAGAAATTATCAAGGACAAAAGGAAAAGTAGAACAGTTGTAGTTTTCACAGGGAATTATTGTCTTGATAAAGGCAGGTACATATTGAAGAGAAGAAAGGATAAATCCTGAATTTTAAGAGTCACTGGTTATTGGTCATCTTAAATTAAAGTCCAAGCCTTCTTAAGTTCTCTGTGGTTGAAAGGTGTGACATGACAGTTAGAAGCTGATCTAAGACAAATGATAAATTTATGTCACAAGCACAAATGAGCAGACTCCTCTTTTCTGTGTCAGGACTGAATAAATAATAATAATGTAGCTGGGTTGAGTTTGCAAATAGCTGCCCTCTGAGGGGCTGAGTATAGGTCAGCTCTTAAAATGTACTCATATATGGATGGATAAGTGCATGCAAAGCCTTGAAAAGGCTCCAATATACAGGTTTCAGTTAGTGTCCTCTCTGTAGGACCAAAATCCATTTCTCACTCACAGTTTTTGACAGGGCCTCTGAAACCATAACTTTATTTCTTTTGCTTCCAAGTTCTATATTTCTGTTTTATGACCAGGCTGATGGTTAGAGTTAGGCAGAATTCGAGACACTGCCTTAAGATTCAGATACCCTTTATGGTTCTGTCCCCATAAACTCATGATCTCTGAATGATAGGTCCCCAGCTGGTAGTAGTTTGTGAATCAAAGCCTAGTTAGAGGATATGCGCTGTTGAGGACAGGTTTATAGGTGATCCCATAGCCCCATAAACCCAGTTGTTGGCACACTGTTCTGCTACTATTGTCCATGTCTTGTGGGCCAGGAGGAGATGCCTAGCTTTTGGTCCATGCCATCATTTTCCCCTGCCATCATGAAACTTCCCTTTGAGTCTTACACCATAGCTGTTTACTATTTTGAGACAGAAGTGAAGTCAAATTGAGCTCAGCATAGGCATGTCAGCCATGGCTATGAAATAAGTGAAGAATGCATGGACTACCTTGTCCCCATGAAGGTATAGTCATAAATGTGTCTTAAAACTCTGGATTCAGTTGAATGACATGGGGGAAGGTTTGGGGTCTCATGTTCATTATGTTTAATAAAAATGATTGATTGAACCTGGGAATCTTGGAATCTCAGAGTGGTCAACTGCAAAGGGATATAAACTTCTTAGAGAAGTCTTCTGTGGTATAGGAAACAATGCTCATTACTAAATATGAAAACAACTCTATCAACTCTTGTAGATTTACTTGGAGACAATCAAATATGAAGTACAGTCCTGATGGGTTAGGCTGTCTCTGAGGAATCATTCAGGAATGGAGCCTGAGGAATTGACAAATATTTTAGACAACATTTCTACTTACTATTTCTCAGCACATTTCTATGCATCAGAGTGCTTTCAGTTCTTCGGACATAAAATGAGTAAAATGGTTAAATGGTTTTTCAAATGTAAATACCAAATAATGTTGCAAGTGCAAAATGTGGCGGTTTATATGTAAAATATCTCCCACAGCCTCACTGTTTGAATACTTAATTCTGAGCTGGTGCCACTATTCAGGAAGTTTGTAGAACTTTAAGGAACCCAAGCCTTGCCAGAGGAAATATGCCACTGGGGGTGGGCCTTGAGGTTAGTTTAGTTCAGCTCCTGTCTGTGCTTGCTACTCCCTCTCTGATGATGTGAAGATGTGATACATGCTCCTCAACAGACCTGTCATGCCTTTCTCACCAAGATGAAACACTTGCCCTAGAAACTGTAAGCCAAAATAAAACTTTTCATTTCCTAACTTGATTTTGGGTATTTTTTCCCAGAAAGAGAAACTAATTTCTGCAAAGAGAAAACTTTTACCCTCATACAATTTTGGTGTAAATACTAAAATATAACAATCACTTTAGAATATGTTTAATTTTATAAGAAACTGTAAAAACAGGACTTTAGTTATTTCTACATAATTTTTAAAAATTATAGCATCTTAATCATAATAGTTAAAAACTGTAAATAGTTCTGGAAGTGATCAGTGTGAAAATACAAATTAATCCTATTATATTTATATAAAAATAGAAAAGAACAAATAAATGATTTCCAAGTAACAAGAGGTTAAAAAAAGCGCCAATTCATACTATATGATTATATTTTTTACAAGGATCTAGAAGAAGTAAATCTAATCTATGTTGGGGAAAATAATACAATAATTGTTGGTTCTGGAAATTAGGAAGAGAATTGGCTGAAATGGAGCATGAAAGAAATATCAAAAAACCCACAAATGGTTAGTCAGACAAATGTCTCTATCAGATTCAGAGAATGTACTGGGCAGATGTGAACATTTCATTGTTGATACATATTCTACAGCCCCAGGATATAAAGCATCAAGGAGGTAAGAGTATTAGTTAATGAACTGTAAGCTCAATTATCTAGGCCAAAGTAGTATAGGTTCTTAAATTTGATTTGAAGTGAAGCAAAAAATCCAGAAGGGTTGATAGGAGAGTGGATGGAGTGATAAAGTGATGAGTAGATGGACAGATGGAGAGATGAAGAGATAGAAAGAAACATGTAACAAATACTGTATACAAACTTGTAGCAAATACTAATTGAAGTCTATACATGATGGGCACATGGGTATTCAATTAAAAATTCTTTCAACTTATTGCTTTATTATTTTTTTATTTGAATATATATATATTAGTTAATGATTTGTCAGATCAGTCATTCAATCATTTAGGTCAAAATATATAGTTTTCTTAAATTTACTTTTAAATGAATCAAAAATCCAATGGACTGGTAGGTCAGTGATGGAGAGATTGGTAGAAGTAGATGAAAGTTAAAGAGACAAACCTGTAGCAAGACCATCATAGTAAATGTTAATTTCAGAATGTACACACATGATGGCTATATGATTGTTTCCTTAAAAATTCTTCCAATCTTATTGAGTATCTGTAAACTTTCATGATAAAATATTAGGTGAGGACATGTTTAAAGCAATAACGAATGTGCTTTTATTTGTGTGACTCTGAACCACTTCCTCTGGCCATGATTATCTCATACTCCTCATCTCATCTGGTTGGTGGCCTTCGGTTCTCTCTTTCCACTTCTCTCCAGCAAGGCATATTATTTTTCCCTTCATAGCTTTCTCGTGAGGAAACAGTCACTATTGACTTGTCATCTCCCTTAGCTCTCAATGGGACTCACAGCCTTCTCCCTTTTTTCAGCGCAAGCTTCTTATCCCAGGACTCAACGGCTATTGCATGCCAGGCAGTGGCATCTCCTCTGAGAGGAGCTGAATTCCTCTTGTCCCAGCATTTTTTCTTTCACTTCCATCTGGCTGCTTCTCTAAGTTTCAGGGCCAAGGGAGGGTGCAGTCCCAACAGGACAAAGAGAACACAGTTGGACGTAGGAGAACTTGTGCCATCTCACCCGCCAGAGAGGGCACAGAGCCACAGCAAACAAACCCGGCTGAATGAGAATGCTTAGTCTCTGAGTGGCAGGCCACAGACATGTCCGCTAGTGAAATGGAGGAAACTAATTTTGTTTTCCAAATTGCTTTTGTTTTTCTATCAGCAGTTATAGCATCATGGTTGATTTCACCTTCCTTTCAAAGCTGGACCAGCCAAAAGGAATCTTGAGATCCCCATTGTCCATTGATAAAGGGTGCCCAATGCTAAATTAAATCAAGTGTTTTAAGGTTCATTTGCTAAAATCTATTAGGCATACAGACACATTTATTAAGCTGGACCTCTGTTAATCCCAGCAAATTGGCCATTCAGAGCCCCACAAACTCAGCAGTCAGCCAACTGACTTCACTGCCTTTGTTTTGCCTAAACTGCAGGGCTAGCTCACAGCTATGCCCCTTAGAATAATCCATCATACCTTGTGTAGATTGTGTCCTACATTCCTCCCCATAAAAGAGTAATTGTCACATGTGATTCCCCACATACCATCCAACTAAGCAAGGAACTAGAAAGGTCGTAGAAACTACTTAGTTATGAGAGTTCCACTTGACTAACAAAACAGGAAGGTGGAGGGAAATTTGGATATGGACTATATCAGTAGTCTACACAGAGAGTCACGAGAATGTTGCACACTGCAAAATTTTCAAAGACTGAAATGCATACTTTGATAAAAGCTGCCATTGCCAAATTGAATAGACAATGCAATCACTATGTGTGCCTTACTTAAAACCTTCAGTAGACTATACAGTAATGTGTGAAAAGTGCTTATCCCATGGAATGAAAAGGCAGGCTAAATAATTGTGGGTTGACTAGGCATAGAACTACATAAAAAAATCTAAAATAGACACAAAGACAAGAAAGAAGCGAAGCAAAACATCATTTACTGCTCTGTTATGACTGCAATTAAGGCAAAAATTGCACTTAAAATGATTTTCACACATGTACACACACATACAAACACACACACACACACACACAAGAAGAGAGAAAAAGAGAAAGAGAGAGAGAGAAAGAGAGAGAGAGGAGAGAGAGAGGGAGAGAGAAGTATCAAAAACTTTCAAATGACCTCTGTCTAAAGCATCAGTGTAAAAGAATCCAGTTCTATCTCTTATCACCTTACTTCAAATCTGAATTTCTTTAAAAATAAAAGCATGCATTTATGAAATTCAAAACAATCAGTTGAATTCTGCCATATTTCATATCTTTATGCTCCAACTTATGCCCAAATAAATTCCTGGGTTTGAGTGAGTCAGTTCATGCAGAACACGGCAACTCTCCAGTCTTACCTCTATTCATTGCTCTTCCCACTCTGCCACAGTTCTGGTCTTCAGACCAATTTCATAGATAGCTTATTTTGTGATCCACAAAGCTTGCATCAATAACTTCCAAAGCTGTATCATTTGGCCAGTGGAAATACATTCCTATTTGCCTCCCCTTCTTGTGTCTTTTTCTGGATATTAACCTCATATTATCAAATACATTATGGTTCTTGAAGGCCACAAATGGAATTTACATTGCTTTGTATTCTTCACAAAACCCATTAGAAAGCATACCTTCTGGCAAAGATCCATGGAGGGCATGGTGCAATACCATATTCCCTGCTGGGAGCTGTGTAGGTATGTAAGCCAACAAATGCAGTTCACAAATTTTCTATTTATTTATATGCCATACTTGCTCACTAGTTACTGCTCATATGTTCATCTTGAGTTTTCACACGAAATATAATTTTTTGAAAGTAATGATTTTTCTTTAAGGCTATAGGATTGTAGGTGGTTTTGTATTGCTTCTAATAGCACTAAGACAAGGGCCAACCATAAATTAGGGGATAGATTCATGGTTGTAAATATTTTGATTTAAAATTCAACCACCTGGATGAGCTTTTCTACTTCACCTACACACTCACACATATACATACATAACACTCCATTCTGAGATCACTGGCCAAAGACCATTCCCTTTAACGATGGGATAATTCCTACTTCATATGAGATGTTCTGATGGTTAAATAAAATAATGTGTACTGAAAAGTAAAGCCAATTCTATGAAAACACACATAAAATTAGCGTTAGTTTGCTAACCACAGGTAATTAAACAACTCTAAAGCCAATCATACTAACCATAACACCCTAAAATATTAATGCATTTGCCAGTCAAATACAGTACTCATTTGATTAATTACTGTCCACTTGAAAAGGTTTGTAGCATGGTGCTGGCAAAGACATTGAAAATAACACCAGTCATTCTCTTGTTTCTTTGGGAACAAAAATCCACTGGTAAGACATTTGTGATCTGCGTAGCAGTTGTTCCTCAAGCTTGTATATGGCAGCTTCCTAACCACAAGAATGCCTCGGTTTATCAGTTAAAAATAAATGTGGGTAAGATGGCAGCATAGGAGCCACAACAAACCAGCCTAGGGGGGACTTAAGCAAAACCCCAGCAAAATACACTCTTCTTCTGAAAAGTGAAGGAGTATAGGTTGTTCGTAGACACAGCAGAGAAGCTGGGTAAACCAAGATCCACCAGAAAGGAGGAAAATGGCCAGAGGCCCACTGAGGTGTTTAAGGACCCAGTCGGCATGCCTACTCGGAGCAGTCCATTCAGGTGCGCCAGGTAGCGGCAGCAGCAGAAACCAAGCAACAGATTTTTTACCTCCATCAGCCTTCTTGCAAAGTTAAGAAATATGAAGGAAAAACAGCTGAGATCAACTAAAGAGCTACTGAATGTGCAAGCAACTCCATAAGTGTGAAGTCTCCCATCCTCCACCATCAGAATCTCGAACCTCCAGTATTCAGACCCCCAGTGGCAGCGCAGCCAGCAGAGCGGATCAGAGGTACAGCTGCACAGCACAACAGGGAGGCATCGAGGCGGGCACTCAGCATTGATGAGATTGGAAGCCACCCCAAAAGGTAATGAGGCCGACTGGCCAAAAGAAAAAAAAAAAAAATAACATACACAGGCCTGCACTGCAAAAGCTAATCGCTCTTTCCTTGTCAGGGCCAGTTATGGGGTATATATTCTTGGTTGGCTTTACCATTTTCAAATGACCTATATTTCCTATATTTGGGGGTTGAATATTGTTTCCTTTAGTGCTTATACACCTATACACTTATACACACACACACACACACACATATACACACAGCCTTTGTTTTTTGCTTCTGTCATTATTGGGGGAAGGGTCTGATTCAGATCTAGGTTGACCTGGAACCCAATTCAGAACTGAAATCTCTACTTCCCAGCTGACAAGATTAAGGGTGTAGAACAATACACACCCTTAGGGATTTTGGCTTTATATGACTATCTGTTTGTTTTAATCCCCACAACGGCATACTTTGAGCTGGTTTTTACTGATTGTGTGTGTTACTCAGTTGAAGTCTCAAATTTGACAGTAAATTATTCCATCCAGTTCACTAGAATATTTGCTAAGCAAGCAAACTCAATGCATAGGGTTACTTCTGTGACTTGAATGGGGGACAAGTGCTATACCTCGTACCTTGCACTCATATCCTGAGGGCATATAGAGGTGGAATGCCATGTCTGGAAACACTGCAGATAAGTAAAAATCCCAAGCATCAAATCAATTCAAGAGCAAAAGTCGCTACAATATAATACAAGAAACTCAAAGAATCAAGACAATACAGTCTCACCAAAAACTATAAAGCCATCAGAAATGATCACCAATAAGATTGTTTTGGATGAAATGTCTGACAAAGGTTTCAAGAAAATGATAGTATCTATGCTCAGAGAAATCAGAGATGAAATGAAGGGAATAAAAGAAGAAAACAAAGGAAGTAAAGAAGAAAACAAACTTCTGAAAGAGAACACAGGAAACCAGCTTAATGACATAAAGAGGTCATTAGAAGACATGAGTAAGAAAATAGAAATACTGAAGAAAAACCAGGCTGAAATCTTGGCTCTAAAGAATACAGTCAATGAAATTAAAAAAAAAATACAAAAAAAAAAAAAAAACCCAAAACTCTGTGGAAATCTCTCCACTAGAATGGATGAAGGACAGAACAGAATATCAAAACTAGAAGACCAGGTGGCAGGTCTAATACAGTCCAACAAAGAGAAAGACAAGCTGATAGCAAGGTATGAATGGGAATTTCAAGATATCTGGGACAGTATGAAAAGATCAAACCTAAGAATTCAGGATATAATAGGAGGAGAAGAATTTCAATCCAGAGGCTTAGTAGGTGTTTTCAACAATATCATAGAAAAAAAATTTCCCCAAATTGGGAATGCAAAATGCCAATGCAGATACAAGAAGCTTTTAGAACACCAAACAGACAAAATCTGGAAAGAACCTCTACACACCATGTTATAATTAAACTCCTTAACACACAAACCAAAGAATATATATTGAAAGCAGTTACAGAGAAAAAGCAAGTCACCTACAAGGGCAAGCCATCAGGATCACAGCAGATTACTCAAAACAAACTTTAAAGGCCAGAAGGGCTTGGAATGTTGTATCCCACGTTCTGAAAGATAACAACTGTCAACCAAGATTATCTTAACCTGCAAAGCTATCTATCCAAATTGATGGAGAAATAAGGACATTCCAGGACAAAAACAGGCTAAAGGAATTTATGACAACTAAAACAGCTCCACAGAAATACTTGAAGTAATTCTTAATACCAAAGAGAAAATAAAACAGACACAGGAGGAAATAGGAAAAAATACCCCACACAAATAACAGTTAAAACAAACAAGTAAAGGGGAACCAAGAAACAATAAAAATAAGAAGAATGGCAATAATAATTGCATACTTTATGGCCTCAATGCACCATCCAAAAGACACAGGCTTGCAGACTGGATTAAAAGGAAGATCCTGCCACTTGTTGCCTCCAGGAAACTCATCTCTCAATAAAAGATAGACACTACCTTAGGATGAAAGGACAGAAAATGGTATTTCAAACAAACAGGCCTAGGCCACAAGCAGGGGTTGCTATCCTAATATCTGACAGGATAGGCTGCAAACCAACATTAGTGAGGAAATATAAAGAAGGACATTTTATGCTGATTGAAGGAACACTCCAGCAGGAGGACATTACAATGCTAAACATATATGCACTTAAATGGGGGGTCCTACTTTCATCAAACAAACACTATTAGACTTAAAGTCACAGATAACATCAAACACAATTTTAGTGGGAGACTTCAATACCCCACTCTCACGAATTGACAAGTCATCCCAGGAAAAAGTAAACAGAGACACATCTGAATTAAATGATGACATGGAACAAATGGACCTAACAGATATCTACAGACTATTCCATCCAAATGCTGCAGAATATACATTTTTCTCAGCAGCACATGAAACAGTCTCTAAAATAGACCATATATTAGGACACAAAGCAAATCTCAACAAATACAGGAAAATTGAAATAATCACTTGTACTCCCTGTGACCACAACGGGATTAAACTGCAAATCAGCAATAAGAAAAGCTACAGAGCATACAGAAGTTCATGGAGACTAAACAGTACACTATTGAATGATCAATGGGTCATTGAAGAAATGAAAAAGGAAATCAATAAATTCATAGAATCAAATTATGATGATAATACAAAGAATCAAAGCATTTGGGACACAATGAAGGCAGTGCTAACACGGAAATTTATAGGTCTAAATCCTATATTAAGTAATTAGAAAGTTCACAACTAAACAACTTAATTCTCCACCTTAAGGCCTTAGAAAAAGAAGAACAAGGCAAAGCAAAAATTAGTAGATGAGAAGAAATCAGAAGGACTAGGGCAGAAATTAATGAAATAGAAACCAAAAAAAAAAAAAAAAATCCAACGAATCAACAAAACGTAAAGTTGGTTCTTTGAAAGGATAAAGAAGATTGATAAACTCTTAGAAAATCTGTCCAGAAGAAAGAGAGAAGAGACAAAAATTAATAAAATTATAGATGAAAAAGTCACCATTACAACAGATACCAAAGAAATTCAGACAATTATAAGGGCGTAGTTTACAAATATATATACCTCTAAGTTTGAAAATCTGAAAGAAATGGATGATTTCTTTGATTCATATGACCTACCAAAATTAAATCAAGATGAGAAAAACCATTTAAATAGACCTATAACAAATACAGAGATCCTAGCAGTTATAAAAAGTCTCCCAACTAAACAAATCTCAGGCCCAGATGGACTCACTGGTGAATTTTACCACTTTCATGAAAGAAGTAACATCAGTGCTTCTCAAACTTTTCCTTAAAATAGAAAAAGAAGGAATTCTACTGAACTCTTTCTATGACCCAACATCACCCTCATACCAAAACCAGACAGAGACAGAATAAAAATTCATATTATAGACCAATACTCCTCATAAACATAGATGCAAAATTTCTGGACAAAATACTGGCAAACAGAATATAAGAATATAACAAAAGATTATTAACCCTGACCAAGTTGGCTTTATCCCAGGGATGTAGGTATGGTTCAACATATGCTAATCAATAAATGTAATCCATCATATAAATGGTCTGAAGGACAAAACTCACATGATCAACTCAATAGATGCAGAAAAGGCATTTGACAAAATCCAATATTCTTTAATAGTAAAAGTATTGCAGAATCTGGGAATAGAAGGTGCATATTTCAACATAATAAAAGCTTTTTATGACAAACATACAGCCAATGTAATACTAAATGCTGAAAAGCTCAAAGCCTTTCCACTAAATTCAAGACAAAACAAGGGTGTCCACTGTCCCCACTTTTGTTTAATGTAGTACTGGAAGTCTTAGCTATACCAATAAGGCAAGAGACACTCATAAAAGTGATACAAATTGGAAAGGAAGAGATCAAATTATTACTATTTTCAGATGATATGATTCTATACATAAAAGACCCTAAAAACTGTATCAGCAAACTGTTAGAGCTGGTAAACATCTTCAGCAATGTAGCAGGATACAAAATAAATACATAGAAATCAGTAGCTTTCCTATATACTAACAATAAGTGTAAAGAGAATGAAATAAGGGAATCTCTCCCATTCACAATTGCCTAAATAAAAAAATTAAATACCTTGGAAAAAACTTAAATAAGGAAGTAAAAGAGCTCTACAATGAGAACTTTAAAACACTCTAAAACACCCAAGAGAGAAATTGCAGAAGACATAGGAAATGGAAAGACATCCCATGTTCTTGGATTGGAATATTTAATATTGTGAAAATGTCAATCTTACCAAAAGTAATCTACACATTTAATGCAATCCCCATTAAAATTCCATTCTTCACAAGAATAGGAAAAAAAAAATCCTAAAATTCACTTGGAAGCACAAAATCCCTCAAATGGCCAAAACAATTTTTAGGAATAAAAATAAGGCTGATGGCATCACTATACCTGATTTTAAGCTATATTACAAAGCGATAGTAACAAAACCAACATAGTATTGGCACAAAGACAGACATGTATACCAATGAAGCAGAATAGAGTACCAATATGTTAATCCAGGCAGCTATAGCCATTTGATTTTTGACACAAACGTAAAACATATTCGTTGGAGAAAAGACAGGTTCTTTACCAAGTGGTGCTGGGAAAGCTGGATATCTATATGTAGAAAGACGAAAACAGATCCTTGTCTTTCCTGTGAACAAGAATCAAATCAAAGTGGATCGGGAAACCTTAATATCAGACCTGAAACTCTGAAATTACTAGAGGAAAAGGTAGGAGAAACCCTTCAACATATTAACATAGGTAATGACTTTCTGAGTATAACCCCAATTCCTCAGAAAATAAAACCAGTAATTAACTACTGGTATCTCATGAAATTACAAAGCTTTTGTACAGCAAAGGACACTGTGAATAGAGCAAAGAGACAACCTACAGAATGGGAGAAAATCTTTGCCAGCTACAAATATGACAGAAGATTAATGTGCAGAATATACAAAGAACTCAAAAACAGAACAGTAAGAAATCAAACAACCTAATCCAAAAATGGGCTATTGCTAGGCATGGTGGCATATGCCTTTAATCCCAGCACTTGGGAGGCAGAGGTAGAAGGATCGCCATGAGTTTGAGACCCTGAGATGACATAGTGAATTCCAGGTCTGCCTGACCTAGAAGGAGACCCTGCCTCAAAACCCAAAACAAAAACAAAACAAAAAAGGGGGGCTATGGAACTAAGTAGAGAGTTCTCACCAGAGGAAATACAGACGTCATATAAACATCTAAAAAAGTGTTCTACATCCTTAGCCATCAGGGAAATGCAAATAAAAACTACCTTGAGATTCCATCTCTCTCCCATCAGAATGTCTACCATCAAGAAAACAAATGACAATAAATGTTGGCAAGGATGTGGTAAAAGGGGAACCCTTCTGCAATGTTGGGAATGTAATCTGGTATAGCCATTGTGGAAATCAGTGTGGAGGTTCTTGAGACAGCCAAAAACAGATTTTCCATATGATCCAACTGTAGCACTCCTAGGCATATATCCTAATGACTCTTTACACTACCTTAGAGATACTTGCACAACCATGTTTATTGCTGCTCTATTCACAATAGCTAGAAAATGGAACCAGCCTAGATGTCCATCCAAAAATGAATGGATAATAAAGATGTGGTACATCTACACAATGAAGTTCTTTCTATTCAGAAGTAAAGAAAAATGAAATTATGAAATTTGCAGGGAAATGGATGGATCTGGAAAGGATTATACTAAGTGAGGTAACCCAGGCCCAGAAAGCCAAGCATTGCATGTTCTCTCTTATATGTGGATCCTAGCTACAAATGCATAGCTTGTTTGTGATATGGAACCAAAAATCAGTAGCAGAGGCCCATAAGATAGAAAAAGGATATAAGGGAGAGAGGAGAGAGTAGGTCTTAAGAGGATAGCATTGTGTATATATGTAAGTAGGAGAACAGATTACAGAGAGGGGAAAGGCCTAAATGAGGTCAGATTGTATAAAACAAAGGGGAGGGGAGGGTCAATGAAAATTCAAGATATTATGAATAAGACATCAGAAAATCTACTTTCTTAAATAATGGCACACCCAGAAGCCATAGATTGTTACTAGAAAATTTTCAGCTTTGGGGATGGTATACCTCCCAGTGAGTTACTGGCCAGGGAGGTCCCTGTTGCATCCAAAACATTATTGGCTATTGCTAAGGGCCTTGGTTCCCTGTGAGAAAGAAATGGTAAAACCTTACTGCTGAAGACGTCACATGCCTGAGTGGCAAAATCACTGAGAAATCAAGGTGGTGCTGAGCATAAAACCTTCTCCTTGTAGCCCAGCCAACTGAAAGCTGGAAACAGCTGCACTGTATGCAGTCTTATGGAGACACAAGTCATCAGCGGTGAAAACAGTGGACACTGGAAACCACAAGTCTGGCCAGACAGACCAAATGACTGAACGAGTGCAATAGTGGCATGTCTGCTCTGGGGGAAACCAATTGCTCTCAAATTGGACTGAAGGCCCACTCCATGGGAGGGAATACATGCCTGGTACTGAAAACGTAATCAAAATCCGATGGCAGGGGAGGTCATGAGCCTTAGGAGTATAAAGCCTGCTCTTTTCTGGATAAATGCATACATTACCGTCACCAATTGCCCTGAAAGCACTACACTTAATTTTCATACTCATATATTAATGCTACTCACACTTCTGGTTAAAGAAGCTTCTCTTTTCAGATGGTGATGACCACTGGGATGACCCATAAGGCAACACAGTGCTGAAAAGAAGGGATGGAGGAGTGTCCAGCACTGAAACATCTCACACCCTCCAAGGCTCAGGGCCTACTGCAGAAGAGGTGGCAGAAAGAATATAAGAGCCAAAGAAAGGGTACCATGCCTCATATACAACTGTCTGGACAGAATTTAGCCTCAATATCCAAGACCTTGCAGGGCCTAACAATACCCACACAAGACCCTCATAATAGGAGAAAAAGATGATGACATCAAATTAAAAGAGAGTAATGGAGAGAGGGAGGGGATGTGATGGAGAGCAGTTATGAAGGGGAAAATGAGGGAGGGAAATACCATAGTTTGTTGTCTGTAAGTATAGGACCTATCTATCTATCTATCTATCTATCTATCTATCTATCTATCTATCTATATGAAAGAAATAAATAAATGTAGGAGGCTGGCAAGATGGATCAGTGATAAAGTGCTTCCTGTGCAAGCATGAGGACCTGAAGTCAGATTCCAAGAATCCACATGAAAAAGTTGGACATGGTGACACACAGCTGTAAGCTCTGGGGAGGCAGAAGCAGGAGGGTATGTGCAGCTCACTGACCAGCTTGTCTAGCTGAATCAATCAGCTTTGGGTATAGGACAAGACCCTATCTCAGAAAATATGGTGGGAAAAAAACCTGGAATGCCTTATCGAGTATCAATCTCCAGCCTCTATCTGCAACAAACAAACACACACACATACACAAACACAAAGACACACCTTCTCAATGTGCTTATATACATATACACACTACCCACACCATATACAGGGTAAACAACAAAGTTTGAAAAATTAAAAAAAAAAACAACAATTAGAACTATAATGCCAATGTGCATCTGTCAAAGTCTCACAATATGGCATAAGATATATGTGTATACATGAGTGAAATTTCATTTAATGACTTTGTGATGTCCATGTATTAGATGTTAGTTTCAAGATTTACACAAATGGGCATATGAGATTCAGATCAAGCACATCTTCAAGCTAACAAAATATTAGGGAAATAAAATACAGGATTTTCAATCACTCTGTCCATTTGTTTATTTTAATCAAATACTTATCAAACCATTATTAGGCACCTTGTTTCATAATCAACACTCAAAATAAAGGGGGCACTTTGCCAGCTGCTGAGTAAATTCCTATGTAGATAGCATCAAAAATATAGCCTACTTGCATACAACAGTTTCTCAGTAACAATGATAAAAAATGGACAGGAACAGAACAGAAGACAAACTCTCACAACCTCAGGGGTGAGATAAACTTCTCTCCAGTTGATTTTCTCATACCTCTGTTCTACTTTTATCTGCTTGATATTGAAAGAAAAATGATTGGTCAGTAACTCTCCCTGGAGATAAATAACAACAGTGGAGCAGCTCAAGAATCCTGGGTTGAGGAATGGTGCATGATCCATAGAATTAGGGGCCTTGGGTCCAAGGTGGGTATTTGCAGTTAAACAAATGTCTTACCTTTATATACTTACCATACACTCAGATCATCCTTTCTGTATTGTAGAAACTATACATTTCACTATCTGCCTATTGGTGAGTAATAATCCAGAAATGCACAGAGATTAGTCACCTATACTAAGAAATTAAAAGCACTGGAAAGAAACAGTGTGGATGGGAGAGGTCCAGGGTCTATGAATCTTGTTCTATCCTAAAGATCAGTTTCGAGGACCTTAAGTATGTTTTTTTTTTTTTAATTTTTTCTTTATTTATTTGAGAGCGACAGACACAGGGAGAAAGACAGATAGAGGGAGAGAGAGAGAATGGGCGCGCCAGGGCTTCCAGCCTCTGCAAACGATCTCCAGACGTGTGTGCCCCCTTGTGCATCTGGCTAACGTGGGACCTGGGGAACCGAGCCTCGAACCGGGGTCCTTAGGCTTCACAGGCAAGCACTTAACTGCTAAGCCATCTCTCCAGCCCTTAAGTATGTATTTTTGTGGTTTATGCAACAACACAATGATATATTTTACAGAGCGTGATTGACATCCTAAGGTAAACAACTTAATCAAGCTCACATACCCAGGAAGCAGCCATTCTGGGAACTTAATCCATGATTCTGAACCCAAGGCCTATGTTCCCTCCATCCTTCCACTATATCATGCTGCTTTGATCAAGCTCACAAGCCCAGGGTATACCTATTCTACAATCCACAACTCTGAATTCAAGGTCCACATTCCCTCCACTCCTCCACTGCATCATGCTGTCTTCCTAAACATGATCATGGATGAGGCACCTCACACTGTTAGCATTCAGGAGTGAGGATAGAAGTGAACTTCTCTTTGGTCATTAATAATCAATAACTGAATATTGATATGCCCCTCTTTTGGTAATCATCACTTCCAAATCTGACGTAAGATCATTCTTAGACTTTTGTTTATAATTTTAACTCACACTTTCGTTAACATTAACAATGCCCATGACATAAGTCCAAAAGTTAAAGACCTCAAGGGGATTCAGAGAGTCAGAAGAAGGCTGTCATGCCTTTGTAAGTTTTATAGCCAGCAGCTGATCAGCTTAACCTCCCTAAATACTGGAGAAATTTGTCCTTGTGCTTCAATTAGTGTGAGTGAGGAAGAAACCATTATGAACTATATCAGCACATTGCGGCTTGAAAAGAAAACTAGTAAATCAGAACTGTTAGGGTTTTATCATAGTCTAACAGCAATGGGGGAAAGGAGATATCTCACCTCTAGCCCAGGATATCTACCCAGGATGGGGAGGAATTTAAAATGCCTATGAAGTATACAGTATAGGGACATAAACTGAAAGTATAGGACATAAGTTGAAAGACCTAGACCTAATGATAGGGGTATAGGATAGCTCTCTGCCCCCTTTACCTTACCATCATACCACTAAAAGAAGGCTAGCAGCCATTTCTCTTTACCCAGTACATCAATCCCATCCAGCAATAATAAAAAATTACAAGACATACTCAAGGCCCAAATGAAAAAGAATGTTAACAGTTCAAAGGGAACAGAGAAAACACCAGGAACAGATTTAGCAAAGATGCTGAAATTCCTAGATTTGTAATAAAACAACTATCAGTATACTAAGGAGTCTAAGTGATAGTATAAAACAATATGCGGGGAGAGAAGAACAATATAAATGAAGAGAGCAAATCCTAAGAAATAATAATAATATACTATAATCATAACTGAACCTGGATTGAAAATATGTCAATAGAAACTTGCAAGATAAAAACAACCCAAAATAACAAAAAAGAAAATAAACAAACAAAAGAATATAATATTGAAATCTATGGATTAATTATAAAATGAAGGAACAGGGATTGGGGAGGTGGCTCAATTGATAAAGTTCTAGATATGAAGATATGAGGAACTGAATTCAGATACCCAGAACTCATATAATATAAATGTTGGTCATGGTAGTGTGACCCTATAACCCCACAGCTAGAGAGGTAGAGACAGGCAGATCCCTGGGACAAACTGGCTAGTTTGATGTTGCAGTCAGGTTCGCATTGCTGGTAGAAATCACCCAATCAAGAGCAGCTTGTGGGGAAAAAAAAGAGGTTCATTTTGGCTTAAAGGCTCAATGGGAAGCTCCATGATGGCAGGGGAAAATGATGGCATGAGAAGAAGCTAAACATCACACCTTGGCCCACATAAAGTGGACAACAGTAACAGGAAAGTGTGTCAAACACTGGCATGGGGAAACTGACTCTAACACCCATAAGCCATCCAGGCTTGTAAGTGTCAAACTTCAGGAAGTAAAAGGAAAATTTAGAATCCCTAAAGAAAGGAAACAAACACCTTTCCCAACAAAGGAAAAGGTGAGAAATAGGTCTTACATCACCCAAGTGACCAAGAAAGAAAGAAGATGAAAGTGGACTGATACATTAAGTATATTGAAAAATAAAAAAAAAAAAAAAACTACTTTTTCTAAGAGAAAATACCATGAACTATTAATTCTGTACACTACGAAATTATTCTGAATAAGTGAATGGAATACAAAGGCTTTACAAACAAACAAATATGGAGGGAAGTTGTTACCGGAAGGTATGCTCTGCAAGATTTGTTAAGAGTTCTTCAGAGGGTGAAATTATGTGGGATAGAAACTTTGAAAAGCCTTAGTATACAGAGAGCAACAATTTGAAGAAAAATCAAGGTAAAATGAAATATCTTAATCTTTGACTTCTAACTGACCTAATAAGGAATAGTTTGTCTGAAAGAATAATAGTACCAGTGTATTTGGTTCTATATGTTTATGAACTTAAAACATGTATCCATGTGTACAGTGAATCATGGTAGTAATATGAGAGGCAGGAGGAGGGAACTGTTATTATTTCATTATCATATGGTCCAATAAAGCTACATAGTGATTTTTTGTAATGTAGATTAGTTGTAAATGTGTGTTGCAATACTAGTGCCATTGTTAATTAAAGCTATTTAAAAAGTATAAGTGATAAGCTGAGAAAAGAAAGAAAATCAATAGAGACATAGTTGAACTCAACACCCCAGTCAATCAATATTATTGGTATATGTATATTATAAAAAATTGTGGAATAAACATTCTCAAACCTATACAGAGCATTTGCCAAATTAGGGCATATTCTGGGCCATAAGACACACTTCAACTAATTTAAAAGGATAGAGCTCTCACAACTGCTGCTCAGACCACAATTTAATTAAATGATAAATCAGTAACAAAGATAACTAGGAAATTCCTAAATATTTAAATATTAAACCATATACTTCTATGTACACATGTGAGTTAAAAAGAAATCCTAAGAGAATCTCATTTTGTAGGAAAAAAAATGAAAACTCATCTCCTGAACAGCAAAATCAGTGCCGAGGAGAAATGTGATAGCATTCATGACAGAGCAAGTCAGCCATTTAAGCTTCCATCTTAGGATACTAGTAACAGAAAGGCAAATTGAGCCCAAAGTCACTGGAAGAAATGAAATACAACCACTACAAAAAAAAAAAAAAATACAGAAACTAAAAACAGAAAACCAATAAGGAAAATTAATGAAATGGGAAGTTGGTACTTTTTGAAAAGATGAATAAAATGAATGAGCTCCTAGTAGGCTGAAAAAAAAAAAGAGGGTGCACTTGAATTGTCAATATGAAGGTTGCACTACAGATTTCATGGAAAACATACAGACAATAAAGGAATACAAGGGACAATCTGATGCCTGAAAAAAGCCTGGATTAGGGGCTGGGGAGATGACTTTGGTTAAGGCACTTGCCTACAAAGTCAAAGGACCTAGGTTCATTTCCCCAAGACTCACATAAGCCAGATTCACAAGGTGCACACATATCTGTAGTTCATTTGCAGCAGCTGGAGAAGGCCCTGTCACACCCATTCTCTCCCTCCTTCCCTCCCTCCCTCTCTCTCTCTCTCCCTCCCTCCCTCCCTCTCTCTCTCTCTCTCTCTCTCTCTCTCTCTCCCTCCCTCCCTCCCTTCCTTCCTCTCCCTCTCTCTCTCTCTCTCTGCTTCTCTTTCTCAAATAAGTAAATAAAAATTATTTTTAAAAGGATGAATTAAATGGACTAATCTCTTGAAACATACAATCAGCCAAAACATGCACAAGAAGAAATCTAAATTCTAAATAGAATGATGTCATGAAAAAAATTGAATCAGTAATTAGGTACTCCACAATAGAACTAGATGGTTTTACTGGTGAATTCTCCCAAACATTTAAGGAGAAATTATACCAATTCTTGATATTAAAAAAATCAACCAAATCCAATAATATTAGCTGCAAATAAAATTTTGAGCCACCTAAGTGATTATAGCTGGGCTTCAAGTTGATTACTTTCTTACATTCCAATAATGAACTAGTGGTATGTGAATTAAAAGCAGAAAAGCATTTACATTAGCCCCGCCAAAAATAAAATACTATACATTGGTATAAATCTTTAAAGAAATCTGTATGAACTGTGCAGAGAAACTCTAAAACTCTGTTCAAAGCAATCAAAAATAACTAAATGGAGAGATAGTCCATGTCTCCACATATGCATAGCCTTCCACATTGAGAACATCTCTATCAAAATAATTCACTGTCATCATTGCTGAACACTGATATGTTATTACAACCCAAAATATAGTTTGCACCAGGATTCATTCTCTGCATTTAGATAAATGTGTAATGACATACATCTACCATGAAACAAAATCATCCCACTACATTAAAAATCCCTGTGCTCTACCTGTTCATTTCTCCCTCTACACCCCTGCCATGCCCATTCATTTTCCTATGTCCCTAGTGCTCCTGTTCAGAACATCATATGGTGGAAATCATATGCTTACTTTTTTTTTTTCTTAGCAACATGCATTCAGATTCCCTCCCAGTCTTTCCATGGATTGGTAGTTCACTTCTTTTTATTGCTGAGTAATATTTCTTTATCTAGAGAAGCACAACTTACTTATCTACTTACTGAAGGATTTTTTGTTTGCTTCCAAGTTTAGATGATTATAAATAAGACCGTCATAAACAAGGCATATGTGCTTTTGCACAGACTAAGTTTATCATACTTTTGGATAAATAGCAAAAAAGAACGGTTGCTGGATCTTGTGGTAGTAGCTATCTTCTGAGTTGGTTGTGTGGCTATTTTGCATTCTCACCAGCAATGAATAGTGGCTCCTTGTGCTTCATATTCTCGTTAACAATGAAAAGTGTCACGTTCTAGATTTGAACCCTTCCGACGGAATGCAGTAGGGCCTCACTGTTTGAATCCCATTTTCATGATGAAATAACATTTGCTTACTTGCCAATTATAGATCATCTTTGTGGAGATGCCTGTTAAGACCTGTGCTCAGTTTTGAAATTCAAGATCTGGGAAGATGTCTCAATTGGTAAGTGTTTGCTACATACACATGAACCTGAGTTTGCATCCCCAGCACCCTTGTAGACGCTGGGTAGGTATAGGGGCTCACTCCCAGTGCTCAGGAGGCAGAGATAGGACATCCCGGGATCAAGCTGGCTAGCTAGACTAGCTTATTTGATGAGCTCTCGACTCAAGTGAGAGACCTTAACTCAGTAAAATAAGACATCATCAACCTCTGGCCTCCATGCACACACACGTCCATGCATTCCCGCACATATGTGTACACTACATACATAAGCAAAAAAAAAAAAAAAAAAGTGGCATTATTGGCATTTGTCTTCAAAGAGGTCCTTATACATTTTAAATAACAATCCTGATAAATATATTGCAAATATTTCCTCACAGCCTGTCTCATGTCCTTGATATTGTGGCACTAGTGAATAGAAAGGCCAGGATTCTAACTAAATGGAGCAAATACAATCTTAGAAATGTTTGCTAGAGCATGTGGATTCTCTTAGTTTCTCAAACTACTCTTTTGCTCTTAAGATTAAAGTTCCCCTATTCAAGAATGGACTCTGGGAAGTCTTGTTTTGCTCAACTCTAGGGACTTAGCATCATTAAGTATTTCTTATTGCTGCATGTCCAATTTTCCCAAAACCTATTTAGAAATGAGCACAGGAGCATACACCAAATTTGATACTGATGACAGGGAGTCGAACCTTTGTGCTATTACCGAACCACCAGAAGTAGGTAAGGGTCCCCAGTTGACTGGGCCACACGACTGCACTGATGTTAACCTCCTTATTTCTTATGGCAACAAATGGAACTCGCAGGTGAACATGTTCTACAGGACCTAAAAGAAAAACAAAAAACAAACAAACAAACAAACAAAAACCTCAGTGTTTATATTGCTAGAACAAACGATCAAGCATTATCATTCCTTTGATTCATAATCACCATCCCTATTACCATACCTGTAATATAGCAGTGATCACAGACTCACAACAGCTGGATAGCGTGTGAATGCTTTAAATAAAGCAGCAAGTATATAAGGAACTCAAATCAATTTTAGATTTCTTGAGTGATAGCTGAAGTTAATTAACATCTGATAGACCCACCTACCATGAATGCTAAGGGCTCTCCAATCCGAGGACAAAGCTAGTTGATTAACTATTTAGCCACTAAATAGGAAGATAAACAGCCATCTGTTACATTCCTGAGGATAAGCTTGTTTTGTGCTTTGAGGTCAAGCCACTGTATGGCTCCTCCAACATCCTCAGCTGCTAATTGGTTTCCATCCTCTTGGACAATTGGCCATTGTGCCTCAACATCTGGAGGGCACAGTGAGTGTCACTCAGAAGTTGGCAAGGCCATTTTATAAAGGGGAAAAGGCATACTTCCAAAAACTGAAGGAGAAACAATGCCAGGTTCCCAAATAATAATAATACCACTTCTCTTTTTGTTCTCAGACAACTGGTGCAAGCAGAAAGTGGTGATCAGCTCTGCACAGTAAGTAAAGGAACATCCACAAACACACCCAAGGCAGTAAAATAAGGATCCTTACTTTATTCCAAGATAAAATAAAGACAGTGCTGATGCTAATGAGGAATTATTAATGTATTTGAATTGCATTTGGGAACTTAGAATTAAATAAAATATTGAATTGAATTGAAAAAAAAAGTTTTTTTTTTTAATTCCATGGTGCTTCTTCTGCTATCATTGACTACCATATGATCTCTCTTACATGTGGAATCTAGGAAGTTGAACACGTAGAAGCAGACAGTGGTTATGGGGGGGAGGGTGGAAGATGTGGGGCTTTTAGGAAGTTTGGTGAGCCAGGAAGAATAAATTCAAGAGATCAATTGCACTTTGATAGTTATGGTTCATTACATTGCACTACATTTTGAAAATCACTAAAAGTATTGATTTTAGGTGTTCTCACCACAAAGAAAATGTAAGTATGAGATATAACATCTATGATAATTAGCCCAACAGAGCCACTCCACAATGCATACATATTTTAAAGCATCATATTATATATAGTATACACATATTTTTCTGTCAGTTAAAATTTTAATTAAGGAAAAAAAAATAAGAATCTATAGATTAACAACCTAAAAATAGCTTCTGCCTCCAGTTGTCTGCCCTGATTCCAGACATATGGTACCTTGAGATATTTTTTCCCAGCAAATAAGTTCAACCTTGGCACTTTCATATGCACATTGGCTGAAAGTTTAATTTTTTAAATGAGCAAATTTGTATATTTTTTACATGAGTTGCTTGGTTTCAGTAAGTAAGCATAAGGTATAAGAAAATATTGAAGACAACTTTCAATGCTCTATTCACTTATTTTAGGGGTTAACTTAATGAATATCTCTTAATTATTTACATTTCCCTGATCAGAGGCTATAGGAAGTAGTTGCTGGGTATCTATCCCTGGAAGGCCTGGGTTCAGATTTCTTATTCATCACTCTTGTAGTTACTGCTTCTGCCCTCACTTCGATAACCCAAGAGGAATGACAGCCCTTCTCTGAACTGCTTCATGGCAACCTTAGGCTCTTACACAGTTCAGCCATGTTGCAAAATATATGTAACCTTGGGAATTCCTCCAGGATTCCTGTCACACAATGATGGAATATGATGATGTGATGATGGGTTCTCTGATTCCCAAGATGATGAAATAACCTCACTTTGTATAAGCTCAAGCAAGGTATGAATGGGATGGATTTTTGTGAATTGGTCAACATGGGCACATTTATTCCAAGTTTGGTTAAAAATAATGTGAGAAACAATGCCATGGAGCAGCATTGTAGGGCAAAGATCCTGAGCCCGATCCAGGTCTAACGTAGGGATGAACCATAGATCAGTCAGAAGAAAACAATGGATTCAGGAAAGAATGCCATAAAACATGAAAGTCCTCTCTGTCACATTTAGTGTTCCTTTGATAAAAATCTAGTAGTCTGGGGCTGGAGAGGTGAGTCAATGGTTAAAGCACTTATCAGCAACCCCTAAAAATCTGAGTTTAATTCCCCAGTACCCACGTAAAGCCAGATGCACGAAGTGGTACATGCATCTGGAATTTGTTTGCTAGAGTCCCTGATTTGCCCATTCTTTCTCTGTCTTTCTTCTCTCTGTTTCCCTCTTCTTACAAATAAAAATTTAAAAAATTAGAAGCCTAATAATCCATGATTTAATTTTGGAGTGGTAACAACTGCTTTTGTGAGCTAATGGCCCAAGGTAAAGCCCAAAGCATTTTGCACTTCATTAGCTGTCTGGTAATGTAGTCGTGATAGGTTTGGAGGGGGGAATGGGCACAACATTTCCCCCTTCATAAACACAACCCATGGTATAAAACTATTCCTAGTGTTGCGTATTTTTTTTTCACTAAGATACATTGTTCTTCATACCTTCAGACAAAGCCCATTCTAGGTAGCATCAGGAACATGGGTGGAAAAAGTCTTTGAACACAGAGAAGTAAAGTTCTTTTCCTTTCACTTTATTCCTTTTGTAACCTCAGCAGTAGTGCTAGGCATATAGTTGGTTACTAGAAGCACTAGTAATTACTATAGCAACAGGCCATGTTCATCAGGTGACACACTGGGTGAGAGACCAAGGAGAAGTAACATGCTGCATCTGGTTCCTGTGACCTCATTTAGTGGCTGGACAGTGGTGCTGCCGTTTTAAATCTGACAGCTATTTTGAGTAAATAAAGAGCCCAGGCCCAGCTCAGATGAGGAACTAGCTGACTAATGTGCTATTTTTGCATTTGTATCTGTGATTGCTTAGCTCTAGCCCACCCCCACCCCACTGATTTCTGGGAAGCCTCCACCCAAGGACATTCCAGAGATACCTAGGCATGAGAGGCCCTGGCCTCTTGCAAAAGATAGGTTCTGCAAACAGCTCTTGCAAAACATAGGATCTTCAAACAAGTTACTGACCTAAGATAAGCAGGCTGGGGTTCCCGTGCTCGCGCCCTCTCTGAAATTCCTGTGTGTGCTCTCTCACAACCAATCATTTTAAAAGTCACAATATGATGAAACCTCGGCGGTCTTTTTCCTTTATAAACCCCTTCCCTGTAAAGGTCAGGGCTCTCTCCCTCACTACCACTGTGCCAGATTGTGTGGACAGAGCCCAGGCCTAGGCTTGCAATAAAGAAACCTGCTGCTTTTTACATTCGAGTGTCTTGGCTTCTGTGGTGGTTCTCTGGGTGACTCCTGGGTGACCAGGTGTCTTGGCTCCTGGTCAGGGGTATTGGCACAACACTGGGTATGCAATAGCTCACTGTGCATTGTGCAGGAAAATGTTCACATACATCTGCAATGCCTGTCTTTTTAAAAGAACTACATGCAAGTTTGAACCCTTTGATGGTGTCTGAGCACTTGACGCTGAGTTTCCTTGATCAAGAGTTAGCCGGTGAGAGTGGTTTCCTGTTTGATTATCTAGTGTCCTGCAACTTACATGTGTGGTGTCTTCAGCAATAGGGTCTTAACATCTAGTTCTCATGAGTATGCAAGAGCTTGGTAATAGTCTGTGCTATTTTCAGGGGCTCTGGGTACTCCCTCACCAACCTCTCATTGAGAGGTCCCTCACTCCTGGCACTGGGATTTTCCTGCAACAAGTTATGACTTCAGAGAGCTTTAGACAGTGCATTTCCACCTCTTCAGGGTATTTTTGCCAAAACACTGCTTTCTTTTTTTAATTAGCTGACAAAGAAGTACGTTGCCATGTAGCTTTTTCATAATGTCTTTAATTACAGTTAATACTTATGCCATCATCCTCTCTTCTGCCCAGAACTTGAATCATTCTTTGTACAGAATATATATCCTGCCTATACATTACTATAAGGACATATATGTGTAGAGAGAGCCTAGTACTGCTTCGGAACTAGAATTGTCTATAATATAATGAATTTGAAGTTGCCTTGGTTTTATAGTTTGTTTTCACATGTTCAGTTCTTCTTTAAAACAACTTGAACACATTTCTTTAATCCTTCTTTCCTTCTTTGGTTTTTACAACAGAAATAAGATTTATTTTGATTTATACAATTTTCACTGATAGGTTGAAAATGGGCCTAAGGCCACCACCCAGAGGTATTCTCACTTCTTGTGATTTCAGGATTCTCCAAAGTGAACAGGCTGATTTTTTTCTTTTTTTTTTTTTTTTTTTTTGCCTGTATATGTGTTTGCATGTGCATACTTCAGTGTCCTACCAAGCACAGTGTCTTTGAGAAGTAGATGGCCACTGAAAATACGTTATCTTCACTGTCAAGATACACAATGTACTCCAGTGTCATAAAACTCTCAAGTTAAATGTAGGTACACATTTTGGTCTTTTGACTTGTATCACTGTAGGAGTCACATTGAATCTGGGTTCAGCTCAGAACACCAGGCAGTCGGGACAGAGGGAGTTAGCAACTGGGAACAAAGGAAGCAATGCGATCAGGCTACTTACAGACCACGTGGAGGAAGAGGACCGCTGTATCAGAGCCAAGGTTGTTCTCTGCATAGGCAGTCACCTGGAAGATCCCTGCACTCTTATACACGTGCTTGATGCCGTCCTCGATGGGGCTGAAGTTAGCATAGGACACAGCCACCCCGTCCCCAAAGTCAAGCTGTATGTTTGTCCTTTGGAGGTCACCCTGCAAGGGAACAGCAGTTGGTGTGGGATTTTTCACATTTCTGCCTGACTTCTATCTCACATTTTGTTCTGAAACTTCACCACAAGCCTGAGGATTTACAGCGTTTCCATAGCTCAGTCATCACAAACCTACCTGATACCCACCAGGCACTGTGGGATTGATGGAGGTCCTGTGCTCACTGAGGGCCCTGTTTGTACAACCTGAGGTGGTGTACGCTGGCAACAGTGGTGAGGAAAAGACTTTGAAGTTCTGAAATGGCAATACGAAGGGCCTTCTGACCCCTTCACATACATGGCTTAATTCTTTTCTGTGCCATGAGAATAACCAGCAATAACAGTAATAGTTAGCAATGACAGAGTTCCCTGTCAGTGCCAAGCAACTAATCATTTCTCAACTTGATACTACCAAAGTGCTGCTGTCCCTATTTCAAAATAAATAGACCAAAGCCACATTGCTAATGGAAGACCTGGGATTTGAAACCAGTCTAGTTTCAATACTAATGTTTACAATTGCCATGCTGTAATATTAATTATTTATTTAGCATTTAGTATTTCATTTAGGTGATTCACTTAAATTCACATCAATTTTCTTAATAATGACTTGAGGTAGGATGGTTACTTTTAATGTACAGATGACTACTGTCTAAAAAATAAAATTATATTATCTTCTTTTGTCCTTAGGCTTCCTGTAATGGACTTAAGCCATCCTTTCCCCTGAAGTCTCTTCTGAGTGTTCAATATCACAGACATCTCTGACATGTTCTAGGCAAAGTACACCTTGGTAGCTTCCCATGACATGACATTAATGGTTCAGGCGAGGGCACTACAGTGTGCCAAGCTGACAGCTTCCTAAGGATAAGGTTGAACCCCACCCTTACTGCCTATCCTGCATTGGATCAACACCCTGGATAAACGCCATGAACTTGGCCCCAATACAAACATTTAGGACAAAGAACAGAAAAACTCCGTTCATATATGATACGGATGATGGGATAAAGGTGTAAGTACATTTGGAAACTCTGAGTCATTGTGTTTTCAATCTGAAGCGTCCCCCAGAAGAACTTGTGTACTCGGGTGAGGTCCTCTGCAGGTGTTGCTATAAAAACCTTAGCTGCCAGGACCCAGCTGAAGGACATAGATTACTCAGACAGGGAGGATTCTCAGGGATACCTCATCTCTGAGTCACCCTTTCTGTCTCTGTCTCTCCCTCCCTCTCCTCTCCTCTTTCACCCCGTTTCCTGCTTGCCCACTGTAAGTGAAGATACTACACACTCTCACCACCATGATGTTCTGCATAAGCACACAGGGCCAAGAGACCAGGGACTGGACCCTCTGAATTTGTGAGCCAAAAAAAAATATCTCTTCTCTCAAAGACAAACCTCTGATTAATACATAAGCTAAACCTTCTGCCCCAAGATGGTCACTGGTCACTGTTTCCCTTTCCAGTCTCCTACCATGGCAACCCAGATGGGGAAGACATACCGATAGGTGCTCTCTTGGCCCTCACACAATGCCAACTACCCTTGAGTTTATAAATATAAATTAAAGTGGAAATGAACTCCAGGCAATTCAAACGGATAAGATCGTGGCTCTTCACATCCATTCAAAAGCAGATATTATTTTTTTTTTTAGCTCTGGTCCTGAAAAGTCCCTAGTGGAAAGGTAATAATGACTTCCTTTGAATCTTGAAGTCCTTTAATTCAAGCACAGTGTGAGTGAAGGCTGTGAATCTGTCCACCCAGGATAAGGAACCTTCACTTTCTTTCTGGTGTGATCTGGACTTTAAAGACTCTGAAGGGCTCATACTAGTAAGAAAAACCTTTGGCCTGTTTTGCTCCCTTTCCGAGATCTCCAGAGCACAGAGCAATTTGCATGTAAATTTGAATTGCTTTGTCCATCAGGCAAGCCTGCCTGCTCCACTAGCACTGCAAAGACTGCTGGGACAGAAGAGAAACAGCTCACACAGGGAGCAAGAGGCCGGTGACAGAGCTAGCAGTCACCCTGTGCTGACTAGTTGTTTTCTAGTTTTACTGCCAAGATTACAACAGACACTGAGCAGTGAGATATCAAAGCAGGGGGATGATAAGAAAAATAAGAAAACAAACAAACAAACAACGGAAGCAGTGTTATTTACAAAGGCCAGTTTAGAGAGCATTTTAATCACCTTCTCCCTTCACCTTTGAGACCCTTTAATACTTTCAGGCATTTCTAGTTAGTGAAACCAAGGATCAGAATTAAGAATCAGAGGCACTTTCAGAGCAACATATATAATTTCAATTTCTCTTTTTGGGCAGTATACAGTTTCTGATACTATGATTATGAACATTTGCAAGTCAAGCCCTAAAACAAAACTCTACCTAAATCCAGGTAGGGTATGGTGGCACAAGCTTGTAATCCCAGTACTCAGGAGGTATAGTCAGGCAGAATTCAAGTTTCAGGCTAGTAAGGGATACATCATGAGTTGAAAGTTAGCCTGAGCAACATAGTGAAATTTTAAAGTCAAAGGGGACTGGTTGTTAAAGTCACTTACATGCAAAGCCTGAAAGCCTGAATCCAATTCCATATAAAGTCAGTTGCACAGAGTGGTTCATGTACTTGGAATTTACAATGGCATTAGGCCCTGGTACAACCATTCTCTCTCTTTCTCTTTATGTCTCTCCTTCTCTGACTCTTTATCTCTGTATCTCTAAAATAAATGAACTTTTTCTTTAAAAAGTAAGTATAGCCAGGTGTGGTGGCACATGCCTTTAATCCCAGCACTTGGGAGACAGGGGTAGGAGGATTGCTGTGAATTTGAAGCCAGCCTGAGAATACATAATGAGTTCCAGGCCAGCCTGGGCTATAGTGAGACCCAACCTTGAGCAATCAAAACCAAAACTAAACTGAACTAAACAAAATCGAGGGCTAGGCTGTGCATGGTGGCACTTGCCTTTAATCCCAGTATTCTGGAAGCCAAAGTAGGAGGATTGATGTGAAATCAAGGCCAGCCTGAAACTACAGAATGAATGCTAGGTCACCCTGATCTTGAGGGAGACCTTACCTCAAAAAAAAAAAAAAAAAAAGGGCAAGGACTGAATCATTTGTTAGCCCTTCACAGCACTAAAGAGACTAGGGAAGGAAGGAAAAAGGGAGGAGAAAGGAAGGGAAGAAGGGGACAAGAGAGAGAACAAGACAGACCTGCATGTTCCGAAAGTAAGTGGGCCCCAACTGTAGATGAGCTCTGTACTGTGGATGAACAGAAGAGGGTTTCTGAACAGCACCATACCTTTCCTCCATATATTCCTCCTTGTCATTGATACAGTAGCTGGTGGAGATGAATAATCTATACTTTCTTTCCTTTCTGAGACCCAAGAATGACCAGCGTGTGAGCTCTGACTTCTGAGACCCAAATGCTCACCCACCTCCTCCATGAGAATGATGAAGGTGGCATTGTGCCCCTGCTCTGCCACCAGGCGCCCATCGGTAGTCACCACGTGGAGGCCCCGAGGAGCTTTTCCAGGGCACAATTGGGCCTTGGCAGAATACTTGTCCCTTAGTCCATCTGTGCAGTTGTTGGACACAATCCTCCGGTACCTAAGGAGAATTGACAATTGACATTGGCATTGCTTGGCATGCGTGTGTGTATCACAGAAAAGGAGCATAAAGAAACAGAAACATGAGAGATACGGCTTCTCACGGCTTCTCTTAAAAACCAAATCTTGAAAAATACAGCCATTCACAAAGATAAACAAATGCTAATGAACTGCTATCCCTGCATCTCAGAAAGTCTACCTCCTTAAACATTATTATTGATCCTACCTGGTGAGCCACGGATCAGCTCAGTGTCTAAACCAGCCAAGAAAAATCAATGTCTGACTCACACAGAACAGAGGAGGAGGCAGGCCACTGGGCTAGGGAGACAGGAGAAGAAAGCACACTCCCGTCAGGGAGAGTCCTCATCCTATTTCCCCAAGGCCATCTCTAGATTTCTCTGAACCAGAGACAAACTAGAACACCAGAGCTCTAAGTATCATTAATCACAAAGCTTCTACCTATGACCTCTCCATCCCCAGGATGCTATTCCTTCCTCTAATACCTGACAACCCCAACTTAGGAGCCAACAGACTATTTTTCCCCTTATAATTATGTACATACTCTCAGGGAAATTTGTGGAAGAGGAGGAGGAAAGATTGTTGGAGCCACAAGTTGGGACATTAGGCAGAGAGACATTGCCTCTTCTCCACTAGACTATTTTATAACACATTTTTCTCCTACTGCTAATATTTCACTTCCTCCTCAATACAATGACAGTTTAGAAAGTCATGATTTAAACTTCTATTCTATTCTACTAGAGTGAAATTATCTTATGGAAGTGGTCGACCTGGGAAAACCTCCTTGCAAAACACTGAGAACTTCCACAACAATGGCATCGCGTTGCAGTAATACTGTGCCAATTGCTTTGCCCAGTGACCAAGGGCATACCTCCAGATTTGACCTGTAACACAGACATTATTTCCAGGCACTCGACAATCTGCAGGTCTTCATTAAAGTCAGTGTTATCATAAAACCACATAAAATAAATGTATCACCACTTCTTCCATCACCACCAGAAGCACTACCATCATCATCATCATACATATCCCTTAACTTCTACACCAGGAATAATAACCAACACATCCATATTGCCTTATTCTGGAAAGCTCAAAAACAGGAAAACTTGAGTTCCTGATGACATTGGTCCTTCATTATACCTTTCCTTTCCCCACTATCCCTACATCCCCTCCTACCAAATTGCCAACCCTACAACTCCATCTACAGACCACAGTAGGGATGTGGAACACATGCTGCAGGAAGCTGCTGGGTCAGATGATGGTACAACCCATTTTCTTATAGATATAGATTATTCTAAATTGTCAACTAATCTTACATCTGCAGTTGTGATATCCAATATGTCTCACATGTGGCTATTGAGGATTTGAAAGGTGACTAGTGTGAAATGCTTAAATGGTCATCTTTTGATATATAGGTTAATATGCTATTAAAGTTAATTTCACTTTTGAAACATGTTTTGAACATGACTAGAAAAAATTTAAAATCAAGTATGTGGCTCAGACTATAGTTCTGCTGGTCATTGAAAGTCTAGTTAGACACATTTTTCCAACCAATTTACACTTTATTGGTGATCTTAACAGATTGGGTTTTTACTCATTTTAGGGGTTTTAGTGGTACCATGTTACAATGCAAACTTAACATTATCCCTTATTCCACTGACTCCCAACTCAAGTTTGTTGTGGATATGCCATTTAGGACCATAATTGAGAAATCAAAACAGTGAATTCCCCAGGAAAAAAAAATGCTAAACCTGGAATCAAGGAATAAGTTCCCAGAACTAAATAGTTGACTAAATAGTTCACTATTGACTAAATAGTGCACTAAATAGTTGCTTCCAGATCAAGGTTTATGCTTGACTAGACTCCATAACTTTTGGCATAGCTCAGATTCCTCAATACACATTTTTTATATTTGTTTTTACTTTGAGAATGTCAGTTGTGAAGACAGTATCTACCACTATTTACAACTATATGAAAATCAAAGTAAAGGAAGGCAGTAACTTGCGTCAGGTGATAAGATGTCTATTGGAAGAGGGGGAATGGAGTTCCAACAACAGAGTTTCTTGCTGCTCTTAGAGAGACATGCAGACAAACAGCGCCCACACCATGTGGGGTTATTACAAATGAAGCATCTCCACCTCACCACAGCTCTCCCCAAGCAGAAGCTGCTTCTTAACAAGTCCTCAGATGACAATAAAAGCACATTAGAGTTTTGGAAGTGCTACTCATTGCAAATTTGACCATTTTGCAAATTCGCCATATGTTCATATATTATAGTTCACAAATTAAAAAAAAAGAATTTGGAAAGTGTTCTCATAACCAATTTGTCCATTTCATATGTCTTTTCTGGGTCATAGATTCAGTAATTAAAAAGGCAAGAAAAAATATGAGAGGTAAGGGCCCACATACAGTTGGAGAATTACCAAAAGTGTACTTTTTTTTATTCCATATGTTCCTAAATTGAGACTTTTGAATTCTCAAAGTTTTAAACATCCGTGGAGAGCTACCATTTATCTCTCATCAGAGAACACCATTATATCTGTACACGACTTGCATTACTTTACCTCAGTTGGAACTCAAATAAGTGAGGCAGAGGAGAAGTTCTAACCAAACAATAGCTACCACATGCCAGGGGTCAATGGCAAAATATATTAAAACATGGCTGATGAGAAATCTCTTTTGATGCTTCCAGATCAAGGTTTATGCTTGGCTAAGCAATTATTTAATTTTATTTAATTAAGAAGCTAGTTGGTACAAACACTCTTATCATTCCATCTTCCTCAACTGTGATTTCATCACTGGGGATAGGAAAAACTTAATTCAGTTCTATGAATGTCCGACTTACCCAGTGCTATTAAGATAGCTTTGGCCAAGGCTACAGTCCTTCGAGGGTGATGCTGGGTTGTACCAGAAAGCTGGGGCACACTGGCTTTCTCCATGTCTCTCATAGCCATAGTCGCTGTTGGGAAAATAGGCATTGCAGGATGGTATGTATGTATATGGAGATGCTACAGTGCTCATAGACATACACACACACAAATACTCATATGCCCTATTGCATCCACAAAGTTACAACACAGTGTTTAATTATCCCCAATGAGGAAAAATAGTCATACTCTGTAAATATTATGAATATGCTTTTAGAAATGCTCTCAAGTTATTTAGAAATCCAGCCTACAGAGTAAAAATGGAGTAGGGAATGACAATTCCAGCCAGGCATGGTGGTATACACCTTTAATCCCAACATTCAAAAGGCAGAGGCAGGAGGATCACCATGAGTTTAAGGCCACCCTAAAACTACATAGTGAATTCTAGGTTAGTCTGGGCTACAGTGAGATCTTACCTCATTTAAAAAATTTTAAAAAATGGAATGCAGGGTTGGAAAGATGACTTAGTGGTTAAGGCACTTGTCTGCAAAGCCAAAGGACCAAGGTTCCATTCCCCAGGACTCACAGCCAGATGCACAAGGTGGCACATATGTCTGGTGTTCATTTGCAGTAACTGTACTTCTTAGCACACCCATTCTTTCTCTCTCTCTCTCTTTCTCCCCCCTCCCTCTTTATTGCTCTCTCTCAAATAAATAAAATGCATGAAAAAATTTTTTAAAAGTAATGGGATGGAAATTTCAGGATAGAAAAGATATGGATTCAAAGCTACCACAGTATGCTGGTTTAGAAGTATGAGCAGGAACTTCTATAAGGTTAAAAGTGCATTTTGAGACACAGGAGAATGAAACAAGTAGAGGGCAACAGAGAGGATGATTTTCAAGATCAAGATACTTTTCTATGTAATGACTCAATATATGTTGCTCCAAAAATAATTTCTTTTATTTTCATTTTTCTTGCAAATTACCCCTCTCTTAGACAAATACACATTTATAGTCATACATATACCACCATTACTCAGACATGTCTGGATTAGACATGAGGACTCCATCTAATCTTATGAGTAAAGTTAAAGGACAGCTTTTTTCATGCTTCTATAAATTCTAAGCAATAATATGATGAATAAGGAAGTCAGGCATAATTTATTTCTTCCCTATGATGTGCAAAAGAAGAAGGTAACAGACCAGGGTGGATGAGGAAAGGCCCCAGCTGAATGTCAAAGGGTATTTTTCAGTTTCTTAGCATTTCATAACATTCCCATGTGTGTAAATGTCAAAACACAAGAGTAATAAAGTAGGTAAAGAGTATTATTTCTGTTGTAACAAGCCAGTGGTCATCAAAGGTGGTTTCTTCATGTCAGGGGAAATCAAGCTTCCAAAGTCAGATCCTAAGTCTCCCTAAAGCATAGAGACAATGTAGCACAAATGTGTATCTGAACATTGGTGCATGAGTGTCAGGAAACACTGACCAGCAAGGAAGTTAAATATTTACCAGTGTACCCCCGAATATCTTATTTCCTTGGATTATTTTGGGATATGGTATATCTGCACTACTTCCAGAAAATTCTCCAACTTCTTTTGGGGAGTGAACCTGTTGCATTGCCCTGCTGGCCCTAGGAAATATTGGTCATCTGTGAAGAAACAATGCTCTCTTTAAGCAGCCTTGGGAAGGACAGAAATATTTTCAGGCTCTGTGCACTACGCCACCGCCTTCAGCAGCTCTGTTCAGCTGTGCTACCTGTTAGCAAGACGGTAATTTAAAAAGGTGCATCAAGCATGCTACTTTGCCCCAAAGAGCAAAAACACCTCATTAATATTTAACAATAGTAACAGAAGCTGGCTGCCCCCAAGCTGTACACTTCTTCATTAATTTCTGCTAAATGTATCTTAAGCTCTCTTACACTGCCCAGCCTCTCTCCCAGCTCACAGTCTATGTGATTTAAACCAACCAGCAGCTTCAGTTGCTGCTCCAGCTTCCTGAGCAAAGGTGTGCTCTATTCAATTGTGAGATCTGGACAGGCTGTAACAGAAACTTTGATTTGCCTCAGGGCAGTATGCTGTCAGATTTTACAAACACATTGGCAGTTTATTTCTAGAAATAAATGACCCCTGTGTGTTCCTTGATTATAAATATTGTAGAACTGCTAAAAGTTTAGGGGAGATTTTGTTCATTTCCAAGAAGATGTACTTCTCCAGACCCCACCCAGGGAAAAGCCTCAGATTCAGAAGGAGGAATGGCAGGGTCAGCTCAGAAATTTAAAAAAAAAAAAAAACAACCTGTGCTTATTAGAAAAGGAAGGGACACTTGTGCCATCTTTGATCCAATACCTTATGCAGGTGGACTGTGAAAACAAAACCTAAAGAGGACAGATGATTTGACCTTCATTGTAAACAGATGATGCCAGCAGATAGAGGTAACAATCAAGACTCCTCATCCCTGTTAAACATTAGCACAGTTCCTAAGAGTCCCCACTTAATTATCAAGAAGAGTCTGTGGTTACCAAGAATGACAACACAAGACTCTGGGACTCTTCTAGACAAGTTGCAGAATTGCCCAAGTCTCAAGCTAGGCACAGCCCCAGCACAGCCTCCCTGTTCCCGCCACCCTCCCACGGGGCTGGTGTGATTGTAGGATTTAAGTTTGACAGGTCAAGTCTGTTCCATTTCAGGAGAAGTGTAGCATGGCAGGTAAGGGACAAGGTAGACCATTTTCAACATAGTGAAATTCACCAAATTGAAACAACCACAACAATGGCTCCATGAATAATCTCTGAGTAAATAAAGAAATAGAGAAAGAGACAACTATATCCATACCTTTTTCAAAAATTGTTTGGAAAACCTAAACCCTTCATCTAATCCCACTGTATCTATAGCCTTTTTTCCCCTCAGCTTTGTAAAACCCATATATGCACACACACACTCTCTCTCTCTCTTTATGTCAATCCTCCTGCAATTTCTTGGGCAATCTATTTATTTTCCTTTGTTTACTCAGCAGCAAATCTACACAGTTGCACCACCACTTCCTATAGGACTTTTCCATGGTTACATCATAATCTCTATTCCATGAACTTTTCTTTGTTCTGACTGTCTCTAGCCTATAGATTAAAGTCAAAGCAGTCCAGTAAAACTTCCTATGATGAACATATTCAATACAGATGTTCTCCACTATGGTAAACACTAACCAGGACAACCTGGAATCATATTTTAATTTTTTTTCACCTTAATGCAAATAATCACATGTAACTAGTAGTTACTACAATGGACAGTGCAGTTCTGGCCCATAAACACTTATTTATAGTTTTTTTTCATTATTCTCTGTCATGGTTTTGTTAGCCTAATAACTCTTGTTTATACATTGTTTATTATCATGCTTATACTTCTGCTTTCCCACTATAAGAAAAATGTATTTATTTGTGCTTTATATGCACAATGCTAAAGGTTGAGTGGATTGGAGACATGCTTGAGTTAATGTGCTGTGGTACCCCACGATTCTCTTTCCATTTGTCTTCTGCATCACAACTTGGCAACTTTACTCTGTGGATCTGGCTCCACCTTGCACATTGAAGTAGGCACTATGATGCACTCAGTAAGTCTCAGGATTCTGTAGCTAGAATATTATCATATCTGTGTTTTCACTGTCATCCACAGAATGCTTATACTAATAAACTCTCCTATGAGTTGGCTGAGATTAAGGTAGTTCATATAAAAGAATTATGATAGCAGCTAAGGCAGAGCAGGTGCTCAGTAAAGTTACTATTGTGTGAGCAGTTTAGTGAATGAAGAAGAGAACAGAACAGTACTCCTTGTTCATTTCCCACTAATAAGACTTTGGATGTCCCAGAAGGCCACTCCCCCCAAAAAGAGTTCTTCCAGGACTTTGAATCAAGGCCCTGATGCTCCTTTCTATCACCTGAAAGTCTCTGACAGTCTCCATAGGCCTTCTTTCCTGGTCCTTTATTAGTGCCATCCTGGAGGCTGCTTTTTAGTAGCACCTCAGATTATGCTTGAGGCTGAGGATAAGTCAGGACCCCTAAGTTTAAACTTTAGAGCTGGAAAGATGGCCCAGCAGTTAAGTCACTTGCCTACAAATCCTAAGGACTCATGTTCTTCTCTCCAGATCCCACATAAGCCAGATGCATAAAAGTAACACAACCATGCAAGGTCGCACATGCACACCATGCACACAATGGGGCACACGTGGCTGGAGGCCCTGGAATGTGATTCCCTCTCACACACACTCTCTTACTCCCTAGCAAAAAACACAACAAAACAAAACACCAAAAAACAAAAAAAACTTCAATATTTTTGTAAAGTTGACAGTTTTTTTTTTGTTTTATTTTTTGTGGGAGTGGTGTTCAAGGTAGGGTTTCACTCTAGCCCAGGCTGACCTGGAATTCACTGTCTAGTCTCAGGGTGGCCAAACTCACAGCAATCCTCCTACCTCTGCCTCCTGAGTGCTGGGATTAAAGGTGTGTGCCACCACGCCCAGCTAAATTGACAGGTTTTTGTTGTTGCTGTTGTTTTTTCTGATACCTACACTGGTAAAAGTCTGTTGTATTGTATAGATAGATATGTCTGAGATTCTACAAACTCCTGCCTTTAAACAGTGGCAGGACATGGTTACAAATTAGTTTACCTTTGTGAACCTAGTTTGTACCACTTAACAAACCCAACAAGGTGAAGATACTTAACACACCATCTGAAGGCACTAATGTCTAAAACTGACTAAACTCGTTTAAATCCTCTCCATGCTATCTCTGAGACTTCAGCTTTGCCAGGACTAACCAAATGACCATGTCCTGATTTGGCTTAAGGAAACAACTAAATGGAATATGTGTGAAAATATCTGCAATTGAGTGTGTACTTCAGTTCTTTACTTAATAACACTTGCTGGTAGAAAAGACCATTGGGAAATAGACATGCTATGATCCTGTCACCAAGCACTGACTTCTGGTATTAGAACTGAAGACAGGCAAATTCTGATGAAAGCAAAACCAAAACCTAAGCCAGTATCTATTCTTATTGAAGCTGACTGACAGAAACAATAAAAATAAAAACAAATAAAAAAACAATTTCATGTAGTTCCTTCCTGAAAATAACTACATAATTTCAGAAATCAGAAGATGAAGCTTGGGTTGGGCAGATGGCTTAGCAGTTAAGGCACTTGCCTGCAAAGCCAAAGGACCCATGTTCTATTTACGAGGACCCAGGTAAGCCAGTTTCACAAGGTGGCATATATGTCTGGTTCATTTGCAGTTGCTGGAAGGCCTGGCATGCCCTCTCTCTCTAATAAATAAATAAAAATAAAATAAAAAGATGATGCTTCCATATTCAGAAGAAGTGCAAGCATACATTTTAAGCTATGTGATTTTTTTTTTTTGTTTGTTTCTGATTTCTGATAACTGGTAAACAACACCAAGTCTTTATGCTTATTTACACTATATCAGACACAACTGGTCCTTCTGCCTTCTTTTTATTATGAAGTATGACCAGCCACAAAAATATGAACATATAATAACTTATATAACAAAAAATCTATAAGGTCAGCTTGGAGACTATATACTAGAATTCCACTACCAAAGGTCAACACTGTTTTATTTGAAATTGTTTTAGACTTGATAAAATATTCTATATTAAATTTTATCTACAACAGTAAGCCTAGACCATTTAGAGATTTTAATTTTAGAGTAGCTACGAATAGAGACCTTATCCTTCCAAAACACAAAGTAAATCTCAAACAATAAAACTTGTTTGATTTCCTCAGCAATAGGTATACAGGAAAGAACCTGAGATTTAACTAGCCCTGCATTTGAACCCCAGCTCTTTCTCTATTATTTTTAATATGTATAGCTAAGTAACTTACAAAGAAGATGTTCGCATCCTTCTCATTAAAATGTCAGTAGTAACATTATAGGGCCTTGAATATAGATAATATCTCTACCAACTCAATATGAGAAATACAGAATGGCTTGCGAGAGCTCCCCTCCCCTTACCTCCCTGATTTAGAGATAGATTTGGACAGTAGTCCCCAAAGAAGGATTCAGAATCCTTTAAGCAATGTTACTAGCATTAAAATAAATAGATAATGCCTAATGGTACTACTTTGAAAGCAGTGCTTATTTGAATGTATAAGCCCTGATTTGTTTGCTGTAAATCCTGTGGGAACTGCATAACCCTGGAGTACAAGCAGCAGCTGCTGTAGTTATCATATGTTGTATACCACTAGGATAAGTAAGTGCCTTATCTATATTAATGACCTATATTCATTCATTTCTTAATTCATTTATTTCTTCCTTAGACCTAGTGAGATAAATTTAAGTATTTTAATACTTAAATGTAATACTTAAGGTAATGACATAGAGATTAATAAAAAAATTCCGGAGTAAAAACCTATGAATGTGAACAAAATGATTTTTTTTATCCAGACTAGTCAACTCTGATAGAAATACTGCAGGTAAAATACTTCATTTGTTAAAAATGGCGACAGATAACTGTGGTCACTCCAACCTCACCAAAACAGAGATCCAGAGTCTATAGAGAAAGTAAAACTAAATCAGATCCCTGTCTTGAGTGCTAAGGCTCAGAAAACACTGTGGAAGAGGGGGAAGAAATATTTCAAGAGCCCCAGGGTGGACGGCAATAGCCTGAGGGACCATGTTCCCACCACCCCTGCAGAAACTGATTGTGGCCTCTTGGTCCCCACAATGAATACCAATAACCCCAACAAAGCCTCTCAGCAGAATTAGCACATGGAAGAGTCAGGGCCTAAGAGTACAGCCATTTTGTTTAAAAAATAATAAATAATAAAAAACAGCTACCTTTAAAAAAGAACAAATTCACCTCACATAACATGTGAATGAATGAATGTGTGTTGTAATAAAATGTTATTTAAAATGGCAAACATAATAATTTGTAGTCCTTGTTTCTTCTCATATTGGGTAAGGGTCTGTTATGAAGGTCACAAAGACACAGAATTTGTAGCATGCCATACTCAAAGACAGAGGACATCAATACAGCCAGTCTATAGCAGGACAGTGATAATCTGGAATTTATGGTCTGAATTATCAGCTTGACACTTCTTATGGTTTGAATGTAAAATGTCCCCCCACAGGCTCATGTGTTTGAATGGCTGGTCCCCAGTTAATGGAGCTCTTTTGGAGGGTTGTGGGCACTTTAAAGATGGAGCCTTGCTGGAGGAAGTGAGTTAAGGGTGAGACCTTGAAGTGTCAGTTTAGCTCCATGTGGAGCATCACTGGAAGAACTGGGTCACCAGAGATATCCTTTACGTTTTATAACCAGACTCTACTTTCTGTATGCTCCCTGCTTCCTTGTCTCCCCAAATGTGAAGAGTCCCAGCTGCATGTTCCTACTGGCATGGACTCTGATATCTCTCCCTGCTATGGTGAGAAATGTGCCCTCCAACTGAGAGATCAAATAAACACTTCTCTTAAGTTGCCTCCTGTGGGATGTTTTGTCACAGAAAGAAAGTATCTGCATGCTCCAAGCTATTTTTCTGTGTAGACTACCATGTATATTTGCTTTGACTATTTTACTAGGTTGTAACTAATAATTATTTTCCCAGGGACTGAGTTGGTAGGGAGTGCTTGCCTTATGTGCATGAGGCCCTGGATTAATCCCTAGCACTGATTAAACTGGGAGTGGTGGCACACACCTAGGACTCAGGAGATGAAGAAAGAGGATCAGAAGATGAAGTTATTCTCTGCTGCATATCAAAGTGGAGAGCAGCCTGGGGCATATGAATCTGTCTCAAAATAAATGAATAAATAAATAAATAATAAAATATATTAAGAAATATTAAAAAAAATTTCCAAACAAACCACCTCTTTTACAGAGATATGAGGGATTCAAAGTTGCAGTCATGCTGAGATTCAGGAGAAATCCTTATATTCTCCATTTTGTTTGCTAGGACTTAGCCTGGATTAATTGTTGAAGATTGGGTATTATTGCCAGCTTTCCCTTGCTAGTGTTTGCCACACACTCCTGCTGCTATTGTCCACCTGATGCTGGCCAGGAGGGATGTCCACCCTCTATTCCTACCATCATTTTCCCTTGCCATCATGGAGCTTCCTCTTGAGTCTTTAAGCCAAAATAAACACTTTCCTCCCACCAGCTGCTCTTGGTTGGGTGCTTTCTAGCAGCAAGGTGAACCTGACTGCAGCCACCTCCCTCCCATAACCGTGTAAACAGATGGTTGAAATTGGTGATGAAATGTCAAAGGACTCACCATTCAAAGTCCCAGTCAGCACAGACACAGGGTTCTGAGACCACTGACCCAGAGTAGTCTCTGCCCAGGGCACACTGAGCACCTGGCTTACGTTTCTTGAATATTTTCCTTTCTCCCATGACGCAAGGTTCTCCCTTAGAGAGAAAGTTCATGGTGAGATGGGCAGGAAACACACAGATGGTGAAACAAGCCAGCTGGTAAACAGAACTATTGGCCTTTTCATTCTCCTTCAGTCATTCTATGTGTCAACTTCATTCCTAGTTACCATCCAAGAGTTTCAAGAACAAACGTGTTAATCTACCACCATTTGAAACAAATGCTCTGAGGGATGGCTTCAGAATACCCCTCCAGCCTGTAATGTCTGTATCATCTGGTTTCTTTTCCACTCTATAGAGATAGAGGCCAGGCATTGCCTGCAGACTACCATGCCACTGTCCCCAGGGACTTCTGCAGGAAATATAAAGGAAAGAAACCAACTTCTGGAACATTTTTTTTTTTTTTCCATACAGTTGCCACAGTAAAACTGACGTTGACTAGCCAAGTTCCTTCTCTGAGATAAATGATCACACCTAAGTCCTAAATCTTAGACAAGGACATAAAGAGGAGCAGTAGCTGGTGTGAATTACAAGGACCAATAGATTTAGAAGAACGCAGAGGTCTGAGTATACAGCAGTGATAAATATCTTCTGTCACTAGACCCAATCACCCTGCATCCCTTCTCAGCAGTCTTCCTTCTGGTGTTCCAAGGCACTTATTGTTCTGAAACATGCTACATTGACAGACAGATGATCCTTCTAGCTACCTGGTGCTCACATCTCCGCAGAATGAGATCGAACTAAGTTATAATCATTCCCTCTGCTCCAGGGAATTCAGTGACCTAATTAGTACATAGAATCCCAGGATGCAAAATGACTCCTGCTGGGTTTGTGCATCCAACTATTGACCCCCAATCCACACTCACATAGTTAAGTTTCCCCCTGCCTCCCTCCCCAAATAGTAAGACCAGAGAAGACTGAACCCAACATGCGGTAGCTCCTACTTCCAGAGGCCAGCAAGTCCCACCATAAGCATACTTGATTGAGCAGGTGCCAGGTCTGGTAGTCATCCTTGGTGCAGTGTCGGCTGAAGATAGACTTGTAGTCCACTTTCACCAGTTGCCATTCGGAGCGCAGGCTGAAGTGGCCAAAAACTCTAAGTGTTTAGGGGAGGGGTCAGAAAGACAAGCAGAGGAGGCCCAACATTAACCAGAAACGTGACAGACTGGGGAGCAACAGGAAGATTTTCGGGCAGCCTGGACCTCGCTTCTAACATGAGTTCCTTAGGGGAGTAGTCTCCCTCTTCAGTGGCTTAGTGTCTTCATAGCCTCAGCCAATCACTGTTATAGTCACAGTGGGTTTGATAGCCGTATGTATTGCAAAGTCACATGTGTGTTTTGTAGAAAATATTCAAACTGTAGAAAGTACAGAGAAGTTAAAAAAAAATCCATGACACAGATATAACCACGGTTACCATTTTCACAAGCAGTCTTTCCATGCCCCTTTAATTCTAATATTAGTATTTCATCTACCTGTGTACCTTTAGGAGGTTTCTTCACCTATAAAGTGGGGTGTGTGTGTGTGTGTGTGTGTGTGTGTGTGTGTGTGTGTGTATGTGTAGCCAAAATGACTCAGCTAATCTAAATTGCTACCATGCACATGTCCAAGTCCTGGGATGGTACCTGTGTATTTTAATTAAATCTATCCCTGCCTAACTCATATGGCTGCCTCTTCCCCTCACCCACTTTCCCTTCCATGAAAATACACAGCATTAAAATACAAGGAGCTCATATTTATTTATGGTAAGAAAGAATACCATCTGCATGGCATAGACAATCAATACTGACCTTTCCACAGCCTAGCAGTTGATAGTCCTAAAAATATGAACAATCAATCCTTTCTAGAAAAATAGAAAAGAACTGATCATCCAGACCCCACTGGGGTGACATGTCTTGCAATTACAATGCAAAACATCCATCACAGTGATGGAAAGGGGAGGCCAATCATCCTAGGAGCGTAAAACAACTGAAGTCTTTCAATGATTGGATGTCGTCCATTTCAATGCGATTCAGTCCTACAACCAGCTCTACATTCTCCTCTGTCCAACACACACACACACACACACACACACACACACACACATACACACACACATACACACACTCCCTTGGCTATTCTATATTAGCCAAATCACAAAGATTGTGATTAGTTTCAGATGTTACCATTGAAGAAGGACATATAGTAACATGTTCCTTATGTTTTTTTCATTTTTAGGGATAACAAGGAAATTCATGTACCAATAACAGATGAAAATCCCAGAGAAAGCTATATAGAAGGAGACAAAAGCCTAACAGTCTGTTGAAGGATGGCTGTGATTCCCAAACCATGTTTCAGTATTTTCAGGAAATCTTCAGCACTGAGCTAGATACTTCAGAATGCTCCTGCCACCTGAGATTCTCCAAGACGGATAATTAACTGTAGACTTGTCCCACCAGTAAAGTTTCTCGCTGATATACTTAGGGAACCTATATATTTTCATTTATTTTGAGTCCCAAGTAAGGGTGTAGCTGTCCCAGGATTACACTTTGAGCTCTGCTATTCTAGTCCACAGTTTCACACAGGGGTTACATAATTGAATGTGGAGGTCACCAAAAACGTTGGCAGTAGTAAAATGTTTCAGAGCATGTGATAACCAAAACACTAATTCAAAAATCTAAGATATAAAGAACTTGAGATGTTTCTGAAAGCACTTGCCCTCCAACTTTTGAACTCACAACAGGTATGTTTTACACTTCATATGTCACCACACTCCACAGTTTCAGTTGTGCCTAAAATATTTCAGCTCAGATTGGAGAATATGTCATGCTATAAGTTGCAATGTTTTTATTGTAGATACAATGTTTTATGATCTTATAAAACATAATTTCTTAATTATGGAAAGCAAAGACTTTTAAATCTTTGCTCAGCATGGAAATCTCAAATGTGTATATATTAGAATCACATTGGGTTTGATTTTTAAAACAGCTTCTTGAGTTGCTGTGATGTGAACCATTTAAAAAATAGATTAAAAAAAGTTTGATTTGAGATGAAAGAATTTTCCACAATTTCTTAAATGGCCCAAAACATATTTCTTCCATTTTGTACTTTGTATTTATGTGAATCAATGTTGTCAGCATTGTTGACTAAAAATCAAAATATTGATGAACTTTGAAAACTACTGAAGATGTTCCATATCCTGCAGTATAAAATACTCAGCCAAGATTTACTTATTTATGTAAAACTAAGCAAATACATCCACTCATTAGTGTGCAAATTTGCTTTCATTTTTAATGGTAAAATTATAACATAATTGTTTTAATAAAGTTCTTCATGATTTACTATCAGTTTATATTTGAATTGTATATCTATCATATAGGCCCAAACACCTGGGTTTCATAAAGATTTCTTGGGTGAAAAGGTATTTTAAGTGGATAAATTTTAAGAAGACCGTTTTAGCCCATTGATTCTAAACTCCCTGATAATTTTTTATCTTTTTCAGAATTTAATTAACCAAGTATGCACTTAAGGTTTGAGACTCTCCTTAGACTTGTTTGTATTCTGTAAAGAGAATGGTAACTAGCAATAGTTGTTGGACAAAGAATGTCTAATTGATCATTGTGGACCAATGAGGGAATTTTAGAAAGTGAATTTAATTCTCAAGTATTCGTGATAGGGAAAGTAGTTCCTGTTACAGCAAATTCAATAGTCCCATTCCCATGCAATTACCAAGATAAACTACTCTGTTCTTCAGAAAGGCATTGTTTTTCCTCTTTCTTAACTCCAAGAAATATAATAAGCAATATAATCAAAACCCCCATTATGTGAGGTAATCAATGCGAAAATCCCCACAGAATACAGAGGTTCATACCAGCATCATGCTTCTCAGTGCTGAAATATCTAGATTCTTGCAACTTTTTTCATCAAGGGCTTTCAATAGCCTTGACTCACAATCTCTTTTTTCAAGATACATAATAACCTCAAGGGAAAGAGATCTGTCTTGTCTCCATGTTGAGCCTTGAGAAAAATGGACATGTAATACATAAATATAGATGGCTGCCTGGAAACATGTGCCCTACCCTTTGGTTTCCCTCAGGAAGTTACTCCTAACCACAGAAACAAAATTAATGAATTCTCTAAGCCATTTCTCACTATATGGATTTTCAAGGGGAAAAATCAATTAAAATTTATTATTTCTGTTTTTCTTTTCCCTTTTACCTTGCCACATGAAGTTTTTTCATAAAAAGTGTTTGACTCTACTTCAGATTCAACTTCTTGTATTTCTATGAACCTAAGAGGCCACCTCTATCTTAAAAAAAAAAAAAAAAATCTTCTCCCATACTGACATGATTGGTCACATGGGATCCTGTGTTTGCACTACATTGTTTGGCTTTCAATACAAAGCTGCCTTGTGCACAGTAGCAAAGAACTTAGTAAAGAAGCAGAAGACATCTTTTCTTATCCTTCTCTGCTTCAGAAATAGCTTGGTGATCTTGTACATGTCACATTCTCAAGGCTTCAAATTCCCTTTTTAAAGGTGACTTTTATCCAGTGGAATGTGCTCACTTAGATGGGGTATGAATTATGGCCCTCTAATGTGATTTCTGGAATTTTATTTTCTTTTAATCTACATGTCTACCTCCGGATATAGAAAATATCTGTCTCCCAGTGGGCTGCTACACAAACGATTTATCTGTTAAGAGTCATTCCATGGACACTCATTTCATATATCAGATGCTCAGTTAATATAGCTCTGGCGTGATTAATGGATAAAATTAATCTAAAAATATCTTTCACTTACTCTAAAATTGGAGCAATAGATTTATCTGCTCTTATTTCTAGGTCAAATAACAAGATTGAGTTGGTTATTTTTGAGATATAGAAAAATAAAAACAATCCTAGGTGGTGTTGGTGGTGGTGGTAGGGATTTGTAGCTTCTCTGTTTCTTGTTTTCCTAGACTGTGCTAGAATTTCCATAGCAAATGTGATTTCCCTGATGTGAAATAACACGCCTTCTTTAATTGACCATCCAAACCCAAGTAATCCATCCTAAAGGGAAAAACATGATTCATTCGAGGGAGGGCAATGGCTCACAAAAATTTAAAAGAAAACAAACAAAACTTCATTAGAATTCCGCACACAAAAAGGGTTAGTTACTCATTAATTAAATAATTTCAAATGGGATCTGGGTGTATAATTGCTATAATTTAGATGGAAACAATGTCACACTAAATGTAATTAGAGAAGTAGTAGGCTCTATAAAGATGCTTACCTCTTTACAGGAGAAAAGCTTTGGGTCACTTGACTCTCCCCTGCATGGTTATTTAATTCCTTTTTCGGTTTCTACTGATGACAGTTTTTACAGGTAGTTATGAAAGCTGAGAGGAGTTTCAAAAAGTCAGTGCTTGACCACACTCTTTCATTTTAAAGAACAAGGGGAGTCATTACCAAGAAGTGTCCAACGATAAGAGCAAAAAGCCTTCTGTAATTCAACTTGGTGGACAGACTTCATTAAAGACTGATTTTTGAGGGAACTGACTTCTGATTGAACTCACACAAGCAGGGCAACCCTCGTCCCTTTCTGAGAGACGCCCCCTGCATTGTGAATTCTTTTAGACACCAGCTCTGTTTGCCTGAACATCTTCAGAAAAAATACAATGGCCACTTCTGACTTGGTAAACTCCTTTCTGATTTGCCTCAAATGAACTGTCTTTGATCAGTCTAGAAACATCTCTGCATTAGCTGAGACTCAGTTTTCTGCTAGTCTGCTCTGTTAAAGTCCAAACTGACTCTTAATCCTTTTGTTGCACTAAATCTCTTACATTTGCAAAGTACATTTGGATTTTCCTCCCATGCCTCCATTTTACAAGTTCAACAGTTGTGTGGAAGACTCTCAAGGAATCTTCTCTTTAGCCACAAATAACATGCAAAGACATAGAACCTTTGTTCCCTGAATTAGCCTCCTTTTACTTTTGTAGGTTTCTTTTGTGTGTGTGTGCGTGTGTGCGTGTGTGTGTGTGTGTGTGTGTGTGTGTGTGTGTGTGTGTTTTGTAGTACCTGTCACTAGCTTGTGCCCAAACAGAATTCCATTTCCTCTGACTAAGAGAAGCTTAATTTCTTCTGTTTGCTTTTCCTCTGCCCAGGATATCTTGTCTTATCCAAACCCTGTCAATTCTGAAAACCTCAGGTCAAGTAATGGGCAGGACTTGAGAGGAAGGATGGGGAAGAATGGGAGTGTTTCCCATTTGAAAATCTCAGTAATCATTTGAGTTTTGTCTGCAAGAACTAAAACTAATAAAAAACACATCCTCTGTTGCCAAACAACTGTTTTTTTTTTCTTTATTTTCCTTATCATTATTTTAAATTTCTTATTTAATTACAATATGTACAAAGATTATGGTCTCAGTGATGCTAATTCTTTGGATGCAGTTTAGACTTTGCATGTGGGCTACTACAGGGTTAGGTTTGTTTTTTTTTTTAATTATTGTATGTTTCATGTAAGAAACAGTGTCTCAACATTTGTTGAATGGTGAATTCTATACCAGTTTTCAAAGTCAAGCATTGTAGTGATGGCATTTCTATTAAAAATCATACAAACTCTTTCATTTTTATTCTGCTAGTTTTTGTGACAATTTAAAAATATTTTCACACAATCACGAGTATTTCATTCATTCATTTGTGTTTTTGTAAATTTGAATATTATCTAATCACAATACTATATAGGAATGAGTTGGTTTCATTTTCTCAATTCTTTTTCTTGTTTTAACTTTTCTGTTTCTATGATCTTCACTCTTTCTTTGAGATGCAGGTATGGTGGAGTTGACCATAGAGGTGTCCACATCAAAGCCAAGATGTGAGCTTATTGAAAGCTCCTCATCACACATACCAGACATGTTTCCTTATGTTCAAAATAGGGATTAGAATGGTATCTGGAACAGTTCTGAGGTTAAAACATAAATGTTTATACCCCTTGTCAAAAAAATGCAAATATTTTAAAACTATAAGCATAATCATATAATAATCACTGTAATTACTTAATCTATTTTGTTGGAGGTTTGAGGACTTTTGCGGCCACATACTATACCTTATATCTTTGTGAGACTTTAAACACAGTGGGAAATTAGACAAATAACAACAATAATAATTATAACAGCAACAAAGGGGTTTATTGAACTCTTACAGTTTGCTAACAATGTTGCATGGTTCTCACTATTCTCACTGAACAGAGGAAGAAACTGAGGTTCAAAGAAATTCAATAACTCATCCACCAGGGTGACCCAGCAAGCAGATGGTGAAGACAGGCCTCAAAGGTATGCATTTGTGGCCATTATGCTAACACAGTTTTCAGCACCCTGATTTCAAGGGCTCAGTACTGATTAGCAACCTTTTGACCCTGAGGCTTGAGAATGTGGTTGGCTGAAGTTGGGCTGCTCTTACCTCCAGCTCTATAAAGACTTGTTTGTACAAAAGACAGAAACACTGTCAAATAAATAAACCTGAAAGCATGATTGTAGGAAGAAAGTAAGGCCAAATCTATAGGGAGATTGTAACTAGAAAGTTCTGACTATGATACTACTTGTTTCAAGGTTTGAGCATCTACTATGTGGAGAATTATGTACTTGACCCTGAACTATGACAGTCTTTATTGCTAGCGTCTCTGGTTGGGAATCCCTGAGGCATGAAAAAGAACAAACAGGATTATAAACTCATAGTACCCAAATGGCCTTTAGGCATGAACGTTTGGCCTAATTCCTTTGTTTGAAACCCATGAGATAAGGGCTTTATAAGAACAATGGATTGCTCAAGAAGTCTTAAGGCTCTTAACATTCAACTCTCTCCCATGCTGAATAATTTCAGTGGAAACCTTTTAATCCTGCAGGTCAAGTCATAGCCTATGTGACTGAAGTACCCTTAGTACCTGCTTCCTTGAGAAGTGTAGACAACTGAAGAGATCAGTCCAGGGATGCTATTATTAATCTGAGATGGATTCAGACAAGACAGGCTTTCCAAGTTTTACTGGCTTTGATCCCAAGATCCCCTATCAGGGTGAAAGGCAGGCTAAACTTCCCAAATCCTATATGGTCTGTCTGGAACAACAGCTGCAAGCTACATTCCCTTCTAAGACTGTCTTCTTGCACCCACTCAGATGTGGAACACCTCTAAAAGGACTTCATGATTCTGTTGGATCAAGAGAGAATGAGCACAAGGGCAGTGTTTTGGACTCAGAAGTAATTAGACTGCTTCTCCAGAAGCAGTTTAGCTGTTCTTACTGAGCCTCTGAGCAGAGTGAAGGTTACAGACATGAAGGTGAGGGTATTGAAGGATTTCTAAGGTGGATAGCAAGCCTAGGGCATGTTTCTTAGTAAAGGAGAATCTTGGAGGGTAGTAGAGGAGTAAAAGAGGAATTATCACTTTGGCCTAGGTATTACCTCCCACTCATTCACAGGTAGAAGATTCCCTGAGTTGTCTAATCTACAGTGACCCAGTCTGGCTACATGCAATTTCTCCCTATTGACACATTGGATTTATTTTCTCATTCCTCTAAGTAAATAGAGAAACCTGCTGCGGATTCCGGCGAGTCACATACCATCTTCTCTGCTGCCTCCATCCAAACCTGAGAATTAGCCATTGCTAGGAAACCACAAATCCCAACTCAATCCTTTTACCCAGCTTTAACTCCTTTCACTGGCTGGATGTCATTAGTTTGAGAGCAAATTATTAGAAACCTGGAAAACAGTTCTGAAATGCCTGCAGATTTATGATGAAGTCATTTCACAAAAGGTCACAGACAACCCTGCTATAATTAAATCTTTCATTAATTTTTAAAATACACAATAACTTACAAATGCAGCATAAATTAACCAGATGACCTTGAAGAAATTATTTAGAGTATGCCTTCATCAGAAGGGACTATCTAGCAATTTCCTGAATTCTTATTTTATGAGTAGGATTTACCCATTTTCCATTCTTATCTTTTATTGGCTTCCAGCACTATGTTCATCTGAAAGGATGGTGTTAAACTAATCATGGCATTAGTCAGCATTGGGAAGCGATGGCAGATAGGTAAGACCCTTTTCCTCTGAGTCTCAAGATCAAAGGTGGAGTGTGACCCACATGATCATCTGCATCAACTCAAATTCAGCCCTTCCCTTTTTTATTGCCTGGAAAGAGTTTACGTACATATTTTGATAGATTTTCCTTTTGCTCATTATAAAAATATTTAAAAATATAAAATCAATACATGAGAAGGCAACTCCCTTATTGAAAGCAGTGCTTTTAATAGTATATGACATACATTGACAGAATTATTCTTTCTTATTTTAAGAGAAAAAGAATAACTTAAACCACAGTCTGGGCTAGATTTTGTTTTTGTTGTGTTTTTTGAGGTAGGGTCTCACTTTAATCCAGGATGAGCTGGAATTCACTATGTAATCTCAGGGTGGCCTCGAACTCACAGTGATCCTCCTACCTCTGCTTCCCAAAGGTTTGGATTAAAGGTGTGTGCCACCATGTCTGTCTGGGTTAGAATTTTTTAAGTACAGGAATACTCTGAAGTCTAGGGTGAAATCTAAACATCTACCACTCTAAAACACACACACACACACACACACACACACACACACACACACACGTACACACTTCCACCATTACAAAATCTCAGAACTATATTTAAGACAAACACTACAATTCTATAGCCAAGTTAAACCTCATACAAAACTGATCTTTCCTCCACAAGAGATGGAGGAAGTTTCCACTCAACATAGGCTTGGATATTTTGTTTATGTTCCAGCATGCTTCTAGGACTACAATACTGCCTCACTTGCAGTTGGGTACTAATACACTCTGTCAAACCAATGATAAGTGTTCTTGTAACAATAGAAATATGAGCATTCTATTAACTATTGCCTATAGAGTTTAATTCTCTCTGCAAAGCCCAGCTCCACATGCCTCTTCTCTCAACTATCAGGAACTCCCCTCAGCTGTTTCCATGGAGGAAGGAGCTAAGGATGGACTTCAAATCGAAGCAGACAGAGTTGTCTTCCTGGAAGGCCAGCCATCAGCAGACAGCAGGTGCTGGTTTCCAAAATCTCAGCCCAATGAGTGGCTTCTGGTGTGCATCCAGGCCACCTGATTGTTTTCCCGTTAGAGTGTAGATGGGATTAGTGGTAAAGGAGATCAGTGGCACAAAAGGAATTGCACTCAGTAAAAGCGAGACACAAACTATCTTAATAGAAACAGACAGAGGATCAACAGCAGGAATCCTGCAAGCATGTCAGTTCCTCCATGCAATATCTGGGAGAGGGAAAGAGGGAGGAGGGATTACAGGTCATAAACACAGATATGGGGAGTGGTTGCATTTGAAAGGAAAATTGAAGAAGGAACTAAAAATCATTGGAACAGGTAAGGCAGGGTAATAAGGGTAACTTAAATGTATGAATTTAATAAAATCATTTTGTGTCCAAACACTCTGGTTTCTTTTCTCAAAATTCTGTCATTTTCATGGGTTTGAAAGTTTAAAGCCCATGGAAAGTGATCCAGAAAAATGTGGTCTATGAACCTACAAAATGTAAAGAAGGAATTAAGTTAAGTGTAAGTGATGGGAATGAGAGAGAAAATAAATTTTCAAGCTGGGATTTTAACAGGAGGGGAAAAGAAAGGAAAATTAAAAGAGCTATAGGACAGGTAGGAAATAAGGGGCACTGTTTTTCCTGCACCACTATCATATCATCATAATGTTTCTTGTGTCAAGCCCTAAACCAAAAAATAAGTAAATAAAAAGAACCAGAAGTGTAGAAGCCAGCGTCTACTCTCAGTCTTGTGTGACGGCATCAGCCACTGTGTTTCTGCTGAGCGTAATTATGCAGATGCACAGGTATGTTTGGTGCGTTGTGAATTATGACAACAAACCTGAGTCTTTCAGAACAACAATAGCAAAGACTCCTTATTCCAACTGCAAAGATAGCCAATATGTACAACTATTAGAAAACAGTGTGTTTTGTTACATCCTGTTAACAGTGCATTATTTGGCATAGTCCCAATTCTCCTTGACCCACCAGCTCCTCTTCTAAGTAGGTAGGTTGGTCAGAAAATCTTTTGCCTACATTTGGCTGGGGGCATATGCAAAGCTAGTACTGTTTGCCAAATCACAAGAGTGGAATCCATCTAAATGTCTATTGATAAGAGAATGACTAAATTATGCTTGGTCATTTTTGATGGAACGTCACTTTGAATGAAAAGTGTCTGGACCAGATGGATAGATCCTGAGTTAGATTATACCCAGTAAAGGTAGCATATGAGAGAATGATATCATATAATAAATATTTTTAAAAAAATGTAAAGAATGAATATAAACTTTCTCCCATATTAACAAAAATATAAAAAAACATAAACCAATACCACATATATTTCCATGTATATACTAAAACTGTTGACGTTTATTCTGGAAGAATTTGTGGATAGCATAAGTTTACATGGACAGTCATGTGAAAGTTAAGTCTTCATTGGATGTCCTACATGATTTATTTAAAACTCAGAATTCAAAGCAATTCTATGTTAATCTGTTAATGTGGGTGATTTATTTATAGGTGCTTGTGATATTATTTATCCCTTTCTGGATTTGTAAAAATAAACCCGAAAGAATAAAATGTGATTATGAAATTGTAGGTGGAAAATCTAAGTTGGAGAACTACAAATCCCAAGTGTTAGCAGAGCCGGGGAGGACTCTCTGATGGACCAGATGTGATCTGCAGCAGTTAGAGAAGAAATGTGCACAAGAGGAATGTGAGGCAGACATTAACACAGCCCACCCTCAATGGGCACTTGCCACTACCTCTAGCAGATCCTGAGAATCCAGGTATTCAATCTAGGCTTGTCATTTTCCTCTGGGAGAACAAGTGTACATCCAAGTATTCCTGTGACTCAAACTGTAAAGCTCATGAAAGAAACATGATAAGAGGAAATGGGGGAAGAGCTGGTATAATTATATGGGGCTTTCTGAAAGAGGTGACACTTATATGAATTTGTAGTTTGGATAAGCATGGTGGCTTATACTTTTAATTCTAGCACATGGGAAGCTGAAGCAGGACTGTCATGGATTCAAGGCTAGCCAGGTCTATATAATAAGGTCCAGCTTAGCCAGGGCTACAAAACTAAACCTTGTTCTAAAACCACCAAAATAGATAGAATAGAAAGAAAAAGAAAAAAATAGAAAGAAAAAATTAGGAAAATTCTATTTTAAGGCAAAATTAACTTAAATATACACCAAGGAGCCTAATGGATAACATGCAAAGTGAAGATATTCAATCACAGAGAATGGTTATTTCACAGTGCCACTGACATCAGAAATCTAAAATAGCCAGACTCATAAAGCAGAGTAGAATAGTGGTTGCCAGCATCTGGGGTGGGAAAATGGGGAGGTATTTAGTATGAAGTTTCATTCATTCAGGATGAACAACTTCCAGAATCTACAAAGCACAACATGTATACATCATGCCTAGAGTTTCGCATGTTGGTTCTGTGAACTTTTAAAATATAGCCCTTTTGAAAAAACAATGCTCTTCCTCCAAAGAGCCACATCATGCAATTTTGTGATATTATAGATACCTCAGTAAAACATTAGAAAAAGAAATTAGGAAAGTTGTAGTCCATTTAATGGCAAGTATGTTTTCAGCATGGTATAAGGGACTATATATGGAGGAGGGATATTATAGGTAGAAGCAAGGTACAGAAAATGTGTTTGCAGTCAGACATTTTTACTATTAGGAAAAATATTAATGTAAAATAATATTTTAATAAAAAATAAGTGAAACAACTTTAGAGTAGAAAGAGTTCTCTTTCACTTCACACTCCCAGTCCATAATGGGTTAGCCTCACTGTTTCTGAGCCTTTCATGAGGCAGTATCATGAAAGAAGGTTGTGTGGTAGAAAAGAATTGCTAACTTCAAAGCCAAAAGGAGGCAAAAAATAAGAGTCAGATGCTGAGGCCAAGTCAGATAGGTTTGGGACATGCTTCTGGTGCCCTACTTCTGTCAACTAGGTCCCACCTCTGGCATTCAATCACTTCCCAATAAATCATGAAACTATGAATCTATCAAAGGATTAGTCCATTGGTGGAGATGAGACCTTATTTTAAAATGATCTCTTAGGAGTGTCACCAGGCCTATTCACATGAGCCTACCAAGGAGTCACCTCATATTCAAACCATAACAGTGACAAACTCATGCCACCTGTAACATAATCACAACAGATGACACTAAGTGTGCACTTTTGTTCAGTATCACGTTAAAACACAAGGCCTCAGTCTGTTTTGATTTGATATAAGCTAATAATTGCTTTAGTTGAGAAGAGTAAAACACAAATACAAATGAAGAAGAATTATATTTTATGACAAGTAAAATTTGTGTTCAATAGGAATTTGAGTCTAGATTTTGTGGTAAGATGGGTGCATAGGCATCACACCAGTCCAGCCTAGAGAGGGATTTGAGCAAAACCACAGCAAAGTACACTCTTTGCCTGAAAAGTGAAGGTGCATAAGTTATTATTGGACACTGTGGAGAAGCAGGAGATACTAGATCTATCAGAGAGGATAGATCTAACCAAGGAGCTTGTGGACCCACAACCCAATTCTTGCAGACCCACTTGGATCCAATCACGTGCCCAATGCCCAGCTACAGGACAGAGACCAAACAAGGAGATTTTCTAACCTCATTAGCCAACTTACAAAGTCAATAAACCATAAGGGGAGACAGCAGAAGAGCTGCTAAGGGGGACAGAGGCAAAACCAGCAGAGCAGTTCCAGTACAACTCCAGGCTTTCTACACTCCCCTATCCATAACTGACAGTACTGTGACCCTCTGGAGAACACATTCAGCTTCCAGCATCAGGGTATCCACCATAGCTGATCAGAACACAAGATTTACAGCACAGCATGGAGGGACTAAGGTGGTCACTCCGCATTGGTGAGATTGAAAGCCACCCCAAAAGCTAATGAGGCTGACTGACAAAAACAAAAAAAGCAGGCACATAGGCCTCCAGTGGAAGTGCTAATCTTTCTTTCCATGTCAGGGCAGGTTTTGGGTCACATATTCATGGTTGACTTTACCATTTTCAATTAAATGGTATTTGTGGTTTGACTACTGTTGCCTTTGATGCTTTCAGATTCAGTGGACCTTTGTCTCTTTCTTCTGTCATTATTGGGGACAGGGTCTGATTCAGGCCCAGACAGACCTGGAACTCATTTCAGAACAGAAATCTCAGCCTCCCAGCTGACAAGATTAAGGGTGTAGTGCAATACCCTTAGGAATTTTCACTTTATAAGGTTGTTTGTTTGTTACAACCCCACACTTGCATACTCTGTGTTAGTTTTTATTGAATTTGTATATTGCTTAGTTGAATTTTACAATTAGTCAGTAAATTTCTCTATCCAGCCCACTGGAATACTTGAACAGCAGGCAAATTCAAGACCCACGATTACTTCTGCAGAAGGATTAGAATACAAGAGCTATGTTAGTCACCATAAACACCTACTCTGAAGGTACATAAATTTGGACTTCCAAATCTAAAAGTCCCACATATTATTAGAAAACCCAAGCATCAGCTACCCAGAATTCAAAAGTCACAACATTATAACAGAAGAAATACAAAGAATCAAGACAATTAAACTACACCAAAAATTATAAACCCAGCAGAAATGGCTCCCAATGCAACTCATGAAATGCCTAACAAAGATTTCAAAAAGGAAATGATTTTATCTATACTCAAAGAAATCAAAGAAGAAAACAAAGGAATTAAAAAAATAAAACTCCTGAAAGAATCCCAAGAGGACACAGGGAACCAACTTAAAGAAATGAAGAAGAAGATGAGCCTAAATAATGGTACCAAACTGCCTGTATTTACTGAAAAGAAAACTAATAAATTAAATTTAAAAAAAAAAAAAAAAAAAAAAAAAAGAAATGAAGAGGTTACTATAAGACATGATTAAAGAAATAGAAATACTGAAAAAACAAAAAAAAAAAACTAGGCAGAAATTCTAGCATTGAAAAACAGAGTCAGTCAAATAAAATTTGGAGAAAGTATCAACAGTAGAAAGAATGAAGGAAATAACAGAATATCTAAAATAGAAGACTGGGTGGCAGTCAAGCAAAGATAAAGACAAGCTAATAGGAAGGTATGAATGGTAATTTTGAGTTATACAGAACACTATTTAAAAAATTAAACATAAAAATTAATGATACAGTAGAAGGAGAACAATTTTAATCCAGAGGCTTAGTAGGCATTTTCAACAAAATCATGTAAGATAATTTTCCCAAAATTGGGAAAGAAATGCCAATGCAGATATAAGAAGCTTTTAGAACACCAAACAGATAAAGCCTGGACAGAACCTCTCCCTACCATACATACAATTAAACTAGTAAGCATAAAAAACCAAAGAAATTATATTGAAAGCAGCTGGAGAGAAAAAGCAAGTCACATACAAAGGCAAGACCATCAGGATCACAGCAGACTAGTCAACACAAACTTTTAAAGCCAGAAGGGCTTGGAATGATGTATTCCAAGTTCTGAAAGATAATAACTGTCAACCAAGAATACTTTATCCTGTAAAGATAGCTATCCAATTTGAAAGTGAAATAAGGACATTGCACAACAAAAACAGGCTAAAGGAATTTATGACAACTAAGCCAGCTCTACAGAAAATACTTGAAATCATTCACACTGAAGAGAAAGCAAAGCACACACAAAAGGAAACAGGAAAAAAAAAAACCATACTCAAGTAGTATTTAAAACGAGAGTAAAGGGAAATAGGAAGAATTATAAAACAAGACAAACGGCAAGAATAAACACCTAACTTTCAATGATAACTCTTAGTATCAATGGCCTCAATGCCCCAACCAAAAGACACAGGCTTTTAGACTGGATTAAAGAGAAGGATCCTGTCATTTTTTGGCCCCAGGAAACTCATCTCTCAATAAAAGATAGATACTAGTGTAGGGTGAAAGGACAGAAAAATGGTATTTCAAGAAAATGGACCTAGGAAACAAACAGGGGTTGCTATCCTAATATCTGACAGGATAGACTTCCAATCAACATTATTGAGAAAAGATAAAGGAGGTCACTTTATACTGATTCAAGGAACAGTCCAAAAGGAGGACATTATAATCACAATTGTATATGCACCTAACATGGAGGCTTCCAGTTTCATCAAACAAACACTATTAGACTTAAGATCACAGATAACACCAAAGACAATTGTAGTGGGTGATCGCTAAACCACTATTATCAATTGACAGATCATCCTGGGGAAAAAAAATAGAGACATCTGGATTAAATTATGTCATGGAACAAATGGACCTAACAGATATCTATAGAACATTCCACCCAAATGCTAAAGAATATACATTTTTCTCAGCAGCTCATGGAATATTCTCCAAAAGAGACCATTTATTAGGACACAAAGCAAATATTAACAAATATGGGAAAAATGAAATAATCTCTTGTACTTTATCTGACTATAATGGGATTAAACTACCAATCAGCAATAATAAAAACCACAGAGCATACACAAATTCATGGAAACTAAACAGTACACTATTGAATGATGAATGGGTCATTGAAGAAATCAAAAATGATATCAATAAATTCATAGAATCAAATGATGATGAAAATACAAAATACCAAAACTTTTGGGACACAATGAAGGCAGTTATAGCTATAAGTACGTATATTAAGAAATTAGGGGCTAGAGAGATGGCTTAGCAGTTATGGCTTTTGCCTGTAAAGCCCAAGGGCCTTGGTTCAATTCCACAGGGCCCACATAAGCCAGATGCACAAGGGGCCACATGCATCTGGATTTCATTTGCAGTGCCTGGAGGCCCTGGTGTGCCTATTCTCTCTCTCTCCAACTCTTTGCCTCTTTCTTTCTCTCTTGCGCAAAAATAAATAAATTAAAATTAAAAAAAGAAATTAGACAGTTCATGAGCAAACAATTTACCACTTCACCTTAAGGCCTTGGAGATAGAAGAACAAGACAAACCAAAAGTCTGTAGATGGAAAGAAATAATAAAGTTTAGGGTAGAAATTAATGAAATAGAAACCACAAAATAAATCCAAACAATCAATGAAACTAAGAGTTTGTTCTTTGAAAGGATAAACAAGGTTGATAAACCCTTAGCAAATCTAACCAGAAGAAAGAAAAGAGACAAAAAAATAATAAAATTAGAGATTTAAAGGAACCATTACAACAGATACCAAAGAAATTCAAAAAATCATAAGGACACACTTTAAGAATATATATATCTCTATGTTTGAAAATATGAAAGAAAAGGATGATTTCCTTGATTCATATGACCTACCAAAATTAAATCAAGATGAGATACACCATCTAAACAGACCTATAACAACTACAGAGATCCAGGCAGTTATAAAAAGCCTCCTAAAAAAAAAGCCCAGGCCTAGGTGGATTGACTGGTAAATTTTACCAGAATTTCATGGAAGAACTAACATCATTGCTTCAAAACTTTTACATAAAACAGAAAATGAAGGAATTCTATTCAACTCCTTTTATAAAGCCAGCATCCCCCGGACACCAAAACTATACAAACAGAACAGAAAAAAAAAAAAAAAAGAAAAAGAAAGAAAATTACAGAGCAATCTCCCTCATGAACACAAATGCAAAAATTCTGAAAAAAATCTTGGCAAACAGAATAAAAGAATATAACAGAAATATTATTTACCCCAACCAAGTAGGCCTTATCCCAGAGATGCAGGGATGGTTCAACATATGCAAACCAATAAACGTAATACATTATATAAATGGACTAAAGGACAAAAATCACACGATCATCTCAATAGATGCAGAAATGACATTCAACAAAATTCAACATTTTTCATGGTAAAAGTCCTACAGAAACTGGGAATAGAAGGAACATATCTCAGCATAACAGAAGCTATTTATAATTGGGAAAAACTGAAGCTTTTCCACTAAATTCAGGAACAAGATAAAGGTGTCCATTGTCTCCATTTTTTTTTTTTTTTTTTTTTTTTTTTTGGTTTTTCGAGGTAGGGTCTCACTCTGTTCCAGGCTGACCTGGAATTAACTCTGTAGTCTCAGGGTGGCCTTGACCTCACGGCAATTCTCCTACCTCTGCCTCTCGAGTGCTGGTATTAAAGGCTTGCGCCACCACGCCTGGCTTCCACTTTTATTTAATACAGTACTGGAAGTCCTAGCTATAGTAATAAGGCAAGAGACACTCATAAAATGGATACATATTGGAAAAGAAGAAGTCCAATTATCATTATTTGCAGAAGATATAATTCTATACACAAAAGGCCCTAAAGACTCTACCAGCAAACAGTTAGAGGTGATAAGCACTTTTTAACAATGTAGCAGAATACAAAATAAACACAGAAATCAGTAGCTTTCTATATACTAACAAAAAACATGCAGAGGATGAAATCAGAGAATCATACCCATTCACAAAAGCCTCAAAAAATTAAACAAAGTACTTTGGAATAAACCTAACCAAGGAAGTGAAGGATCTCTACAATGAGAACTTTAAAAGACTCAAGTGAGAAATTGCAGAAGACACTAGGAAATGGAAAGACATCCCATGTTCTAAGATTGGAAGAATCAATATTGTGAAAATATCAATCCTAGCAAAAGCAATCTATACATTAACACAATCCCCATTAAAATTCTAGTCACATTCTTCACAGACATACAGTAAACATTCCTAAAATTCATCTGAAAGCACAAAAATAACCTTGAATATCCAAAACAATTTTGAGCAAAAAAATAAGGCTGTTGGTATCATCATACCAATTTTAAGCTATATTACAAAGCCATAGTAACAAAAACAGCATAGTACTGGCAAAAAGACAGGCACATAGACCAATGGAACAGAATAGAGGACCCAGACGTTAATCCAGGCAGATATAACCACCTGATTTTTGACAAAAATAATCACTGGAGAAAAGACAGCCTCTTCAACAAGTGGTGCCGGGGGGGCAGGGGATGCTGGATATCTATATGTAGAAGGATGAAAATAGATCCTTGTCTTTCTCCATGCACAAGAGTCAAGTCCAAATGGATCAGGGACCTTAATATCAGAACTGAAACTCTGAAAATGCTAGAGGAAAAGGTAGGGGACACCCTTCAACATATTGGTATAGACAGTGACTTTCTGAATATAACTCTAATTGCCCAGAAAATAAAGCCACTAATCAGCCACTGGGATCTCATGAAATTATAGTACAGCAAAGGACACTCTGAATAGAGCAAAGAGACAACATACAGAATGGGAGCAAATTTTTATCAGCTACACATCTGACAGAGGATTAATATCCAGAATATACAAAGAACTCAAAAAAGACAAAACAATACGAAATCAAACAACCCAGTTTAAAAAAAGGGGGGGGGGGCTGTGGAACTAAATAGAGATTTCTCAAAGGAACAAATACAGATGGAATATAAACATCTAAAAATGTGTTCTATATCCTTAGCCATCAGGGAAATGCAAATTAAAACTACTTTGAGATTTCATGTTGCTCCTGTCTGAATGGCTATCAAGAAGAAAACAAATGATGATAAATGTTGGTGAGGATACAGAAAAAGTGAAACTTTTTCACACTGTGGGTGGGAATGTAGTCTAGTACTGCCACTGTGAAAATCAGTGTGGAGAGTCTTGAGACAGCTAAAAATAGATTTACCATATGATCCAGCCATAAAACTTTTAGGCATATATCCTAATGACCCTTAGCCCTACCTTAGAGATACTTGCACAACTATGTTTTTTGCTACTCTATTCACAATAGCTAGGAAATGTAATCTATATGTCCCTCAACAGATGAATGGATAATAAATATGTTGTACATTTACATAGTGAAGTTCTATTCAGCAGTAAAGAAAATAAAATTATGAAATTTGCAGGGAAATTGATGGATCTGGAAAGGATTATACTAAATGGGGTAATCCTGGCCCAGAAAGCCAAACGTCACATGTTCTTTCTCATATGTGGATCCTAGTTACAAATGTTTAGATTTGTATGCGAGCTAGAACCAAAAATCAGTAGCAGAGGGCAGTAAGCTAGAAAAAAAAAGGCTATAATGGAGGGAGAAGAGAGAGGATTTTAGTATTATATATATATAACTAGAACAGATTACAGGAGGTACAATGGCCTAAGCTCAGCCAGGGGAAAAGATTGAGTAAGAGAAATGCAGGAAGGATCATTCAAAATTCAAGATATTCTGAATAAGACATATGAAAGCCTACTTTTTTGGATAATGGTACATCCAGAAGCCATAGATTACTATTAAGAAATTTTCAGTGCCAGAGATGGGATACCTTCCAGGGAGTTGTTGGCCAGGGAAGTCTCTGTTCCCTCCAAAACATTGGTTTCCCATGAGAAACAGATGGAAAAACCCTATTACTGAAGAATTCCCATGAGTGGGAACCAAGATCACTGAGAAATCAAGGCAGGGCTGAGCTGAAAACCTTCCCCCTGTAGACCAGCCAACTGAAAGCTAGAAAAACCTACTCTGTGTACAGCCTTATGGGAGACAGAAGACATCAGTGGTGAAAACAGTGGGCACTGGAAGCCTCAAGTTTAGCAAGGCAGGCCAAATGACTGAACGAGTGCAATAGTGGCATGTCTGTTCTGGGGGAAACTGAATACTCTCTAATTGGACTGGAGTCCCACTCTATGGGAGGGAATACATGCCTGGTACTGAAAACCTAATCAAAAGTCTACAGCAGGGGAGGTCATGGCCTTAGGGGTATAAAGCATGCTCTTGTCTTGCTAAATGCATATATTATTATCATCCAACTTCCCTGTAAGTACTACACTTAATGTTCATATTCATATGTTAAAGCTACTCTCACTTTTGGTTAGAGAAGCTTCTCTTTTCAGATGGCAATGACCATTGGGATGACCCAAAAGGCAACATAGTGCTGAGAAGAAGGGACAGAGGAGTGTCCAGCACTGAAACATCTCTATCACACTCTACAAGGCTCAGGGTCCATTGTGGAAGAAGTGGCAAAAAGAATATAAGAGCCTAAGGAAGGGCACCACTCCTTACAATACAACTGTCCAGACAGAAATTGGCCTCAACATACATGACCTCTAGCAATGCCCTCACATGACCCTCATAATAGGAGAAAAAGATGTTGACATCAAAATAAAAGAGAGACTAATGGAGAGAGGGAGGGGATATGATGGAGAGTGGAGTTGTGAAGTAGAAAGTGGGGGATAGGAGGGAATTATGGTTTATTATCTGTAAGTATAGAAGTTGTCAAAAAAATTTTTAAATACAATAAAAAAAAAGACTTTGTGTCTATGAGTGAAACTTTGCTGGAAGACACTGATGACCCCTACTCTGTATAGTCCGTGGCTATGTTGGCATGCAGAACCAGGGCAGCTGAGTGTTAAAACAGATGCCCTGTGGCCAACAACACCTAATGCCATTACTGGGTGGTTCCTCACAGAAAAAAAGATGACTGATTCCCGAAGTAAGTGGCCAAAACTTTTCCTTACAGGTGGCCCATTTCTGGATCATTAGACCTTAGTAAGAGAATGTGTGTATTTCCCTCATGCACTTCAATGGAGCTTATTTAGCTTCATTGTAACATCCAGATGACAAGACTGGAGCTCAAAGTTAAGGAAAAAACAACAACAACAACAAAAACAAAACAACAACAACAAAAAAAACAGAACAAAAAACTAATGTCGGATGATCAGTGGCTGAGTTGAGTGCTGTTCTTCAAAGTGGATGCCAAAGCCCATGAGCTCAACCTCTCTTCAGCCCACATACAAACCTGTTAGTCAGGATAAGCATCTTCTTTCCTGCTTTTGCCATTCCCAAAAAACCATGCAGAAGCCCCATAGGCTGGCCTTCACAGCCGCTGAGCTGTTTGGCATGAATGAGAGCTAGATCACTGAATGAGCGACAAACCTGTGGCACACTGAGGATGCGAATCCAACAGCCAGCGTGAGAAACGGTGACTTCGGAATGTCCGTGGATTTGATGACTGCTTGAGTGACTTACTTAGGGTGAAGTTAAAACGAGGCTCTTCCAGCAAACAAGAGAACATTGAAAAACAGATCAATGGAAGCTGCTCCGCTTCATTTCCAACGACTTTATCAGATGCAGTTACTGGAAGCTAAACAATGCAGTGGATGCTTAGAGCTGGGCCTCACATTTGCTAAGACTATCTGAAGAAGTATGTTCCCCATGGAGCATGCGGTCATGGTCTCTTGAGTAAAAAGAAGGTCTTAGCTTTTGTTTAAGCCTCTGCAGCTTTAGGGCTGGCACACTTTTCAAGACAAAAACGTGATCTCTCCCCTTCACTCTGGCTATTAGTTCTGCTGGTGGAACAATGGATCAGAGATTTATGCCAGTTAGAATTGTTCTTATAAAGGAAATCAACGAGACAGCTGGCCCTCGCCAATTAGCCCAAGGCACCTCCGGCTTTTCCTAGCTCTCAGTTCTCTTCCTTACGGGCCAGACACATTCCTTGGACCCCTCTCCACTCACACTGTGCCGTCCACCTGGAATGACTTATCTGCCTCTTTTTCTATATAGCTGCTGATGTTTTGTAACAGCTATTCGGCTTTTAATCACTTCTTTGATATCCAACCGAAACTGAAATTTGCCCTACATCTTGCCACTTAGTTATTCCATAACTCTTTCATGTTATTTTATTCTTCTTTCTCCCCAAACAGATGATGAATGAAAATTCTGGACTAGTTCTGCTGTGACTGTGGCAAGGGGCACTCATCAGTACTTAGTGAATAATTAACCACCTGACTCTCCCACACACCCCAGTGATCCTTTATTGAACAAACCTTACAGAATTTTCGTCTCTTTCCTGAATTTTAGCATACAGTTCTTACGTTTATTTTGCCTCTTTCTGAACATTTGGGCTGCTGGACGCTTAAGTTCTCTGAGTTTGGGCACCCTCATCTGCCCAGTGATGATAACCCTACGTACCCCGGGATGTTGGAAGACTACAACGCAATCAAGTTTGAAAACGTGCTTAATGTGAAACCTGGCACAAAGGAGGTTACAAATAGACACAAACTGGCTGTGACGTCTTTGCTGGATTCCTGAAGATCAGACTGAATTTTTGAGTCTTTGATTTTTGCTACCCACAACTTAGAAATAACTGCTTTCTTTAAGGAAAGCTATAGTATTCCCTGTTTAGATTATCTCCTTTGGGGAAGCTTCCTGGTTCTCCCCATTTCCTGTAAAAGATCAGCTAAATTATAGTCAAGTGGCTAAACTCATATTAGTAAAGAATATCAAATGCAGTTTTGAGGATGTTTCTCATTTGACTCAACATCTGAACCACACAATAAAAAAAAAAAAAAAATCCTCTCCTTTAAGTGCTCTTTTGGGAAGGGAGTGGTAAACAACCTTTCAAGAAATAGTGGACCGAAATGGCCAAAGCAGTCTTGTAGCCACAGGCATCTCATCAGCTCAAGAGCCAGGGCTGGAGACTACAATAGGCCTCTGGCTCAGCAAGCATGCAGCTGTACCCTCAGCTTAAGTAATAAGAATGGTCACATTTCATTGTGAATTAGGTGGTTTCTGTCAAGGTTACCAGGGAAACATTGAAATAATAACATTTGGAAGGACAGTGGAAAAAAAAGAGCAATAAAGCAGGCAAACCTCAGATTGCCAAGCTGTCTCTGTCGTGCATTGTCCCCTGCAGAGCTACAGTGTGAAGCTGAATGTATTCTTGTGGAAGGAAGAGAAAGCCAGAACCAATCCCCACTCGAGTCCTCATTCTTCAGCTGCCCTTTTGTTCCCACATACCATTCTGCCGTCATAACCCTCACACACAGTTCTACAGAGATAACAGACTGGTCACATTCTATCCTGTGATGTTTTTAATATAAAATGTTCCCCACAGCCTGAAGTGTTTGTGATTAAGCTTCCTACTTATACCTCAGCCCATGGAGCATTGGGGAGAATGAGCGTTGCCAGAGGAAGTGTGTTGCTGCGGGAAGACCTCGGGTTGATTAGGCTAGCCCTACTTTGTACTGCGAGCTGGATCACTTAATATCCTTCCCCCTTTGTAAAGAGGTATGATGCTTGCTGCCTGCTCTGCTGTGATGAAACTTCCCCTTGAAATTGTAAGCCAACCCTTTCTGCCCATAAACCTTTGGTGGGGTGTTTTTGTCAGCAGTGAGAAGGTAACTGCAACACATCCTGATCCCAGTCCTTCAAAGCTGCAACTGCTAGATTCTAATTGGAGCACATGGGTTTCTCCAAGCATCTATCATAAATTTCCTAAAATGCTAAGAGAGTATTGTGGAGAACATAGGGTTGAATATTGGGATTCACAGAATATTCATTCATTCATTCATTTAGTAATTCACTCTTTTTGTTTATTTTTGTTTATTTATTTGAGAGTGACAGACAGACAGAGAGTCAGAAACAGAGAGAGAGGGAGGGAGAGAGGGCGCTCCAGGGCCTCCAGCCACTGGGAACAAACTCCAGATACATGTGCCATCTGTACACCTAGCTTACATGGGCCCTGGGGAATTGAGCCTCGAACCAGGGTCTTTAGGCTTCATTGGCAAGTGTTTAACCTCTTAGCCATCTCTCCAGCCCAGTAATTCACTCTTCTAATACATGTATACTGCTAAACTCTTTGTGTTTGCACCATTCCAATAATTATGTAACACTTAGCAGACCTGATATAGAAAGATGTTCCCCTCATGTGAACTTATTTTAAAATGTATGTATTGGGATGGAGAGATGTCTTAGTGGTTAAGCGTTTGCCTATGAAGCCTAAGGACCCTGGTTCAAGGCTCAATTCCCTGGGACCCACATTAGCCAGATGCACAAGGGGGTGCACGCATCTGGAGTTCATTTGCAGTGGCTGGAGGCCCTGGCATACCCATTCTTTCTCTCTTTCTCTCTCTGTCTGTCACTCTCAGATAAATAAATAATTTTTTTGAAAAAAATGTATGTATTGATAAATACGTGTGTGTTGTGTATATGTGTGTATCTGTATTTTTAAAAGTTATTCACAGAGCCAGAGCCTCAGAGGCCCCCAACACCTCAGCACTGAAGCAGACCAAAAATGAACGCAACATGGCTCAGGGAAATTTTGCAGAAGAGGGGGTGGAAAGAATGTCAGAGCCACATGTTGGGTCATTATATGCAGAGACATTTATCGTACCAATAACTGTGGGCTAACTCCACAATGCATGACTCATTTACATCAACAAGGAGGGTCCATTGGGAGGGGGTAGGTCATGGATGAGTCTAAACAATGGTACCAAACTACCTGTATTTGCTGATAAGAAAACTAATAAATTAAATTCTAAAAAAAGTTATCCATTCACTTATGTTTTTTCAGGGGTATGTGTGGGTGCATGTATGTGTTCATGTGCATGCAGGCCAGGGTCAACACTGGCTATCTTCTCCAATACCTCTCCACCTTATTCTCAAGACACTGTTTCTCACTGACCTAGAGGTCATGGATTTGTCCAGACTAGTTGACCAGGAAGCCTCAGGGATCCTCCTTTCTCTGCATCTCAGGCACTAGATTTACAACGCATGTCTCCACACCAAGACCTCAGTGTGTCAGAGACAGGTGGTCAGATCATGAGGGCCACAGACAAACTCCCAACCACAGAGATCCTGGAAGACAACCCAATGAGTTCAGACTCTCTTTGAGGAAATGGAAAACCCTTCATCCGTTTTGAGAAGAGAGGGGACTGGATCAGACTTTCTACTTTAAAATCTCTCTCTGAATGCAGCTCATGTTCTCAGACGTGGCATAAGGTCCGTTGTTGTCTCACCTGTTGAACACCCTGCCACTCTCTTGTGCAAAGCTTGCCTCTGTGCTCTTCCCTTTGCCTTGACACCATCCACTGACAAACTGCTACTGACTTCCTTATGCCAGCTTTCCACTTTGAGGCTGGCGCAAGGTAGGGTCTACTTCATTAGTAAATACAACTTAAAATTCTACTTTGTTGGTGTGTGTGTGTGTGTGTGTGTGTGTGTGTGTGTGTGCGCACGCGTGTGTGTAGCCTCTTACCCTTTGGTAATCTGCTGGCTCTGGAGCTATGGTCCCATGATAACTATTGTAGGCACACTCATTCCATTTACTATAGCCTGACTGCTTCTTAATGGGAGATATGCATTGTTCTCTATAATATTCAGTAGTAATAAGTTGGCTCTGGCACAAACCAGAACCTCATAAAATGTTTTAAATGAACTATTAAATATATAACTTCTCCAAAACAATGATAAGATGAAATATTAGGACCATATTGTGGACCCCTGTTTTTCCCCTGGCCATAGCTAAAGGGAGAATCAAGGTTAACTGGTGGTGACTCCATAGAATTCAAATGGCCTGTTTCATTAATAAGGCTTCGGTTCAATGGCACAGCTAAGTATCCTTACCCCCAATGAGCATTCTTTTTCCATGGTTCCTAAAGAATGCATAAAAATCCTTTGAGCCAGGCATGGTGGCACATACCTTTAATCCTAGTACTTGAGAAGGAGAGGTCAGAGAGTCACTGTGAGTTTGAGGCCAGTCAGAGACTACATAATAAGTTCCAGAATAGCCTGGGTTAGCACAAGAGACTATCTCAAAAAGAAAGAAACAAAGACACAGAGAGAGATAGAGAGAGAGAGAGAGACAGAGAGGGAGAGAGAAAGAGAGAGAGAGAGAGACAGAGAGGGAGAGAGAGAGAGAGAGAAAGAGAGAGAGAAAAAGGAAGGAAGGAAGGAAGGAAGGAAGGAAGGAAGGAAGGAAGGAAGGAAGTAAGTAAGTAAGTTATGGGCTGGGGAGATATCTCAGTATGTAATATGTTTGCTATGCCAGGCATTTTACACCTATACCCAGTACTAAGGAAGTGGAGTAGAGATTGGTGGATCCTTGGAGCTCCTAGGTTACCCATTCTAGCCTAATTGCTGAGCTCCAGGGCAATGGTAGACCCTGTCTCAAAAAGAAGTGGACAGCACTTCTGAGGATGAAACATGAGGTTGTCTTCTGAGCCTCTGTCTGGTATGGACCACACACACTCCCCCCACATGTAAACATACATACACATGAACACGCACATACAAAATTAACAATGATTTTAAAATAAGGAAACAAAATTGCTTCTGTTGGTTTTGGTGAGGACTTCCAAGCACTATCTTAATATTATGGTGAAAGTTAAGAATGCCTTTCCCCGCTAAGTTCTCCTCTGTGGGATAATCACACTTCATTTCTGAGATCTGTCAATATGCTGAGCACAAGAGGTACATAAGCTCTGTTGGTCTCATGGGTCCTAGTGGGAAGGAAAGGACAATGTAATGCTATCTCATTCCCTCAGTATTTGGTTTAGCCCTGATATCAATCTTCCCTTAATCCCGTGTTACCAGCTCCAATACACACGAAACTGAGGAAAAATGTATTGCCATTGAAGATGAGTTGAACACAGAATTTAAACTGTGGCCCTAAACTTCCAAGGGAATGCCAAGTCATGTAGAGACAGGTGTGCATGTGGTATTTTTCGAAGTCATGCCCATTAGAAAAAGCATGCAGTGAGTTCCACTATGCCTCACACACAAAATGCAGAACAAATCAGGTTATGAGAAGAGGGAAAAACAAAACAGACATCTCTTGGTTCAAAAGCATAGAAGAGCTGACTTTGGGACCACTGGCCAAGTGTGTTAGGGTCATGTCAGATTTGGATGGGACAAGAAATGAAATCTGACTTGAATTTACACAGCAAGCAGTTTACATAGCATTCTTTTGCCTTAGAACTTAGAACTCGGCACTTTAGCTGGAGAGATGGCTTAGTCAGGAGAGTGCTGAACAAAGCAGAAACATCAGAACTTGACTTCCCACCTCTATTTCTCCATTACTTACAAAAACATCACAGGTAATGGCATGTGCCTGTAATCCAACAACATAGAGAGAGAGGGACCTTTGGGACTTGCTGGCTGTCTAGCCTAGCCAAATCAGCAAGCTCCAGGTTCAGTAAGGGATTCTATCTCAAAATTATATGGAGCGAGCCGGGTGTGGTAGCACACGCCTTTAATCCCAGCACTTGTGAGGCAGACTTAGGAGGATTGCTGTGAGTTCAAGGCCATCCTGAGACTCCATAGTGAATTCCAGGTCAGCCTTGGCTACAGTGAGACCCTACCTTGAAAAACCAAAAAATGAAAATAAGAATAAAATAAAAATACAAGTGATATCCCTATGAGAATTCCATATACTTCCTGGAGCTCATAAGAAAAATTTGAATCCTTTGACACAGTATATTGGGTTCTATAGCAGGATCATTTGCTTACCATATTTATTTAATATAGTAGCAGCATAGGGAAGGATTTCTTTCTGATTTGTTTATCTTGAACAGTATCTGGTACATATTAGGCACTACTATTTTTTTTTTTTTCTGTTACTGTGTATCTTTATAAAGACCTTGCCTTGGTGCTAAATTATGGAAGTCTTTCTCTCCACATATACATATATGCATAAATGGATAGAGATATACACAAATGTGTGTGTGTGTGTGTGTGTGTGTGTGTATAGATATAGATATAGATATAGATATAGATATAGATATAGATATAGATATAGATATATATATGGTGACATATTTAACAAATTATTTACATTTCAGTAAAAAGTATATAATACTGCCTACGAACACTTAAAACCTATGTTTTGCTTTCATATTTGTTGATTTTTTTTCAAGGTAGGGTCTCACTCTAGCCCAGGCTGACCTGGAATTCACTATAGAGTCTCAGGGTGGCCTCAAACTCATGGCAATCCTCCTACCTCTGCCTCCCGAGTGCTGGGATTAAAGGCATGCGCCACCATGCCCAGCAACTATGTTTTGATTTCTTAATATATGTATATAGGTTTTACTATTAGATCCTTTTATCCCCAGTCTCCACTATCCTTAGGCTCCTCCTCATATGCTATATGTATCTGCTACATAGCAATTTAATGATGAAGTACTAAAAATATTCTACATCATAAATATTGCCTGTGGTTTGTGCAGATAAACTTGCTGACAATGTTGCTGACCTTAAATTAGGAAATTAGCAGGGCGTGGTGAATTCCAGGTCAGCCTGAGCTAGAGTGAGACCCTACCTCAAAACAACAACAACAAAACACACACACACACACACACACACACACACACACACACACACACACACACAGAGGAAATTACCTTACATGAACTCAAATAACAACTTGCTTTCCTGAGCACCATGCTCTAGAGAAATTCTTATGCACAGTTCAGAACAGATATGCCCAAGGAAGTTGTAGTACAATTCAGGTTCAATCAAAAGAGCATCATCACTGATAATTTGTTCTCTTTTGTGGGTGAACCCTGTCACTTCCTTATAGTGTTGGACATCTTGTCTGTAATGCTGATCAAAGTACTAGGGTGGATCCAGGCCAGTGCCTAACACAGCAGCTGCTCTCATTGATGAGTATCAGGTCTTTGAAAGACACAGTTCATCACCCTTGGAATTGGAAGGAAGACTTCACAAGCAATTGGAAAATTCAGAATGAATTAAGAGAACTTGAAATCATCTCTATGGCACTTATAACACTTAGTGATGTTCTGTAGAATCTCTAAAATTTTCCATTATGAATATTCTCTTTCCGGTGGCTAGCACACTGGGAATCTCCAAATGCTTTCATAAGGCCCTGTGCAAATTCTGTCCCCAATGGGATCCTTCTTGGCAGCGCCTCTGGTAAATATCCTTTAATGTAATTTTTTTTAACTTAAGAACTTAAACACTTAGTGAGAAGCAGAAGGATGAAATTTTGATTTATGACTAAAGTAATGGTGATTGAGCTGGGAGAGTCGGGACATGGACACCTCATGGCCACAGGATTGCACAGAAAGCTAACTCGGACTGGGAGGCTCAATTCTGGAATCAGGTTTAACTCTTCTGCTTGTTTGTTTCCCCAGTTCCTGAACCACAGTATTTCCCACTACAGATGGGTTCTTCCTGTCCCACAGAAAAGCACACAGGAGTGGCCAATCAACCCTTTAGATGTAAGAATGGATGTGTATGGGTTGGGTGTACTTTGGGTACACAATATACAATTTGGCCAAAAGTACATGGGTACCTCTCTTCTTTACCTCTCTTCTTTTCCCCATTTTTTTTCTCTCTCTCTACCTTCTTCATCTCTCTCACCCATTACAATAAAGTCTTAACCAAAAGTTGATTATCTCAGGTGCTTTTACTATAATGGAAGACTGGCTAACACATAGCCCAATCCATAAGGGTTCAAAAGCCACTTTGATTTTTCCCAACAATCTTCATTCATTCATTCTATCTAGTAATGAGCTACATGTAAGGTATTCCAGTCAACTGGGAGAGATATGGGCAGGTATGGCTGATTGAGCACATCCATGGCAAAAACACAAATGTCCAGATAAATATGAGTGCTTTCATTTCTAAACAGAAGCACTTAAAGAAAACAGTATCTATTTATTATTTTAGTTAATATTTTAAAAAGTATTTTAGGGTTTATTGTAGCTTAAGATCTATAGTCCTATTCCTCTGTTCTCATTGTAAAAGAGATATAAAAACAGGTAGGAGATATTGCCTGAAATGAAGGAACATGGTGTATGTGTACTTACACAGGTTCTAGACATTTCCTTTGATGTAATCTATGATTTTTATATACCGGCTATTTTACTTGCCCTGACACATACGTTTTCCTAATCATCTTTAAAAATTTGGAAAACATATCTAATAATTTAACTTTCCTTTAGATTGGGTTTTGGGTGAATGAAAATGTGTTTCCATTTTTTTCTACTGTGTTAGAAATTTTATCAGGGGTATCCAAGTTTTTGGCTTCTCTGGGCCAAACATTGCTCTCCAGCTAAGAGTCTAGCCTCCTTAACCTAGTCAGTACCTATATGAGCTGGTAGGTTCCAACAAAAACATTTATATTGCATAGATGAGGAAACTTGGTCCAGAGAAGAAAATGTTTTGGGGTAGGATTCTCTAGGAAGCATCTAAGGCTCCAGAGGAGATCTGAGGTCACTGCTTTCATTTCTGCCATAGTAAAGGAATACTCACGTCATGATATGGGTTTCCACTCCTGCCTCCACCAGAGCTCCATCGACGAAGAGAGGCAGCAAGGTGAAAGCATACTTGTCCCAGGAGTGGCCCTCATCGAAACTTATCCTGGATGGGAACAAATGCAATGAAGATATAGCTGCAAATAAAGCCCCACTTTTTGGCAATTACTTTCCAGGTTATTAAAATTTCCTGCATCTTGCATTCTAGCAGTTTGAATTAGCAATAGGTATATTAATCTTTAACATCTCCTTATAAGATTTGATCCAAACTGCATTCCCCAGATCAGGCAGAAATAACATTATAGCTGCAGAAATATTTCAACACATTAGGATCATAAGAAAACAACACAAGAAGGAGGGCTCAGTGGATTGAGTGTCACGTCCCAAGCACTCAGAATGAAATCTGAGGTTCAATTTACAGCACAATCAATTCAGCTCTTGGAATTTCTGACACGGATAAATTGAGTAGTGCAGGGTGTACCCTACGGGGAGGGAGATGTGTGTCTTTCAGATCAAACTTCAAAAAAAGCAATTTCCTATTTGTTCAGAACTTGGGATTATTTCCCCTAACTAATGCCATTTTAGAGGACTTTTAGGGATGGCTCCTGTATGCTGAACTACTTTGAACACCCTCATTCTATATTTTCCCCTTTTGTCAGAGATATGTGTGGTCCTGTGTGGAAGCAGAGCATGAACCTCTTTAAAGGTCACCCTTATTGGAGGACACTGAGCTCACCTGAGTGCTTGCTTCCTGCTCTTCTGAAAGTACCAAGTGTCTCCCTGCCACTTGATTTAACCTCAGAAACACAGCTCAGTGATCCTAAGCTTGGCTTCTTTATCCGAAATCCTTCTTGTCCTGGCTTAATTATTCTCTGAGTCCAAAATGTAACAACTGAAATCCCTCCAGATGCACTGCAGCATGGAGGTCTTCTCCTGTCCTGGTGCTGAGTAGTGACCTCTTAACTAATTTTGAGTCTCTCAGCTCAGCATTACAAGTGCTCAGAGTTTGGGAACTATGTGTATCTTACTTATTTGAGTGACCTTTCCAAAACAGATATGTCTCTGTTAGAATGATTCATCTTATATTATATATCTTTTCAGAAAATGTGTGACTACTGCTAAACTATAAGCTTTTGAGGTCAAGGACTGACTGCACCATTCATTCTTATAATCCTGATACTTAGATCCATATAAGTGTGACAAGAACAAGTGAATGAAAAAAAAAAAAAGGAATGTAAAGGGCCCACCACTTTTGATCCAATGAACCATTTTTCCCCAAATATGATTTAAACAATAGATGTGGATTCTTCCTATTAATAGCCAACCATCTCAGTCCCTTATCTATTCCTTATCTGTCAATCATGCTATCACTCACTATTTTCATACCTTATTGTTTTCCTTTCCAAATATGTAGATTTAAGACAACCCAAAAGTAATTATTTAGTTCTGCTAGAGTAACCAGTCTGTCAGGCAATAACTTCATTGTTTATGATACACCTAGATTCATATTCATAAAAGAAAAGTAGACAGTCTGTCATAAAAGTATTTATGAGCTCCTAAATTATCTGCATCTATCTTGAATTTTAATAACTTGGGTCATTTCAGCCTTTTAACACAAGCTAAAAGCTAAATAATTGTTTAAGCAGGTAGAAAAAGTTTGAAAGATCGGACCTGCTTATCATAGAAATGAGTTTCTCATCTTAAAAGTTAAGAAACATAGGCACAGAGAACACTCAACTCCTACCAAACCAGAGACACAAAGACTCCCAAGACCTCATCAATGAAGTAGACCTAAAACAGACCCATCATGGCTCAGGGAAATTTGTGGAAGAGGGGACAGAAAGATTTCTAGAGCCACATGATGGGACATTATGCACAGAGATATTGCCTTTCCCCATAACTGATGTCTAACCCCACGATGCATGATCCACATTTCCCAATGAGGAGGGTCTCTATGGAGGTGGTAAGACAGGGAGGAGGCTAATGATGGTACCAACATGGCTGTATACACACTGTGTACATAACTAATAAAAAAAAAAGAAAAGCTAAGAAATGCTTGATTTGGAATGTAATTTAGCTTTCTTGCTGAGTACCCCATTAGGTACGAAAAAAATGTTAGCTGCTTTAGCATAGACCATAGCCACTAAATAGTTGACTGTCTGGTAATACCAGGGGTTAAGGAAAAATACCTTTGGATTTAGAGTTTTTCTTTTTCAAATTTACTTGTTTTGCTGATTTGGGACAGATTAGTTATTGTTTGTGAAGACAAGAGCCAATGTAAGTTCAATTCCTCACACACTTTTTCATTCAACATTTTCTTACCGATAAAGGTTAATTTGCAGCATTAGTAGAGTAAACTGTGATGAGAGCCACCAGCATCCAAGGGAGGAGGCTTCATCTCATATTTGTCCACTATTATCTAGGCAGGAGAGAGCTATTTTTACTTCACACAAGCAGACGGCATCACAAGACCAACAGCAGGGCACACTATGACTTCCAGGATACAGATGGAAGCTCCAAGACAAAGCTAAGGCCAAATGGAGAGAGAAATGGTAGAAGGCCCAAGACCTACTGTATGACATGTTTCTATGTGCAAGGAGCAGACTCCTGGGCTGGAAGGAAGAATGAGGTCAGAGACAGTGAAAGGAAAGTACAGGAAGCAGAGGCAGCTTGTGTGACTAGAGTACAAAGATGGCCTGAAGAAGAACAAGAAGGTGAGGGTGGAGTCCTGGGATTCCGTTTCATGGTCAGTAGAACACTTGGAAGGCCAGAATTTGATCCTGGAGGTGACTTTCTAAGATCACTAAATTCTTACATCTGACTATCTCAGGCTGAGGCAGGTTTTAAGAATGAAACTCCTTACATGACTATTAAGTACTAGAATTAAAAGGAAGCAGTACACTTTTAGAATTAAAAACTAAGACACTGAAAAGAAACTTAATTGCTTTTTAGATTTTTAGTTATTTATGGAAGAGATGGAGAACTAGAATGGGCACACCAGGGCCTGTAGTCACTGAAAACAATCTCCAGATGCATGTGCCATCATGTGCATCTGGCTTATGTGGTTTCTGGGTAATTGAACCTGGGTTCTTAGGCTTTGTAGACAAGCATCTTAACCACTAAGTCATCTCTCTAGCCCCAAAATTTGATCTAGTTGTTATAATCAATTTGAGTCTGGATGGTGGAACATTTAAAATGATTAGGACTTTTAAAATGTTAAGATGTTAATTTATTGAATTATATACCCAAGGGATCCACATTCTCCTCCTTGCATCAATAGCTCATTAATGTCCAAGGAAAAAGGAATTAGGAGTCTTGCGTTAGGTGTATAGGTAAAATTAAATTAGGAATGTTTCCTGTACTCAAGAAGGTAGAGCAAAATTCTAAATAACCTCCAAATAGTGTTGATATAGGAATACAGAGGGAAATGAAATAAACTCCATTGACAAAATACTTATACACATACCATACACCTGAGCTAGCTGTGACCTCACTTTGAGGGGCACAACTGTATCTCTAGGACAGAAAGCAAAAGAAAGGCCTAAGCTGCAGTGGAAATTGCAGTCTGATTTGAGGAAACAAGCAGTATACAAATATATCAATATAAATATGAGAGTTAGAAATCATGGTCATGGTGATGATTCAAAGCAAATTACGAGTGAACAAAAGGCTGCTTTGCAGTAGAGACTTAAGAATGCCTTCTCCACAGAAGGGGTGTTTAATCTGAGATATTATGTGATAATGCGGAATTAGTTGTGCAAAGATTTTGGGGATGGTGACTTAAAAGATCTAACTTGAATGAAGCCACTCTGTGGGTAGAAAATGGCCAGTGTCTGTAGCTCTGTGGCAAGGCAGTAAAGAGTGGAATTCTGTCTTCCAGTCATGGAGACACCATTGCACTCATGTGATTACCCACAAAACCTGCACAAGAGCAGACCCATCAGTACTCTCTCAGGAAGAGAGAGGGTCTCACAAAGCACCATCCTTCATGTGGATCTACATAAAGTTAATTGCTGGGGAAGGGAGAAAAACTTGCTTCAGTGGTATAGCCACTGGAAATTTGCCCATGTTCCTGTAAATAATCCTTTACCAACACATCTATAAGCAATTCTAATTAAATGTATTAGGCCACCAAATACAAAATCAGACAAAGGGAAAAAATAAAGACCAGATGTGAAAATACAAGGTTGACTACAAGAGAAGAAGAGGATCGATGGGAAGGGATAGGGATAAAAAAGGGTAACGGAGTACAAATATGATCCAAATAACTACATGTATGTATGAAAATGATAAACCTATTATCACTTATAATTAATATGTACTCAAAAATCATAAAGGACATTGAAATATGAGAAATATAATATGATTTAAACTTTAAAACTATCAGGACCCAAAGGTGACACAATGATTTGAGTTGCAGGAGGCAGACAGAGGTAATTATAGGAGATCAAGTAAGAGATGGGATTTATATAAAGTTTCCAGTAGTGGAGTAAGGAGATGAGAAGTTTTCAGATAATTTTAGATGTAAGGTCAGGATTTGGTGATGAACTACATGTGGTCTGCATAAACAAAAGAATGAAATCATGGAAAATATTGATTTGAGGGTGTCAAGCAATGGGGAGAGGGAAATGGAAGTGAAAGACAAATAGTTTTCTATCAGTTTCTGTTTGGGTATAGATCAAGATTTAGAGGCTTTCTGGACTTCTGTAGTATGACATGTAAGGGAGACCTTTGGATGAATGGGTCTGGGTTTCCGATCAGAGATATAGATTTATAAGAGATCAACTTAAAATAAAATGCTAAGTTGAAAAAAGTTCTATGCCCAATGAAAGTAAAAAATTAATCAAATGATTAATTCAGTCACATGGTAAGTTCAGTCCTTAGTAATCTCATGTTTAGTATATCCCAAAATACCATAAGATCTGCTCAAACCACCATAAGTCTAGCAAGGGATCACAGATAACATACATCAAAAATCAGCTTCTAGCAGATCCTAAAAATTGTGTCCAATTTTAATCACTGTTAAAATACAAAAAGCAAATAAATGCCTGACAATCAGTGTGATTTGGCATAAAAGACAAATTTTCCTAAAAGCAACTTATTTTAGACAACTTAGACAGAAAATAAACAAGAACTTAATAAATCACCTGCTTTATACCTTATTTTTAGTAAGGTCGTATCTAGGGTGTACATACATACATACATACATACATACATAGTGTCCTGTTTGTTTAGTACCAAAAAAGTGTAATGTTCATGAATGAAAATTAGAAAGAATATAGTTAGATTTATGGATCTATCCTTATTTTAAAAAAATACAGAGCAAATAAGGTTGAAAAGTTTTCCATTCTAGTGACACTAAAGAAAGAGTAATCAAATGTTTGTACACAGAACTATAAGCTCCGAAGCACGCTGCTATGTTCAACAGTATTTCTGGCTTCCATAATAATGCTGGATGTATAAAATATAATGAACAAGCATGGCAGGATTAAACAAATGGGCAACATCTTCTTGAGTTGCATACTAAAAATTACAAAAACTTAGAAAGGCAAGAAAAATACACACCTTGAGTCCTTTCCAACTATGCAATTCTAAAATCAGAAGTAATTCTGGAGCAAGTTAATCTGCTTAGATGTGGGTGGCAGAGTAAGGGTCAATAGGAAAAATGTTTAAATGAACTCATTATTGCTTTGTATTAAAAACAAGCCATGCTATGATAACTTTCTGTCTTGAGTATTTTCCATTTGGTTTATCCTGGAGCATTCTGATGAATTAAGGTGTTGCTTCAACGTGTCACAAAAATATCTGTATAACAGACATGACACTAGACTTTATGACCTCTAGACCCTTTTCTATTTTGTGAGTTTATGATATTGAAATGAGAGAATCTAAAAAGAATGGAATAGCTCAAGAATAACCAAAGGCTTTTCAAAAGGCCAACACAGAAATTCAGACAGAATGGTCATGGCGAATCACCCTTCCTCAGGTGAGGTGTCTTGCTCTCTTTAACCCAGATGCATGAGGTGATCATATGCCAGTCACCTAGAAGTTCTTCATAGATACACTGTGTGTCATCTTCTCAGAAGCATGCACTGTTTGGAATATGGTTTCATGGAAATATTTCTCTGAACAAACTAAGGCTCTAATGCCCACAATATTCTAAAATATTTTTATTTATTCATTTCAATCAGAGAGAGAGGGGGCGGGGAGAATGGGTATGTGAGGGCCTCTTGCCACTGCAAGTGAACTCCATACATATGTGCCATTTTGTGCATGTGGCTTTATGTGGGTACTGGGAAACTGAAACTGAGTCATCAGGCTTTGCAAGCAAGACCCTTTAACCACTGTGCTAACTCTTCAGCCACCTCCCACATTTTTAGCTGAACAAAAGAACAGAAAATGCCATGTATTATTTTGCTCTGTGTTTCTTAGAACATCACACAGAAAGGAATCCAGGATCTGCTGTCACACATCTGTTACCTACCCATTAGGCGGCCTGCCAATTGTGAATTTTTATTAGAACACTACGTTTAGTTGGGCTTCACTGCTCATTTCCTTCTAATGCTTCTAAGGTATGAAGGAAATACTGGATGCAGGCCTTTACCTGTAATGGCAATTAGGTTTTAATCTCTATGTATCCAAAGGTACATGGTCACAAATGGATGGGTCCATTTGTATGCTGCTTTGTCCTCTTGACTTTCTAGCTACCCATCATTTCAATTTGTAGGAAACAGCATGCCTTGTTAGCCTTGCTAAAGGTTCCCCAGCTTTTCAATTATGACTCCTATTTTCTCTGAAAAGCAGTGAAGCTATTGTTTAAGTCTGAGAGCATCAATACCCTTGTGCGAGATTAGGTAAGCAAGTATCTTTTCTTGTGCAAATATACATATTTATACAAACAAAATAATGTTAACCTGAGACTTACAAGGGGAAATAACAATGAATTGATTACTTCATCCTTTTTCCTCTTAAAATGAGGTGTTTGTTTACCTTGGAGTTTGTGACTTAATTAGCGATACTAGTGATGAGCTGTGTTTGATTTTTCAGAAGCTTGCATTTCATAAGCAGGACACAAAAATCAGTCAACCATTTTATAAGAAAACATTGATGATAACAACATGGTCAAGCACTTACAAATCACTTCCTTACCCTTTGGGATATATATATATATATATAAATTTTAAGGAAAATTCCTGACTGAATTCTGTGTTGTTGCTACTATCTTTAACATACTTAGTAGTTAGCATTTAACCATTTGCAGGTATTTTTTTCCATGCCCAAGTCCACAAAAACACTGGTAGCATTTATGACAAATGACAGCATCAATGTTCTTTGGACTTAATACTATCTTAAAGGATTAGTTTACAAAATATTTAATATTTTTAGGTTGGCTTATGCAAACAAATGGCATTTATATCATTTTAAGAGAGGAAGCTCAATGAGCATAGTTATTTTGTGAGCTCAACAAAGTATTATTTTCACATTTTATTTAAAAAATTTGACAAAATATTTATACAATGTCTGAGAGGCACTCATGATGCTTGGCTCATTTACACATTGAAGAGTGATTAACTCTGTGTAGTTATCATATTCATAACTTTTAATGGTATCCTCTCCTTATGGTGAACACATTCAAATTCTTTTTTTTTCTTAAGATACATAATGCATTAACTTTAATTCTATGTTTCCACGAATAGAGATACCATATAGAACAAGGAAAAATTCATATTTAGTCCTGATAATTTTAAGAGATATGGGTTGATTTTGTTTACGTGTGAATACTTGATATTTGTAATAACTTGGTTTTCCTCCACACTCTCCCAGACAAGTCCTTTTTGACATGGAAAGAAACCTGTACAGATCAGACTGAACAGTTATGCTAAGATTTTCCAAAGCCCAAATCTCTACTCCCTTGCAACTGTGCACGTTTTCAATACTAAATACACTCTCTTTGCTCACAAAAAGGAGAATACAACGGACTCCTTCTTTCCTAACATGAGGACAGTTTTCTACAAGAAATTCTTCTCAAAAGCAGTAATTACATAAATCTTACCTCTAATCTCTGCAACAAGTGAGGATATAGTTGGAGGTGACAGTCAAGGATAAGGGAGGAAGGAGCTACCTTATTTTTCCAGTAATTAAGAAGAATGCATCAGTCAAGCTGTACCTATCTGTCCATAGCACAATTATCACAACGTACTGTCTTCAATCATAGTACAAGTCCTGCTCAGTATCCAACATGACATTTTTCCTTCCTCAGAGAGAAATGGTCTTCATAATGACCCTTTGAAGTGACAAAGGTTCTTCTGAGTCCTATCCATGTTTTGTGTCAGAATAGAGTTTTCTGTACATTGCCTACATTTTCTGAATTTTGTCCTTAGGTCAGAGTTTTTACTGACCTTGGCTTGCTTTCTATCACCACCTATAGCTACTGACATCCTTTCTTCATGATGCTGCATGAATATGCTTTTCAGACACACACACACACACACACACACACACACACACACACACACACACAGCATCATGAAGCAAATTTGCTTTGTTTATTGTATAAATGGTCCATTTTATATCCTTCTTTTGACTATTATCTACAGGAGAGCAGCCACTAAGCAATGAGCCTCTGTGTGTGCCTGGAAGTATTTAAAACATCAGCAGTGAAAACAAGAAGAGCGCCGATCTCCACTGTGTTGTCAGCTGGCATTGGTGCAACGACATCTTGTTTTAATGTGGTTGTGTTTTATGTCAGAATAAATGGATTATTTATTTATGTACTTGTTTATTTTGGTGGTATTTGCACATGTCCAGGTATGCATGTTCACACATGTGCGTGCAGTCACTTTCATGCCACAGAGCAATGTGGAGATCAGCAGAAACCCTCAGGTATGTCTTCATCTTCCAATTTGTTAAGGTGGCATCTCTCATTTTTCACTGCATTCAAAAGGCTAGATGGACACAGAGCACCCAGGAACTCTTCTCTCTCTGCCTCCCCTCTTCGTGCCAGAATTCTGACATTAAAGATGCCCACTATAGCATCCAGATTTACATTGGTCCTAGGGATCTGGACTCAGGAACTCATGGTTGCCTCACAAGCATTTGCCAACTAAGACCTCTTTCCAGCCCATAAATTGGTAATTTAAAAAGTAGCCACATAGTGTTGATTCCAGAACAATTTATGGGATATATCTGGAATAGTGTTTGGAATCCAATATATATTCAACAGATGCTGTTATTAATATCAAGCAATTTCAATTTTCTGTTACTGCCTAAAACACATATTTTATTATTAAATAGGTAGTAAAAAATTATATTGGGAACTTTCACAAACTCATCCTTGAGGTAATAAAGCAATTTTCTTACAAATGGCCCCATACATCTTTGAAGGGTTTAAATAATGCCCTTGCAAAATAATATTTTATATCACTATTGTACCTTATGTTTTGTTAAGCTCAAGGAGAAGCTAGTATCAAGGTAGCTAAAATTTGGATCTGGAACCAAGGAATCTGAAACCTTTTGATAAGAGTTTAATTTTCCCACAACAACCTCACTTTAAAAATGTTGGTGTTTACAAATCATATTATACCAATTGAACTCCAACCAGGATAGCCTATATACTTCCAAATATTCATCTTGAAAATCTCTACTTTGTTGCACTTGAACCTGAAATTCATTCCCTTAAGGATACAAGCACATAAAATCTTCATCCATCCTTTGCCAAAAATGTAAACAAAAGCATAAACTAATTATCTTAATAGATTCTCATCTAGGTCTTTGTTCTCATCAAAGATCTTACAAGCCAGTTCTCAGGTCTGTTTCACTGTTTACTTTGTTGAGATGAACAGCCTGTTCTGTCTTTATTTCATTTCATTGCTTATCACACATTCAGCTATGCATTTAGTTCTTTTTCTTTTTTTCTGAGATAGGGTTTCAGTCTAGCCCAGGCTGACCTGGAATTCACTATGTAGTCTCAGGGTGGCCTCAAACTCACAGTGACCCTCCTACCTCTGTCTCCCAAGTGCTGGGATTAAAGGCGTGCGCCACCATCCCTGGCATTGCACTTGTTTCTAAATCTATTTCAGCTCCACCTCTGCTTTAAGTCTATTCTAATAAAAATCACCAATGACCTCTTAAGTGACTGCATCCCAAAGTGTTTTCACTCCATAACTGACCTGATCTAACTGTTCAATTTGATCCTTTACTCTTAGCATTCATGAAAATTTTTCTCCAATTTTCTTTCTTCTTGGCCATTTCCTTTACATGTATCCCCACTTTACACTTTATCCTGAATACTATTTCCATTGTTGTTCCTGGTTTTTCCTCTGTGTACCCACTCAAAGCACTGAGCTCACACCATGGCCTTAATTATGCACAAGTACCTTAATGGCTACAAATCTGGTATCCATCCAGTCAGCTTGGCTAATCATCAAATGAATATAAATATGACGACTTATGATCTTCTATGATTGAATATTCATAGAAATTGTAAACTAAACTTACCTAGATATGAGTTCAGTACCTGTGATAGGAACCTAATCATCCCATTTAAAGCAATTTCCATCTCTCATATTTGAGATTTCAAACTTGACTGTTTGCAGTCTTTGGTCTTTCTCCTCTTTTCTTTCTGACTTGACAACTCCTTTATACAACCTTATCGCATGTATCTCCCTTCCCCATTTTTAAATATATAGTCCACTCTTGCTACCCATATGTTAGATGATTTAAAGGACAATAAACAGATGGGATGATGAATAATGAATGGGGAAATGGAGAAAAGGAAGCAAAACCATGCAAAGTAACTAGTCCAAACCCTCTCCACTAAAATGCTCTCATTAAGAGGATATGGATCTGTCCTTACCACAAATGCCTGACTGGCAGAGGTGTGTGTTTCATGGCCACGAGGGCGCCACCCCAGTCTAGGAACCAGACATTGTACTCTTCATCAAAGATCTGGAACAGCAACAACAGCAGCAATCAGAGCAATACCACAGTACTTAACAGTTGACAGTCTTTCACATACTTTACTTCCTAGATCCTGAGCCTTCCTAGGGTCCTATCAGATAGTCTGGAAAGTATTAACCCATTTAATGGAGGAGAAACTGGGCTCACAAAAAACAAGTAGCTTGCCTTAGGCTGATCAGATGGTATTTCCAGGGCTTACCCGTGCAAGCTACATGAGGGTGAGGCAGTTCATTGCATGTTCAACTACAAAAACCCAAAGATTAGAATGACTTCAAAGAAACTTCCCCATCTCTGCACCTTCCTAGGTCATTTCTCAGGCCTCTCATCCTCCTCATCTATCCTGATGTTTGCTAATTTATGAATGCTCTATCTTTTAACACATATATGTAGATAGGTGCATGTGTGCACTTATGTGTGGGTTGCATGTGTACCAGTGTGCATGGGCTTGTGGAAGCCAGAGGAAAACTCCAGTTTCATCCTCAGGAATGCCACCCACCTTCTCTTGATACAGGGTTTTTATTGGCCTGGAAATTACCAGTGTGGCTAGACTGACTGGTTACTCAGTACCAGTGTTCCTCCCTTTTCTGCATTCCTGTCCCACAATTCTCAGATTATAGGCATGTACCACTATGTCCAGTATTTTAACCTCAGGACTAGAGATCAAATTCAGGTTCTCAAGCTTTCAAGGAATCACTGTACTGACTGAGCTGATGCCCCTGCACCTGGCTCAGCTTTTATAACTGATAATTTACCTAGGAACATCAAATAAATATTCTCTATGCATTAGAGCAACAACAAATTAGAATAACTGAGTACTTAGATTTAGCCACTGCCTCCTAGCTTCCCTGTAGGTTGGAAGAAGATCTGACTCTGGTGTCTGAATACCTATTCTAAAAACTAATTAGAATGCAATAATTCTAGGTACTTAAGGTTATTCATTATTTTACTCATACATTTGTTCATAATCTATTAGTTCATCCATTCACTCATCCATTCATTTGTGACTCATTGACTCATGAGAATTAACTAAGCATCATCTATGATACATGAATCTTAACTGAAAGATTTTTATTATACATAATCCCATATATGTCGATGTTTATGTCATGTGTGACTCTAGCCTGAAATTAAAAAATAGTTTTCCAGCAAGGAATTAACCTTAACTTCAGGTTTATAAAGGGAAGTAGACTGAAACACTCTCCAACACTTAATATCTGATTCTGGCTTTTGTAGTCTCAGTGGTTGCGATGGCTACTTAGGTGCAGAGAACTGCAAAGGATGAAAAGGAATAGGTAGATTTAAAAGAGGAATGTGTAGGAGGAATGAGGCCTCATGTACATATACCCCCAATAAGCTTGGAAGAAATATAATAGTTTCACAGCCATAAAACTTTTATTTTCCTTTCTTCACATTTATATATTCAGGAAAGAAAAAATGTTCTAAAAAAGGGTTTTAGTGGCAAGTCTAAAATGTAGAGTACCTAAGGGTGTAAGAACCTATATTTCAGACACAAAAAGAGAAATGGAGCTTACAGTGCTATGATTTTCCTTCTAGATTAAGGGGTGGCTCTATGATGGTCTACAAAATAGAGAATCTGGGGAGGAGAGACAGCCATCTTCACACTTTGCTCTTGATAAACTTATTCTAGCCAGTGCTACCTCTTCACCTGTATGGCACTGGTGGGGAAAGCAGAAGCTTTGGCTATTTGGGGAAGAGGAGAGAGAAAACCAAAGTACTGGTATTCATGGCTACTGGTGGAGTGGACACCTAGCTATATGAGGTACAAAGACAATTTGTCTACTGGGACTTTATTAAGCCAGAGGAGTTTGCTCTCCAGCTCTAATCTTCTTTCGGACTTGCAATAGGTTATCTTATGTTTTGAAGGTATAATCATATTTATGTTTCTCTCCTCCATCCACATGATTACAGCCTCTAAGTAAGAAATAACAAATTTCCTATCACATGCTGGATAGTACGTAAAAGAGTTGCCACAATGTTAGGTGCTTTCTAATTTTTACTGGTGGTAGTAGTATTAGAGATGGAGTTGATGATAGGGTGATGGTGATACCATTCTTTTCTCAGGCACCCAAACAGAAACTGGGCCATTGGGATAACTAATCGTGACTTCAACTGTATCATCAAGGCATTCTTTGCTACCTAGAAAACTTCTCATCTTTTCTTTAAGACAGTAAAATGTCATCTCTTATCAAGTTTTTTTTTTCCAGTTTACCCTGCAAAACAAACTCTTCTTTGCCCTTTCATACTAATATTGTCACTGAAATAATATGAACACCTAAATGGTGTTTAATTGATGTAAAATTATTTTCTGAATTTAATTTTAACACCAACTATTGAGGTTCCTGCCTTAGACTTTGTTGATAATAGATAAATTTGAGTTTTCTGATATAGTAGCCACATGTGGCTATTTACATTTAATGTGATTAAGATAAATCAAATTTCAGCTCATATTAGTAACATATTGAATGTTTAGTAATTTACATTTTGGTCTATGTGGTAGTATGAATGTGTGTCTTTCATAAATTAGATGTGTTACTAAGCTTTCAACTCGTGTCTCTAGTCCAGCAACATGTATGGAAGAGTGTGACTGGTGGTAGACCCTGAGACCCAGCCCAAAGGTGTGTTTGGGGTGGCTCTGAATTCTAGCCCAAAGGTGATTACAGCAGTTTGAGCTCTCTGGATCTCTGTGACTGTTGTTTTTGGTGTTTACTGGCTGATGTTTTTTTTTTTCCTTAATTATTATTTTTCTCTGCTTGGATTTATGAATAGGACCAGCTTCTTCCACCGTATGTAGAACTTCCCCTGGATCTGTCAGCTTGAAATAAAGCCCTTCCTCCCACAGACTGTATGTGGTTTGGATGTTCATCCCAGCAACTTGAAACTGTTTGAACAGTTTACATAATCCTTAAACAGGCATCGGCTTCCATAGATTTGCCAGTTTAATTTTCTAAACCTTTCATTTTGTGGCTAAAGAAGCAGATCAGCCTACTTGCTAAGACCTCTTGGAAGGTGGAAGAGTGAAAACTTTGATTGACATATCCTGACAAAGTAGCACAATATTTAGCAACCAGTAACTGTTACATGTATATTGCTGAAGGAAAGAATGAACCAACTAAGACAATCCTTTCCACCCAATCACCCTCTAAACCTCTAGCAAGGTGGACCAATCTGAATAGTTGTTGAAATATGTTGCGATTACAAAGTCGTAATGAGACTAAGGATCCATTAGAAGGGAAGATTCTGGCAGAACTGACTCCACATGTCTTTCCCCTCTTCTTGAGTCACCCCAGTTACCTGTCTCCACGTGTTGCCCCCGTCAGAGGAGATGAACACACCAATATCAGTATAAGAGAGCTCCGGGCCAATGTTGCCTGAAATATAAACAGATGATCTGAAATTGTCAGGCAGTTCACAAATTCAGTGTGCTAAGTGTTAGAAGAGGTGTTTCAAACAGTGTAAGTTTCCCAAGTGATATTTAAAGTTAATTCATGGACTTTCTTATAGTCATACCAAAAACCAAGAAGGAAGAAAACCTTAGTATGGAAAAATAAGTAAATAGTATAACAGGAATGCATCTTTAGATAGTAAGATTCAAAGACTGAATGTCAATGAGTATAAATGTCTTGAATCATTCACTCTGTATATTCATATTGTTGAAAGCGGTTCTTGACTAGTGTTTTGTGGAAGAGCGAATATGCATGGAGAAGTCTGAGCTCACAGTCCTCTCACTCCATATCTATAATTTTAGCTCAAGAAAAACTGATATTTGGATAAATGGTACAATAATGAGAGTATGTATATGAGTATGTGCATGGTCATGTGTGTGTGTGTGTGTGTGTGTGTGTTTGTTTCTAACTTAAACTTGTTAACCTATCCCTTGAGCACCAGTTAAGGGACTCAGTGACATAGCCTGCATATCTTAAATTACAGATTTCTGAAAGTCAGAAAATTCACACCATACCCTGACCAGAAAGGGGAAAAAGACACTGAGTTTATGCCTAGACTAACACCATTTACTATGGTTCATATACTCTACAATTTCATATCTTCTCTTTGCTCTTTTTTTCTCTTCTCCTTGCATTCTATCATTTTATATTTATGTTAATTAGAAAGAAAACAGTAAATATTTCCTTCTATACCTATACTTCTTTACCAGTGAGCATTCTAACCATAGATCCTAGAATTAATCACAGGTCAGCACCTAATACTGAGTGTTCAATCAACACTTTTGCAACAAATGCATGGGTAGGAAAAGGATTGATTGACATTTTAAGGTTGATGTGTACTTGGGGGCCCACTGAAATTCAAGAAGACACCCCAAACATGTAAGAGTTTATCATACTGGCTGATATTTTTTCTTTAAAAGTATCAGGAAGGGAATCTTAGCTCCCACACATCTGTAGCCTAAATAAGAGCACAATGAAAATGCAATAATGAAAATGTTAATTGAACGCCTGACATTTAATGCTTCAAAATGAGAAATTAAAGCCAGGCTACAGCTTGTCAAGCTCCCATCAGAATCAGGGAGCACACAGCTAGCCAACTTGTTTTGACACTCAGGCTTCCAAAAATAACCCGAGGGATCAGGGCTCAGGCAATAGGTATGAAAGGAAAGCGGAGAGATTCAATAGCAAATCTATGGAGACATGTCTAGAATTTAGAAGTCATCTTTAGACATAGGCTTTAGAGACCAAATCAATAGGGACTGATCATAGGTCAATTCAAGTTGTTAGGTGTGGTTGCCTGGGAAAAAGGCTTTGTTATCCATACTTCAAACAGAATATAATGTGGCAAACCATTAGTCATACCTACCAAAGAAAGATAGAAAATGATAGATGAGATGACAGATAGATACGATCAATAGGTGAAGATTAGATAGATAGAAAGCTATATAGAAAGATAGATAAACAGATATAAAGAGAGACCTAAATACCAATCTCCTATCTGCCACACCTACCTTGGTCTCTCAGAATCTATTCCATTCACTATCCTTGCTCTCATAGCACTATTCTAGGATCAAAGGTAGAACTGGTCTGGATAATACTTCATCTTTTTTTAAAGTGTGACTATACTGATTTGGGGAGATTATGGTGACAAGAAGCCCATGTTCATAAGAAAGTCTGTTTCTGAGATTATCTTCCATCGATTAATGGGAATCCAGAGAGGTATGCTGATTGCCACTGATCACAGTGACAAAATACTTGGTTTCCAGATGAATAGATGGCATAGATGTCTGACCATGTTCCGTTTCTAAGTGGCCAGGGGGGGCAACCTCTGGTAAGATGAGCTTGAGTGATGGTGTCAGAAAAGGAAGGTTTGTAAAAGCAGCTTCACTAGCCAAGGTGGAACCAGGAGCGTTCAATCAGAGTGCTGTGCACATTAAAGGAAGGCAGCCTAGCTATAGCCACTTGATGGCATCCTCCGAAGCAGGAAGGAGGGGAAGAGATAGAGGAGAAAAGGGAGCTTCTCTGACCACAGTCTAATTGGCAAATGAATCAGCTTCCACAGACCCTTTTTGGTAGTTTTGCTCAACTTGCTTTTACCCATTTCTTGCCAATGCTAGCCTGCTCTGCTCCTTAATCACTTGAGGAGAAAAGAAAAAAAAAAAAAAGAAATAAAGAAAAAGAATAAGAATTTTGGAGTTTGCTGGAAGGTAGAGCTGCTTCTCTCATTACCTTTGATGCTAGGAAAATAAACTATCCAAGCAGAAAGGCTGAGGGATCAGAGGAAAAGAGCCTCATATAGTCAACCACAAGGGGAAGATGTCTTGAGAAGAGGGTAGCAAGAGTAGTGGACATTCTGCATTGACAGGAAGCAGGGCAGAGTTGTGTTAGATGTGGAGCTGTCATGTTCTACAGCTTGACAACAAGTTTGGCTGAATGATTCCAGATTTCAGCACTACCCTAGGAGACCGAGGGGGACGTGGGTTTGAGCAAGTCACATGCTTCCACTTGTGCTCCATTTCTTGGTCTGTACATTGGAATAAGATTGTGATTGCCATGTCTCCACCACATGGCCCAAAAGCAGTCAGGGAAAGAAGCATGCTTTGCACATTGTTAAGGCTCTGTGAGGATGTGGGTTTTTGGCTACAACTGGATTATCGTTTTGGGGCTATTGAGAACCCTAGTGTTTCTGCTTGTTAAAGGCAACTGCCTAAACTCTCCAGACTAGAATTCTTCTACCCTCTGTGATATGAATTCAACAGGAAGTGGAAATTAATCTGCAGATATTCAACAACAGATCTCCTGAGAGCACTTCTCAAGACATGGTGGAAAAGGGAGTCTGTATGGAAAGTAGAAGGCCAGTAGAAAGCAAAATTGTAAGTAAGGTCCTTGGAGCAAGGACTTCTTTGCAGAGCAGTGCCAGCATACTTGGATGACTTCATAATTATTTCCCCAATCACAGATAACCTCCCAGGGAAACCAGGGCAGCACAAAAAGGAAAGTTGGGCATGAAGAGATAGAAACTGGCTTAAGAACTTGTCAGAGGTTTCATATCCTTCCCAATGTTCCAAGGCCAGCAAGAAGCTTCAGGAGCTGCATGGGGGAGGGAAAGTAATTACTAAATTTTGACATACATGGACAAAAATATTTGAAAAGAAAATTTTAATGTCTAGATGCTTGCTCATTCATGAAAGGCCCACCATTAGACTAATTTAGAAGCATGTGGAATTCACAAGTAATAACAATCAAAATTAATCCCACATCATTAAATTCTGTGCTCTCTGTCCAGTCTGGTACACATTTGCTCTTGTCTCTCATTCTTACAACACCCCCTTGTAAGGTAGAAAAAATTCTTTGCTTTACAGATGAGGCACATGAAGCTTAGAAGTTAAAATCTAAGCCACGTTCACATGCTTAGTGTCAGAGCTCAGCTTAGAAAGCAAGACGACAGGCTTCCTGAATTTCTTTGCATGCATAATGTATGTATATGATTTATGGGTTCTATTGAAGAATCTGAACAAATTATCTTCTGATGTACAAAGAATAGCCTTAATGTCTGGGATACTGATGTTGATGATAGGTATCATGTACTGAGCATTCAATATGTCCTTAGCATGGCTGGAAAGTATTTGAAATTCATTGCTTCATTTAGTCCTGCAATTCTGTTTCGTTAGTATGATTATTCCCACTTTGCCAATAAAACACTAAAGTTCAGAGTGGTTTAACCATATTAAACAATGCCCGGCTGTAGCGTAAGCACTCAAATACTGATAACTTTTATCAGTTAACACCATTTTCCAATGTACTTTTGTTCTGGCCTTAGATTAGAGTCCTGATGGCTTTTCAGGAATACAGGGTGAGTAGTGGTCCTCAAGTCAGACCAAAAAAACAATTCATATGAGCGATGGGGTGTGGGGATCTCTCGCCAAACCAGAAACACAGCAACTGACCTCTTCATCTCTCACTATCCAGGATTTCTTTGGCCACTAGTGTTAATCATGTAAGATCTTGTTCACACTGGTTGAGAAGAGCTGACTGAAATGCAACAGGCTGCAGTAGCTAGCCATAAATCTGATTAAAGTGGTTGGTCACTGATGGCATTTAAGAATTCATTGGATCAGGGCTACAGGGATGGTTTAGCAGTTAAGGCATTTGCCTCCAAAGCCAAAGGACTCAGTTTTGATTCCCCAGGGCCCATGCTAGTAAGATGCACTAGGGAGCGCACACGTCTGGAGTTTGTTTGTGGTGGCTGGAGGCCCTGGCACACCCATTCTCTCCCACCCATTTTCTCTCTCTCTCTCTTTCTCTCTCTCTCTCTTTGTCAAATAAGTAAATAAATAAAAATTTTAAAAAATTCATTGGATCAGATCTTTGGAGGGAGAATCCAGGTCTAGAAGAATAAGACATCCAGAGTCCACAGCTTTGGATGGTTGAGAAGAAACAGAAAGCACTTCCTCAGAAAGTCACAGCAAACTTACCTGCTTTCATTGGGGTGGGAGTGGGGAAAGCTGCCTAACACCAGAGCGCACTATCTTCTAAGATTAGAACCCTACCTTGCTTTATGCCAACAATGTATTCCTGAAAAAGGTGTATGCAAATCAAATGCTAATCAGCACATTCCCAAGAGACTTTCATTTTCATCTCAGAGTTGCTTCATCTTTACTTCTGATTGATGTTCAGTGGACAGTGGTTCCAACAATGCAACCTGAAGTTTTTCTGGCCTTTTCCCCAGGCTCCGGGCCAAGAGCTTAATCATGTGTAAACAAACCTCTACATGCACCAGAGACCTCTTGATTAAAAACAGCTCTGGGGTGAAACCTTTTGTAAAGTATCCTCTGTGTAAGGAAAGAGAAATTGGCCCTACCTGGTATTTGGAGAGCTAGGGAGTTCATATAGCATGATTTCTTAAGTAGTAATTCTCCATTACAATCTATCTGAGCAGTCAGTTTACTTGGACTGGAAAACTGACCTGTTACTAGACACAGGGGACTGACTGCTTTATGACTGAGGGCAGGATGCATTAACCTAGTGGTGATAACTGTCCAGAGCTATTTGCATCCCAGACTTTTGAGATGGACTTTGAGGATTCAGGAATCTTGAATATTTTATGGGGTGGTCAGAGTTTCCATCTAAAATTCAAGAGTCTGTGATCACAAACAAACAGCAAATATATTCCAGAAGTCCTTAATGAGGATTCTGCTCAGGGAATTTTGTCCTTACCTGTGGCCACCACAAGTCCTGGGGCTGTCTCCTTGCTAGAGATTCTGCCTGAGGAGTATGGATTTTCAGAGAGTTGCAAGTGTAAGTGTAAGGAGCAGAAGGGCTAGAGTGGAGAAGAAGAAAAACAGCATTTGATATCAGGAGACTCTGGCCTCACCCCATTTCTCCCTACAAGAGATGAGCTTCCAGGTGTTCAGGTTTCAGAAGCAGCAAGTGTTTGTATGTTGAGCCTCGGACTCAGTTTTGGGCAAGATGCATCTCTACATGACATCATATTTCAAATTATATGTTTCCCTAAGCTTTGGTCATGGTCCTGTCACCTGGTCCCATCCAATATCATATGCCTTCCCATATCTTCTTTATTGTCACCCCATTCTCCAAAGTCCAGTTCATGACTGAATACCTAGTCTCCTTCCATAGGATGACAACATCCTTCCATGTCTTATGTGAACCATCAACTTCTATCCTTAGACCACCAAAGGACCACTAGGAGAAGTGAGAAGGGAAGCCAAGTGAGGTAACTGAGGCCTCGCATCTTCTTCAACAAGGTTGCATAAAGTTCTCTATGTTTTGTGTATTTTATTCCTACTTACAATTTTCTATAAAGTAATTTAGGCCAAGCTGGGCATGGTGGCGCACATCTATAATCCCAGCACTTGGGAGGCAGAAGTAGGAGAAATGCCATGAGTTTGAGGCCACCCTGAGAGTACATAGTGAATTCTAGGTCAGCAGGAGTTAGAGTGAGACTCAAAAAAAAAAAAAAAAAAAAAACCAAAAAAACAAAAAAAAAAGAGAAGAAAAGAAAGGAAGAAAGAAATTAGGCCATTATCTGAAACTCACCTAAGTTCCCCTAAGTTTATACCTTTTATTTATATATGTAGAGCTATTGTGGCATTATTTAAAAAATGCCGGGAACATACAGTTATATCCTAGACAATAAATACAAAGAAGATGATGAAACTGAAAGAAATAAAATTAGATTAAGATAATAAGATGATGCCAATGATAAGTTTTAATGGTGGGCAGGGCGTCATGCATTCTTTGAGCTATAGAGATAGGTAACCACTGTGTCTGACATACCTAGTATACAAAGAAAAGCAAAGAAACATCAAAATCAAAACCAAACAAAACATGGAATTAGGCTGAAAACTACAAAAGGGCAGAGGACCTACCCTGTCTGACCTAGACTCTACTACATTCCCAGCTTTTAACTTAATGTCTTTAAGGAGACAAGTGGTTCATAAATCTTGAATATGTGGCAAAAGACAAGTTTTTGGTCAGGAAAAATATCACTTCTGGGATCTCAGAACGGTTTTTGGTACAGGTCCTTATTAAGAGGGTAGTGAAGGTCATGAGTTTTATTGTTAATTACCGTCCCACCCCACCTGACCTTGAAGCACCTGGAGCAGATCCACATCAGGTCCTCCATATCTCCCGCCCCAATATTCCATACAGTATACACCTGGGAAAGCTTGCAAATTAACTAACTGCCCTATGTAGATAATCCAGTCAGACCTTGCTGGCCTTCCATGGTAATCTTTTCTTACTCTGACATCTATGGAGTACTTACCAAACTACCATGTCAGAATCGGTTAAAAGACTGAGTCCTGGCTGGGACTTAAATATAAGCTATTTCTCTTATGTACTTCCCTTCCTTCCTTCCTTCCATCCTTCCTTCCTTCCTTCCTTTCTTCCTTTCTTTTTACTATGACATGTAACATGCCATCTATAAAACCCTTGTCATCTACTGAATGAGAGTATCAGTTCGAGCTTACAGAACAATGCCCTGGGAATTATGATAAAGTCCTTGTCAACACCAGCCAACTTCCCAAGGTCTCTTGGTGAAAGCAAGCTCTGGGTGCAGGATCTCAGGGGATCTAGCCTGCCCTTCGAACTCCACAGGGGACTGGGTAACTGACCAGCAGGCAGTGCACTGGGCTTCCTCTCAGATCCACATCTGGAGCTTGCAGTAGGCGCCAATCCCTGCCTTTGTTGTAAGTGATGTACGTCTTCACCTGGTCATCCACCTTCTTGTTTGCCAGGAATATTCCCTTGATACCTGCTACCTAGGAAAAAGGGTGAGAGATGGAGAACCATGTTGAGAACAAATGCCTATATGTCTTGAAGAAGGTCTGAAAGAAGAACCAGCATCCGCCACAAATTATGTGAGACACAAAAGAGGAAAAGAGGGACACGGTAAGAGCTGTCACATGCATACCGCGTGAAGTTTGGAAGAAGTTCCTTTGTACCTTACACCCCTTCCCTCTGTGTCTTATCTCCCTTTATCCATTGGATTTTCATCATTTCTGTTGTCTTTATCCTTTGGTATATAGGATGTTATTGTTAATTGTTTATTAAAATTCCTGATAAACTGGAGCAACTTTTTCAAGGAAAAAAATTAAAAAAAAAACCACATGTGTTTTAGCTGAACATGACTGGCAGACAGGTACTGATGGCACAAAGGAATGCCCCTTTATGGTAGCAGGTCAGGAAGGCCAGTTAATGGCAATGTTGATGTCGTGCAGCAAGTGATTGATCTCAGGGAGCTAGCATCCATATAGGAGCTTGTCTTTAACTCACTTTGTGACTTTGGGGAATTCACCTAGTATCTTTGGGCTTTAGCCAAATGTCACTTTGAAACTGGTGGCTTCTCTTTCTTTCTGTAGTAAGATGGCAAAGGTTCCATGAGATATTGGACAACATTCTCGCCAATGTCCTTGACTGAAGAGAAAAAAAAAAAAAAATCACCACAAAACAAGTAGCTGGAGTTGATCAAATATTTATCACCTACAAGGGTTCTATGCAAAGTGCAAATTCCACTCAAACCTTTATTCTATGTACGTATAAAGGAGACTATCTGTGGCAATATCCTGCATCAAAGAAAGGTTCTTATATTTCTGAGAAAGATCCAGCATGCGCCAAAGCCAAGATGTAAATCAGATAGTATAAACAGACATGAACAAGTGGTATAATGGCAGGATTGCTGGACATGATGATTAGTCTTAATTGTAACCTTGATGGAATTTAAATCATCTTGAAAACTCCACTAGGTGTGTCTGTGAAACTGTTTCCAGGAATGGTTAAATGAGGGTTAAATGACCAAACTTGAATGAAAGTGGCTATATTTCTTGAGCTGAAGTAATCTGTAATTTCATAACAAGGAGAAAGCAAGCTGAGTAGCAGCATTGACCACCTTCTATCTCTAGACTGTAGAAACAAGATGCCCAGCTGCCCCATCCGGTAGCTGCCATGCCTTCCCTTCACAAAGTACTGTACCCTCAAACTGTGAGCCAGAATAAACCCTCCCTAACTTAAATCGCTATGGTTGAGTTATTTGACCATAAAAGAGAAGACAAACTTAACACACGAAACAATGCAGAGATAGTACAAAGTGCTAATTCTACCTAGCCGCCCATGCTTCAAGGACCTTGGCTAATTGAAATGCACCAGAGTTCTGGACTAATACCAGTGAGAGGAAGAAGGAAGAGTTACACAGGGGCAATAGATTTTTTTCCCCCTAAATGACATACTTTAGTTGATGAGCTAAGTCTTTTTTTTTTTTTTTTTTAATGTTTTCTGTAGTAACCTGACTGGCCTTGAAAGAGAGTGCCAACACAAATAAAACAAACACAAAGCTCTCAAAAAAAAAAATGGACACAGAGAATGTCAGGAGGAGAATAGTAATAACATGGAAGGACAGAAGTATCAGAATTTGACAAAAGGCCAAAGATGACACTGATGACACGGTTATAGTTTAGGTAGAGAGAAGACACGGTGGTGGTAGTGGGGGGTGGGCTTTGTCCTCAGCTATAGCCTTCCTGCCCTGTCAGTTCACAGCCAGTGCATCTCAGGAAGGTTGGGGTTCCCCATGCTCACACCCCCAGACAGCCTTGATCTGTAAAGTCAGATGCAAAAGTGCTCATTAAATCTGATCCCCCTTCATTCCTCACAGAGAACAGAATGTCAGTTTCTCTAGAGCCTCCTACCAGAAAGTAAAATAAAAAGCCTATTTCTAGGTTCTTTCTGGCCGAAAAACTGGCAACTTTTCTGCTAGGCTGCTAGATAACTCTCATCTAAATCAGTTTTGTCCCTTCAGCTCATACTTAGGGCCTGGCTATCCACTCCCTAGAAGAAAATATACGGCCTAAACTGGGCCCATGATCCACGATTTTTGTCACCTCAACATCTGCTTCCTAGCTGGACATAGCAGCAGGAATGTGCTTCCAGGTGAGCATGTTCAGCAGACAAAACCATCATTATCCTATTTTCCCACTGACTGCCCCAGAGCAGTAATAAATAGAAATAAAAATAAGTTTTTATTCTAGAGAGAGGAGAGAGAGAATGGGTGCACCAGGGCCTCCAGCCACTGCATGTGCCCCCTAGTGAACTTGGCTTACATGGGTCCTGGGGAATCAAACCTCGGTCCTTTGGCTTTGCAAGCAAGCACCTTAGCCACTATGCAATCTCTCCAGCCCCAGCAGGCTTTTTCCTGTGTGTATGGGTGTCACATACAAAGTTTTCTGGCACAAAGGCATCATCAGCACTATTTAGCCACATGACAGGAAATGCAAGTAGGAGGTAAGGTACATCTGTACTCTTCATCTGAGGAGAAACTTAATATCCAATTAACTTAAATATTCTTTCTCCTAATGATCTCTGAAATGGTCCCAACAGTCTAGGGAGAAGGGGTGATGGTCCCACAAAACAGCATGCAAGGTATCCAGCGAACATGGCCCACTTTCACTCTGAGAGTCAATTTGAGACGCAGAGTGATACTGACAGCGAGATCTTTGGCAAAGTATGGTTACCAGGTGGCATGGTCATCTGTCATTCATGTTTCTGGGACTTCAGGACAAGGAAACCAGAGTTCTGCTAAGAAAAGTAATTACCATGATATGCCTTGGGCTGTCCCCAGAGTTAGACCTGTGGCCCAAGGTCAGTGCAGGGAAAAGCCCCTGTGGAGTTCATAAGCAGCTGCCCATATGGCCCAAGAAGGGTGACTGAAGGTCGTACCAAAACAGAGCATAGAGGTCAGGTACAACGGACAGGGAAGGCAAGGAAACACCAATGGCAAGAGATGAGGAGACAAAGAGTGTTTCAGAACCTTCACTGTGTCTGCCCAAGGAGAGGGGGATCACCATAATTAGCCAATATAGAAGTGAAAATTAAAGCCATAATGATGCATCACTAGGCTGCAATGAGAAAGGCAAAACATTCTCCCCCCCTTCCTCCCAGCCTCCCTCTAGGAGAATTGATGGTAATACATGGGAATAAGGGCATGAAAGAACCACAGCTCTCATGCCTTGTAGGAGGGGATGAAGAATAGCACTGTCTCTCTGAAAACTCCTTGATGACCATTTATGGACATATAGTTACATTAATTTTATCCCTGCAATCCTACCCTTAGATATATTACCAGGAAGAGGGTGATCTTATGTTCACATGTTTGCAGATGTCACAATCACACAAAATTGGAAACATCCTAAATGTCCTCCTGCTGGAGGAGAGAAAAAAAAAAAAAAACAGCATGGAACATTATTCAATACAATCAAAATCTGGGTGATTTTCAGGTACCATCTCGCAGGTGAACAATAGCCAGACTGCAAAGGTTACCTCTGCACAAGTCCATCAACTGTCACCGTAGGAAAGGCAAAGCCAGATAAGAGGACAAGGCAACTGGATGCTGTCAGTTACCATGAGTGGAGAAGACTTGACTGCTGAAAGGCTATGACGGGATATTCAAGAGAATGAACACATCCATGTCTTTATGGTAGTATTAGGTATTAAACTTTGGGTACCTATCAAAAGCCACAGAACCATAACTTAGAGTATGTTTCACTTCACATAAATTATACCTTAACTAAAAAATAAATTAATTAAAGGTAAGTTCAACAAGCTGGATATTTTAGTCAGACATCAATTCTTTCAGCCACAGCATCACAGTTTTCTAGCTGTGTGATGTGAGTTAAGAAACTCCATTCTCTTGTCTCTGCAACTTTATAGGTACAATGATGAACAGTGCTGGGAAGTTTCAATGCATTATGTACCCCAGAAAACTCATGTGTTGGTATATTTGATCTCCAGTGTATATTATGGTTTGGGAAGTCTGTAGAGCTTTTAGGAATTGGTGTCTTGCTGAAGGAAATGTGTCACTTGGGGTTTGACTTGAGGTGCTATGGTCTAGCCCCTCTCGGTACCCTACAGCTCTTTCTCTACTTCCTCCCTGCTGGTGTGAAGATGGCATGCTGTCTGTTCCTTCCGTGCGTTCTCTGACATAATAGAAACTTTTCCTCAAATCTATAAGGGAGCTAAACCTTTTCATCCATAAGCTAATTCTGGTCAAGTATTTTGTCCCAGAAACAAGAAAGTAACTGTTAAAAATGCCTACCATAAAGATATATTGTGAGAGATAAATAAGAAAACATTCACAAATAGTTTAATTCTCTAAAATCTACCATGGTAGCCACTGGCCACATATAGCTCCTCAACATGGGTCAGTGAGACCAAGATACTCATTTTAATTTTATTTAGCATTAGCCAATATAAATTTAAGTTGAAACTCAATTTGGCATCATCAGATCTCTTAAGGATGTTCACAGTGACTTGGGAATGTTATTGCTATTTCCTATTGCAAATTTGACTAAATGTATCTGCTCAGCTATATTTCAGGTAATAAATTTACATATGAATTAAGATATATGGGAAGTATAAAACAAATACAGGATGTTTCAAACTTAGCATGAAAAAAATATATAAGATATCTCATGTAGAGCCAGGCATGGTGGTGTACACCTTTATTCCTAGCACTCAGGAAGCTCAGGTTTAGAGGATGATGGTAAGTAGGAGACCAGCCTGGGAGCTACCAAATGATTTCCAAGTCAACCTGGGCTAGAGAGAGAGACCCTGCATCTAACAAACCAACAATCAAAAACAAGCCTCATGTTTTATATTGAGCATATATTAAAATAAAATATGTTAAATACTTCATTAAAATGAAATATCAATAATTTCAAATATTTTCTATTTTTTACAATGTAGTAGTGAAAATTGTATAGTGACTATGTAGCTCATGCTATATATTTACACTGTTTGGCAATGCTTTTGCAAGTCTTTGCAGATAAGTTGTTATTATTGTAAGGAGTTATATGTCAAATACTTCATATCTAGGAAGGTATCAACAAAATTTCATCAGACCAGTAGCTCAAAGCATGTTTCTATACCATAACTGGAAGAATATCTTGTTTTTGATTTATTAGTGGAGAGTAATTAAAATAAAATATATGTTATTGTTAGGGATATGAATGAAAGCACAGTAGAGTTCTTCATGAAAAGATTTTCAGAAGAATAATACCAAGTAAACACCATTATGTTCACCATCAAGACCAGCCTTGTTTTAAATGAGTGGGCTACTGACTCCTTAAAGAGATCAATAATTATTTTACCTTTGAGTGCTATTTTCTCCCCTAATTACGTAGTTACAGCCATGGCAATATTGCACTTTGAAGTAGGGATTATAAAACGAAAGAGCAAGAGAATCTGTCTAGATCAGATTAGACACAGAAACTGTGTCAGCCCTTTTCAGTTTTGGGGGATTCAATGGAGTTAATTTACTTGTCTCTAAGGACTGCTGGTGAAAAAGTTTGTAAGGTAAATTACTGCAATAGTTCCTGCTTTCACTGCCTCCTCTCCATTGCCTAGAAGAGGCCTGAGTAGCTCATGAGTAAGCTAGAGTGATGCACAGTAGCTTTAGGTAGTCAAATTTAATCTAAGAGAAATGACTTCTGGCAGTTCCCTACATGTATCTCTGACCTGTCAGACAGGGGAAATAGGTGTGGTCTTATTCCATTAAGAAGTTTCAAAATAACCTGTCTCAGGAGACTATACATGTGAAAATATATTATTCAATGACCCATGAGTATGTTCCGCTCTTCATCAAGCTCTGTACCAGTGACTTAACAATCTTCATTCCCCATTACACCTCAGAGCCACTCAGCATTCCATGCAAATGGACTTCAACTCGTCTAACTACAGTTCTCTTCACCTCTTCCCAGCAGCACAGCACCAAGCCAACTCACCCTCTGCAAATTCAAGTTCAACTTCCTCTTTTATGATCCCATAACCTGGTAAAAATGTGCTTGCCATTCAAGTTAGACAATGATCTCTAACCTGTTAGGACCTGTTACCCCATCTAGTAAATTGTCTTTATGAATTGGTCCACATATCCCCAGACAAAATAAGCTTCATGAAAGTATGTTAATTTAGCTGAATTACAAGTGAAAAATTTAGAGCTTTAACCAGGTGTATTACTCAAGGGCATGTGAAGTCCAAAATATACTGCAAACCTCTTTGTTAACTGGCCATATGCGACACATCCTCAGTTTGTATTATGAGAATCTCCAGTAAAGAGAGTTAAATTCTAACGACCCCCAGAGACCAATTAAATGGAGCTTTATCTATAGACCACAGAATGTATCTCCAGGTGCAAAATGGCATTGCCCATTAAGAATCTTCAGTCATGGTCTAGATAATGTCAGGCTCCAATGTATTCACTTGTTATAAAATGCCTTATAGAATCTGAAATCTAATCTCCTATCCAGCCTTCATTTGTGTCCATGACAGGCATTTTGTTTTCAAAAATCTGTCCTGTTCATACAGTCCTTGCTTCATGTCATTCTTTGCATTTGAAATTGTTGCTATTCCTTACCACATCTCCTCAAGGCAGTAGAAAGACTGATAATAGGTCACATGAGAAAAGAATTTGGCACAGAGAGCCCAACCTGATTACTCTTAATTGGGGATACCAGTGAGTAAATCACATATTCTCACTGTACCTCCATACTGTTCTATTTCAGAAATTAATTCCCAAGGGGGAATGTGTGATTAACCACTTCTGCCTAGGACAAAATGGATGGATAAAATTCTGGGGTGCTTCCTCTTATATAACTTTTAAATCATTGAAGTTAGATTTGACCTCCATTTGATTTATTCCTCTGTGCCTCAGTTGGTCCTAGACATGGGCAGGTAAAAAGGGAACTTTCCAGGCTGGAGAGATTACTTAGTGGTTAAGGCATTTGCCTGTGAAGCCTAAAGATCCATGTTTAGCTCTCCTGATCCCACATTAGCCAGATGCACAAAGGTGAGGCAAGCACAAGGTCACACAAGCCCACTAGGTGTCACAAGCATATGGGGTTCAATTTCAATGGCTGAGGCTCTGATGCACCAATTCTCTCTCTCTCTAAAATAAAATAAAGTAAAAGTAAAAGGGAACTTTACTTATTGACCCCTTCCAAAACCAACATACTAGACTGCACCCGGGGGACAGAACTCTATTTCTGCTTATTTCTTCGTGGCCTTGAACTCAAGGTAAGAACATAATCAACTATGGTAAAGTAGAGATCAGGTTCACATGGCTGGCTTTAAAGAAGTTACTTTTCTTAGTATGCTCTTCTTTAAATGCAAGGACACCGTGTATTTTTTCTCAGCCATACTGAAAATATAAGACTGCCTTTAGCAAGAAGAAAAAAGGTACATGCATCTGGGCCCATTATTCACATTTATTCCTGTTCTACTTCATGTCGGTGTCTAAAGGTGATAAATGATCAAGGAAAACCAGGGCTCCCTCCTTGGAGAAGCAGTGCCATGCGGGCTCACTCACCTATGACACCAAGCCGGGAACAGACAAAGGGATGCCCCAGGCTGGCCTTGAAACCATAATCCTCCCCTACCTCTGCCTCCTAAGTGCTGAGATTAAAGACTGATACCACAATAGTCAGCTGGGATTTCCTAATTTGTTGCCTGCAAGGTCATCTGCATCAGTGTCTATATAAGTCGGACCACAGCAGCAGCAATAGTCATCTCTGTAGCCTTACTTGGAATTTGGCATGGCCTCAGTTTGGGGAACATTCATTTAGGCCCTACCTCAAAATTAACTTTTTACTAATGACAAAGGAACATATGTTTCATGATTTTATTAAAGGCATGGGAATGTAAGTTTACCAAAGTTTATTTTAAAATTTTTTAACCTTCAAAGCTCATAGAAGGTTTCTGGGCTATTTCCCAATGTGAGATCTTGTCCTTAAAGAGAATAACTTTTAACACCTGTCAGTTATATGCCTGATAGCATAGCTGAAACTTTTCTACCACTCTTAGTAACTAATTAGGAACTAGCTACCAGTGAGAGATAAAATACCTCTGACAAGCATTATTTAAGAGAGTCTACTTCCATGAAGAAGAATCGGATCCCTATGTCCAAAATTTCTCTTCTACTCTGTAAAGAGGAAAATCTTCCCTGGGAAGCTCACCCAGGTCACTGGAGTGTCCAAACTGAACATACGACACAGCCTCCCACCATAACCTGGATAGGATTGACTACTGCTCTTACAAAAAAGAAATTAATCATCTCATTAATTTTAATTATTTCTTTTCAAGCAGAAAGTTAGAGAAGGGAATGAAATGGAAAGGGGGGATGGAGAGAGAATGGGGATTCTAGGGTATCCAGCTGTTGTAAAAGAACTCTAGGTAAACATAACACTGAACCCTGGTTGTTGGGTTTTGCAGAGAAACACTTTAACTGTTAAGGCATCTCTCTATACCCTTTACCATTGCTTGCTGTTGGATGATAAACACATTTCCCTTGTGTATCATAGACTTGTGGTCACAAGACCCAATTATATCTAAGGTCATACACTGGCATGAAAGGTATAAAAAGCATCATACCTTCGAGTCACTAAAATTATATGTTTTCTCTACTTCCTGTATGGAGTCACTTGGATTTCTAGGGAGATTCTTCTTTAACTGGTGGTCATAGGTATATCTATTATAACTATTATATCTATTATAACTGGTGGTCTTAGGTATATCTATTTCAATATATGAGACACAGACAGGCACAGATCTTGGCCCCTTGCAGCATCTTGCTTTCTTCACAGTGGTATTTGTTTTGCTTTTCCTTTAAAACATGGTCATAAACATACTTTTACAAATAACCCCAGCATGTAAAATTGCATTGCTCTTTCTACCAAAGTCCATAAGAAACATAGAGTTTCAGAAGACTACTTAAAACATCAGCTAAGCCACATGTCTTCAATTCTGGTACGTAACCATGTTTATACATACAAGAACACTGGCTTTACTGGGACATTAAATGCATTGCACATATCATTTCTCTCTCACAATAATCTCACTAGACAAGTATTTTATTCATATTTTCCTGAAACTTAAGTACAGAGAACTTGTGTCCCTTGCCTGAGATCATAATTGTGTAGTGGTACTGATGGGGTCCTAGCACATGACACCAATATTTGTGTTTGGACCATTAGGATTCATGAAAAAGAGAAATTGATCCAGGGAGGGCCAATTTTGGCTACATACCTCATACAGTTCAATAATGATGTTTCCCATCAGACCTCGGCTACTCTTAATGTTCTCCATGGCCAAAGTAAAGTAGATCCCACGGGTGTCTGAGATGTAGAGGTTGTACGTGTCATTCTGGTTCCATTCCTGGACTGCTGCAAACACTTGGTTCTCATTTGTACTGATGATGTGCATGTCCTGTAATCAGATGAAAAGTCTTTAAGGCAGCAGGTCACCATATCCCCCCTTCAACCAGGACCCTGAATAATCACTGTAACTTATGAAATAGTTGAGAAAATGCATGAGTTACAGGCAATGCTAGACAATCATAGGATGGTCTAATGCTATAAATTATGAACCTTATGATTTCTGTTTCTTGCTAAGTGACAGCAAGATGGGTGTGAGGGGCTTTGGTGGACTTCAAGGGATTCATTCAGTCTCATTTTTCTTATGATATCTTAGTGTTGCACTAACAGAGGAATATAGTCTTCCATAAGGAAACACACATATTCAAAGGAGACAGGGCATATCTGTCTTTTGATCTTCATTTGTGTTTTACATTTTGTTGTGTTATAACTCGTGCACTCTTTCAGAGGAAGAGGTGTAGCAAGAAGGAAAATAGGTCTGGCTCAACTTGCATGGCTTGCATACATTGCAGTTCTATGTGACATTTAAGTAAAAGGTAAGGGAGGGTCTGCTGCAAAAAACAAATGAAACTCTGTTTGAAAGGTAGTCACACTAAGTTTTGGAATTGTTATGTGTAGCAATATAATACTGCTATGTGAACTGAATGACTGCTGAATGTATCATTCTCTATGAATTTCAACTTTTCACTTAAATATTAAAACAGTTGTGTATCAATAAAGATACATAGCATTTGGGCTCTATTCTGAGTTGCATAAATATAATTTTTGATTAAATATCACAATAATTGTACAACAGATGTAGTGCAATGTTTTCCATTTTACTAAAGAAGAAGATAAGACACACGGTAGTTATCAAAGTGCTTCAGATTACATTGCTAGTAATCTTACATAGATACATAGCAGAGTTATGGTTTGAATACACAAGGGTCTGAATAACTAAATAGTTGTTTTTTAATCCCATCAGTGATGTGAGTAATTACAGATGTCAGCTAAACATATCCTGTTTGGAATAACTAAATCTTCAGTATCTTAGGTGGAATTGAAACCACTGAGTTCTCACTACTGCAGAGTCATATGGTCTTACAGTCTACACCTGACTCACTGGCATTATCTTCACGGTTCCAAACTTTACTTAGTTTTCAATCCTGGTTTATGCTACTCCTAAAAAAGTGATTTATGATTCAAGATAATTTAGAAACACAGTTTGCATGTATGCCTAGACACCATACAAAGATATTCACAAATTCAAGTCGTTACCTAAAAAATTTAAACTTGTCAGAAGGCCATATTTGCATTGATAAGCATTTGCCAAAAGTGTTTTTCTTTAAAAGTGCTTAAATATAAAATTATATCTGGGCCAAGAAATAATAGGTTGCAACTGGAGAATCGCATCCATATTTGTGGGGGGAAATATTGGTAACAGAATGCTAGGCAACTGGACCCAGGCAACAAATTAGTAATCTGGATAAGTCTAGCCCTTGCTTTGTTAGACTAACCTTTCCAGAAAGTGCTCTAAGCAAATGGAGGCAGCAAGAATTTCAGTGTCAGAACCATGGACAGCTGCTTTCACATTAAGGGATACATTTGTTTGCTCTGGATATCTGTGGCATGTGCACGTAGAAAAACAAATTATGGGCTCCTTTACTGGAGGTCAAGTAGCTTTTGGCCTTGAATTCTAGGTCACCTTGACGAAGACCTCTTTCCCATTTGTACTTGCACATCTTGCAGAATTACAGTTTCCTGCTGAGGTGCTTGAAAATGGAAAGAACACTTGCTCTTAAAAACTATGTGATGACATCGTATTGTGCTGGTATGGAATGAATGCCCAAGAACCCAGTAGGAGGGGAAAGAGCAGCTGCAGGAAATACGGATTAAATTCACTCACCCTGTTAAAAATGTAATAGAAATGTCTGTTTTTTCCCAGATGTTTTGGTCATAAAAAGAATGAGCTAAGTTATTTTGACTAAACTAATGTAAAAGAATTAGGGGAGAAAAGCAACTTAGAACACCAAGGCATGACCAGGATTAGAGGCAATCAAGTTTTCTGTGAATGCATATTAGGTAAATAGTATTCTGAGATGGTGGCACCCAATGAGAAGATATTCAGACTTCAGCATAGGAGATTAGGAAGTCTCTACTGTTTAGGATTCTGAGATGACCAGCTGAGAAGTGCTTGAAATTCCAGAGTCACTTGGCTGATAAAAAGCATTACTAAGATTTAAATCCAAGACTTCTTTCTCTTAATCAAGAAACTATCTTTTCAAACAGTGTGTCAATGAGGATATAACTTCTGGGTACATCAGAATGGTCTAGAGAATTTCATCAGAGTTTTTCTGTTTTCCTATTGAAGAGACTGGGTCATGCAGGCTCATTCTGTATGCCTGGAATCAAAGGAGACTTCTACTTAAACCTGTTAAGTAGCTTGGATTATAGGTGTGTGCAGCACATGCCCAGCTTAATCTGGGGATCACAGTAGCACTCACACTAATGGGTCCCACTGCCTAAGAGCACAGGGAATATGCCCGATAAGCCTTGTATTTGACATGTGAAAACATCTTCTAGCTGACTTGAATGCATCTCAGCCTTTGAAAAGCTCTGAACTACATGACTCTTTCCCTAAATGGTCACCAAACAGAGGTCAAAGAATAACAATCAGCATGTGTCTTCAAATAAAAGCAGTACTAATGAAAACTTTCCAATACAGTTCTGAACAACAATAGAGCACTTTTTTGAATCCAGCTACCTCACTGTAGTTCCAAAACATGTGTCACTTTTTGCTTGCTGGTCCTGAATACAGGAATAAAGACATTTGGGGATAAAGAGGGAAAGCAAAAGTGGTAAAATATAATAAGGGTGCCGTCAAACTGAGACCTTATTTAACTTGGAATCTGAAAAGCATCAGACATAACTGCATATATATTTTCATTCATAAAAATGATCAATAGTATTTCCCTGTACTCTTTCAACAATAATTTGGAAAAAAATTTCATTTTTGAAAACCAGTACCTGTTATTGAACAATAGTAAAAATGTTTATCTGTTCTTGAAACATTTTCTTACAACCTGAACCTACTCAAACTTTAGTTATCATATACATACCCATATGGTTAGTATTTGTCACATGCCAAGCACCATAATAAAGATATAAAGAGTAAGAAAATGTAAATCCCACCCCCAAAAGATGCCCTGATGATACAGACATTACATATTCTTCTGGCCTTTCTCTATGGTACCTAAAGACTACTTCAGAGGCGATCATATGGTAATTGGAATGAGGTGCTGATAGTCAAGAAAGAAGGAAACATGAAAACATGAGTGGATCTTAGTAAAGCTCAAATGTAGTTATCCTCAGAAAGAGGTAAGAACACAGGGAGTTAAATCACAAGGGGCTCTTGTATAGCACACATGGTTTTTACCTGGAAAGTATTATAAGATTTTCGCAAGTGTTTAAGAAGGAGAAATGTGTTGGTAGAGTTGGTGAGTACAGAGATTTGAAGAGGCTCAGGTTCCCCGACTGTTCATGCAGTGAAGAGTGGATTCTAGTGAAGCAATATGACAGGCAAGAGAGAAACGCTTTAAAGGTGCCTACAATAAACCAGGTGAGGGCCTGAAACCTAGGAAGTAGATTTTTATGCTGTCCCTATGAAACAGATTGGTAAGATGGTAAAGGGGTAAAAATTAGTAGGGCATGGGAGACGGCATATCTACATTGTCTTGTTAGATAGCTGACTTATTAAACTCTACTGTTTTAATACCATCCATTACGGTTATGAATAGCGATGAACTTCACTTGTACAATTATATGTTTGGTGTCTTTCTCTTTTATTAGACTGCAAGATTCCAGAGAGCATAAAGTCTCTCAAAACATATGATACATAGATGATACCAAAATTATGCAAATAACAGAAGAGAAGGATGAGATATGGTGGATACAAGGAAGATATTAGGGTCTAAGTTCTAGATCAGTTAAACTGGTTCTTTAAGAGGATGTGCTATGATAGGCAATTGGATAAATTGTCAAACAGCAAGATATGGGTAGGAGCTATGGATGCAATCATCACCAATATATAAAGAGGGCTGACGCTGCCCAGTAAGCATGTAGAGTAAAAGGAGAATTGAATAATATTAACATTTAATGGGTGGAGAGATGGCTTCCTGTGCAATCATGAGGACTTGAGGGGGCTTGAAGCAGCTAAACTCAAATCCTCAGATACCATGTAAACAGCAGGGCATGGCTATGCACACCTGTAATCTAGGTCCCTTGAGCAGGAACAGAGACCAAGTTGTTGCCTGGACTCATGAAAAACAGCATATTCTGCTATCAGTAAGAGACTGTAACTACAAACAAAAATGAGAAGAGTGATGGAGCAGGGCATGGCCTACTTCAGGCACTGCAAATGATCCCCCGCCCCCCCCCGCCAACACCACCACCACAGTCAGGCACATGGGGAGCTGTAAGCCCACATGTACGTCCATATACAACAATGCTATGCCACACACACACACAAATTCAAAGCAGCCAGAGAAAAGGCATATAGGAAAACATCAGGGGCTGCAGAGATGGCTCAGCTGTTAAGGCACTTGCCTGCAAAGCCTAGTGACCTGGGTTTAATTTCCCAGTAAAGCAACATTCACAAAGTGGTGCATGCATCTGGAGTTTATTTGAAGTGCCTGGAAGCCCTGGTAAACACATATTCATATACTTCTTTCTCTCTTCCTCTCTCTCTCTCCCTCCCTGTCTCTCTTTGATTGAAAATAAATAAATAAAAATTTTAAAATGAAAGATATCAGTATCAAATGCTGCTACAGAAGATTAAGTACAGATCTTGAAAATATGTGGTGTATGTCTGTGCATGTATGTGTGTATGGGTGTGTGCCATAGCATGAGTGTGGAGTCCAGAGGATAACTTTCAGGCTGGTCCTTTATTTCTACCTCACCCGAGGCAGGGCCTGCTATCATTCCCTGTTTGCCAAACTAGCTAATCCACTAGCATCCAGGAAATTCTCCACTCTGCCTCCCATCTTGCTGTAGGCACACTAAAAAATCACAGAAGCCCATTACAAATTTAGTGTTTTATATGGGGATCTGGAGATCCAAACAAGGATACTCATACTTGTTTGCAAGTGCTGAACAATCTCCTGAGCCCCTGTATCACTATTATTTTTGCACTGTATCAGATACCCCAGAGTGACATATGAAGATGAAGTATACAGATGTCTACTAGTTTGGGCCTGCAGGTAGTCAGTAGGAACAATGTCTAGAGGATTTTTGATGAAATACTGGAGATATTGTTGAGAGAGTAGAGGGAGATTAGAATGGGTCAAAGAGTATGTAGGGAAGTGAGAAAACATATTAGAATTCCAGATGAGTTCTTAAGAAGTGTGGCTGTGACCCACCAAATAAGTAAAAATTAAGAAAACAAGAGTCAATATGACCTGGGTGTGGTGGTGCATGCTTTAATCCCAGCACTAGGGAGGTAGAGGTAGGAGGATCACTGTGAGTTTGAGGCCATCCTGAGACTACATAGTGAAACCCAGGACAGCCTAGGTTAGAGTGAAATCCTACCTTGTAAAACAAAACATAAAAATGTTAATATAACTGTCAAAATTATTATTGTGGTTTTTAAGAACCAGTACCCTCTTCTGTCTTTCAGTATACAAAATAGAATGAACAATATATTATTGTCAAATAATAGCAACTCATACCTTAGATAAAAGAACTATTATAAGAAGAACTGATCATAATATCTGCATTTACATAGAGTGGAGGCAGAAAAAATATACATTCTTTCCTTCCTTCCTTTTTTAAAGAAGGTAGTCCAGGCTGGCCTCAATTTCACTATGCCACTGAGCCTTGAGCTCCTGATCCTCTTGATTTGGTCCCCAAGTTTTAGGATTACAGATGAATGCCAACATACCTGGCTACTAATTGCTTTCAAAAGAAAAAAAAATACAATAAGTAATGGAGTGAATGAAGAAACAGAGGAAATGAATGATGATGGAACGAAGCAAGGCAATGTTACTGTCTCTGGGTAAAGTTATTCTCAGAAGTGGTGATGAGTGACTTGAAACTGTTCCTCACTATACTGTGTAAGCAAGCGATTGGTGCTTGCACAAACTTAAAGGTGGCTCGAGTTCACGGGCAGCGAGTAAGAGACAAGCCAGGCTTAAGGAGTGCATGTCTGAGTAGATCGGTGGGAACACAGGGGAACAGCAGTGATGGCATGGAGCTTTTCCAGGCTTTCGTTTTTAAGCAAGACACCTAATAACAGCCACAGTGCTGCTTGGAAGAGCAATCCTTCACTTAAAGGCCACTTCCACTTTGAAAAGGGGCAGGAAACCACTCACTCATTCTGTCCTACTTCTTGAGCCTTGATTATGAAAATCTGGGCCAACAGTAGGGAATAAGAGGGACTGATCGATAGCTATCCAGCTATTTCCACAGAAGCCTCATATTGATGAGAAGGCTGCCTGGATGTAGTTTTATAGAGGGGCTACACGGATGGCTTGATACACCCCTACAATAAATTGTCATGGAATTGCTAATCATTAGTGCCCTGTTCTTGGTTGGTAATCAATTCAGGACTCACTTATCCCCACCTGCGGCCACAGTGTCCAGAGGAGCGAACTCTTTCCTCAGAAGGTAAAAATTCCATAAAATCTGAACACACAGAGGGAATGTAAGTCCTGTATTTGGGAGATGGTTAGGAAAGTTCTTGAAACACACGCAGTGTTCAGGCCAGTGTATGGAGTCTTTCAGACTGGGGGTGGTGGAGTATTCCTTCAGAAGAGAATAACTATGGTTTTTCCCTTCCTAATCCACTCAGGCAAGCATACAGCTTTAGTGTCTGGGTTTGGGGTGTTTGATGGGCACATACTGTAACCATAATCCTATACAATAGTCCCATGAAAGCAAGTCAGTCATAGACAGTTAAAGTAAAATGAGAAATCAGTTCCACGGTCCCGAGGCTAATTAATATGGGCTCTGCTGACCTCACTGGCCCTTCTGCCACTCTCTGCAGCCTAGCTGCACACTTTCCACTTTGTTAAACTGACCACGTTCTTTTTCACAGTGTAGCTGTTGCATGTATAGTTGGCGCTTGGTATCATATCAAATATGTGCTTAGGACTGTGCCTGTACTGAACAAACATGGTGTGGTCTTTCTTGTCAGTATCCTTTAAACAATGTAGTATAAGTAATCTAGAGATAATTTAAATTATTCAGGAGGAAGTGCATGGGCCACACAAAAATACCACACCATGTGATATGAAAGGTTCAATCTGCAGCATGTGTTACTGTCTCCAGGTATCCCGAGACCAATCCTGCACAGGTAGCAAGAGATGGCTCTATTTTCTATTATTTTCTCTATACTATGGTTTGCAAGTATGACTGCCTTATCCTTCCTGTATAATCTCAGGCATCACTGTGTCTAGAAGGCCTCCTTCACTACACACATTTGGTTACTGTGATTGCCAAAGTTGTCCTTGAGCAACACACTTGTTCACCTACAACTGCTCATTAGTGCCACTCCTTTCTACCAGACTATAGGCATTGAGACTGTAGAGATGCTATGTGTCCTATTACCTACTCTGTCTGTAGAGGTTAGTCCAGTGCCTGGAACAATAATGCAGGAAAAAAAATGGTGGAATGGAAAAGTGAATGAATGAATATGTGGGTAGATGAATAACTGACTGAACAAAGATACCAGGGGATTTAAAATCATCCACTGTTTTACTCCATGATGCTCCCACTTCTGTGCTCATTTAGACTTTCACAGTGTCCCTTAGCATCAGCTCAGAGACTCTTTGTCATATTAAATGACCTGTGTCCAACTGGAGATGGCTTCCCACCAGACTCATATAGGTATGCTACTATACTGCATCCCTTTTCCCAGCTGACGTTGTAAGATGCATCTCCCTCTACAAGCAAATGTATACAAGGAATTGCGTCCACAGAGAAAGCTTGATAATTCTCCAGTAGAGGGGTTGAAATGTCACCACTTGACATTACCACTCTGGTGAGATGCAATGGTAAGATGTCAGGAGGGACAGGAACAGGGGCAGTGTGCTTATAGTTATCTTTAAAGTGTAAAGACAAGCAAGGAAACCATTAGACTTATCTGTGCACTTTTATGCACACATGTTGCAGCTGAGCTACTGCGTGGACCTGACCTTCTGCTTGGTAGTAAGGCTGTTTTACTAAAGGGAGGATCCTCAGAAGAGATCATTTCAAAGCCAGCACTCCTTTCTTTATATCCTCTGGGAAATAAGCCAAGTTCTTACCTGATGTTTGAGTCACCGGAAATCAAAGCTTGTGCCTGGTACCCTGCTGAGAGGGGAGTAAAGTACCCATGTTCAGTGACATCAACATTGGCCAAAACCATTCAGGAGTGTGCCAGGCTGAATCCTATTGTTCCCTCTAGCACAGACACTAGACCTCCCTGCAGTAGATGAAGAAGTCTCTCCAACATGACAGAGGACAGCGGACAGTGCACACAGTACCTTTGGTAAGGAGTACTTGGGCAGCTTGATCTGAGCAAAGGCTTCTCTTCGATAGGACACGTAGTAGCTGGCTCTTCCACCTGCTGTTACCTGGATCATGGAGGACACACAAGAGATCAGAAGGCAGTCACAGATCATGGTACAGGTTACGAGGTACTAGCCTCTCCATCAGCAGCCAAAGTCGGTTTGGAATTGCCTTTCAGGGATTCCCATCCATCCTCATTGGGTCTCATTCCATGGTGTGCAGACAGCAAATGCATGATTGCAACAATCCTCCCACATTCCCATTTTTCTCAGTGTGAACTGTACATGGTCACTGTGCTCCACATATGGAACACACCTGATGGCTATTTCCCTCCTGTATTATTTATTTTATTTTTAAAAAGTATGTTATTTGTTTACTTAAGTTTGATTCCCATATCTGCTAGCTCATAGCTAGAAGCATCAGAAATGAGCCATGTGACTTCACTTCGAAAAGGAAGGATGGGTTCTTCATTAGATGACTTGGAATTCACTTCAAGAAATGGTCCCCTGGCCTGAGTTTGCTGAAACATCTTGCCAACATGGCACAGTTTTGCAGAGGGCTGTTCTCATCCCAATTATCCCAACTCAGGGGAAATTAATATTCACAGGAGAAGACAACATGGCCTGTTCAGAGAAAATAGCAGATGACAATAGCAACCAGCCCACTCTGGAGGCAATTACTGGAGGCACATGCTCCATTCTCCCCAAGCCCAAGCACATGCTGGAGATCAGCCAGTCCTCTTGATCTGTCCAAACCTGGCTCCCATCCATGGCAACTGCTGGGAGCAGAGGGGTGTAACATCTCCATTGAAAGCCACCCATCACTCCTCCCTCTGAGAGATGTCCTCTCCCATGGCTGCTATACCCTGCTCCACACAAATTGGAAGATGCCAAAGCTGCCAGGTAGAGCAGATGTCCAAATCAGCATGAATCAGAGCCTTGTGAAAAGTTTGCCATGAAAGCTTAGGTTGTTGATGAAGAGATTGGCTTTCTCCCTCAGACCTACACCTATTCTAAGTCTCTATTTTCTAATAAGAATTATTCCTGCATCCCAGGGATTTTTTTTTTTCTTGCTAAGACACATGTGAATCTAATCTGTCTGAGGTTGACATGATCAGTAAGTTTCAGAGTATTCTTTATTCCTTTTTAAATAAGCCTTAAGTGTATAGAATCAGATAAAACGTATAAACTTAAACCTGAAGACACAGCCACCCTTGGACTTTGTATGACCCTGTGTATGTATTGATTTCATTTAGTTTTATTTTTAATTATAAAATCAGCACCTGCCAGTGAGAAAATTCAGTCAATAATTTTATGTTTTAGCACGCAAAAGAATTACCTGCAAAGCTTATTAAAACTAGACTTCTGGACCCCATGTCTGATTCCATAGAACTTGGCTACAGTCTAGGAAATTTCTATTCTAATAAGTTGCTAGATGTTTTCTGCTGGTCAGTGGACCACAATTTGAAAGCGTACTAGACCTTTAACAGCCATTTGTACATAAAGCTGTTTCCTCTGTGCTCCTCAGATGAATTTTTTGAGTTTTGTGTTTATATTAATGGTAAAGGTTTTTGTCTATTTGTTTTTATCAAGGTGAAGTAAGCCTAAGTGATTTCATAATTTAATAAAACAGTATATTCCCAATATTGTCCAATTCTCTATTTTATTGTAAGATATTTTTATCTCCCTCAATGAAAACTCTGTATCCATGGTAACATGTTTTTAAGTCTACTATCCTCTGTTCATTCACCTCTAATATAATATGCTTGAAATCCAGTTCTCTATAGAACCACACTAAGCATGTCCTTGAGTGAGTAAGTAAACCAGCATCGGAGAAATCCCAACCTGAATGCCAGTCAGAGCTCATCAATTAGAAGCTCTTTCCTAGAAGACCTCAGCTACCACTGAAAAGGGCAGTACTGCATACCACCAGTCAAGACTGGCAGTGTGTGGGTTTCTAGTCACTGAGGGCCAAAGGAAAATAACAGACATGTCTACTAGTACCGTGTACAAGCACAGACTCACTCACAAGCTCATACACTACCTGTTCATGCTTGAGTAATGAATGTTGAGTTTGTGTTCACATGTACAATGGGATGCTCAAAAACAGGAAGGGGCCACAGGAAGACCAAAGAGCCTAGAGGTTTTCCAAGTACTTCTGTTATTATAGAAATGCCCAGGGATATCGAGATAGCTCTTGCGTCTCTTTCTTCATCTGGACCATGTCATTCTCTGTGTCTGTTAAAATACAGCTGATGCTCACATTTCAGTGTAAGTCTCATGAGTTCATGGAAGGATTTTTAGGTGTAACCATTTTACTGTGATCTCTCCCATCAACCAGTTTTGAACTTTACCCTTTCACTTACCCATTTACATTTACCCTTGTGACAAACATATTCATGTATATGTACACAGATACAACATACAGAAAATCATATATATAATTTGTGCTACAATTACAGTGTGACCTCCTTCATTCCTAGACAGGGTTGCCATTATGGTTTGAATCCTCCAAAGATACTGCTGAAGTAAAATCACCAGTGCAATATTATTAAGATTTAATTTTTTAAGCAGGTAAAAATTAAGCCATAAATATTTGGTCTTTGCAAAGGGGGATCGTTGCTTCATAAAAGGGCTATAGATAACTATCTCAGCCTCATTTGGTCTTTCTATCCCTTCCGCTATGTGATGCACAGTGATCTACGCACCATCTCGGCAGCAGAGACACTGAACCTGCCCTGCCTGGTTCAGACTTCCAGCCTCTGTGAGAACTGTGAGAACTTGATGCATCATTGTTTGCAAATTACTCAGTCTAAGTTGTTTTGGTTACAGCAGAAGAGACAGACTGAGAGAACAGAAATTGGTAGTGGGAAATGAGATGTTGCTTACCAAAATATGTTGACGTGGCCTTAGAACTACAGTAATGGATAGAAGCTGGAGTAATTTTGAAATGAATGCTTAAAAAAAAAAACAACAAAAAAAAACTAGCCTGTACTTCAATGAACAGAGTACTAAAGGTGATTGAGGTGAAAGCTCAGAAGAAGGTCTCTAGAGGGAGCTTCGATCTTCTTATAGAATATACAAGTGACTTTGATCAGAATGCTAGCAGAAATAGGGACAGAGAAGGAGGTGCAGATTGAATCTGAGATGGAAATCAGGGACGAGATGTTGCAAACAGGAGGATGAGTCAGCGTCAAAGACTCAGATAAACTGAATCAGTGTTCTAATGCTTTGTAGAAGACAGAACCTAAAGGTGCTGTGGTGTGCCGTGGCTTCTCTTGACTACTTATAGTTGGATGTAAGACAAGTTGAACTAATTCTAGGTAATTTATCCAAATGGAAGCAGCACTTAAAGATCTGGAGAATTTATCAGCCAAGAATGTTAAAAATTAAAGAATGTGTTTGGAATAGAACATCAATGGCATGGCTTAGGGAACATTTTCAAAGAACATTCCTATGAACAGAAGGAAGCCCAACAGTGTCTGTTAAGACAATGTAAGGATGGCTCCAAAGGCATATGGGAGATCTCCAATGTTACCATTCCCACCATAGGTCCACGGTGCCAGACCAATGAAGGCAGAATGGTATCAAGGATAGAATGTGGGGCTCACTGCCTGCACCTCTTCAGACTCTGCTCCCCAAATTCTGAGGCAGGACACCCTTGATGACCATGTTGGGGGACTCATGTGTCACCCAGGCAACTGTTCTGGTAGCGCAAAGAGTAAACTTGGAAAGCACTCATGCGGTGCTAACTCTGCAGGTGCACACAGTACAGGGCTGTGGACTGCTTCTACTCCATTTCAAAGTATGACCTGAAGGGTGCTGGAACCTAGACAGAGAATTGCTATGGAAATGGGCTGACATCAGAGAATCCTCATTAGGACAATGCCCAGAAGAACTGTGGGAATGGAGCGAGTACAGACAGGCTCAACTAAAGCAGTTCCTAGCAGAACTATGGGTTTGGGTCTGATTCTTAACCTTAGGACAATACAACTATCAATGTGGATCTCTAGTCTGGGAAATAACAGGTGCTGGACCTCAGGCCATAAGAGCTTCAGTGTGGGTTGAACATAGAGGAGCTCTTGGGTGGGATCCTATGGAGTCTACCTTGGGGATGCAACTCCATCATCAGCATGTTTGGAAGACAGGCCATGCAATCAAAAAAGATTATGTTCAATCTTCAAAATTGATATCAGCTTTGCTGTGTTTTCGGCTGCTTGGGATCTATTTCTCTGTTCTTGTTTCCTTTTCATTGTTTTTGCCCATCTAACCTTGAATGTAATAATCATATAACTAGCTTGATTTCAAGAACTGTCAGTTGGACATCTTTCCTGAGGATGAATCATATCTTGAATTGCATTCACCTATTATTTAGATAATATTTAGATGAGCCTTTTGGTTTCAGCTTTAAAGTTTATGTTAGCACAACTTAGAACTTTACGGCTATTGGGATGGCATTAGTTATATGTTATTTGTGACAAAAGAAATGAGTGATAGGGTTTAATCTCTGTATTGCCTTCAAGAATTCATGTTGAAAAGGGTGTAACTTCTCAGGAGATGATTGAGTAAGGAGGGCTATTTCCTCATGAAGTGAGGAGTGTTTTATAAAAGGGTTGAAAGGAACTACCTAGTCCCTTCTTCCTCTTCTGCCTTGTGAGAATAGTGTTGAAGGTGCTATCTTGAAGACAAAAGACAAGACCCTCTCCAGTCAATTAATCTCTCTGTGCCTTGACCATGGACTTTTCAGTCTCCAGTTTAACAGAAATTTCCATTGTTTATTAACAACAAAGCTTTGGTATTTTATTGTAATACAAGAAACTGCTTGAGACTCCAGAAACACCCTTAGCTCATATAAATTATCTGGTGGCAACTGTCTCATGACAATTTTGCAGAGTCTATAAGGTATTAAATGACTTGCCTCAGATTAGTCAGTCTGTTTCTAAACCTGCACTCTTCTAGGTGCCTAGGGAGTCTTCCATCTGTCTGAGTCATCTCATTATATCAATATAATGAATTTCTGTGATTCTAATACTTTTTTACAAACACACTTATAAAGCTCTCCAATTGACATGTACATATTTGTATGTTTTTTTTTGCATCCCTATTATAGCATTGATATCATTTCTTAAAAACAAGGTTTTTTAGCAAAAACAAGAGAAATAACAGCCAACAGGAAGTGAGAGTTTACACCTGGGAAGATGCTGTGATACAACATCTCATTTGAATTCATATATTCTGACTTTACCAATGAGTTAATTGAAGCAAAGAGAAATTAACCAACTTACCCAACATTACAGACTTTCATTGCTACATCCAGGAATCCAGAAGATGGTGAATAGGTGGGAGGAGATTTGGGTGGACTTACTTACCCCTGACTATGCTCAACCTCTTCACCAGGAATGATCACGTCCCTACACAGTGGGGTACTAAGCAGAAAGTCAATATTTATTGACTAACTGCATAATGGATCATTAGGATCAATCTGCTTAACCACAGGACCTTGAATCTGGTCTTCTCCCTTGTTTCAAGACTAAACCATGGATGTCCTGAATGGGTGTCCATTCCATCCCAGCTCTAGGTGAACAAAGGATTTTATTTCCCATCAGAAGCCTAAACGCCCTCTCTCCCAACGTAGGAGTCACCACAGTGCTAGGGAGAGACCCAGCTGATGCATTTACTGCCTCTCCACAATTATTTGTGTGGTTCTCTGGCTACCACATAGGAAGAAATAAAGTTTAGTGGCTATTAATCTATTTTGATGAACTTTCCTCTTCCTTAGAAGCAAATTTGCTGGCACTGTAAATCCCGAGATTATTGCCACTCTCTCTTTCAGTGACACCTTTTATTTTACATTTGATGAATGTCATCCAATTATTTGCTCTGGACCCTATCCGTCATGCTAAACACAGAATTAGCTGGGTCTTTTCCTTGCTAATGACTGGCTCGTTAATCTGATTTTCTGGATTTCCATTTTACAGGTTTAATTGGGCGCCTGGCCAGTGAAAATGATTTCTTTGGATAAATGTGCTAGCCATTAAACACATCTGTCCTTTTGACTTGTTCCTGCTTGTGCCATCACCAAGCCTAACCTGACATATTCTTTATTTTTTTTTCCCCATTCATCCTATTTCTAGATGATGGCTTATCCTGAAGGACAGAGTATAAATTTGCACACCAAAAATGAAATCAAAGATCTTGAGTTATGTTCTGTCTCCTGGCTATAAGCTTATTTCTGCCACTGGCAGGAAAACAAAACAAAACAAAACAAAACTATAATCTCTATAACTTGTAGGCAGACAGAAAATCTGAGAAGAACAGCAGCAATTTTATGTTAAGTTATTAACTTTCATGATGATATTATTTAGTATCTACAATAATAATTAATGTTATTCTTAATAACACTAGCAACCTACTAGGTTATGATAATAATAGCGTATAACATGTTTGGTTTTTCCCCCTGAGGGTAAATCTACAGGAATTAAATTGCTGTATACTTAATGTGACTTTTTTATGAGAGAAAGAGCAAGAGAGAGGCGGGGGGGAAATTGGCCTGCTAGGGCCTCCAGCCACTCAATTGAACTCCAGATGCATGTGTCATCTTGTGTGCATGTGTAACTTTATGTGCTTATATCACCTTGTGAGTCTGGTTTACATGTGATGTGGAGAGTCAAACATGAGTCTTTAGGCTTCACAGGTAAGCACCTTAACCATGAAGCCATCCCTCTAGCCCAGATAGCATGTTTTGAGTATTGAGTATGCCACATACTAGTCTTCTGTACATCTTGGCATTCTGTTTAATGCCCAGGAAGGAAAGTGACATAAGGAAGTTACAAAAAGTACTCAAAATTACGCAGCAGGTGAATAGGGGAGCTGGAATATGAACCTAAGTTTATCTGGCTTTGAAAGCTTATGTCTATCCTTGCATTAAGTGAGGTTTCTAAGCCGCTCTGTAGAGAGGAATGGATCCCATGTCACTCAACTTGCAATTTCCCAGGCAGGGTGCCCACCAACAAGGCAGATCTTTCTATGTGAGGCTCCTGTCAATTACTCAGTCCTGAGAAATCAATGTTCTATTGTTGCACAGAAGTGAATGGAGCTGCTATCGGAATTTGTGGATAAGAAGGACTATAATGGAAATAAATCTGGCTTATACAAGAACTGCAGTCTTCATAGGAAATGATATTTAGAAGCTTTTCCAGTTAGAGGATTGAGCTGGGTCCAATACGGTGTGAATAATCTTTCTAAGTGAGGAAAAAGGACCACCTTTATAGGCATACCTCAGCTGCCTCTCACACGGCTCACATTGTTTCCTTCTCCTTGACAAAGCAAAAGGAATAGCTGAGCTGTTAGGATGCACAATTAACTTTTCCAATTTCTTTGCTCATTAATTCTATTCAGATTATTCAAAATAAATCTTGATGTTGTTAGGCCTGTCTCTCCTTCTCCACCCACATAATTCCTTCAAAGATCACAGTTCTCTGTAAGAACAAAGACATGGTTTTAGGTATATTGGGCCACAAAATCAACAAGATACATGTCTATAGTTTTAGCTACTCAAGAGACTGAGGCAGGAGAGCTGCTTGATCCCTGGAGTTTGAGGCCAACCTGGGAAGCATAGAAAGACTTAGCCTCCAAGGAAATGAGTCAAACAAACAGCCATACATACACCTCGTCAATAAGTTACAACAATGGCTATATGCATACCAAGATGACCCTGGAGGCTTCTTGGAAGGACATGTTAACATCCAACTTGAGCTCATTTATGGAACTGTTTTGCCAAGTCCCCACCCTACACATGTAAATCAAACTGTCATATAGCATTTGGAACAACATGGGATCCTGTCAATAAGTTGTCTCCTATGCTAGACTGTCTGACTTTGAGTTTAGTGTTTGTCTAACTGCTGTTTGTTCATTTTATAGCCTGTGATATTAGTATAATATTCAGTTTTATCTCCCTGTGTCTAGAAAGAGTGAGTCTATAACCTAACTCAGTGTATCGCATTGAGGCTGGACCTCCTTGGAAACAGATTTGTGCATAAAATCTTTTATTGGTACCCAAACAAAATAGCCTCAAAATAGCTTTACTGAGAATAGATTCTGGATAAGAGGGGACAAAGAAACCAATATTGTTTTCTCCCTCTTTGTGTGTGTTGGGGGAGAGGGGTGTATACTGTGCTTGTCAGTGAACTCACTAGCCAAAAGGTACCAATGAAGTAACCACCACCTTTATCAACCCTGCCAGTCAAATTTATTGCTTATTGAAAATGTCACTAATACAGATAAATCTGATGACCCAGAAAAGAATGGAAAGTATCTGTTTCTGGAGCACACAGATGGCTAGAAAAAGAATCAGTATGTCTGAATCTGACCAACCACATTTATTCACAAATAGCACAACGGCTCAGTTTCCAGTTACACATATGTTTAAGAATTTGTCCCCTGATTTTTAAGCAATAGAGAATATCTGATGGTAGCTCAGGATGATTGTTAATCTGGCTTCTAGCCCTTGATAGTTTAGTGAGTTTGGATAAATAATTTAACCTTTCCATTATCCTCTTCTGGAAGATAAAGAAATTAGTACCACCCACTGAACTGAGATCATGATATTAACTGTGAAACAGTGTGGAAGGAGCATCAGCTCTACAGCAGACACACAGTCCATGCCTCATTGTATGTTACCAGTTCAGGAAGAAGTACAGGCAAAGAGGATTTCCCCCTGTTGAATATGGGGTAAAGTCTTATGAAGACAGACTGTAGTGGTGGTTGATATATGGCCACCTGATCATACCTGACCAAGGACTGAAACTCATCTCCTCCCCTTCAGACACCAGGATTTCCTGGAGGATACCACATGTAGGGACCGCACTATCTAAGTGCGTTGTTCCAGAATTTCACCATGAATGGCTCCAAGTTTGAGTCTTGTGTTGTGACTCTCATCACTTAATGAGAGGAAAAATTCTGTACTACTTACTTTCTAAGTTGCTGTGGCCACAGGCATAGCAAGAGCAGTTTAAGGAAAGAATGGGTTTCTTTTGGCTTACAGTTTAAGGAGGTGTTTTTCATCATGGCAGGGAAAGGTTGGCAGTGAGGAGCCAGCTGCTTACACACATGCATAGTCAGGAAGTAGGAAGAAGTCTGGGCAGCCTATAAAATCTCAAAATTCACACACAACGATCCACTTTCTCCAGAAAGACTCCCCTCCATCCCCCCTCCGCCAGGGGTTCTACAACCTTCATTAACAGTACTACCAGATAGGGATTGAGTTTTCAAATACATGAGCCTATGAGGTCACTTAGCATTCAAATCACAATGCCTGCCAACTTTCTTAAGATAAGAGTTTGTTGTCATGCCCCCCCTAAAGTGTATGTGTATGTGTGGGGGGATAAGTATAGAAAAAATTCAGACTGATTTGGCTTCAAGCTGTCATCTTGGAGACCAACATCTGGGAAAATGTGAATACTCTTAAGTAATGAAAAAATACCTGCAGTTTAGAAAGTCCACTTTTAGTATTACTGATAATGGCCTCTCTCTCTCTCACACACACAGAACTACTCAAGGAATCATGGACATAAATATGAAAACTTGTTATCAAAACCCTCCCTCCATTTGCCTTTTAAAAATGGCTTTGTTTTGTGGATAATGGGTACAAATGGTACTGTAAAAGGTGGGAGATCAATTTTATATTACCAGAAGTCGGCCATAGATAGTCTTCTCATGCATATGCTTTCTGTTTAGATTGTAGATCACATAGCCTATTCCCATTTTAATTTAGTTTTTATTTTTTGTCTATTTTTAGTTATTTATTTGTTTGAGAGCAACAGATAGCGAGAGAAAGAAGCAGACAGAGAGAACTGGGTGCACCAGGGCCTCCAGCCACTGCAAATGAACTCTAGATGCATGTGCCACCTTGTGCATCTGGCTTACATAGGTCCTGGGGTATTGAGGCTTCACAGGCAAGTGCTTAACCATTAAGCCACCTCTCCAGCCCCTATTCCCATTTTTACAAGTGGGAATTCTCAGGTCAATTATTCGAATGAAATCTTACCAAGGTAGATTCTAGCCTCTTCCTTTTGATAATACCCTGAACTAAAGAAAATGAAATAGTGATAATGGGAAAAGGGTGGAAGGTGTTGGTATCTGGGTGCTTGTAACTTACTTTTCAACTCAGTCATTTATTATTACCCTTTATGAATTATCACTAATCTCTTGGATTTTGGGAGATACTTTCTTATAAATATGGAACTAACTAATGATATGTATCTTTCTCTCATGGTTTCTATTTAGTAAATGAAATGAGAAAATAAGCATGAGATATAATAATAAAAGTGTTTACAGAAAAATGTCTAAAAAGTAGGACACTGTAAAAGTGTCCTAAAATGAAGGACAATCCAGGATGTTAGGTTATCTTTGTGGTTAGCACAAAGGATGCCATGGCTTTTAGCAGGGTGTTTATTGACAAGTACTACAGACAGTTCAGACTCATCCACATGGACTATGTGAGACACAAAATCTGTTAGTGAGGCCACATCTATATAGAGATAATAGGAACATGTGACAGAAAATGTGAAGTGGAAGGTAATATTTCTAAAAGAAGTATCTTCAGCTACATGGATGCTTGAAGAACAATTAATATTTTTTTGATCGTGCCAAGATAATCATTAATTTTCAGTAGAAGTAGTTTATTGGGGCATAGAATTTAGAGATGGCCAGGCAATGCATACAAGCTACTAGACATGAAAGCAAAGCTTTGCCAATATGGGATTTTCATGGCTCATGAGTGAATTTCAAGACAACAGAAGATGGATTGAAACCATCTGTCAGGCTTTTTCTCATATAACACTCTCACCTCCTGAGAGAACCATAAATATTAGTGAGATGCCAACTGCTACTTCTTGGAGCGTCCCCATTGTAGTGCATGTCCTTCATCAGCGTAAGAATTGTGGCTGAATGGACCGTAGGCCCTCTGTCTGTTTTCACACACTGTGACCTTTGTAGGGGTTACCTGGCAGCTCTGGCATACAGATGAACCTGCAGAAGTCATTCAGATCCAAAGTAGACTTTAGGTTAAAACTTTGGTTTCTAAGTTCCAACAAGGTCAAGGCTACTGAAGAGCATAGGGTGAGTCCAAACTGTCTACTTTGGAACCTTTCTAAAGAATGGATAGTTTAGGATGAGTCATCTGTACCCAGATCCAGAATCTACAAATTTCTTGAAGGTTTGTATTTCTCTTTATCCTATCCCAATTCACTGGTGCATTTCATCTTTTCTTCCTCTGATGCTGGCAATGCATGACATTAATTGCATCAACATTTTCCAAATAAGGAGCCAGAAGCCAAGATGAGCTACTGGAGCTCATTTTTGAGCAAGGAATCAAGGTCAACCTCAGAACCCAAGACTGGTAATACTAGGTCTTTTGTGTACTTTATTATACTTCTAAACTCTGTTTCCTGAGCTAAAAATCAGGAAAATCCCAAAGGAGATATAATTGCATAGAATTTTTACAAGTGGGTCTCAAATATCTATTGTCTTTTCCTTTGAGTGGTGGGTGGCATTGCAACATGGAAAATCAGGGACTATAAGATGGTATGCCTTCCTATGGGAAGAACAAAGCAGGTTGCAAGTTGTTTTTCCTCAACTCACTGCCAAATCCACATGCTTTATTTTTTCCATTTATTTATTTATTTATTTATTTGTTTGTTTGTTTATTTATTTATTGGTTTTTCCAGGTAGGATCTCACTCTGGTCCAGGCTGACCTGGAATTAACTATGTATTAACTATGTAATATCAGGGTGGCCTCAAACTCTCAGTGATCCTCCTATCTCCTAACCCCAGCCTCCCAAGTGTTGGGGTTAAAGGGTGTGCCACCACACCTGGCTCAAATCCATATCTTAATTGAAGCTGTGTCCAAATTCACATTATTTCTTGCACAGTCATCATGCTTAAACATAGCACTATGGAAACTGGCTCTGGCTTCATTATACATGTCATTTGTCAATAGGCAAGTAGATATTTAGGACTTTTGTATCCAGGCTATGCCAGGCACTGTCACAGGGCAGTAATGTCATGGAGTTCATCATTCCACTGGGAAGACAAGAATAATATAGAAGATGTGCAAATAATAACATAAGACCAATGACAGTGCCATTGTCCTCTGGACAGAGTAAAATATAGGTGTTATAAAATTCCTCCACCCATCCTGCATGGTTTCCTGAACACATTCTCATTTGAAAGACATCAGCATTAGTCACTGTGAAAACAACACTTATCCTACACTGTCATTTTGCAGGTGAAACAAGGAAGACATAAGGTATCAAAGTCATACAGCTAACAGAGGGCTGAGCTGGCACTGAAATTCATATCTATCTGGCTCCTGAGACTGTGAATATAGTCACACACTCATGCGCAAAAGCACACTGCTATGTACATAGACGGTGTCATATGCCATATATAAACAGGGATGATGTATACTCCAACTGCCTTGACAAAAGTGATTCCCTAACAATAAAGGGTGTTGTGCTTTCCGAATGGGAAGAAAGATATGAAGATGAAAGAGCAAAGAAACCAGGCAGGCTGAACTGTTCTACACAAACAAATAGATGAAGGAAAAATGGTTGGGATAGGTGTGATGGATCTTGGAGGAAGAAGATTACTATCGAGGCTACAGAGTATGGGAAGGGAGAACTGACAATACCCAGTGGGGACAGAGTATCCAATATAAGAACCCTGTGAAAGGGCACTTGATGTCCAAACCATAATAACTGCTCAATGTGTGACATAGACATTGTGTCATTTCTTTTCATTAAAAAATTATTTATTTTTAATTTTTTAAATTTATTTTTAATTAATTTATTTGACAAAGAAAGAGAGAGAGAGAGAGAGAGGAAGGGCATGAATGGGCATGCCAGGGCCTCCAGCCACTGCAAATGAACTGAAGATGAATGTACCACCTCGTGCATCTGGCTAATGTGGGTCCTGGGGAATCGAACATGGGTTCTTTGGCTTTGCAAGTAAACACCTTAACTATTAAGCCATCCCTCCAGCCCTATTTTCATTTTTTTTAAGGTTATTTAGTGTGTGTGTGTGTGTGTGTGTGTGTGTGTGTGTGTGTGTGTGTACCTGTGTACATGGAACATGTGCAGATACAAGAGGACAACTATGCAGTCAGCCCGTGCACCTCATTAAGCAGAGTCTCTCTTTACTCATGACTTTCTGGTAAATTTTCATGCCTTTGCCTCCCATCTCCCCATAGTTGCACTGGGATTACAAAAGCCCCCCAACATCTTCTGGTTTTGATATGGAGTCTGAGAATCCAAATTCGGGTACTTGGAGTAGCGCAGCAAGCCCGTTACCCACTGAGACACCTCCCCTTTCTCACTGCTTCTTTTCTAACTGTTGTCCCTAACAAAAGGCCTTTACTATAATGCTCAGTAATTTGATTCTATATATGAGTTTGCCCATCTTTTTAGAGATGGTTTTTATTCACACAATCATATCCAAAAATGACAGTTCGGTTGCTAGGAATCTTACATTCACACACCTTTGAGATCACTTGTTTTCTTCTTTGCAGGATAATTTACAAAGAGCTCTGGAACTAAGCCTATAATTGATTTGCAATCCCCCACCCCCCTGCCCTCTAAGCTCTTGTGTACTTTGTGGAAATACTTGTGGATCTCTTACAACTGACACATGAGATGTGGCTAACACAAAGTTAGGACTCAATGTCACATTTGCTGTGTTCTTCAGCTGGAAACTTGTGGGTTTGGTCACTGTGGAGGTTTTCAACTGCCATATCATTACAGTCTACACTGCCAGTTTCTTCTGTGGCCTTCCAGTAACCCAACAAACATGTTTCAAAGTACCTTCTCTGTTAAGCTTGTGCTATACTTACTCATGAATGTCTGTTATATAGTTTCTGACCCAATTTGCCTCAGGCAAACCCATCTGTAGGAAGGAGTTGACTTTCTCACCTAACTATGTTAAGATAGAAGGCTCTGGGCTCTAGACACCCAGGCCAGTTTTTCTATACCACTGCTTACTGGTAAGATGTGAAAACTTGGGAAATGGTGTTTTTTTCTCTGTGCCTCTTCTGTGAATGGAGGTAAATTAGTATTTAACCCATATGGCATCACAATTACATTCATTCATACATAAGCCTAGCTCATGTTCCCCCCTCAATTAATGTTAGCTGTTACTATTTCGGGTAACTGATTCTTTTAGAACTGAAAATTTCTCAATAGTGAATAAAATTAGCCAGGATCTTAAAAAAAAAAAAAAAAAGCTTATGGGAGAAGACTAAGGAGAAAAATTGAATGTTGAGAACTATAGCATCTCTCCTATAGGAGAATTATACCCCTTCAGTTTCACAAGGATGTGCCTCTAATATTTCAGAGGAAGCAGGGCAGCCATTACTTGCATGTCTTCCCTCCCACACACAGAACACTTAAGAAGCAATCATATAGCACAGTGAAATAATAAACACCGTCACTCGGAGACTGCCAGTGTGTCCTCTGTGCTGCACCTGGAAACAACAGCCGCCCAGAGTGGGGTAGCAAATCGACAAGTTTATCCCAGAGAAGTGGACATCGGGAGATCTCAAAAATGGCCTTGGAATGACAGGATCTACTCTAACTGTGGATGCCATTCTGTAGAATTGCCAGGGCGTGTTATCCCAAGGTGTGCATCCCTTCTTAAGTGCTCTTCACTGAGGAAAGAGGAAGCAATCTTGCCTGACCTCCAGAGGTAATAAAACATGAAGGAAAGGTGGAAGTGTATAATTTCATGTTTATATGAAGCACAAATTTGGTTGGGAAAAAAAAGCAGAGGAGACAAAGATAGAGATTAAAGAGTCAGACAAATTTGAAGCCCAGAACCCACAAAAAGGGGCTAGTGCTAAGCTCAGTAGATAGAATGAATGTTTAATATTCTCATGGCTGGAGGTTTGATCTCCAGCTCAGGAACAAAGAATGTATAGAGGAAAAGTCATCAGTAGTATGTATATATGTGTGTACACATTCAGGAATGCATGTATGAATGGTGTTATGCATGTGAGTAAAGCCACGCATGTGCCATGGAATGCATGTGGAGGTCCAAAGACAACTTCACAGGTCAGCCCTTGCTCCATCTTGTTCGAGGCAGGCTTTCCAATCGCTCATGGCTGTGTTTGCCAGGCTAGCTGGTCTGCAAGATGCTAGGCAATGCTCCTGTCCTGCCTCCGTTCCTGCCCTAGATAATCTGGGATTACAGATGCTAGTAGCTCTATAGCACCTGGCTTAGTATGTGGATTTTCAAGATCTAAACTCAGGAACAAATGTTTGCATTTCAGCCATTGAGCCATCTCCACAGAACGCCTTCTGCCTATTTTAATAGAGGTTTGGGATGCAGTTTCAAGCCTTTCATAAGTAACATCATAACATGAAATAGAAAAAGGAAGTTAAGAAGTAAGGCTGACAAACATGAAATGTCTCCTTAATGGCCCCCTCCATGCCAATATGCTTGGTTCTGAGACAGGCAGAGTGCCCCAGAGCATTGCCCTCCTCCTCACTATTCCTGAGATCTGGCTCTTGCTTGCAGAAGGCCCCTGTCTGCAGGCACTCCTCCGCAGGAAAGCAGGGGTAATCAGACCCATCCTTTAAACATCTTCATCCTATTACTTTCATAATCAGTTTCTAATGTTCTGTTCGATAGATGTGGGGCCGGCTAGACCGAGCACTTGAACAGCTGCATGGGACGTGGAGCTATTCTCTGTGCCATTGATCACAAAGACAAAAATCAATCCCGGCTAAGGAGAAAGAAGTTAAAAATAAATTGCAGGGATTGATTTCTGTTCAGACCTTCTGACTCCCCATTTAGGAAGGGGGAAGGATGAGTGTGTGAAGATTTGCCCATCATGAAACCGCGTCACATGCCCCTGTCTCAAGAGCAAAACCTGAGGATATTTTCTACACAGACAAATGATATTTCTAAGTGTGCATGTGTTGCGTGCATGCATGAGGGTACACACGTTCCCAGGTCTCTGGGTGCATAGGTGTGTGAAGGTCACATGGGAATGTTTGTGGAGAACAGGGTCAATGTTGGAACTTTTTATCAGCTGTTCTACATCATCCTTATAGTGACAGAACCTCTCACTTAAACCCATGGCTTGCCAATTCGGATAGTCTAGCTATCTAGCTTTCCATAAAGATTCCCTGACTCCACCTCTAAGTACTGGGATTATGAGCAGGCCACTGTACCTGCCCAGCATCTACGTTGGTGGTGGAAAGGTTAAATCTCAGGTCCTCATGTTTATGTAGCAAACACCATACCAAAAGGGCCAGTTCCTTATTTTCCATATAATTTTTCTTTACTGTGTTTATATTACTTATTTTTGCTTACTAATAACTATCAGATATGACTTCATTCAAACTATAACCTCCATAAGAATTGAGGAATGGAGGAAATAATGAATGCCCATAATCCCAACACTTTAAGTGGAGGCTAAGGCAGGAGGGTTGTGAATTCAAGGCCTTTTGGAGAGACTCTATCTCAAAAACAAAGAAATAAGAATAAAGCAAAACACAAATATTGAGGCTACACTCATCAAAATCTGACTAACTTAACATTGCATATCCCCTTTAAACTATCCTGATATCACTTTCCATTGGATAACCTGTTTGTTTGTTTTTTTTGTTTGTTTGTTTGTTTGTTTGTCTTTCTCAGAAAGCAGCAAGAACCAAGGAGACCTATAATCTACCACCAAGACAGAAAGTCATAGGTGACTCCCTGACGGGAGATGAACCACCCCTCCCACAGCAGCTAGAACCCAGGCAAAACCACAGAGGAACTGGTGAGATGAGCAAGGGTGATGCAGACAGACCCTGAAGATGCACAAAATGCACCCAGGCAGAAATTCAGAAGTGCTGAGACACTAAAGCACACTTAAAGCACACCCACCTAGGCTCAGGGAAGTTTGCAGAAGAGGGGGTGGAAAGATTGTAAGAGCCACAGGGTAAGAGAGAACAGCCAGAGACATGGCCCTCCCAACAATGACAGACTGCTGCTCTCACAACTCAGTCTTCACAGTGAATACCCGCAATCCCACTGAGAAGAGCCCTCAGTGGAGTGGTGGCAGGGAGGAGGGAAATGATGGTACCAACACATGATGTGTCCATACACAGTTTTTACTTAACAACAACAAAAAAATGAAGTTGAAAAGTGAGTTTTGTCTGATGCAAGAAGAAAGTTCCCAAGTGTAGCACCTCCATTCTTTATGGATAGTAGTAACTACAGAAATGCATTGAGGGGATTACTGAATAAATGAATACATTCCTTTCTCTGTCTCTCAACATTATGCCTGTTTGTTCACAGATTTATCACAGCATGCAGTTATTGTTCTCAATCACTGCCCTGCTTGTGTGTGATCCCGCCCACCCCAGGTTTCTATTGCTGGTTTTCTTATTTGCATATTTATTTCTTCTATGTGTGTGATCTCCAGGGATCATAACCTTCTTATTTCATTTCTTCTCTACTTTTATATTTTTATTTACTATGTTATCTCTCTATGGTGTTCTGCAGAAGAGAAATGTGGAATGAGGAACTAGAGAAACACTCAACAATTCTCTGGAGGATTTAACAATATCCTAAATATCTTTTGCTCCCATGCCATTCTGACATTAAAACAAATGGGATATCCCTTTGCACAGGGTGACTAAAAGAAAGTAACCTGCGTACTAAGAGAATGTAGGCTTGCAGGGTGAGAAGGTCCCAGAAGGGCACCTAGAGAGTAATGTAATCTGCTGCTTTCCAAGTTGTACTCTGTGGAATTTTAAGGTCCACACAGGTCCGGAGTGGGGGTGGTGTCCTCAAATGGATGAAGAAGGGGCTGAAGGGGTATGGAAGCAATACTTCCAATCATTGTAATTATTTTGTGTGCTGGAATTCACTCAACATTACTGTGCTGTACACGTGCCTGTGTTTGCGTGCATGTATTTATGTTTATGTATATACTATTTGTATGTGTATGGGCGTGTGCACGCCATGGGACATGTGTGGCAATAAAGACAACCCCGGGGCCTGGAGGCAATCCTTCCTTGTTGGCAACCATGTCTCTTGTTGCTATTCTGCTGTGAAGACTAGACCAGCTGGCCTGTGAGCTCTGGGATTCTCCCAACTCCGCCTCCCATCGTCATAGGGATGTGCACCGCTGTACATCTGCTTTTACATAGGTGCTAAGAGATCTAACCTCCAGTTGTCAGGCTTGTACAGTAAGCATTTTTTAAATTTTTTTTTTATTTTTGTTTATTTATTTGAGAGCAACAGACAAAGACAAAGAGGGAGAGATTGAAAGAGAGGAGAGAGGAGGAGGAGGAGGAAGAGGAGAAGGAGAGAGAGAAAGAGAAAGAAAGAATATGGACACGCCCGGGCCTCCAGCCACAGCAAACGAACTCCAGACGTGTGAGCCCCCTTGTGCATCTGGCTAACGTGGGTCCTAGGGAATCAAACCTCGAACTGGGGTCCTTCGTCTTCACAGACAAGTGCTTAACCAATAAGCCATCTCTCTAGCCCATAGCAAGCATTTTCAACCACTGAGCCATCTCTCCATTCCCTAACAGGTAGTACTGAATCCACAGTAGCAGACAAAAGATTGAAAAGCTCTTCTTTCTACAATCCTTTCACACTGTAATGAGGCAGATAAGCTCCCAGGAGAAAAGATGTCCAGGCACACAGAGGGAGACCAGAAAGAATGAAATTCTGGAATGTTTTCCCCCACCTGTCCACCCCAACCACACACACTGTCCATCATGGAAGAGGCCTTAACCATGGACACTGGCTAGTCTTAAAGTTGAATCCCTCAAGTAACTCCTCTTCATTGAGGTCCAGGGTTAAATCTTGTCTTCTCCCGGAAATTTTCTTTGATCATGTGACATGCCAGGGATAACCCTGCATCCAGTCTTCCCACAGAAACAGGCACTAAATTATTGTATCTTAAATTATTATATTTTAAATTATCTTGAGCACCATTAACACACAGTATCAAAGCAAGGAGCTCCATCACTCAGATGCCCAGCCACTTCCTCAGTCTTGTTTATTACCATCACAGAAAACAGAAGTACATTAAGTTCTCAATACATGGTTGCTAAATGAATGGGTGAATGGCTGAGTGAACAAATCAATATGTCAATCAGTACTTCAGTGTTTGAAGCTGTCTCTGATCTGGGTAGATAGAAGGTCCTCCATCAGATCAAGTTGAATGATGAATCAATGTCTCTGCCACCAGGAAATTTCAAGGGGCCTTTATGCTCACTCACTATGAGGGGTTTCAGAATCCCTTTCTTAGAAACTGCATTCAAAGTGTTTGTTTACCCCATTAGCTAGTTATGGAGCTAAGGCAGAGTGATTAAAAAATTTTAAAGCTGAAACTCAGAAATTAATAGACATATATATCCCAGTTAGAAGCATAATGGGAAGAGAGCTAGACTTAATCACCCCTTAGTCAACAACCCAACTACCTTCATTATCAGCACTGTTGTTTTTACAGCAGTGTAATTATCTTTAATAGGAAAAGGCTACAGAGAAGGAGTTCTCCTGGGGCCTAGTGGAGTGGGTGCTGAGGACTTATCGAGACTCAGCAGCAAAGAAAAACGGGGCTACTCAGCCGGGTCACAACTCCACAGCTCCTCTGAGCCCTAGAAGAGGACTAAAAATAGATCCTCTCGCAGTCCTCAGATACATCTACAAAATTGGATAATCTGCCAAAAGTTATGAGCCAAAGGTGGGGGAGATGGAGGAAGTCAGCACTGCGGATGGTGACATGACAACTATGTTGACCCTTGGTCCTCACTTGGCAACCAGTGATGCACATTGGAGTGAAGCCTCGAAGGATATCTGCATAAAATCTCTGAGGTGTGGCAAGGTGACATTGCACTAAACCCCATTAATCTTCCTTTGGCCAATGATGAAGAAAGTTTCTGATATGAAACAAACAAAAAGAGTCTACTTGTCAGGGAGTGGACAAGGCTTCCCTACTCCTAATAGCCACTGACCCAGCGCAACATCCACCTACTGCGCTGGGAAAGTCACCCAGAACAGCTGGCGAGACCAGAAGGTGGCGCATTTGAAGAAGAGTTAAGAATAGAGTAGATCACTGTCCTCATTGGCCAGCCTTTTTAAATAAAAAAAGTATTTTATTGACAACCTCCCTAATTATAGACAATAAACCATGAAATTTCCCTGAAAGATCACCACTTTGGAAACAGAAAACAGCAAATATCCAAGCAATATGTGAGACTGAGTTGTGTAGCTGGTTTTGCCCTTTTGAGCTGATGGTAGAAAAGCATGAACTGCTTTGGACCCCGCACCCACCTTCTTGGCCTGTAATTGTATGGGGCTGGATAATCAATGACTATGCGTGCCATCCTTCCTGTAACATGCATCACGTGACCTATCTAGTGGGTATTCTCATGGGTCTGGAGAAGCTCTGCAAGTTTCCCTATACAACCACAATAGCCCACCCTCCTATGCAGCTAGTGCCAATTATTTAGAAGTGAAACATTTTAACACCAGTGAAAACTGAAAACAACTGAACAGCATTGAGCTACATAAATCCCATCCATGTACTACCAGAAAGGCTACTGGTCACTCAATAGTGTACAGTGAATTGAAGAACTATTCTCTGAGATGAAAGGAGAACATTACTTGCTATGTTAGCCTGGGAAGCAATAGGTATTGTAACTTCCATGGAGTCTCAGCATATAGTTTGGGAAGAAACAAATCTTAATAGTTTATTAGGAACATATACAGTAAAGTCAAATGAATCCAAAAGATTGTCAGGTCTAAAGGATTGATAGGCATTCTGTGGTCAAAGTCTCATGCCTTGTATGTCTGTGTCGTCTCCGTGCTATGCTGAGAAGAACAAAGAGCCATCAACCTTTGGATGGTGTTCCTCAGAATACATGACCAGAGACAAGAAACCAAGAAGAACACTGGAAAAATCAACGCATAAAAGTAGGCAGATTAAGAGAAACCTGTGTAGAAAAAAAAAAAATAGGACAATACTGACAGTTGGAGAGGGAGAAGGATAATTTATACTGTGCAGGTTCAAGGAAAAGACAAAAGGAGAGTGCTCCAGAACAGTCAGGAGATCTGAGTTCCCAGAGAGGCCACCTAAGTTAATTACTGAGAGGTATTGTCTGTATATAATTTAAAGATAACTTTGATATACTTGGCCAAAGCAATTTCTGTAGAGTAGCAGAGGCAGAAGTCAGTCTCAAGTGAGTTACAGAGAGGGAAGTGAGAAAATGGGATAATGAATACAGACAGCACTCAAAAACATAGTCTACCAATGAAAGATGAGACATTCTACTGTGGTTTGAATATGAAACAGCTCCTATACTTATAGGTTTGAACACGTGGTGACCCAACTGTCTGGGAAGGTCTGGAACCCTTAAACAATGGAGGCTTTAGGAGGTGGAGGAAATCTATCACCGAGGTAGGTCTTGGCATTTTATAACCTTGTTCATCTTCCTGTTCATCCTCTGCTTCCTGACTCTGGCTGCAATGTGACAAGACAGCCTGCTGTGCCTTTCTGGCCACAGTGGGCTATGTCCCCTTCAAACACAAGCTGAAGTAAATTGTTTCCTTCCTTAAGTTATTTTCTACAAGATACTTGTTCATAGCAATAGGAAAGTAACTAATATAAATACACAGACTGCTTATGAAAATCTGAAAATAGGAATATGTACCATAAAGAGGGGAAAAAATGATCAGTAACTCAGGACCCTGAGAAAGAGAGCAAGGTAGGTTTGACAATTTGCATTGAAAACTGATGTTTTCTCCTCTTCTGTCACAGTTTAATCATAATGCTAGGTATACAGAAATAGAGACTCTATGAATATTTGAGTCTTTCAAGAAAATGTAAAGGTTGGGCAAGAACTTTCCCTTGAAAGACTCAAATATTTATAGAGCATTTGCTTTTATTTGGTAAGAAATAATCCAGGAATGAGAGAAGTACAAGTGCAAAATAGGAAGCAAGGGAGGAGGGAAAGCTGGGTGAATCACAGAACTATCATTGGGCGTTCAATTCTACTGGAGTCTAATGGAAGAAAACACAGTGCCTAAGCCCAGAGTTGCCCACCTGACACAGGACGAGAACATGCTCATCCAACAGATGCCGACTCTTAGAGGCCGATTCTTTTCTACAAGATCATGACATGTCGAGGTTTGTATGTACCAGGATGGCCAAAGAGTATGAACATCCCAATTAGGAATAGTTCAACCTCAAAACAAACAAGCAATCAAACAGCATGAGATCTGCACTGCAACAGACAACTAGGTGATAGGCCTCCCCAACACAGAACCAGTGATGGAGGCACAGGAGCTCCAAGGATGTGAGATGAAGCATGGGAGATATTCCACACAAAGAGCAACTGAGCATCCTTACTTCATAAACTGAGCAGGACTTTCATGTGTGGTTTTTTTTTTTTTTTTTTTTTTTTTTTATTCTTGGGAGCATTCAAACTCTAACAGCTACTATTGTAGCAGACAACTATGATCATCCCACATCCAGGTGACACATCCCAGTGACATGTCAACAGAAGAGTCTCAATTGGTGGCAGACACTGAAAACACTTGTACTTGAGATTCTGAAAGAGTTTCAAGAGTGCACACCTCTGTATTGGATTTCTTTTGAAGATTCTCAGCATATCTCTTTCATTTTCCTTTAAACTTCTGTGTTGTAATTGTGTCCCTAATGATGAAATTGCTATTTATTTAACATTCAAAATCTCTCCCATTAAGGCCAAATTAACATCATTTAAAACATCGCCAAATAGTTTTCTTTGAATAATTACATTCTATTAATTTCTGCCTCAGGGCTTTTTTTTTCTTTCAGAAAGATAACAATTAGGAAAATAGTAGCCATACTATGGAGGCATCTCTACCTCCCTCGAGATTCAATGAAGTATCAAAACCCAGATGGACTAGGAACAAAGATGCTTGAAAGATGGTCTAGGAAGATAATTTAAAGTTCTGAATATCCACAGTCTCAGGAGCCCATGATAAGTTGATTTCTTGGATGACAGCACCATGGAAGTCTTGTGGTAAGGTTTTATCCTGTACAGTATGTTGATCTGTGCATTGAACCCATGAAAAATTAAAATATAAATTTGGCAGAGATACTTAGTAAGTGTGTGAGTGATAGGCTTGTAAAAGCCCTTAAAAGAGGATGCATATGCACAAAAGAGTGAAGCTTATTTTGCATGTGGATTAGTCTCCATGCTTGCATTCTGTAGGGCTTTGTAGTTTTCAAAGCACTTCCAAGCCATTATTATCTCCCTTGATCCTCACAACAACCTTCCAATTTGCACAGGACAAGTAGCATGATTCCATTTTACAAATACGAGAAAATTAGTGCTCTGAGAGTCTAGCAGACTTGTTCCGTGTTCCCCAGCTGGTAGGTGGTAGATTCTTGAATACAGCCCAGAACCTTAAGCTCAAAGCATTTTTTCCTACTAGTTCTTGTATCGTAAGTTTCTTGTGAGCAGGTGCAATGTCTTCTGCCTCTGCCATGTCCAACTGCATTTTGCACTGTTCTAGGAGTTCAACATATATCATTGATGAGCTACTAAAACTCATTAATTTCCTTTACTCCTGGGACACCTCCCAATACTTTACAACAAAGCTGTTTTTCTATGCTTACATTCAAAATTCTTAAAAGCTAATAGCACCTTTATGCAAGTGACTGGGTGGCTTCAATGTGGTACTCTGTATTGCGGTGGTTTGATTCAGGTGGCCCACATAAACTTAGGTATTCTGAATGCTAGGTTTCCAGCTGACGGTGAACTGGGAATTAGATCCCCCTGGAGGTGATATATCATTGGGAGCGGGTTGATGGGTTTTATAATCAGCTTCCTCTTGTCAGAGTTTGGCACACTCTCATGTTGCTGTTTTCCACCTGATGTTGGCTAGGAGGTGATGTCCACCCTCTGCTCATGTCATTGTTTTCCCATGCCATCTTGCAGCTTCTTCTCAAGTCTGTATGCCAAATTAAGCCCCCTTTTCCCCCCACAAGCTGCTTTTGGTTGGGTGTTTTCTGACAGAAATATGAACCTGACTGCAAATGTATATGTTATATTCCACCTTCAGATTTTCACACCTATTATGATTTTACACTAGTTTACAAAAGCTCCAAGAGTGGTGAGCTCCTGTAGGGGTAGTGTGTGTGATGCCACAGGCATGGGTTATAATCAAGATTAACCTTACCTGATAGAGTCTGAAAGACCTTCCCTCTTTCAAATTCTCATTCTCTCTTTCACTGTCCTATTTTATTTCTTCAAGGTAGGGTTTCATTCTATCTCAGCCTGACCTGGAATTCTACTATGTAGTCTCAGGCTGGCCTTGAATTCATAGTGATCCTCCTACCTCTGCCACCCAAGTGCTGGGGCAAAAGGCATGTGCCACTTTGCCCAGCTTGATATGTAGTTTGTAGCCTAATTATGAATCTGATACTTTCTAATATATTTTAGATATTAGAAGATATGTTGGCATCATTCACTTTGTGACTGATTTCATTTGCCTCTGGAATAAGAGCTTATTCAGTGAGTGAATGAAGTCCTTTCATTTGGAAAGCTGCCTACCCTGTGTGTCCTGTTGGTAGGCTACATGGCTACAAGCAATCTATTAGAGACATGTGAATACCTTCAGTGGGCTTAATAGGAGATGTTTCTGTTTCCCTGTCACAATTCTTTGTAGCCATGGTATGAATTATCTTGCCAAAGGAAGTTTACCATGGTTACTATTGAACTATCTATTCACAAGAATAATCACCAGAAAAGTTACTTCATAAGGAGCAATGACAGGATTTCCACTCCACACCTTCCCCCCCGCCCCGACCACTGGCCAGCTCAGAACCCAGAAATCAACTTTTCACTCTCCCTTGCCCCACAGAGCAGAGCCTTTTTCTCTTCTAGCCATGTGCAACATAGACCTTCTAGGGAGACACTTCCACTTAAAACAAGGCTTTTCTCAGAAGGATTAGCTCCATTCAAATTCACTAAAAACCCCAGGTTGCTGCCTAGAAAATACACTGACAGATTAACAAATTTAACAGCTTCCTGTACATCTCCACTTCAGCTCACACATTAGTGGGAAATCAAACAAAAGGTCCCCTCCAGCAATACTACCAAGATAGCTACCTCTACCAGATAGGTACCTATGCCCTTCTTATCAGTAGGTGACAAAAGCGAGGTAGGAACTGTTGAGTCTCTCTAGGTTTTAGGAGCTATGTGAGTAGTTTATAGACCCCCCCTAACAAACAGAGGAGAAAGGACAAAACAATATGTCAACATAAGAAATTATAACTGCTTATGGTAGAAGTTTTCCTTTTATTTATTTTGTTTTATTTATTTATTTAGGTTTTACAAGGTAGGGTCTCACTGTGGCTCATGCTGACCTGGAATTCACTATGTGGTCTCAGGATGGCCTCAAACTCTTAACAATCCAGGAGTTTTCCTTTTTAAGGGCTAACTGAAAAGGGATGAAACGTTCTTATGAAATGTCATAAAGTAGAAGCTTGAGAACTTAATGAATATCATTATTCAAGGTTATCTCAGTGTGTGATTTTTTAAACTATGTTCTCAAATGTATATACCTTTGTGTATGACAACTCACTCATATGTAAGGGATTATGCAATAAATACATACAATTCAGTATTCATATTCAGAGGAAATACTCTGGGATTTTTCCCCTGCATTTCGAGTGGCTCCTTGTCCACAAATAAAATAATCTGTCTCCTGAGCCAGCAGAGTTATATTCTGAGGCTTTCAAACATCTTAAGTGCTAGAATCAGTTTGTCATGTGAAAAACTATTCAAATACCCAACATACAAAATGAGTAAATTGAGTTACTATGTTTAAAAATGTCCAAAGAAGCCTGCAAACCTAGCCTACCTGACATCCTCTCCCACTTTTGAAATTTTCCTTTTTAAATGACAGGCAAAAACCATAATAATCAAATGTACTGATGGGTTATCAGGTAGTGTTTTACAACATGTCTATATTGTATAATGCTCAAATCAGGAAAAATGTATAGTTCTTTCAAAATTCCTCATCCTTCAATGCTAAAAACATCCAAAATCCTTACTTTTACTTTTGAAATATAGCAAATTGTCATCTCTATAAGCACTGTAGTATCCAGTATTATACCAGAACTTACACCTGTCTAAGTGCAACATGGCACCCACTGATTAACTTCTCAAAATCCATAATGTTTCGAAATTCCCTTCCCTCTAATCTTCCAAACTCTGGCAATATGAGATCAACCAGTTCAGATTTCCCATGTGAATAAACACATGTGGTTCTTAACTTTCTGTGCCTGGCTGATCTTACGTCACATCACGATCTCCAGTAATACACATTACTACAAGTGATAGAATTTCATAATTCTCTAGCTGGAGATACTCCATTGTGGGTATTTACATGTTTTCTGCATCCCTAGAAAAGCTGATAGACACTTGGTCTGGGGCTATTGCAAATGCTGCAATAAAACATGAACATGTGGTGGCTTTTTGACATGTTTATTTCATTTCCTTTAGATACACATCCAGAAGTGGCTCCTCCATGTGTTGGTATCTCCTGAGACAATTTTCTCCTGATACTTAATGTGAAGCTTCCAGAAATGCTGTTTGTCACATAAAAGGTGGGACATGTAAAACAACAGACTGGTTTTGTTTTTGTGACTTTTCCCCCTTTTCATTAGAGTTCTAGGTTTCTGTCAGAACTAAAGCCAAACACAAGATACCACAACTTGAAAAATGAGCTGGGCATTGTGGGGCACACCTTTAATTCTAGCACTTGGGATGCAGAGGTAGGAGGATCACCCATGATTTCGAGGCCAATCGCGGGACTACAGAGCAAGTTCTAGGTCAGCCTGAGGTGGAGTGAGACCTTAGCTCAAAACAAACAAACAAACAGCAGCAACAAAAATAGACACAGTGTTTCTCCCATAGCTGCTTGGGCTGACTGAGGCCCTTTTGTCCCCGCAATTAGTACTAATAACACCACCAAAGACCCTCAACAGAATTGGGACAGGAAAGAAGGGGCTTATATGTGCAACCTGCGCATTAAAAAAATCAATAGGTTAAAATTAATTTACAGAAAATTTTGAAAAAGTTAGGAAATTTAAGTGGGAAAATTTCCTTCGAGTAAAGAACCACTGAAGCCCCTTATGCTAAGCTTGCTGTAACTAGCTTGCTAAAATGGTGTATTAATCAACATTTCAACATGGATGATGGGGAAGACAAAGAGACATCTAACAGTAGAGGGATTAGTTAGGAAGAAGAAAAGGTTCTCAATGGAAGGGGTTGCAGGGACAAAAGAAGGTAATAGGAATGGATTATGATCTAATATGCTAGTTTATATATGGAAATTGTTAATAAACATATTTCAAAAATCTACTTCTACCACAGTGTCCAGCTGTCGTTCAGACACTTGCTGGAGAGTCTCAAACCTCACTTCTCGATGTAGCTTCTCCTCAAGATTATTCTTTGGTGACTAGTGGCAGGGTTTGTGGAATGCTACCCCCCACACCCTGTGAGGCACAATATGTGGGTTTAAACCTTGAAGAAGTTACTCTGCTTGTTTCCTGCTTTAACAAAGTCTCTTGAAGGGGGAATCTTGCTTGGTCCTGCTTTACAGGTAGATATTGATCACTAAGACACAACTCTCATCTTCTTGGTAAAGGTAGTCCTCGTCCCTGTTACAATTTTCAAAAAATATATTCCCAAGAAGATGTAAAATCCATAATGTTTAAAAATTCAGTTAAGATGGTTTAATGTTATTTTTAACGTATACAAAATAAAACAAACAACAGGAGTGAACTCAATAAAAATGACCAATATTGGGCTGGAGAGATGGCTTAGTGGTTAAGCGCTTGCCTGTGAAGCCTAAGGACCCCAGTTCGAGGCTCAGTTCCCCAGGTCCCACGTTAGCCAGATGCACAAGGGGGCGCACGCGTCTGGAGTTTGTTTGCAGTGGCTGGAAGCCCTGGCACGCCCATTCTCTCTCTCTCCCTCTATCTGTCTTTCTCTCTGTGTCTGTCACTCTCAAATAAATAAAAAATGAACAAAAAAATATTTTAAAAAAAATGACCAATATTAAGGCCAAGTGTGTTGGCACTCACTTGTAAATCCACTACTCAGGAGGTAGAGGCGAGAGGATGAGGAGTTCAAATTTAGCCTGGGATACCTAATGATACCCCTGTGTCAAAAAAAAAAAAAAGACACAAAAATGACCTCTGAGCTTTCCAGCAACTATAAAATCATCTAGATTTAATGAAAAGAAACAGATTTTCTCTCCAAGGTTTCCTAATTTCAGAGGTTGTCTGGCTTCCTCTGAGCCACAGCTTGCCCTTCTCCTCCACTTCTTTCGCCTGTGTTCCTGGCATCCACTCCAAGCCTGTGCAGCCTCTGCTCCTAGACCAGAAAACAGAGCTCTCCCTCCTCAGGCCAAGACCAACGCATGCATCCTGCTAATACAGCTCTCATCACACTGCATTATCATTGTTTAGTTGTCTGTGTTCCCCACTGGGCTGAATGTATTTTAATATATTTCAATGAATGAATATAAAAAGGGCACTGAATAACACATTGGACAGTTCTTGGACAGCAGTTTTATAAAAATGCAAAGACTGTCTACACATGGGCATTTCCTATGCAGTGAGCAATCACCAATTACCCTAAGTTGTCTTATATTGTTAGCCGAGGAGACAAGATTCCTTGGCTTGAAAAAGATAACTAGCTATACTCCCCAGAAATGAGGACAGTGTCTTATCTTCTCCGTTCAGTTCACTTCGACAAACATTTATTGAGTACCAGTCATTATGCTAAGTGTAGGAGAAACAATGATGAATAAGATGTGGTGCTGTTCCTCTCAGAGTATGCAGACCTGTCTGGGGAGACACAATACAAATGAATGAGTAGCCATGCTAGAGTTTGATCCAATCCCAATGAGGATGTTGGGGAAGACATCCTGCCTAAAGGAGTAGCCTAAACTAAATCTTCAGGAATGAGTTTGTCTGGTAAAGTGATATTCCAAGCAGAAAGAAACTATAACGAAGTCAAAGGAGATAAGAAATGTCATGGTTGTGTGGTGCAGACTGAAAAGGTCTCTGTTTATTGAAGGGTAAATTTAAGCAAGGAAAGTATATGGGAAGCACTAGTGAGTAAGGAATTTAAACAAGGCTGATGGGGTAGGTGAGATCCTATTATAGAGGCTCCTGTGGGCAATGCTAAGGAATTGGATTTCACCCTGCAGGTGATGAACAGCCACTGAGAGAAGGAACATTGATTTTTACTTTAAATAAAGGACTTTGGAAGTAGTTTGTGAATGCACTGGAGGTTGGTGTGTTGATCTGGAGCAAGGAAATCAGTTAGTAAGCTATAACAACATTTCAGAAAATACATGATAAGGATTTATAAATGGTTTTAAATAGTCAAGTAATGATAGTGCTTCCCCCTTTTCCTCTCATAAATTCTATAACAGCAACAAGCAAAGCAAGAAAGAGAAATGCAAACTCCATACTTAATGAAAATTTAACTATGAAACACAATCTCTGTGGGAAGAAAGCCACATATATTATGTTCCCAAAAGTTCTCCCTAATGAGAAGAACTCAGGGGAAAAGTTTTGCAACCATATAAAGCCTTCCAGAGAGCCATGTAAAGATTCTTGCTAGGCAGAAACTGAACCTTATCTTTCCCCAAAATAAAACTCCCAAGTATTTCTTGAGTTACTTGTGACCTGAAGAACTCAATTCATTAAAAAAAAAAGAAAAAAAAAACAGTTAAAATGTAACAAAAAAAGAACATGCTACAAGAATGATTGCATGGTTAACCAAAGTAAAAGAAGAAAAGGGACAAGAAAGTGGATAATAAGTAAAAAGTTACATGTAATTTCATGTAATATAAAAAGTGCATCCACATTGCTGTAATTGAAAGTAATGAAGCATATAGTAATAATAATGATTATTATTATAACAAAATATAGTAAACTCTTCTGTAAGAGACAGTTGGAAACAGAAATAAAGAGACCCAGGGAACATATGCTGAGGTAGAAAGATTTGGAACATGCAAGGCTATGAAAGTACATTCAAGAGACTGGACACTACAAAACAAGAACTCAAGTGTAGCATAAAACTAGTGTACCTCATTATTCACATTTTGCTCAAATTGTGAGCAGGGTGATATGTCATCTTTCTTTTGTCTTTCCTATCCATTATACAAATTCTGGATCCAGAACAATAGAGTGAAAAAGAAACGAAACTCAAGCAAAATATGTACTTCAAGATAACTCAGGAGGAACCATTTTAGATAATAAAATAAAGAATTTGAATCTATTCAATGAAGGAGACACATTTATAAGGGAAATGGATGACAAAGTATGACAACCTCTGAACATACCCCAGTAAGTAACTTGTATGCAAATATTAAGAAAAAGTGACTTGAGGCTATCAATGGCAAACAAAATATCCCTCCCCCTAGTGAGAACTAAACAAAAGAAAACAAGACAATATAAAGAAAAAAATCTCAGACTTGCCTGATCCAGTAGTATTCAGGAAGTTAGCAATGCAAGTTCTCATGGAAAGAACATAGCATATAAACACCATGCTCTTTGAAATGCTTATCAAATCATAAAGGAGAAAATTAAAACGTGGGTCTGACATTCAAGAATCCACTGTTCTTGGTGGCATTATTACTTAAGAAACACCTCAGACAACTATAGGAGATATTGATGAGAGCAAGTAAATTCATACCTCTACAAAATCAAGACTCAAGTAAATGCAAACAGAGTGGGATAGAGCAGAAGGTACATGTGGGAAATGACTTAGTTAACAAAAATGAGCTGCCAATGAAATAGATGGGGAGGTCACAGCATCTAGTATATCTTTCTCTTTTCCTTACAGTACTTTTTCAAAGACGTAAGCCTACAAGAAATATATATTAGGGTTGGAGAGAAGGATTAATGGTTAAGGCACTTGCCTGCAAAGCCAAAGGACTCAGGTTGGAGTACCCAGTACCCACATAAAGGAAGATGCACAAGGTAGCACATGTAGCTGGAGTTTGTTTGCAATGGCTAGAGGCCCTGGCACACCCATTTTCTCAACCTCTCGCTCTCTTTTTTTTCTAAAATATATTAAATACATTTTTAAAAAGAAATAAATATTAAAATAGTAAGGCAAACACCAGGAAATACTATAATCAATCAAAATTGGATGCTGAATGAATTAAAGGGGACATGGGAGCATACTAGTTTAATAATTATTCACAAGGGGAAATCAATAGATATTGTCCCAAAATAGAAGATCTGTTGTTGTACATAAATTTATATTTTAAAAACTTAGTAGTAAAAATAAAAACAATAAAAGTACAAACATCTAGTGTTATGAAAAGATAGATGGAAACGTAAAAACAACAGACTATATAATGAGAGTTTTAAAAAGCCATCTTAATTATATCTTAAACATACAGTGTCAGAACTAAAGCTCATAGGTCATATACACCAATGCAAATGGTTAAACCTACCTATTGGAAGGAAAGGGCTTAAGCAATCCTGATGGACACCCAACTGATATTGGCACTGCACCATGTGCACCTGTTTACTTGCTACCTGTAATCACTATATGATTTCAATTTGGCTAGTTGATAGCTGCAAGTCACAGATTTAAACCAGCAATATTTGGAGATAAATTAAATTCAGGTTTTTTGTTTAAGTTTGTGACCATGTGGTGGTATATCTACACAATGGAATTCTATACAGCAGTAAGAAAAAATGGCACAAAGAAATTTGAGGAAAAATGGTTGAACCTAGAACAGATCATTCTCTTGGATTATTTTGGAAAATGTCAATCAATTCAGCACCTTGCCACCTTCCTGACCTCATCTTCCAATTCTCTTCACGGTCTCAGTTTTCAGTTCCTTCTTATCACTGCGAGAAGCAAATATTGGAATGTTCTGGAGACTGATGTTTGGATGGTTTCTGTTTTCTTTCTATTCTAACCATGACTTTCAAAATAATATCAACATGCTGACAATATTCCAGTTTATATAACTGAACTATGGCTGCTATTTCCTCTGCTCTTGAACACAGCCTTGACTCCCTAACCGCCCACTCCATGTCTCTGTGTAGAGCGCGAGGGGTGTCGGGGCCAACATCCCTGGCTCTATGCTCCCTGTGGACTATGCTGTTTTTGGCCACTTTGCCCTAGTCAATTCATCAAGGTCTTCTGAAGTCATTCTAAATCAAATAGCAATACTGTTATGCCCCCAACATGCAGTTCCTGGGTTATCTGCATTAATCATATCTTCCATCACCTGAGATAGTCTAAATAAAGGGATGGTAGCGCAGGAGAGAGGAAGACACAGCAAACAGTCTAGAATACCAAGGTTCTAGCACTGTTTTAGTACTTGACAGATTTCATCAACAAATATAGTTCTCCAAGCATTCCGTGAAGTAGCTCCTTCAAGTGTCTTCACTTTGTAGATAAGTCAAATGAGGCTCAGCTTACAATAACACATTGTCTGAAAAAGTGCAGGTTGATGGCTCTATAGTACATGTCCTTGTTAACCTTTCAACCCCGATATGTAGTTTTCCCCTGTCTCCCACTAGAATTGGTTCCAGTAGAGCAGGAACCTTGTATATTCTATATCTGAGTCCCAGAACATACATGAAGGACATCACATATACTAGGCAGTGATTAAAACCTCATTGGAAAATAGAACTTCATTTCTTTAAATACAAATTAAAAAAAAAACTATATCTGATTAAATAAAAGATTTTCACTTCTAAAATAATACAAGAAAAAATTATTCCAGAACAAATGTTTAAAACTCTGGATATCTGGGCTGGAGAGATGGCTTAGCAATTAAGTGCTTGCCTGTGAAGCCTAAGGACCCTGGTTCAAGGCTCGATTCCTCAGGACCCATGTTAGCCAGATGCACAAGGGGGTGCACGCGTCTGGAATTTGTTTGCAGTGGCTGAGGGCCCGGGTGCACCCATTCTCCCCCTCTCTCTCTATCTGCCTCTGTCTGTCGCTCTCAAATAAATGAATAAAGAAAGAAATCAGTAACTTGACTGGGTGAGATTTCTTTAAAAAAAAAAAAAAAAAAACCCTGGATATCTGCCTGCTGAGTTACAGAAAACTTTATGCAACACAAGGGGAAAATAGGGACATTTAAAAAACTCATGTTTCAGCCGGGCGTGGTGGCGCACGCCTTTAATCCCAGCACTCGGGAGGCAGAGGTAGGAGGATCACCGTGAGTTCGAGGCCACCCTGAGACTACATAGTGAATTCCAGGTCAGCCTGAGCCAGAGTGAGACCCTACCTCGAAAAACCAAAAAAAAAAAAGTCATGTTTCCCAGAAACAATTCTGTAGCATTCATTGTTATATACAGTATTAACATTAAGGAAAGGACAATCAGACTGGTAATTTCATAAATCATCTCTGATCCTATTTTTAACATAACTTCAGCAAAGACAAGAGAAAATTGCCTTATTGGGGACCATGATAATGGGAGTAGAATGAGGAAACGCTGACATAAAACCAGTTCAACTTTCCTATGAAACACCATTGCCAGAAAAGTGGGAGCAAAATGATTAAAAAAAAGCAACACAAAGTTGTTATCAACTGCCAAATGTAATTTCTCTCTCTCTTTGTCTGTCTCTGTCTCTGTCTCTGTGTCTCTCTGTCTCTCTGTCTCTCTGTCTCTCTGTCTCTCTCTCTCTCTCTCTCTCTCTCTCTCTCTCACACACACACACACACACACACCCCACTAGGCATCATAATACTCAAAACCTAAAAGAAAGCTGGACTTGGACGTTTGAAGTAATCAGCACTGGAAAGAGAAAGGAAGATATATATTGAGTTTTAGACTTTTTCCACAAAGAAAATTCTACAGATGCCTAATTTATGGTGGATTTTTGCCTCAAAGTTAGACAAGTCACTTTAGATAGAAATAGAACATAGCTTTGATAAATTACTTAAAGTCAAAGCCCATTAGACATTTGACTTTAAATAACCTCAAACTGTAACCTAATCCTTTCAAGACAACTCTGTTAGTGTGAAATGGAAATCAAACTGAAGCATTCCCTGGGCCAGTAACATCCCTACATAGGACACAGACCTACAGCACCTTCAACTTGCAGCAGAAGTGTGAATATCTCCAGGGAGCTAGAGCCCCCAAATGAAAGAGGGACAGTCCCTGGTTCCACAATTCAGAACTCATCATCATTTTGCTAGAGGTGGCTGAATTCACTGACCATCCTTTCCCTGTCACTGACCACACTTTGGGCACTTACCTGGATAAAGATATACTCATCCTGGACAACCAGGGAGCTGATGTCAATGGAGCGGGCAAAGGGGCCACTTCTAGTTGTCTCTGCGCATTCCTGGATCCTGCAGGTGAGGTAGTGAGCATCTGGAAGAGAAGGAAGAATGACATTTAACACCAAGGAATGTCCAGCCAAGTCCTTGGTGGTACACAAAACTGACTTCATGGGAAATCACTGGTGGAATTTAAGGTGACAATGACTTCTTTGCTTTCTGATCCATAGAATTTGAGATCCTTCAAAAAGGTGGGGGGAAAAGGGCAATATTTAGTTTAACATTGGGAGTGGGGAAAGAATTAACCTCATATCCTACTGGTGAAAGAGTAAATCCCTTTAGCTTTTGGGAGAACAAATTCGAAAGAGCTATCAGAATTGTATATGCACATATTTTACACTGTAATTCTAATTCAAGGAACGTTTTTCCTACAGGAAGACTCATATATTTTCACAATCAGGAAGGGCAAGGATGTTCATTGTAGCATTATTCATAGCAATGAAAAATTGCAAACAAGCTATATGTCCATGAATTAAAGAACATTTAAAGAAGCACAGATCCCTACATATGACAGAGTACCATGCAGTAATTAAAAGATTGGATAGATACATATGCAATGACATGCTTTATCTGAGATGCATTGCTCTGCCCGCTTTGGAGAAATTACTTAGCCAGTACACAGTCTAATCCAACTTATGTCTTTTAAAAAAATCTCCACAGATAGAGAGGCTTATGCTGCAACTGCAACTGCACAGGAGAAAGTTTTAAAGGTTGTATATATTCTTAACTTTGATTACTTTTTGAGAATGGGCATAAACATAAGGAAATATATCAAATTAGAGTGTGGGACTTTGAATCATTTGTAAAGTAAGAAATTCTCTGTATCACCTTACATCATATATATATATATATATATATATATATATATATATATATATATATATATATATATATATTGCTGGAGCAGTACTTGAGCAGGAAAACTTTCACTATAAAAGACTCATGTCTGTAACTACAGGGTTGTCCAATAAAAGAATGGATCCAGCTGTTTTCTCCTTCAAGAAAAATTACAAGTTAATCTCTGGGAAGAAATTACTCTGTAAATTGCTTTAAAAATAGTTACTGTTCATTTGACATTTTTTTCAAAAATGGTCAAAATGAAAGGTACTGATTACTTTAAAATTTTAAGTGGTGATGTCTTCATTGTCAAAATCATATGCATGTGCCAGTCTGGTAAGTTCCCACCTATAATCCCTGGTGCCCAGGAGGATTAGGCAGAAGTATAAAAAGTTCAATGGCTACCCAGGATATACAGTGAGTTTAAAGCTAGCCTGGGCAACTTAATGAGAACTTGTGTAGTGTTTTTCTAACATGTCCAAGGCCCTAGGTTCAATCACAAATACCACATACACACATGCACCCATATAAATAAAATAAAACAAAGAAAGAACATATGGGCCATTACATATATCCGTGTAATTTGTATGCAGACAAATGCAAACAAGTGTCACAGGCCATAGTGGACTGGGGCTGAGGATGTCTGGTAAGCACCAGTAATAAATGCATTTATTTAAGCAAAACCTTAGCAAATGATTGAGATCAAAATCATGGCAATTTTCTCCTGTTTATCTCCACTGATGATGCATTAATTGAGTGAGCAAACGACCTTCTATTCTGAGAGGATTGCTATCTAGGAAGGGGCTTACTCGTATTTATAAAAGCAGGTCTTTTACACATTTATCAAAAGGGTATGTATTTAATAAAGAAGCATATTTCATTGGAAAAATGAAGTAATGATGCATTATCTATTCCTATTCCATGCATGGTGTGCATAAATATGTGCACGTTCATACTTATGTGGGTGCACATGTGTGCATATGCCCATGCACGTGTGTAACATGGACATGTGGAGGCCAGGTGTCGACACTGGGAAACTTCCTTAATCTTTACCTTGCTTTTTACCTTTAAATTTATTTATTTACTTTTTAAACATTTTAATTTAGATTTTAGATAAAGAAACATGCTGTAATTTGAATGTACGCCCATCCTATTACCCTCTTTTTTCCTCTCCTGTCCTACTCCTTGTCCACTGAACACTTTCCTCTTTCCAAGTAGTACTTCTTCTGTTTTGATTTCTCATTCTTTGTGTCCTTCTATGTCCAATATTTTAAACTGCTGATGGGTTCAAATTTTGAGATCTTGTCGGGAATCAATAACCACTGTGAGGTCATGAATGCTCCGGTCAGTTCCTGTCCTAAGGATAGTGTCCTGATGTACTTCCCCCATACTGTGCTTCTTACCTTCTTTATGTCCCTCTTCTGCATTGTTCCCTGAGCCTCAGTCCTTCAAGAAAAACTACAGATTAGCCTCTGGAAGGGAATCACTCTTTAAATTGCTTTAAAAATAGTAACCTTCCATTTTATCAAATTAAAAAAAATGATAGTATATGATAGTGATGTCTTTTATTAGGGCTAAGCTCTCAAGAGCCTCTTATTTCAGTTTTGATGAGTCTTGAGTCTCTTTAGCGTCTATGGCCATCTCCATAGAGGAGCATTTTTTAATATTTCATTTGTTGAGACTAGGTCTCACATTGATCCTAGAGCTTACTAATTCTAGCTAGCCAGTAAGTCCTAGGAATCCTCCTGTTTCTGCCTTTGCCTGACTTTTACATGAGTGCTCCAAACTGAGGTCCTCATGCTTATAAACACTTTACCAATGCAGTCATCTCCCTAAACCTACCTCCATACTTCTTGGATGTCTATAATTGATCCTGTTAGCTTCAGGAGACAGGATCTGATCATGTCTAACATCAATTTCATTGTATCAATTAGCATCCTTTCATCTGTTCAGTAGTTCAAGTACCTTAAATTTTCATTTGTCACTTCCCATAGAATCCAGTTACCTTGTAAACTGGGACAATTCTGGCTCTGTAAAGCATTGCCAGTATCTATCTTCTAATGTGAATGTCGCTGAGCACAATGGTTTCATCTGCATTGCCACACATCTTATGTTAAGGATGTATGTGACTGTGGGTTGAGAAACTGGATTGGTCTAAACAGTGAGAATCACTTTTAAAACTTGAGCCTCAGGCCTCACTGTTGAATGGCCAATAGTTCTAAGCACCCATTAACAAGTAATCAACCAATCATGTACTTATGTGCCTAAGCAAATAGAAAGAGGGCCATGAGTGCATTCAGACAAGCAATGGCATGTAACACATGGTCTCAGCCGGGACCACTAAATATCCAGTCCATCATTTGCAGGCTGACATGTAACCTTCTTAGTTTCTAAGTTATACTAAATATGTCTCTATTTTCAATGCAAAATATCTTGATTTTTAAAACTTTACAGCTAATTTAAATTTTAAATACGGCTCACACTAACACTGTGAGACTAAAATAACAAGACGATAGTCCAGATGAGACCCAAGGGCCATTTATGATTCCAACTCTGCTCTGTAACTTGATCCCATTCTAATTCTCTAAGCCTTTTTACCCCTAGCCCCTGACTATGCAACAAGACCAGCTTTTTCAGCATTTTTATGTATACATTGCATGATTCTCCCTCTTTGTCTTAGTTCACAGAGAAGCCAAGAGTGGCCTGGATATACACTTCTGGCTGAGGGGAAAGGGGAAGGCAGACAGCCCAGACTGTAGTTTGGAGCACATTGCCTGCCCATCAGGGAAGCACTTGCACCTGTACAAGATTACTAATTTGCACCTCAAATTATGCAACAAAATACAGCAAAAGGCCATAGTAAATACATGTAAAGAAACCACAAATGTTGATATGACAACCTCTGTCCTTATCAACTGGTGCCTCAGAAAGCTACACTGGCAACCAAAGGTCTACATGGTGAATATTTGCTTATTTTTACACACTGGCTCATTCTCCCCTTTTGATTCCTTTTCTTGTTTGGATACTTTGGGGAAAAAAAAATGAATCAAGTATATTCAAGGCCACCCCAAACAAAATCAACACCTACCTCCACCTTGGCCCATGGAAAACGGGGTACTGTGCCAAACTCATCTTACTTCTTGGCTAGCTCTCCACATGCTACTGCCCAGCATGGAACAAATGGTTTAATTTAACAGGACATAAGCAATAAAATTAGTTTTGAAATCCACTTAAAATTCAGGGACCATGCAGTCTTTAGTTGAACTCATAAATTGGACATCTCAATGCTTTTAATTTCCAAAGCATAGAGATATAATAATAAGCACCATGATGCCCGCTGCCATGTGTGAATTCAAAGTGGGAGGGCATGAGCAGGGCAATTGAGCTCGTAGGCATGGTCACCAAGCAGAAGTGGCTCAGGGTCACAGGGGAACTGCGGTCTCAAAAATCAACAGGGAACACCGTTTGTCTGAAGCTTCATATTCAGAAGTGGAACAGTGACATACTGTCTGAAGGAGGATAGATACGGTTGTAAAGACTTTATGAAACCCAAAGGGAGGTGATTTATCATATACAATAAAATTCCCAAATGGTGGGATGATAGGTATGGCCTATTTAGTTTGCCTGATTTCAATAACTCCAGATACCAGGTAAAATGGCAGTGGCCATATCTCTGGAAGACCGTGTGGCATCTGAGGACAAGGCCTCAAAGCTACAAAGTGCTGAGTTCAAATTCAGGAGTTGCTTTGTATGGACTGGCTTTGGTTGGATGTCAATACAGTTTCTTATCTATTAGAAGCAGACAACTCAGCATGTGCCCTGATGATCATGGCCAAAATTAAGTAAGATTAGGCAATGGAAATGCTTATAATATTGTAGAATATATTTTTAAAGATCACTAAATCTTAACTACATTTTTACTATGGAGAGGGAGAGACTTAACTCTCAGTATCCCTCATATCATATATTCAAGTGAGGGACTCTGCCTCAGTAAGTAGAGAGTCGTCAAAGACATATATGTATGCACACCTACATTTGTGAATGTGTATCCACATACACATAAAAATGCATACACACACACACACACACACACACATACACACACACACACGTGAATTACTACCTTACCAGCAGGATTAAAGCCTTAGCCATCTTTCTCTTTCTTTGGGCTGACTTTATAAAGCTCCAGTAAGTGGTAGCTTAATGGAATTGAATTACATTAAAAGCCTATATATTTTGTTATGCTGAATTATATAGCAACTTGTGATTATGTTTTGCCTTTGAGATTACTAAATATTTAAGCTTGGTAGACATCATGCTTCTTGCCACCTGAGAGAAAAGAACTTTCCATAATTCGCTCAACTTCTATCCCTTTGGGTAATATACACATTGTCAGAAGTTGAAGAAGTGAATTAAAATTGTGAACAAAAAGCAAATTCAGCTCTTCAGGTTTGTTCTTAGAGAAATACCCAGGAGCTGTTTATTTTAAATAACAGCATTACTCTCAAATGCAAATATATTAAAGCAGGCAGATTCAAGAGAACTCTGAAAAGTTCTTTTGCTTCCTTATCCCCTCCTTGCCCTTAGCTGGAAGGTGGGGCTAGCATGTCCACAGACTGGCCAGACCAAAGCAGGGGGCATGGATGCAAAGTCCTTGCATGGCACCCAAAGGAAAGAAGATGCCAAACCAAACTAAAACAGAACCCCAAACCAGGAAGTTTCTATTCCTTCTATCGGACTTATCTCTCTTACACTTTTATGAAATTTCTAATAAAAGACAATCCAGCCATCTCTGCCTTCTTATAGCAGAGTCCTGAAACGACATTTAGCATTCTTTTAGTTTCACATTAAAGCATCTGTCCCTGAATTTTATGACTCTATGACAATGATGAGGAGGAGGATAGAGGTGGTGGAGTTGACAGCAATGACACATTTTTGTGCTCAATCTGGGTTGAGTAGTATTATATTATATAGCTCATTATATTATAGCTCATTTAATTTTACAAATAATTCAGTAAGGAGTTACAATGAGCAAAATGCAGTTATCACTCTCCCAAGTGTTATCAATGCAGAAAGTGTGTAGATTTACTAAATACCCACAGCTGAGAACTTAGTCTAATGACCGAGATGGGATTTGAACCCAAGTAATTTAGAAGAGAATCTGGGATCCTACATACCGTGGTAGTTGAAACATAGAAGGAAAATCAGGCTGAGGATTAGACCAGAATGTGCATCCAAGTTCAGTCTGTATTTATGGCTGACAAGGTGAACTTAGGTATCTTATTCCATGTTGATGATTATTAGAAAAACCAAAGAAATTCTATCTCCTCCCACTTCTTAAAAAGAATTCTGGGGCTGGAGAGATGGCCTAGTGGTTAAGCGCTTGCCTGTGAAGCCACAGGACCCCAGTTTGAGACTCGGTTCCCCAGGTCCCACGTTAGCCAGATGCACAAGGGGGCGCACGCGTCTGGAGTTCGTTTGCAGAGGCTGGAAGCCCTGGCGCGCCCATTCTCTCTCTTTCCCTCTATCTGTCTTTCTCTCTGTGTCTGTTGCTCTCAAATAAATAAATAAAAAATGAACAAAAAATATGTTTAAAAATTTAAAAAAAACAGAATTCTGAACTCTACCAAGATAGTCTGGTATCCTCAATACATGAGTGGAGTCCACTGGGCCTGCTCCAGTTGAACTGAAGAAGCAGTGTCTGTGGTCACATGTACTGAGCTCCCACTTCATCTGAATGGCACGTTGGTCTCTCTGTGTGTAGAGCTACTAGAAATATAATCCAGAGTTCTTAATGATTCAATCATCTATCTTCCTCAATCCTGGAACTTAGTCTTCAGTGCTAGTGGTTTGATTTTGTGGCCCAAGCTCATATGATTGATTACTTATGCCAGCATGGGATTGCATGGGAAAGATAGATGTTAGCACATGAACTGTGGGCTTAAGATACAGAAATTTTAGGAATGTGCAGACATTTAAAAACTTTTGCCCATGTCTTCAATGACTTAACAAATTGATGAAAATACTTCTGATATTTGGTCAAATAAACAAAGTACAGGATGAAGGATCATAGAAAAGCTAAGAAATCTAAGTTCAGATTCTAAGTCAGAGTTAAGTCAACAATTCATCAGATATCAGGTCTTCTACTGACACTCAAGAGCTTCTTGGATGGAAGAGGTCTCTCTCTCTCTCTCTCTCTCTCTCTCTCTCTCTCTGTGTGTGTGTGTGTGTGTGTGTGTGTGTGTGTGTGTGTGTGTGTATGTGTGTTACAGAGAGACAGAGAGAGAAACAGAGAACATTCTAAGGATTATGACTTCCAAAAGAGAATGAGTGAGAGAGCCATTTAAATTCCAAACTTCATGGCAGAAACAGATTTATACATATATTAACCAAACTGGTTGGCATTGCCTTTTTTAAAACCTGCCAGAATACAAGAAAATCCAATAGTTTTTAGCTTCATCTGGAAGTCTAACTTGAAAGAGGTGGACCAGGATTAGGACAACATGGAAACTTATAGATCTAAACAAAATATCGGTTTATGCTAGGTTTGCTCCAGATGGCTGTTGAAGCTGAGCTTACAAAGAGTTGTCAATGCCCCAAAACATGATTGGGCTATTGCACTGTTAGCTCTGATGATCTACATCAGCTTTATCCAACAGATATATGATGAAAACCACAAATGATCTTATAAATTTTCCAGTAGTCCCATTTAAAAAGCAAATAGAAAAGAAAATTCATTTGATATGTTTTATTTAACCCAACATATCAAAAATATTTCATAATGTCATTAACATAAATACTCTGAGAAGCTATTTTTCATCCTTTTTATTCATAGTAGTCCTTTGAAATCTGGTGCATATTTTACCTTTAAAGCACACCTCAATTCAAACATCACATTTTGAGGACTCCATATACACATGTGACTAAATGACTGCCACATTGGACAACACAGCACCACCATAATGTTGCAACACCCACCTTGTACCATTCCCTTGGAAAACTCAGTTCATCCCACTGGGAGGAGCTTAGGCATGACCTAAGCAGCAAATCATCAGCAATTGTGCAACCTTTCCTGTCTCATAGTACTTTGCCCAGGAGTCTTTAATCACAAGCCTCTCATGTGTTTAGCATATTCCATTAAAATAATGATCTGTGTATGTGTGCTGATTTGAATGTTGAATGTCCCCCCATGGCATCATGTGTTTGAATGCTCAATCCCCAACTGGGTTGATAGTGGAGCTGTTGGGCAATGGAGGTTTGCTCTAGGAAGTCTGTCACTAGGGGAAGGATTTGGAATTTTGTGGCTCAGTCCCACTTGACACACTCAGATCATTTTCTCAGTTTCCTCCCTGCTGGTATGATGAAAGAATGCCTGGCTACTTGTCCTTGCCATGTTTTCTTTGATGTGACAAATGTTACCCACAAAACTATAATCTGAAATAAACTTTCCCCTTCAACAAGCACCTTCTACCAAGCTATTTTGTCACGTCAAAGAGAAAGTAACTGGTGCTGAAAATTGGTACTGAGAACTGGGGCCATTGCTGTGATGAACCTGTGTGGTTCTCAGTCCTATACACCTAGTGTGAATGTGAAAGAGGAATGTGGAAGGATTTGGAACTTTGCATCTGCTACAAGCAAACATTAATGGGCCAGTCTGCTGAGAATTTGAAGAACAAATGCAGAGAGAAATGTGGACTGTGGAGTCTGTTTATGAAATTTCAGAGGAGGAAATGGGATTTATCTGGACCTGGGACAGAGGCTGTTCATATAACATTTTTGCTTAGAGCATGGCTGCTTTCTTTCCACGTCTTGAGAACTGCAATGTTGAATTTTAAAGTAATGGATTGGAGATTTTGATTCAACAAAACACAGAGCAGAATAGTATGAGAAATTTAAAGTTTGATACAGGGTTTGTAAACAAGTTTCAGGTCCCAGGGCAAAAAGGTGTAACAAAAAGTATTAAAGATGTTGCCATCATGCAGGACAGGCCAGCTTTTCTGCATTGGGGCAATAGGAAAGATCCCTGGAGGGCAGTATCAAAGGTATTTGAAGGCTCAAACCAGCAGAACTTCTAATTCTTTTGAAAGGAAAAGGGCTAGGGGAGAAGGAGGGTGTTCCATGTTCTCCAGGATGAGCCTGCACAGGCGGCTGCAGCTGTGGTCCAGGCGGTGATGGTTTTTGAGAGGAGGTTGAAGGCTGGGGAATCAGAGAACCCAGTGGTTAAGCAGACGGTGGAGCTGGGTGCAAGCTGCGAAAGTGAGGGGGAAAACTAGCCAAGGATTTTGAATTTCATGAACATGGGCTTTATGATTTAATAATTTCACTGTTGCTTTTATGTCTAAGTTGCATTGGTCCAATCTTTCCTTGATATACCCATTTTTTTTTTATTTTTCCCCTTTGGAATGAGAATGTTTACTCTGAGCCATTATATTTTTATTTATCTATTTATTAGAGACACAGAGGAGAGAGAGAGAGAGAGAGAGAGAGAATGGGAGCACCAGGGCCTCTAGCCACTGCAAACGAACTCCAGACACATTCACTACCATGTATGTATGGCTTATGTGCTGCCTGGAGAATCAAACCTGGGTCTTTGGGCCTAACAGGCATGCACCTTAACCACTAAGCAAGCCCCCTCTGTGCCATCATATGTTGAAAGAATGTAACACGTTTTAATTTTGTATGGCACACAGTTACTGTCTTGATTCTCAGGTAAGACTTGAGACTTTTGAGTTTGAATGAATGCATTTTTCATCACAAGATGGTGATGAGTATTTGGGGCCACAAGCAGAATGTAGTGCTTTGAATGTAGAATGTTCCCACAACCTCATATATTTAAATAGTTAATCCACAACTAATGACACTATGCAATAATTTTGTGGAACCTTTTGGGGGGTGGATTTTTGCTGGAGGAAGTGTGTCACTGGCACAGGACTTACAGTCCAGCTCCGACAGGTGCACTCAGCTCACTTTCTCCACTTCATCCTTGCTAATGTGGAGATATGATGCTGGGTTTCCTCCTCTTCCTATGTTTTCCCTATGGCATAATGAAACTTCCCCTTGAAACTGTAATTCAAAGTAATCCCTTTCCTTCTATAAACTGCTTCTGGTTAGGTATTCTGTTCCAGAAAGAAGAAAGTAACTGGAAGAATGCATGTGCCTTTTGCAGCTCTCTGTGGGACACATATTGTTGACTGTATCCTGGCCATCTGTGGAATATCCCTAACAGCTCAGTGCAGTGCAATGTTGGTCAAAGTGGAGACCATGGACCAAAGGCATAACCTCAGAGCTTATCATAAATACAGATGATGTGTTTCTTGGTTATCAGATAGAATGTGGACATGTTAAACTTTGAGAAGCTTATGCTGTGGTTCTCAATCCTAAATAAATTCTAGAATCACCAAGGACTACTTTTTAGTATCTTTCCTTTAGAGATTCTTTACTCAGTTAGTTAGGGTAGTATGGGTGTATGTAAATGAACGTGTATGTGCATATGTGTGTGATTGAATTATAGTGTATGTGTATATTCATGCACGAATGTGTATATGCATGAGTATGTGTGTGCTACCCTTCTTCCTTCAACTTTTCTTAGTTTATAACCTACTGCCTCAAAAACACCATCTTTCTTGACTCTAAGAATTAGCAAGGTTCTTCTCTTGATCAAAAATGTCTGACAAATTACCAATGTCTTAAGCATTACTCATAATGTCTTCTATCTGGGTTTTCTATCTGAGTTACTAGTGAAAGTCTCATTTACGACTCATTGTAATGTAAGCCAACTCTCGATGAAAGTGTTCACCAAATTTGGCAGGAGTAATTTCACTACTTTACTTCTCAATTTTTCCAAAAAGTCTACAAGCTCCACAGTAATGGAAATGGAATCATGTTTCCATGCATAAATTTTCAGGGTCAGCCGGGTGTGGTGGCACACGCCTTTAATCCCAGCATTCAGGGGGCAGAGGTAGGAGGATCGCCGTGAGTTCAAGGCCAACCTGAGACTACAGAGTTAATTCCAGGTCAGCCTGGACCAGAGTGAGATCCTACCTCAAAAAACAACAACAACAACAACAAAAATTATTTTCAGGGTCTAGCATATGCACATTTCAAATTAATGCTTACTGGATACAAGAATTAGGTTGATGGATGGATGGATGCAGGGATGAATGGATGGATTTAAAGGGTAGGAAGTGCTACAGAACTGGAAGCCAAGAACTCCAGGTTTTTACCATGAATTTTAACTTTAAGGTTATTTTAAATATGGAGAATTTTTCTCATATAACACTTTTATATCAAATATTTTCTATACACTAGAAATCACTTATATAGCCTCCATCATTACATACCTGTAATAATACACAATCATAAAACTGGAGTTACACAACATATAATTTTTTATATTTTTATTTGTATATTGATTTGCAAGAAGATGTGAGAGAAAAAGAAAAAATGTATGCGCCAGTGCCTCCAGCCCTGCAAATGAATTCCAGATGCATGCTCCACTTGGTGCATTTGACTTTATGTGGGTAATGGGGAATCAAACCATATTAGTCTTTGCAGGTTAGCACCTTAACCACTGAGCTCTTTCTCCAGCCCACAACATACCACTTTTAAAAATAGTTTATTTCACTCTTTTTCATGGAAGGACCAAAGCTTACCAGTTCATCCATCATTGAGGGATGATTAAATGTTTCCAATTTAGGTTGATCATTAAAAGTCTGCTATCAGTATCTGCAATAGACAGGCTTTAGGGTGAATATAAATTTATATTTATCTACATTAAACATGTACAAATGGGGTTTGAGTAATAAAAGGTCTGCAAATTTATGAGAAATTGACAAAAATATTTCTCTAGAATGACTGTATAAATTTGCATTCCCCCCAACAATATATGAGAATTCTTTACCTCATATCCTACCAATATCTGGTATTAATTTTATTTTAGTAATTCTGATTTATTGGTATGTTGTAATACAGCAGGTGATTTTGAATTATATTCCCCTGCTGTTTAATGGTGTTGAGCATTGTTTTATGTGCTTATTTTTTATCTTTATATTTCTTCTTTGCTAAATGTTATATTCAAAGTTCTGCCAATTTTTTCAAAAAAACTTTTATTTGTTGCTCTGTTTTGAGAGCTCTTTATTCTAGCTACAAATCATCTTTTGGGCATGTAATTTGCAGATACTTTATCTTAATGCCTTACCAGCTCATTTTATAGGCAAACATTTTTTTTTTTTAGATTTTTAAAAACAATTATTTGCAAGAACATACACAAAGGAGAGAGAAAGAGAAAGAGGAAGAGAGAAAGAGAATATAATTGTGCCAGGACCTCTCAACCCTGCAAATGAATGCCAGATGAACGTGCTACTTTGTGCATCCATTTTTATGTGGGAACTGGGAAATTTAACCTGGGATATTAGTCTTTGCAAATAAGTGCCTTTACCCACTGGGTCATCTCTCCAGCCTACATTTTTAATTTTGATAAAGCCAAAGTTTACATTTGTATAGTTCTTAGTATCATATCTATATTGAGGTATTTTGTACAAAGTTTATGAAGATTTTCTCATTGCTTTTCTTCTGAACATATTTTAATCTTATGTTTTACATGCACACCTAGGATTTATTTGACTTAAATTTTGGGTAAATTATAAGTAACAGATTGAAGGCAATTTTCCCAAGAATGCAGCCTAATCATCCCAACACCACTTAATAAACTTCTCCACTGAACCAGCTATATGCTATAACTGCATTAAGCTTATTCATTAATCCTAGACACTAGTTACTATTGTAAATTCCAAAGGTTTTCTACATAAACTTTCATATCAATTGGAAGACTTCATTGGATTTTTCCTTTATAATCTATGTGAATTATATTTCACTTTTCTTATTTAATTATAGAAGCAAGGACTTTGAGCATGACATTAAACTGAAGTGGTGACTATTCCTGACTTTTTAAATAATACTCATTATCTTATCAATAAGTAAGATGCTAATTGTAGATGTCCTTTATCAGAAATTTCCTTCTATCCCTGGTTTGTTAAGAAGGGATTTTTTTTTGGTTTTGTTTTTAACTATTTCATTATTTATTTATTTATTTACTTATTTATTTCACAGAGAGAAAGAGGCAGAGAAAGGGAGAGAGGAAGAGTATGGGCAGCCAGGGCCTCCAGCCACTGCAAATGAACTCCAGATGCATGTGCCACGTATGCATCTGGCATACGTGGGTCCTGGGGAATCAAACCTGGGTCCTTTGGCTTTGCAGGCAAGTGCCTTAACCACTAATCCATTCCTCCAAGCCATTTGTTAAGAAAGCCATCATTCTTCCCCTGTCAATAAACTAGCTATATGAATTTGGACAATTTGAATTTAAGCTACCATATCAGAATAAATTATATATATACATACATATGTAGTGCATATCATGACTTTAATAAAGGATAGAGATGCTGTGCACGTAGTGAGTGCATGAGTGTAAAAAGGTATCCATTGCATACCCCAAAGGGAAGGTAGAATGCATTTCATTAGAACATATGAAACATTAGTTAATGCTATTTTTCTATTTTGCCCTCCCTAAATATACCCAACACAGTGGGTTAAAGGAAGGTTCTTTGAAATATTAAAAAATGCATTTTAAAAATCTATAAAATGGACCAAAACAAACATGTACTAAACTTTAACCTTAAGAGAAATACATGATGTTTTTATTTTCTGAAATATTTTTGCTTGATTTCTTTTATCCAATTCTTGCATTCTAGCTACAGATCTGCGAGTGACCTATGTGCTTTGCATTTTCAATCTCATACAATTTAATAAGAGTCCTATACTGCAGGAAATATTGCAATTTTGATCAGAATCCTTGAACTTTCAGAAAATATATTTAATATTAATATAAGAAACTGCTTTAAGAAGTAAAAATAAAGAAGCTTCCCAGGAGTATAAAAATATGTGTCATGGGCTGGAGAGATGGCTTATTGGTTAAGCACTTGCCTGTGAAGCCTAAGGACCCAGGTTTGAGGCGCAATTCCCCAGGACCCACATTAGCCAGATGCATAAGGGGGTGCATATGTCTGGAGTTCATTTGCAGTACCCGGAGGCCCTGGTGCACCCATTGTCTTTCTCTCTCTCTTTCTCTCTCTGCCTCTTACTCTCTCTCTGTAGCTCTCAAATAATAAAGAAAAATAAACAAAAATTTATAAAGAAAAATACATGTCTTTAGCCTGGACTGGGGGATTTGAGAATGCATAGTCATAGGATTTCAGAAAGGATCCGTTGAGTAAGGAAAGTGTAGTAGATATGCACTGTAGAATTGTTTTCATCCATAAGAAGAATGGAGTTATGTTGTCTGCAAGAAAATAGAATGCAATTGGAGACAATCATTAAGCAAATTAAAGTCAGCCTCAGGAAGACAAATTTCATGTTTTGTCTCATTTGTGGTTCCCAGAATATATATATATATATATATATATATATATATATATATATATATATATATATATATTTTCACATAAAGTAATGTATGTATATGTTAAATGAAAACCAGAAGTGAAACTGACTGAGGAAACAGAGGAGATTAACAGGAGGAGGAGGGACAAGAAAAAGTGTGGGGAAAACTGGGTTGGGGGAATATGCTCAATATATAGTAAGTGTCTGCAAGGAAATTTTAAGTATGAAGAGCAGAGGGACTTCAACACTAGGTAGGTTAGTAGTCAGAGCATCCTGTAAAGTTTCCTCTAACTCTGAAGTGCAAAGGCTTCCATAAAAATACATGACCTCAAAAGGTTGCCACAAAAACAAAGCTATGGGAGGGGTCTGAAAATGGGCCTGTGAGTCATTTTTCAAGATCAGCTCTCTGTTCTCCTCTTGATATGTTCATGGCCTCTTCCAACCCTTACAGCATCTCTTGCTTCTGGCTACCTGCTCAGTTGCAAAGGTTTGATCATAACCCTGAAATCCAGGCTTGGTCATCCTAGTGATCAATGACTGTAAGTATGTGCCAATATCTTCTTAAATGTCAAAGAACCAATGTATTGAAGAGCACTGTGCCACATGCTTGTTTGCCTCTGACATTATACTTAAGAAAGAAGGAAGAGCGATACAGAGAACTAGAGAAGAGACAGAGAAACAAAAAGAAATGCAGGAGGGAGGGGGAGAGAGGAAAGAGGAAGTTATGAGAAAGTGAGGGACATAGGCAGAGTTCCAGGCATATATTAACAAATGCTGATTGCCTGTAGCTCTTTTTAATCAAGAAAAATAAAGTAAACAGAACATACTCTCTGAAATGTGTTTTTGGAAGGCAACTGTGGTTGGCCTCACATATTTGCCCACACACAGTTGGACTTAATGCGTTTTGAATGATGAAGCAGGTCAGGATGGGATCAACTTACACAATCTGTACGTTTTATAGGTTCTATAAATCCTCTTCTATTTGAGTCACCTGGGATTCTCTTTTGTGAACAGGGTAAAGAAGATACTTTCAGATCTCAGAAGACGTTACAAACCAGAGAAGTCAGGGTTCATTATTCAGTTCGACTTACTGCAAGAGGGCAGCAGAGACCTGGACCCCAACTTTCAGGCAGCTACTTGTTCCACTGTTTTTCTCGGTTCCCCCTATTAGATTGTTTGGTCCTACTCTGAAACTACAAGATAATATAACAGTACTTTATGTAATCTCCACTAATTATACTGTTGTATAGCATTATCTAAGTTGACTCTATACTTTTTTGGGTAGTGAAGAGCTCTATAAGTATGATCACTTCTTGGAAGAGTTAAATGTTAGGTTGGTGTGAAATGATGCTCTTATCAAATTCTTATGAGATATAAACAGCCACACAGGGTACAAAGGAGGTTGGACATTTGAAACCTTGCGGCCCCAGTTCTATAACATAGTCCCTTGTCTGCGGGAAGAATATAGGACTTGCTCACCACTATCTCCCAGGTCAAAAACAGTGCCTTAGACATAGTAGATAGACCATCTCTAAATACATGTCAAATGGATGAACAACACTTTCACAAATAACTGTCCTGTTACTTTGTCTGCGAAGTCTGAACACAGAAAAGGTTCATTTGTTAAAGCAAGCAGCCCCTGCCATTCTCCATGTGAATGTAAAATACCTTGATGAGCTATGGGTGCCCGTATTCAAATTACACTGAAGATGCTAAGGAAATTACTAACAGGAGCCTCAAAATTCATCACATTAACTCACATCCCCAGAAAATTCATTCCTGAGGGTTTATTTCAATGAAATGTCTCCCCTGGGATGGGAAGTATCTCCCCCCACCACCCCCTCCGCCCCAGTCTGGGAAATAAGGATGAATATGGCAGTAATGGAGCTCAGGGCATTTCATCTTCCCAAGCCATTAAAATGCAAATGGGGGAGGAGCGGGACCACAGGCACATCTCTCTGGGCCTAGCCAGTGTTGCTGTAGCACTTACATCCATCGGCAGTCCGCACCTCCATGTGTACCAGGTCCGCCTCCTTATCCAATCCAGACACAGACCTGAGGAAGGAAGGGGAGATAGGCACAGTAAGGACAGAGACAACACACAGCAAAGTGGGAATCACTTGGGATGTCACTCAGAAGTCTGATCAATCCTGTGGGACTATCCCCATATGCTGGGAACATACAGAGGACAGCCTTTGTTTAATGCTTTATTTCTTTATTCATGGGGGGGGGAGGGCAGATAGAGGGAGAGAGAGAATAAATGGGCATGGCAGGACCTCTAGCCTTTGGAATCCCCAGGAGCGTGTCTGTTCATAGAAATGGTCACCTACAATGTTCCTAACACGAGTCAGAATGCTGTCAATACCACTTGTAAACAGAGTCCATACAGACATAATAATGCTTGGCTAAATCTCTTGTCCTTGGCCCTTCTGCATTACTTTGCACCTTCTAAAGGGTTCCCTTTGCACCACAGTCTTCTGTCTCTTTCGTCTGGACTCTTCCCCCACCCCCCGTTCCCAGAATTGTACCAGGGCCTTAAACATGCCAGGGTACATGGCTGTCTACCACTGAGCTGCACCTCAAACTCTCGACTGCTTATTCTTAACTTGTCCACATTGAGCAGTTTCCTGCCTATTATGTTGATTTCAATGTTTCTCCAACAGCCTAAGATATTATTTACCCTTCCTTCTTCCTTCCATGCAAACAACAACATCTTTGTTGCCATTCAAAATCTGGTGACAAGGACCAAATTCTCCTAGTAATCGGGGGTGAGAAACCTTCAAGTCCCTGGCAAAAAGCTACAAGAATAAAAACTGAGAATACCTACAAATAATCCTTGTAGTCCTCTGACCTGCCACAAGGAAAGCGCAGGTATCTGATTCTCATATTAAACATCCAGGCGAGTGCCACACCCAGAAAGCTGGCTACAAATACCACAACCCACACTCAGATGTGCATGTGTTATACAGCACATAAGAATTCTCTCCAGAAAGCTGGAATTCGGGATCCATGGGTTGTGAACATCACAGATGGCATTTCTAATACCAGACACACTGATACTAGACTACCAGACACACTACTGGAGCTGCCAGGGGCTATGTTTTGTCACAGTCTATTGACTCTTATTTTAAATCACCTTAATATTAGTTTTCTGGTTTGCCAGTCCTCAAAAGATAAGGAAAAACAAGTGAGAAATAAAAGTAGATTAATGGTGAGAATCAACAGCTGATACCTAGGTAGCAAGAGAAATTGAAAAAAAGAAGAAGGAGGAGGAGGAGGGGGGGGGAGAAAGAACATGAAAAACAGACCTAAGAACCCAAAACCCAATCTCCACATCATAAATCCTTATCATCTCAACAGTGCTTGTGCATTACCATATTATAGCACAGTTTAGTGTCTGACATCTAGAAGAGGACAGAAGACATTGGGGAAAGGAAGCAAAGATCAAAGTGTTGGGTTCTCTGTTTATGAAACCAAGGCTGCAAGTGGTATAGTTTAGAGAAGGCTACATGATTTTTCCCTATTATACCTTTAAAAGATCAATCTAAAATGTTGACTTATAAATAATTCTTCATCTGAAGAATTTAAATTAATGAAAAATTACTTGATTGGGTTATTTTCCTCACTGGTTACCATCTTCTGGTTTTGTTTTGTTTTTTTTTTTTCTTTACCTCATTGTATCCTAACAGCAAACCTCTAATGTAAATACATAAGGCATCATTATTAATGTTTCTCCATAAGAGAATTTTAGGCATGGAGAAGTTTATATTTATCAAAGATTCCCTGCCCTGAAGATGCCCTGTTTCTTTATATGTGAGCTTGTATTCTTAGGACTAGAAGTTTCTCAACTATTTTTCTTTCACTCTGTCCCCATGGGCACCAGCAGGACCTCATGAACACAGCTGGAGCCTTGTGACTAAGTCTGAGAGTGGTCATCAAATACTATGCTCTAATAACAAAGAAATAAAAGTCCTTGTATTTTAAGGAGCTTACAACAAGGTAAATAAACCAATGAGGCAAGTGATAAAACTCCTCTCCCTCCAATTTGCTCACACCTTTTCATCTATCTAAAATCCCACACATCCTCAAGGATGAAATCAAGAATCAAGTCATCCCAGAAGTCTCACCATATCACTACAGTTCACATCAAGTTCTCTCTTTCACATGCTTAGAAAACTCTTCTCGAGGACTGAAGAGATAACTTAGCAGTTAAGGCACTTGCCTGCAAAGCCTAAGGACCCAGGTTTGATTCCCCAGAATCCACATAAGGCAGATGTACAAGGGGGTGCATGTGTCTTGGAGTTCCTTTGCAGTGTCTGGAAGTACTGGCATACCTATTTTATATGCTTCTCTCTCTCACTCTCTTTCCCCAATGAATTAATAAATAAGTAATTAATAATCAAAATCGTTATAAAAGTCATGATCACACATCCTACAGGTACACAAGTTTGGGGCTCATTGAGAGCAGGGGAGCATGGGAGTTGCAATGGGACATTTGTTAAAAGCTCTGAGAAAAAGTGCACATAACAATGATAATACCAGTTGGATTTGAGGGTATCTTCTGCTGGGTTCTTCTCTTAAATTGATCTGGGCTCATGGATTACACAACAGTGTTTTGGTATATTCAGCATACTTTCCTCCTTTCATGTTCCTGTGTGAATCATTTCTATCTGATTCAAACCATACGCTTTGACTACACATGTCAATTTAAGTAGCCCATCCCTGTAAATCCTAAGGATGAACTATGATTCCCACATGGCCATGTGATTATTTTGGCTAAGGTGATCAAGTTATGCCAAGACAATTTAGTAGAACTCCTCAATATGCCTCCTCCTTTTGGAACAGGGAAGAATGGCTTTTTTTTTTTTTTTTTTTTTTTCATCTCTAGTCTCCAGAAGAATGTTTCAAGCCTAATAGGAAGAATAGGTCTAGAAGTGCCCTGTGGGTAGAAAAAATGAAAAACAACATTGTGACAAAAAGGCAAAAGAAGCAGTATGAGTACAGTGGTCAAGAGAGAAGAGACAAGTGGGGTGTGGTGGTGCACACCTTTAATCCCAGCACTCGGGAGGCAGAGGTAGGAGGATTGCCATGAGTTCAAGGCCACCCTCAGACTACATAGTGAATTCCAGGTCAGCCTGGACCATAGTGAGACCCTACCTTGAAAAACAAAAAGAAAGAAAGAAGAGATAGTTGATTTAGAAAAAGTAAGAAAGGCAAACACAAAGATACATAAAGAGATATAAAGAGTGTGTACACATGTGTATATCTACATAGAAACACAGAACCCAAGAGATTCACCCAAATGGGAATGATGGAAAGATGCACAACTAAATTCCTATCTGAATCCATTCGTTTTCTAATCTGCTCACACACACAAGGCCATAGGCTGCCTTTGCTTATGAGAATTACGTTACTTTGCTTACACCATTGATTACATGTAGAATGACTTAATATGCAGCCTATTAGGCACTGAGCCTCCTAAAGGCAGGAGCCTTGATTATTCTTTTTCCAATCTCTCCTCTCTCTCTCTCCTCTCTTCTCTTACCTCCTATCATTTTCTGTCTCATTTTTTCCCCATTCCTCCCTCCTTCCCTCCTTTCCTTTCTTCTTTCCTTCTTATTTCCTTCCAGGGTTTCACTATCTAGCCTAAATGTCCCTGGAACTCACAATCTTCCTGGGAGGACAGATGTACACCATCATACTCAACCTTCTTAATATCCACAATTCACAGCTCATAACTAAATATACCTTTGGGTTAAATGACAGGGGTAAGAGATTTCAAAGCTGCTCTGTCTGTGGGTCCACAGGGGAGGTTGATGTGCTGGCCAGAGGTGTAACAAGATTACTTAGGTACTGGAGGGAAGGAAAATCCACTTTACCGCCACTTGAGCTATGGCCCACGAGCTGACCTAGAAGCACCAAGTGCCACTGCCCACATTATACAGACCTGGCAGCATTAGTTTTGGGGTTCACAACTTAGCACTTTTGACATTTTTGACTAATTAATTCTGTGTTGTGGGAGTTGTGCTCTGCATTGCAAAACATTCCACAAACATTCCTGGCCTTCACCAGCAGCCTTTCAATTGTGACAACCAAACATGTCTCTAGACATTATGGACTATCTCCTGGTGGGAGACAAAAGTCACAGCTCCCAGGAGGGATCGCAAGACACATTTAATTGTCACCTCGACTTCATGTTCATTCTGCTAACAAGAAGTAAAATTAGGCACTGGGGATCTGCACTTCTTACCTGATGAAAACACTAATTCTAATGATAAGAAGTGCAAGAACTGCTGTTATTCTGGGCTGTACCCTCTCACCAGGAAACCACCTGACATTCATCGAATGGAATCAATCAAGTCCATAAATCTTAAAGTTCTGCAAACTCAGTGTAAGATACAAGCACACAAACACACCAAGCAAAGAAATACAAGATGTAAGTATTTCATACAGTTTGTTGCGGGGCAGGGGAGGGCAGAAGTTGTAAGAGATGTGTATGTGGAACTGTTTGGGGACATGCATTGAATAATGATGACAAATGCTAATGGATATTGAGAACATCTTGCATCAGATACTGTGCTTAGTATTTGGAAGCATTATCTTAATTAATCCTCAAAATGACTTTGTCAGGAATGTTCTATCCATCTCATTTTGCTTCTTGGTAAAAAGGGGATAATAAGAGAGATTAAGTAATATGCCTAAAGCTACATGATAATAACTATTCACAGACACTCACAGCACACCATGTGTCAGGCACTATTTTACACAGAAATGTTGATTGCATTTAAACCTCACATCACCTCTGTGAGCCAGAGCTGAGAATCAATCTCTTCTGCCTGAAAAGGGCACACTCAGGCATTGAGAGCTAAAGCAACTTGCCTGAAGTCATGTAGCTAGGAAGCAGCAAAAGCAGGACTGGAACCTGGCAAGTGGCTTTGAGCCAGGGGTTTAACTTCTTCCAAAGCTGTTGCACCTATCCTGAGGGAAATGTAACCGTCTCTGCAAGTCAAGTTCAGTACAACTTACTCCACATCCAAATCTGCGTGACATGGTAGATGCAAGCATAAGGATTCATTCTCAACACTGCAGAACCTTTAGGTTCAGTGCTCTGCCAAATGGGAGGCACTGCTTGATGACAACCAGTAAGAAAGTGATGTTGAAAATAGTACAAGGGGATTGGGTCAGTAGTGAGTACAGATATGTGCAGAGAAAGATATATTTGAGGGTTAAAGCACATAGATTCATTCACAACGATGCAGGACAGTTTTGTTCTGGACTATGCCATCTTGGAGGAGCTCATTGATGACAACCAAAAAGAAAGTGATGTTGAGAAAAGGAAAAGCAGGTCCATAGTGGGTGGAGACCTTTGCAGAGAAAGATATGGTTGAGGAAAAGGAATTAGGAAAAGGGCTAGCTGGATTTGAGATCTGTGAGGACGAAGGGCATGTGACAGACAAGAGAAGCTGTGACAACATCTAGGGCAGCGGGAAGGTGATGAGAGGCAGCCTGTGCAGACATGCCAAGCAGGTGAGTAACTGACCCCCACACCTCAACCATCCATGCATTCAAGTTCTTTCTCCTTCTCATAACTGTCAGGACAGAGCAGACAGTGGGCCATGGCCAGAACCATGGACAGACAATATTCAGTTTGTCAATGTTTGACACTTTGTGACAAAATGTCTAAGAAAAGAAGCTTAAGGGAGGAAAGGTTTATGTTGGCTCGTTGGCTGATCCATTGCTCAAAGCCCGCGATGACACAGTGCACCGTGCTGGAGACGGATGGCACAGCAGAGTGGAACAGACCAGCTTAACTCAGAGGCTGAGAAACAAACAGGAAATACCTGAGGGCAGGCTACACCCTGCCACAGAACACCCACCATGACCTTCTTTCTGCAACTATGCTTCATCTCTCGAGAGTCCATTCTTCTCTGAATTCATCAGTGGATGGTGGTTCATGCAGTCACCCCTCAGGAGCCCATCAGCTGACAACCAAGCTTCATCAGTGGATGGTGGTCCATCCAATCACCTCCCAGAAGCCTACCAGCTGGGGAACCGAGCCTACAGAAGACTTATTCAGTGTGATTCTAAATCATCTTCTTTTTTCCCTCTTTTAGATGTGATCCTTGACTTCAGGGGCCATTATTGGATAATACGTTGAGGTATTCAATCACAGTATTTGTTATCTAGTAGATCATCAATAAATATTTGTTGAACAAATGACGAAAACACTTTCACTTGGTCAGACATCCCTCATTTAGAACTCTTGGGTCTCAAAATAAACTCTTATTGTATGTCCAAAGTATGTCTCACTATCGTTCTTGTGATCCAGGAAGGTTTTTCTTTCTTTTTTTTTTTTTTTTTTTGTGGACTGTGCCTTATGCTGAAAAAGTGATGATTGAAAAGAAAAAACAATCTATGCAGAGTTGAATAATGTGTGAAGTGAGTTTCCTCTTGGGAGTATTTATTGTCATTAATGAGCCCAATAATAGCATCAACGATCATGTGAAACTCTGGAGAAGAAAGACAATGATTATTCTTCAAAACTGGAAGCCCTTCCAACTCTGCACAAAGACCAACGAAAAAGGGTAAAAAGGGAATAGGGAGCCACAGCCAAACCTCCAGGGAAGATGCAAAAATCAGCCCCTTGAGCCACAAACTCACACGTTACTGAGAGAAGCACGGGAGAAAGTCAAATGGCTGCAAGCTTCTTTTCAGCAATGGCAATCTGTGTGAGAGCAGTCTTCTAGTCCTATCCTGTAAAGTGGGTCAGACAGGAGTTTCTCAGGATCCATCAGAGCACACATAGACAAGACAGTCCTCGGGAGAACTCGATGCAGCAAGCTTGGAAACATCACAATCACATCCAAACCTTTCATTTCACAGATCAGAACACAGCCTTTGCAAACACCCAGAGAGTCACAGCCAGTGTGTGTCAAGTGGCCCTAGAATCCAAATGCAACTTCAGTCCCAGCCTCTTCATAATACACTTGGCTGTCATGGGGAGCAGCAGGGTCAAGTCCTGTGCATTTTTCTCCCTGTGTGGGTATGAATTCCAGAACAGAAACTTCCCTAAATATAGAAGAACTGGATATTTGGAGAGACAACTGAAGGGAAAGATTTATTGATAAGGTGAGAGTACAAATGCTTTGCCAACTGATTAGACATTTAAATTATAAAATAATTTTATGAATACTATTGCAACTGACACATTATAATTACATATACGAGTAGAATTCAATGTAATGATTTGATATATGCATGCAATGTGTAATGATTTAAATCAAGTAATTAGCAAATCTACCATTGCATCAAGTTTGTGCTATGATAAGACACTTGAAATATACTCATTGTTATTCTACAATATATGATATTAAGGAGTACTGTAACTGTTGTACATCTATTTCTCCTCTCCTAATCACAACATAGCCTCTTCCATTCTGTGACTTTGCTCAGTGCTGTCTCCACTAAGCCAAACATTCTAGTCTAAACTGTGTGGTCCCTCTTACTGAGTAGCTCTATGTCTCCCTCCCAAGAAATCCCCTAACCCTGAAATATGAGGAGTTATGGGAACTACTTAAACTAGTAAATACAAATATATTTGTTTTACCCTCAGAATTCCTGGTTAGTTGATCTGATTCTGATTTTAGCAGAAATTGAATCTACTTGTATTCCTAGCATTAAAACAGGGATGCTGGTATATATGATTTTTAGACTCAGAAGGTCTGGATAGCAACCAGGAATCTTCATTCTGAGGAAATACACAGATGACACAAAGATGATGGACAAGTTTCACCCTTTCAGAACCTTAACTGGTGTCACATTCAGAAAGGTTTTACATGCTCCTGGGAGGTAAGAATGTGTGGAGTTGAGAATCATTGTCAAGTCCAAAACACAACCTTGGACTTAAAAGCTGGTCATTTCCATATCAGTGATGCAGGTCAGTGAACATATTATGCTATTGGCTCCACTGCTTGTTAACTATGGGAAAGTAAGAGGTTTATTCTGCACAATGGGAAGATAATAATAACAATAGTAGCACTCATACTTATTTCATGAGAACTAAGTACGTAAAATACTTAGGAAAAGAAAAGCATGGGCTAATGCTGTGTACTACACAGTATTTACTGTGATACTGTTCATGTTGTCTTTGGTGCAATTAATATGTATTGAATACACTTTAAAATATGTATTCATTTATAAATAGAGAGACAGAGAGAGAGAGAGAGAGAGAGAGAGAGAGAGAGAGAGAATGAGTATGCCAGGGCCTCTAGCCACTGTAAATGAATTCCAGATGCATGTGCCACCATGCACATCTGGCTGACATAGGTACTGGAGAGGGGATTGGAACCTGGATCCTTAGACTTCACAGGCAAGTGTCATAAATGCTAAGCGATATCTCCAGCCCTTGAACACCTTTAATGTGCCAGGACTTTCATACACCTCAATCCTTAATCAAAGTTTAAGATCAGCAAAATATTTCTTCTGTATTTCAAATGAATAAGTGGAGGTTTTTGGGTATCAGTGACAAACTGCCTAGCCATTGATAAAGAGAGAGTAGATATAGAGACTGGATTCAAACATGTGTTTACTATAGTATCAGTTATTGCCATACTTAATGCCATTTTTTCCCTCCTTAGTTACATTCTCTTTAAAGAAAGGCTCTAGATGTGATTTTTTTTTTTTTTACCAATTCTAAGCACCATGTATTGTACTGCATTTATTCAACATCTGTTGAGCAGATGAATACACATTAATAATAATACTACTACTAATAATAATAACCCAGCAGTATTCTTAAGATAAACATTGAAAACAGTTTGGCAATACCCTGAAACATATTTCATTCATTTAGTTAATCTCTAAGCAATTAAGTGAATCAAGTCTTCATTTTATAATACTATGATATTATTTTTCCCTATTTCTCTTCAAAGCAATATTGGGAGTGTCAAACCCAGTCATCTGTGATGCATTTGTGAAAATGTTGGTAGGAAGAAATCATACCTCAGGGATCTCCCACAGCTCCAGTTAACACAACTCTTCCAGTATCACTTGGAGAGCTAACCATCTATATCACAAATACTCCCCTTAACTTGACGAACTGCTTGCTAGTTTTAGATTTGTGGATTTTTAGGTGCAGACTCCCATACCATGTCTGTATGACACAGGTCCCATCGATTTCTGTGTTCAGAAGATCAGGGCTACACCACCATCCAAGCTGGACCCAGGAGCGTCTTTTCTCGGGTGTGGTACTGCTTTGACAGATTATGCTATTTAACATGAGACTTGGAAGCAATTTGTCTTGGAAATGTTGCACAGATAGAAGACAAGAGAAAAGGCAAGCACTATAGCATTCAGGGATAGGGCTGCTCCTGAGGTCTAATTGCATTTATTCTTTTGGATCTTAATAATCTATCCCTTCCCTACTCTCTCTCCCTTCCCTCCTTTTTCTCTGTCTTTCCCTCTCCCTTTCTCTTCTCTCCTTCCTTCCATGTCTTTTTCCCTCTCTTCACTTCTAAAAATATATATTTTTTATTTATTAGAGAGCAAAAGAGAGGGAGGGAGACAGAGAATGAGAATGGGCATACCAGTGCCTCCAGCCACTGATAACAAAGTCATGAATGACACCTTGTGCACCTGGCTTACATGGTTCCTAGGGAGTTGGACCTAGGTCATTAGGTTTTTCAGGCAAGCATCTTAGCTGCTAAGCCATCTCTCCAGTCCCCCTCCCTTCTTTCTTACAGCCACAGACACATTATAACCATAAACCCCATGAAAGGTTTCAGTGTATCTAGGCTCCCTTCCATTGCACTTGCACAGCTGTTGTTCATTCATCTTCTAGTTCACCCACTGAAGGCCCACTGACTGGATCGGGGCTTTCAGATGGCTATTGTAGCACAGAGTGGGTCATAAAATCTAGTTAGTAGATTAAACTCAATTTTTTTAAAATAAAATAGGAGAGTTCAAAAGAGAAAATACCAAACTATAACACATATAATAGGCTAAAGTGTTTTTCATGAACCTTTTGTTTAAGTTACACAAAAAGACAAAGTTTTATATAGGGCTATGAGTGTAGTAATGTAAATCCTACCAGGAAAATGGCTAGGACAAGAAAGAAACTATGTGATTTAATTCAACCAAATACATTTTCAAGTTTTAGATGGTTGGAATCAAATCCAGTGGTAAAGTATTTTCAGGTCAAGCCACACACATCAGGAGGCCACTCACACAGGTTCACCTTGCTGAACCCCAAGGAACCTTAACAGAATCCATATCGCATGTTATAGTTCTCAACTTTAGTCAATGGGATCTCAGGATTATTCTAATGCATTGAAAACCCACAAGAACTTAACTAAAGACAACTTCGCCACCTCCATACTAAGAATGAAACCTCTTACCAAATAGTTACTATGAATGAGTCTATAAGTGATAACACATGGCACATTTGTTACACATATGATGATTAGAGCCTGGCATGGATCCTGGAAAGAGTGCCCTATTACTCATAATGCCATGCTATAGGAAATAGGTCCAAAGACAGCTGAATGCTCACAGGTCAAGGGGAGCTGGGAAGATGGATCAGTCAGTAAAATGCTTGTTGTACAAACAAGAGGACATGAACTTCAATCCAAAGTAAACCCAGTGCTGGGGAGGGAAAGGGGGCATTTCTGGAGCTTTACAAATAACTTGTCTAGCAGTAACACTGAGCTCTGGATTCAGTGAGACACACTGAATTTAAAAACAGAAAGAGAATAATTGATAAAGGCGCCTGTTGTTGACCTCTGGCTCTACATGTAAATGCAAACATTTCTACGCTCACATGTATATATGCACATAGCCCCCACACAATACAAATACATATGTATACCCACCACACATATACACATATATTACACACACATACACACACACACACACACACACACACACACACACACTAAACCAAGTCCATTATGACATTTGCAGAATGGGTACAAATTACAGGATGGCCAGTCTTTGCTTCAAGCCATATGATTTTGGAACTTCTTTCTAATCTTGTGATCTAACTCCTAAACAATCACAAAGTGAAAGACAGAATGAGGAACTAGCCATAGTCTCACAGTCCCTTTCAAGGCATTCTCCTAATGATCATGTCCCAAAGAGTTCCTAACAGGCCCAGCTGTTTTGAGTTTCCATCATCAGATTGAGCCGCACTGGTGATAAAACCTTTAATGCAGGGTGTTTGGTGACATTTAAGATTCCAGTTGTATAAGTAAGGATAAAATGAAGTGATATTTGTGGATGTTAAATGAATGTGCACAGCAAGATTCAAGAACCATGTGAGGCATGCGCAAACAGATAAATGAACACACACACGCACACACACTCACACATGCGCGCGCGCACACACACACACACGCACGTGCTTCAACACCTATTGACTACAACACTAAAAGCATACAATACAAAGTTTTATTGCAATGTCATAGATCAATAAGCTGACAAAAAAAAAACTAGATTCTGGACAATGAACAGCTGTGTGGTTTTGACTATGTTTGAAAATTTCTGAAGAAGTTTTAGAGCTGCAGAGTTGAATGAAAGCAGGGATCATTTCTAGCTCTTTCCCCTGCAGTGTGGTAACTCCACAGCTGAGGAAGAAGGAAGATAATGAACTTCCTGCCTAGTTTGGCAGTCATTATATCCTGATTGTCCTGAGTTTCAGGGGTTCTCCTACTTTTCCTTGTCTTGCTCCTAACCAAGTGACTGTGTATAAGAAGAAAGAGAGAGGCTGAAGAGATGGCTTAGCAGTTAAGCCGCTTGACTGTAAAGCCTAAGAACTGAGGTTGGATTCCCTGGTATCCTTGTAAGCCAGATGCACAAGGTGGCCCATGCATCTGGAGTTTTTTGCCGTGCCTGGAGGCCCTGACACACCTATTCTCCCTCCCTCTCTCTCTCTCTCTCTCCATATATATATATATATATATATATATATATATATATATATATATATGTATGTATGTATGTATGTATATGCCTCTTCCTTTCTCCCTCTCTCCCTCATAAATAAGTACAATCCTTTAAAAAACAGAAGAAGGGGTTCCTGCTGATTGGGATCCTGAGATCTCCCTTACCATCTACAGGCCCTGCCTCAACCAGGAGAGCATTTCCTTAGACATTTGAGTGCTGCAGGGACCTGCCTATATCTGCCCCTCAGTAAGGATGAGAACAGACCAGGACATAGATGGTGGATGAAGAAGCTTCTGGATGAGCAATGATCAAGCAGGAGACATGAGCACCTGGAAGTTGGCAGAGCATAGTCATATCCTTGTCTAATCTCCATAGCCTTGATCTTGAGAGGTAATCATCATTGTTCCCATTCTACAGATGAACTCAAACATGAAGGAAAGTCCCTGAAGATGCCCCAGCATGGTAAGAGAGAGCTACAGCTCACACCTGCCTCTACTGAAAGATCCTTGTCCTCTCAGGACTATGTGCTAACCTGACTGCTCCTCAGATAAGCCACAAGACCACATGTAATTAGACGCAGGATTACGTGGCACCTTCTGGAAGTGCTGTGGGAATTCAGAGAGTTAATTAAAAAGGCAAAGGGCATTAAGGAGACAGCTTGGGAGGGTGGGGAGGGCCGTCTGTAGAAGTTATAAGGAAGAAAGAGCAAGGAACCAGGTGTATTTATAGACTAATAATGTGCAAAAGGGGGAAAATGTGCTGCCTCGGGCAATTCTCATCAAGTTAATGGATGTTGCCAATTACTGTGGTAACATTTTTAATTGTATCTCCGCTCTGAAGAGAATGAAGTCAGAATTTCCCCATCTTCGCCTCAGGACTGTTAGGCACACTCATTGTGCATTGTGGTGCATGATACTAGTATAGACATACCCATCTGGAACCTACATGGACAGACTCCTCACAGCCAGCTCAGGCTCAGACTGGGACTGCAATTGGTCATTAGAGAAAGGGCATCTGATGTGTGTGTGTGTGTGTGTGTGTGTGTGTGTGTGTGTGTGTGTACAGATTGGTGTGCAAGACAGTAGGCCAGTGTATGAGGGAATAGGCTGTAACTACACAGGGACCTCATGAGGAACACAGTAGCCATGGCACCAGCAATAATAACGTAATGGTAACTTCATGTGTGCTTTATTTTATGCCAAGTCATCTTCTGTGATAGCATAATGCAACACAGTGCACAACTTAAACAACTAGGCTCACTATGCATGTGCTACTCACTGGACACCAGGATCCCTGCATCACCATCTAGGCAAGGTGTACATGGTTAAAACACTTCCTTAGTCTAGACCCGGAAAGGATCTGTGTATTGCCCAGATATGCAAAGGTTTTTCGTCTCTGATATCTGACTAGAAGAAACTTATGGAAGCAAAAGATTTTTACTTCAGTTCACAGTTCCAGAGGGTAGAGTCCAGCTGTGGCATGAAAGGCATAGCAGGCCAGAGTGGGACACCATAGTCCTCCCAGCAGACAGAACAAAGAGAAGAGGAAGAGCACAGCTAGACTACAACACCGCACATCCTGCTCCCACTGACCCACTTCCTCCAGCAAGGCCCTGTCTCCTAGTTTCCACAGCTTCCCCAAATAGCACTATCGGCTAGTGTTTAAGTTTTCAAACACACGAGCCTAAGAAGGGGGAGGGAGGCAAGCATTTTACACTTGTACTTCCAGAACTGATGTGTTCAGAATCTTCTAATAACTTATCCTACAATCCTATACTCCCCAGTTTGGAAAGCCACCCCCTCACTTCTAATTCAGTCAGCATCTTCTGCCTTGTCCAGTGTGTCTTTTCATGATGTGGCAACAAAATACAATGGAGTAAAGTACTCAAGAGACATGTGGGTTAAAAATCCCAGCATAGGGCTGGAGAGGTGGCTTAGTGGTTAAGGCACTTTCATGCGAAGCCTAAGGACCTGCGTTCAACTCTGCAGATCTCCTATTAGCCAGCTGCACAAAGGTGAGACAAGCACAAGTCACACGTGCCCACTAGGTGGTGCAAGCACCTGGCGTTCAATTGCAGTGGCTGAGTTCTTGGTGCCCCAATTCTCTCTTCTCTCTCTCTTTTTCTTGCGCGCTCTCTCTCTCTCTAAAAATATAACAAATAAAAAATCCCAGCACCATCACTAATAGCTACATACCCTTCACAAACTCTGCCCTCTCTGGGAGTTAATATAGTCTTCTCCTAAGTGCAAGTCACAGCTTAAGAAGTACCTGATATAGGCCAGTCATTAATATCTTTGGTCTTCCCGAAGGATCATCAGTTCTCCAACCCCATTACTATCATGCATCCTTCAACCTATTCTGTCTGCATAGTCACTTATACACATAACACATTGCTTGGCTAAGGGATAAAAAGACAAAAATCAAAAGATCCTATGCACAGGTAGAACTGATTAACCTATCCTCCATAAAATATGTCCAACCAAGCCTCAAACAATTCAGAGGCAATTTGTAACAATATCCCAGGGTATGGAAAATGGAAAGCGAGATGAGTGCTCACAGCCCTGCAATAGAGCAGTGGCCTCTTGCGAGATACTGCTCACACCTGCAGCCATCAGCCTGGGAAGGACTGCCCAGGAGAAGAGTGAGGAGTCAGACCCCATGGGACAATTAAAATTAAACTGAACCAGACACTCTGGGACCCTCTCATGGGAGTCATTCTGCCTAGTCTGGGGCCGGGGCAAGATCACTTAATAGGCTCTTTTTCATCTTTAATTTCTCTGATTCAGAAAGTTTACAAGATCAATTGCTAAGAGGGCTAATGTGAGGAGATGAGGCAGCAAGTTGCTGAGGGCCCAGAGTCAGCTAATTCCTTAGCTTCTAATGAGAGTCTGTGGGGACCCACTTATATAAAGCCTGAGAGCTCCTTGCATTGCTCAACAACCCCTCCCATCCCAAACCCCTCTAAATAAAGAATCTGAATTGCAACACAGCAAGGATGGCATATCAATGTCAAGCCATCCAGTACTTGCCAGGAATTTTATAGTTTATTTATTTATTTATTTATTTATTTTTTTATTTGAGAGCGACAGACATAGAGAGAGAGACAGGTAGAGGGAGAGAGAGAATGGGCGCGCCAGGGCTTCCAGCCACTGCAAACGAACTCCAGACGCGTTCACCCCCTTGTGCATCTGGCTAACATGCGACCTGGGGAATCGAGCCTCGAACCGGGGTCCTTAGGCTTCACAGGCAAGCGCTTAACCGCTACGCCATCTCTCCAGCCCACCAGGAATTTTAGTAATAACTTGCTTAAACACTTATGACCAGGGTAGGGCTTGAGTTCAGAGACTTTACTTCTCTTCACACCAAGGGACCCCATGCATCTGCACATAATTCTGTACATAAGAGACCTGACAGCCTCCATCTCAAAACTCTTAAAGGAGATTAACTCCTTCAGCAAAGCAGCAGGATACAAAATCAATGCAAAAAAATCAGTAGCCCTTCCATATGCAAAAGACAAAGATACAGAGAAAGAAATAAGTGACACTGTCCCATTTTCAATAGCAACAACAACAACAAAAAACTTGGAATAACATTAACCAAGGATGTGAAAGACCTATACAATGAAAGCATAAAAACACTCAATAAAAGATATTGAGGACTTGAGAAAATGGAAAGACTCCCATGCTCCTGGACAGGCAGAATTAACATTGTGAAATGGCAATCTTACCAAAGGCAGTATACAGATTTGATGCAATATCAATATTCAAAGATTATAAGACAAAACACAACCTCATGATCCAGTTATTAGGCCCCAAAACTGCATGGGTTTATGCCTTTTTTTTTTTTTAGTTATGTATACAGTGTATATATAATCATGTTGGTACCATCGTTAGCCTCCTTCTTGTCCTCCCCCTCCGTAGGCACCCTTTTCATTGGGGAATGTGGGTCGTGCATTGTGGGGTTAGCCATCAGTTATAGGTAAGAGGCAATGTCTAGGTGCATAATGTCCCAACATGTGGATTTGACAATCTTTCTAGCCCCTCATTGGCAAATTTCCCTGAGCCATGTTGGGTTCATTTGAGGTCTATGGCTTTGGAAAACTTACAGAAACCTAGGTCCTACTTGCCTAATCTATAGGTGGAAGTAGCCATCAAGTTTTGTCAGGTACACTCAACAATTACTACCTGCCATTCACTGCCCATTATGCATAGGCCTCTGGACTAAGTATCAGGGACAGTCAGTGATTACAATCAAGGATGCAAGAAGATAGACAAACACGATGATGTTTGGGGATGCACCCAGACATCATTCTCGTCTGTGTCCTCCTTAAAACAAGTGATGAGCTTTGCATTCTTATTCTTCTCTTCATCTATTTTATCCCTATTTTTAATCTTACCTTCCCTCCCTAATTACTGCTTCATTGGTGGCTACATAAACAATGCCAAATGATTTCTGGAAACAGCATGGAAGAAGAAAATTTGCCTCCCATGCAGGTGGCATTCATTCTCCAAATGGAAACACCACCTAGAAAGGGGAATCGCTCACATCAATTGTTCTGGATATTGCATCAATTTCCCTAACAAGACACTGGCTTGTCCTCCTCATAATTGTCTGCATATTTCCCTTAATGATGGAAGAATTAAAATTAACTTTTTCTGTGCAGTTGACTCTGGGGGATCCTTGAAAGCCTAGGAAGGAAGTTTTCAATTTGTTCACTTGCTGAGAGTGAATTCTGCCTCATATAACTCCTGACAAATTGCCATTTTAAAAGGGTTTGTTAATTTCCAATGAGCAAATGGCACATCAGATATCTTTGTTTATTCAACAGATGCTCTTGTGCTAAACAAATGGTTCTTGTTTAACAAACACGGAAACATCTTGTCAGCTTTGCTGAGATCATCCTATTTTACTATCAAAAGTGGGTCCTGTGGTTTGTGGAAAAAACATAAACTGTCACTCTCCCTGAAGGGTTCTCAAAAGACACAGAGGTATTGGTTCCACTGAAAGAGATGATACAACGCTCCTTGATCCTAGGCTGAGAAACAGTTCATGGGCAAAGAGACTTTCTCGGAAGGAGCCATGCATATCTCTGATTCTGGTCTACTTGATCCAGCAGTCATCTCCTTGATACTGAACCTGAAATGAGCTTCAAAGGAGATACCATCTGAGACGTGGAGGTAGTTTATAGTCACAAATGACCCCAAGCTTTGGAGTCAGCTTGGAGCAGGGAGGGGATACTGGCTCTGCCACATACTAATTGTGTGTGCCTGAGAAGGCTGTTCAGCCATTCTAAACCTCAGCTTCCTCCGTGGAGATGAGAGTTTCACTTGGCGATGGCAATGGCATGCAAGCGAAGATGCAGAGAATGGCGATGGAGTTCATCCTTGTAATGGGAGTTTTCAATGAAGCTGAACCCATTGATGAGCCTCGGGAGCAGAGAGGAAAGTTCAATTCCTGTTATCAGGAGGTAACTGAGAGTCTGGAATGGTTCCCCAGAAGTCTTACATGAGAAAGATTGCCCAATCTGTCCTTAACTGGAAGAAGTAAATGTGGCATGCTTGATAACGTGATGATTCAAAGGTTCTGATTGGAAATGAAACTTTATAGGCCTCACATTTTCAGCATAATATCACAGTTACTTCTGCAAGCAAGCTACATATCTGGCTGGACTTAGAAATGGGGTGGGACAGTGAAAAAAAGGAGGGGAAACAGGTCAGCTTGCCCAGGAGCAGATGAGGACACATGGGGGAGAGACGACAGCTGACCCCTGTCAAGTCTGAACACATAATGATAAATCCATCTGCCGATGGGTACAGCACAGAACAACATATTAATTATAGCAGGGATGGCATTTCACAGCCTCCCTGCTGGGAATTATCACAGAGAATTACCTTGGGACAACATGCAACTCACTGAGAATTAATTTACTGCAGAGTTTAGACTTTGGGAAGGATGTAAAGTGAGGTCAACCCCAGCTTGGCATGGAGCATATCCACTTACTGCCTGAAGGAGCTGCAAAGTTAGTTCATGGGCAGCTATGGAAGAACCCCAGGCATGGTTAACTTTATGATGGAATCTTCACAGCTGCCCTTCGAGGCAGACATTGTAATCAGCATTATTAGGCTGATGATGAGATCTAGGCTCAAACCATCTGTTCACAATATTAGAGCTTTGGTAGAAGGACCAAGAGTTCTGTCTCTAGAAAGTTGCTCTTACACACTCTAAAATGTGAGAGTACAGGAAATTTCAAAGAAAAATTAAGTTCTGAGGATACTTTTAAAATAATGGAGAATGTGCTTCTCTTTTTTCAGATGGATGCAGAGCCTGAGGAGAGAATCAGCCCATCACACCTCACCAGGGACCCAGCTGAAACCATAGAGTAACTGGGGAATTGAGCAAGAGCACTGCTTTCTTGGTGAATCTGGTACCAGCACAAGGGTGAAGTAGACAGACACAGAGAACACTCAATTCCTACCAAACCAGATATCCAGGGACGCGGAGGTTCCCAAGACCTCATCATTGAAGTAGACCTAAAACAAACCCAACATGGCTCAGGAAAATTCATGGAAGAAGGGGTGAAAAGACTGTTAGAGGCACAAGTTGGGGCATTATGCACAGAGACATTGCCTCTTCCACATAACTGATGGCTAACCCCATAATGCATGTACCACATTCCCCAACGAGGAGGCTCCCTTAGGATGGGGAGGGCAAGAAATAGGCTAACTATGGTACAACATGATGGTATACACACTGTGTACATAACTAATAAAAAAAATAAAATGAGTTGATTGCCTGGAACTGCTTAGAACTGCATGCCCTGTCAGCCTGACTGAGGAACTGGAGAAATAGACATTCAAGGCATATGCAGTTGTTGAGTTCTGTGGTACCAATTTGTTCTATCAGGTCTACAGCATTGTGCAGAGCACTGACTGGCTATTGGTAGCAAAATGGGGCTCAGTAGATGACTATAAGATTGGAAAGAAGACCCAAAAATCTGGCATGAGAAGATTCCCCATGCCGCACAGAAGAGGGTGCACTTCCATCTTGGTGTTTGCTTTTCACAATCTTTTTTGTTTGTTTGTTTGTTTTGTTTTGTTTTGTTTTCTAGTATATTTTCTAGTCTTTACATATTTCTTTCAGCTTTAATCTTTATTTTCTTCCTTCTGTTAGCTTATCTAGTTCATTTTTTTTAATTTAATTTATTAGTTTTCATTTCAGTGAATACAGGCAGTTTGGTACCATTATTTAGGCTCATCTGTGATCTACTCCCTCCCATTAGACCCTCCTTGTTAATGAAAATGGGTCGTGCATCTTGATTACCTGAGAAACCCACAGAGTGGATGCTAATTGCATATATGATGACTCTGAGTTTGAGGTGATCTGAAATAATCTTTAGGGATATTCTGTAGAGTGACAGCTTACATTCACCACACTTTTTCATGTTCTATTTTTAAAAGCAGATCATTGTGGTGAGAGAGAGAGAGAGAGAGAGAGAAGTGGCCAAAGGACACATTAGTTATCATTCCATTGATTTCTATTCATTTAATAATGCAGATATGTAAGAGTGACATAATTTTTTGACAACCTTGAATGGCCTCAATTTTTCAAAAAAAAAAAATTAAGAAGGTGATAACTCATCAACATCATTTCTTTATCATTGGCCACCGAATTCTTGCGACACACTTCACAAGTACTTATGACTCACTAGTGTGTCGTTTTATTACCTATTTGAAATTTTTTATGGTTCTTTCTTGACTTCAGCAGATGAAGTTTTAAACCAAAGCCTGACCTCATTTAGCCTGAGTTATGGAAAATGAATGACACAAAAAGAGATGCTTCATATGTCAGAAAGTTGAAGCCAGAGAGGCAGGGGCAGATGGTTGAATGGATGGATGGATGGATGGATGGATGGATGGATGGATGGACAGATGGACAAACAGACATTGTGGAATATCCCTTTTCTTTTTCAAGGTGAAAGAGATAACATTTTCTTTTGGTGGGGGGTAAAAGGGAATAAAGAGCATGAAGATAGTTAAGTCAAAGAGACCATTATGTAGCAGGACCCTTGAAGAGGAATGAAAAGGACCACTTGAAAATTAGGTTCATAAGAAGACATAACAGTTTTTCTAACACTGAAGAGAAATATGAGGCAGCTGAGAGAATGTGGGGGTTGAGAAGGAAAGGAAAGTCAGGTGCATTTACACAGTGCAGTCTACTTTTCTTGTGAAGTATAAAACCCCACGGCAGATCACTGAACTAAAGAGGCAAGGGAGTGCTGAGAGCTAAGTCGAACAGTAAAGATATAGTAAAGTTTCCACATAATAATAGAAGGGGATCAGCTTAAAAAGACACATTAGACAGCCAGAGCAAAGGCTGTTTAGCTGATCAGGTAAGTAGAGCAGGTGTGGGTGAGGCTGGGCTATTATGTCTCTTTCTCAAAGACTGGTACGGCATGCTGTGGGTACCTACCAAAACATGGTAGGCAAGAAACTGCCTACATAGGCAGGCCGCTGCATGGAACCATCCAAATGTGGTACTACAATTAGAAAGCTCGACAGCAGGTATGTTTCTGGCCAGTGACATGTAGCCACCCTGTTTGCATCCATACTCAGCCTTTCCCACACTAGCTCTAGGCCCCTAACCCAATTGCTCCCTGCTTGCCAACCTTCACTTCCTCAAATCTGCCACGTTGTATCAAGAATGTCTAGGATAGAGCCTCCTACCATGAACACTGAAGAATGAACAGCCAACAAGTCTATGCCCACAGAAAGAGTTCAGTGGGGATGGGACACAGGAGGGATCACTTATTAATGCTAATACAGTTTCTCCAAGCTACATGCTCACACAATGTCAGTCATGGATTGTTCCACATGATGAGCCCATGAATTAATATTATTAAAAAAATTAAAAAAAAAACTTTTTGGACTAGAAAGAAGATTGCTTAGTGGTTAAGGTGCTTGCCTCCGAAGCCTAAGAACTCATGGTTGAATCTTCAGGTCCCATGTAAGCCAGACACTCAGTGACATAAGCGTTCAATGATGCACATGTGCACAAGGGAGGGCACACGTCTGAATTTCATTCGCAGCTGCTAAAGACTCTGTCATGCCCTCCCTCTCTCTCTCTCTCTCTCTGTGTGTGTGTGTGCGCGCGCATGTGTGTGTGTGTCTCCCTCTCCCTGCCTCTTTCTCTCTTTCTTTCAAAATACATAAATTTTAAAAATTCTTTTGAGTATTAGCTTTGTATAAAGCATAAAGTTTACCTAGGGGGGCCATCCATAACACCATAACAGCAGTTAAACACACACACTCTAATTCTTTGTGTTTCTAGGGTCTTAGGAAACAGAAATCCTTTAAGTACCTTTACTCTGCTTCCCAGGAGCTATCTTTCAAATTTTAAATTGTTTATTTTTCAGAATCCTAACTTCCTAAATTCCATTTATAAATCAAAGTAGCTTTTGAGAAATTTGATGGGAGTGAAATGGATTAAGAAAAAACAAACATCAAATAATATGTATTTGGTCATTTGAAGTTATTGGATTTTTAAATTTTTTTTCTTCCTTTTTTGCAGAGATTCTGTCTGAACTAGGTCTGATCTTGTCATTTTAGCCTGCTGATTGGGGTTACTGTAGGAAAAACACATTTTGACTTCTCCTTAGAATTAACAACTTAGATTTCGGTGAGTAGTATGAATTATGTCTCCTTTACATAGGCATTTAGTGAGTTATTTCTAGATCACTATCTAGAATTCTTTCCAAAATAATATACTCTCATTTGTAAACATGCGTTTCTAGGCTCCAGAATTTACATCAAGGATTTTGCAGCACTCCTATGGCAATGTCTACTCAGCCAAAGAGAATTAGGAGCAAACAGTGCTAGAAGCATTCATAAATGATTTTTAACATTTTATTTTATCAATTAACCTGAGAGACAGACAGTCAGAGAGAGTGAGTATGGGTATGCCATGGAATCTGGCTGCTGCCAATAAACTCTAGATGCATGTATCACCTTGTGCATCTAGCTTGATGTGAGTATAGGAGACTTGAACCAGGATTAGAAGGCTTTGCAAGCAAAGGACTTCAACTGCTGAGCCATCTCTCCAGCCCAAGAGAACATTTTATAAAGTTAAGTTCCTTTTCTTTTCTTTGTTCTTGCTTTTATTTTATTTTATTTTTTTATGCTAAGGAATGCTCTGAAGACCTTATACATGACATTTAAGAGCTCTACCAATCAAACTGCATCTCCATCCTGTAAAGTTGGTTTCCAACCACCTGGATAAGTTAATTTTCCCAAACCACTACTATAAATGTAATGAAATGCTACAGTTTGACACAGAGCATCCGAAATTTCTAAACAGTCACATGAACATGGTTAGCTCTATTCTTCTTGAGAGACCACTGGCAGTCTGTAGGCCAGTGCCAGTACTTGACCACAATATGGATGGAAGCAGTGCTTGTACAAATTTCCCAGTCTTAAGGTAGAGGAGTTGTGTGCACAAGAAGCAGGAATTCACCACAAACATATAGTTTCAGGGTAGAAAAGTTAGGTTAGAACCCAAGCAAACAAATTTCAATTGCATCTACTGAATCTCCCCACATTCACCTGCACAGATTGAGCCTTAGTGAGGACTTCTTTTATTAAAGTTTTTTTTTTTTTTTTTTTTTTTTTTTTTTTACTTTAGTTTTTACAGAGAGAGAAAGAGAAAGAATGGGCAAGCCAGGGCCTTCAGCCACTGCAAACAAACTTCAGATGCATGTGCCACCTTGTGCATCTGGCTTACGTGGGTACTGGGGAATCAAACCTGGGCCCTTAGGATTCACAGGGAAGGTCCTTAACTGCTAAGTCATCTCCCCAGCCCCATGAGGACTTCTTATTATCTGTTCCCCATGTTGCCTATTGTTTCCAACAGTTATATACAAGACTAGGTTAGGCTATCATTACAGGTCAGCCTGTCAATACAGGCTTTTCAGACTAACTATAAGATCCCTTGGTCTTCATGGGCAACATGATAAACATTAATGATCTTAAATTGCTCTAACCATAGTCAATCATTACTTTGTTAATTATGTCCTGATGAGGATGATGCCATTGCTGCCTCCCTCCCCCACGGCAATGTTAAGTGTTAACAGGGTATGCTTTTTGCCCACCACTGTATCCCAGTGCCCAGGACAGTGTCTGGTATCTAGCAGATTGCCAGTACATACATATTCTTTGAAAGAACCAAAGAGTGGAGTAGTAGCACTGCGGGATCACCTGCAAACACCTTGAAAAGCTGGCAGTATGCCCAGAGCCGAGATCCCGAGGAGAAGGCCAGGAATGCTGTAGAGCAGAGCCTGTAGCCACAGGCCACTGGCCGGCTTGCTGCGTTTCCTCCAGAGCAGCTCAGCAGCTCAACCTTGCAACTTCTCTGGATTTGCCTTATGCAACCCTTTTTCAATTACAACAGGCAGAATTTTTCTCTCCTGCCTTTCCCCCTCTAGTCCTCCTTTTCTTTCTTCTTTTATTGCTGTGAGTATTTACCTATGTAACTCGGTGTGAGGCAGTGTATACAGTGATAATCTGGCAGGATTTCTGCTAGGAAAAAATAAATGCTCATAATCTAGTTAGGAGGAGAGATAAGTACAGGGAATAGTAAATGAGATAAGACACCATGACTAACCTTGAAGGCAACATGAGCTTCAGGAGGTTAGACCTGGTTTTAAGTGTCTTCTAATCAGATAGTGTCCTTCCTATTTGGGCTTACACAGCATACATCAGAAAGCCTTCACTCTTCACTACTTCTAATATATCATTCCTATTTCAGTCTCTGATTCTTCAGCTCCTGCTGCTGCTTTGAATGAATATCCATCGCTCTTTTGGCCTTAGCAAAACTGCATTACACTAGGCCCAGCTCAGAGGATACCACCAATAGGACACCCCAAGTAGCATTCGTTTTCCAAGCATTGGGTAAGTGCTTCGCAATAAGACATGTAACACCTGAGGAGCAGGTGTCCCAGTGAGACTATAACTCTTTGAAGGAAGAGAAGATGGCCCAAAAGTGCACTAAGGTGGAGATGTGAATTCTGGTGAAAAGACATTGCAAGACCAAAACAAATTGTTCACCTCACAGGGAAAAACACAACCCAGAAAAAAAAAAAAAAAAAAGTAGGAGCAAATTCCACTGAACAAAAACAAATAGGTAAGGCTGAAAATCATAGCATCGTATATCAGAAGTGATTATGCCTGAGGTAAGGTGCAGAAGAGTTTTCTAAAGTTCAATTTGCCTTTATTAAAGCCAATCAGTAAGGATGACTGAACATGACAGGGGAAAATATATACTTATTAGTAATAGTAGCAGGAGACTCAATGCTGCCACTTTGTCTATACCGTGATGCTGGGTAAATCATTTTTATCTCTCTAGGTCCCATTCTCCCTATTTGTAAAATGAATATTTAGAGTCTACTTTTTTCCAAGATCTCCTTCTAACTCTAAATATCCAGGTATCTCTTAGAAACCAGTTTATCTCAGGAATGTGGAGATGGCTTTACCTAGTAAAAGAGAAAGCATTTGTTGTGTTACCTGATTCCGTATCCCTATGATACTATAAAAGCCAGGCACTGTGGTACACACCTGGAGTTCCAGCCCTGTGGCAATACAGACAACAGGATCCTTGGGGCCTTATAGCTCTCTACTATTGCTGAATAGGTGAGCTTCATGTTCAGAGAGAGACTGAGCCTCAAAACATAAGATAGAGAGAAATTGGGGAATGCACCTGACATCAAGCTCTGGCCTCCATACACATGTCTGCACACATATGTACACACACCTACATAAATATAAGCGTGCAGACACACATACACACAACACAGATATACATAGGTTCAGAAGAAGAAGAAACTAGCATATCCCTTAGGTTCCCAAGGTCAATGACTACTTCAAAAATGGCTGCTGAATCCCTGTGAGCAGCTGGAAGGAGAGGTTCTTATTCACTACACAGTCTCGTAAATCATTTGGAGTCCATAGGATGTTTTAATGTAGAATCACTTAATTTAATAGTCATTTTGACATAAGGAATTGTTTTCTTAAAGCTAGAGCCGGCTGTAAAACCTCAAGTGATATTTTATGGCTGCCATATAATAAAATCATTCAGCAATTACTAATTAATGACATACAACAGTTTCTCCATGGCCACCTCACCCTATTTCTCCCAGGTTACATTGGCTTTCTAGTTTAGCAATCATACCTGCAGGTGACAAGGCTCTTTATAGAATCAGGGTAAGTTTCTAAATGACCATCACTTCCATCACTAAGTATCTGCTGGGGGCTTGGCACTGTGGTGAGGCTGAATGAAAGTATGTAAGTACCATCTATGACAAGAAGGAAAGTCGAAAGCATGAGGTGCCCATGGACAAACCACCCATGACAATTTCAGTACAAAAGAATAAAGTTTTGTTCTTTTTCCAACAGTGCTAGCCCTTGCTAAGGAAGTCATACACACTCTGTGAGCTTGTTAGCCCTACCTGTTATTACCCTCTGCCCCTCACTGTGCTTCCAGCCTCAACTTCCCATGCCTCTAAAATACCTAAAGCTCTCATACTGAGAATGTGACATTCTGCTCTGGCCCACCTTCTCACAAACACAAGGAATTAAACTTGAAAACACAAGTTTTGAACTTTGAAAGACCAACTCACTATTGCCTAGTTTTATAGGCAAGCTCCATTGTTTGCTAGTTTGTATATCACTGCAACCGTAAGAAACAGATTACTGTTGTGATCTCCATCTTAGGAATGAAGAAACAGAGGTTCTAGGGGCCCAAGGTCACAGAGAAGTACAATTATGATTCCAATATAAGAAATCTGTTGCCAAACCTATACATTGAGCCATGTCATTATTCAGTATGCTTGTGTGTAGAAAATGTGATGTGTTTCATGGACTTAACACATTGTGTGGTACGTCATAAACCCTCCTGAAGCACCTCCATGTGTATGCTGCATTCCAAGCATTCACTACTAAGGGTTGTAATACAAAAGAAGAATCTCTAAAGTCTACCTGCAGATGATAACATCCACTCAAGTTACACTTACTCATTGGAGGTAGCCCCTACTATACTGCTGGTGAATGTAGAGACATAAAAACCTAAGTGAGGGGCTGGAGAGATGGCTTAGTGGTTAAGCACTTGCCTGTAAAGCCTAAGGACCCTGGTTCGAGGCTCAATTCCCCAGGACCCACGTTAGCCAGATGCACAAGGGGGTGCATGCGTCTAGAGTTCGTTTGCAATGGCGCGCCCATTCTCTCTCTCTCTCTCTCTCTCTCTCTCTCTCTGTCTCTCTCTCTCTCGCTCTCTCTCCCTCTTTCTCTGTCTGTCTGTTGCTCTCAAGTAAATAAATAAAAAATAAACAAAAAAATTTAAAAAACAGCCTAAGTGAGGCATTAGAGGGATAGCTTACTGGTTAAGGAACTTGCCTACAATGAATCATTTCCCCAGTACCCACACAAGACAGATGCACAAGATGACACTTGAGCCTGGAGTTAGTTTGCAATGGCTTGAGGCCTAGGAGTTTCCATTTTTTCTCTATGTCTGTCTCTCTCTCTAATATGTAAATAAAACCTAAGGTAGAAATCTCTATCACATGCTCCAAGGCTCATTCGAAGAGGTGGTAGAAAGAATGTAATAGTCAAGAGAAGGGGAGGCGTGTTTTGCAATATTGTCTTCCACATAAAAAGTGACCATGGTATTCACGAACTCACAGTGCCTGATGTTACCTACACAAGACCTGCATAAGAGGAGGAAAAATCTGATAACATCAAAATAGAAGAGAGACAAGTTAGAAATAAGAGTTTCCAGGGTAAAGCCGGGCGTGGTGAAGCATGCCTTTAATCCCAGCACTTGGGAGGCAGAGGTAGGAGGATCACCGTGAGTTTGAGGCCACCCTGAGACTCCATAGTGAATTCCAGGTCAGCCTGAGCTAGAGTGAGACCCTACCATGGGAAAAAAAAAAAAAAAAAAAGAGTTTCCAGGGGAGAGAGGATTTGGGTGGGACAGAAATGTGATCATATTATATTGTCTATTGGTATGGATGTTGTCAGTAACAAGTTAACAACACTAATCCTTAGTTCAAGGCTGGATGTCTCTTAACTCCCACCCTAGTGCCTCAAAAGCTCTGTTGTTTCTGAGAAGCCTCCAATAAACCTTCTACACACACAATTCTCTATCCCAAGGTCTATTTACCAAAGGAACGCTCACTCGATCTTCAAATATAAACAGATAAAAAGCCACTCAGGGAACTTCCCACAGTGCTTTCTTACACTAGGGGAAATTAGACCTGAGTCCAGAACACACTTTCCAAGAAGTATGTATTGAAACCCTTCTTTAAAAATTCATCTGTAAAGTCTATAAATTTGTGATCATCATAACGTGTTCATTTATTTCCCAGTAGAACATGAGTGTCTATATATTACCCACTTGAGAAAACTATATTCTGGGATGGGAGAAGCACTTGAATTTATTTTCTTTTCTGCAAAATGTTCTTTATCTAAACAAACATGGATCAAAAATATTAGGGACATTAAAATATGTATCTGTAATGAGCATATACAAAATTTTCTTTGCCATTATTTCTTAAATACAGTTTAACTATTTTTACATATGTACTTGTGTATTAGGTATTATCAGTAATCTAGAGATGATTTTAAAATATAAGAAGAATGTATAAATATGATATATAAATATTAGATTTTTGTAGGAGTTTGGACATTGGTAGGTTTGGATCTGTAGGGAGTAGGATATTTACTGGTAAAGGAACCTGAGTGATCACTGTAAATACTTAACTAATCTAAATTTATTCTCAAAAAACATCTTCCTCTTCACATGTGACACAGGTACCCACAGATATGAGGGGGTGGTGTTGTCTACTCTACATGGTATAGTCTAGGGAAAGGCTTCTTAAACATTTTCTACTTGTGACCCCTTTTCAACTAACAGCATTTTATACAACCTAGGTATAAGGAACTATTAAATAGATATACAAATTAATCAGTTACTGTGGATAAATAACAAATTTATTTTAAAACAATTCTTGGTTTACATATAATAGTACAACTTATTACAGATGAGAGCAAATTTGTACAACACAAATATCCTTTTGTTATTTTCTTTTATTTTTGCAAATCATTGTCTAGAGTTTCAACTTTCCAGAGCTTTCGGTCCTCAGTAGTGGCCTCTGAGTAACCCAACTGCTCTCAAGCCTGTCCTCCTGTGATATACCTTTCATATGGTTATCAGGGCAAATTTCTGAAAGGCCAGATCTAAGCATGTTTCATGCCTCAACAGAACCCTTCTAAGGCACACTATATTCATGGTAACATCTTCCTGGCATTGAAAACTCCAGGGCTTTCATTTTAACATTTCCATCCTTTCCCTCTCCTCACAGGCATTGATTTGGAGCTTCCAAGTAGATCTACCATCACTTTTCTAATGCATCTCATGCTCACAGATGTTTCTGTCTGAAATGCGTGTCACTACCCATTCCACCACAAAGTGCATGTCATGCATTATAGACTATGTCCACTGAAGCCAAAACCATCTTTCAAGCTTCTCCTCCAGTGTAAACTCCTCCCTGAACACGTTACTGGGGCTGTGTCCTCTGACCCAGACAAGATGTACCTCACACATATAACTAAGCTATCATCCTTTGTTCCAGATATTTGCTCATGATTCCCAACTCCTCTGTCCTACCATATTACCTTTGTAATGTTTGCTGTGTGCTAAACCACCCAGTGACACAGTGGCTGAAAAATCAGTTGCTAATTGTGCTGTCACATTGAAGGGTCGCTTTTGGTGTTGGGTGTTGGCTTCTGTAGAGTAGGCTTGGTGGGATACTCTATGACATGCTATGATACCCACAGAGATGAAGGCACAGGGATACAGCATGGGTTTACCATGTGGACTGGAGCGAGTGGAGCACAGCTTGCATTGTAATGGTAGAAGAAGGAGAAGTATGACCACCTGTGCATCTGATGTTGCATTTTTGATAAAAGTTAGTGCCAAAGGAAGTCACATGGAAGAAGAGAAAGCCAGGGCGCTGGGGGACGTGTCTATAGTTGGAGGGCACATAAAAGTTACATGGCAATGGCTTTGGATGGAGAATTCTATTCTGCTATTCTGAAGAGAGTTGGGAACTGGAGCATGAATCCTTCTAAAGTACCTATTGTCATTTACGTGTCTTTGCATGTATGCATTATTCAGAATGGAGACTCAAAACTGTCTCTTGAAAGAAATTTCTCATAAGTACATCTAAGCAGAGCTAGATAAAATCTACAGCCTCAATTCATGCTATGAGGTCCAAGGAAGCCATAGACTTACCTTAAAATAAATTTGTCTTTTTAAAATTTCATAGTACAGGGCATTTCAATAATCCTTTGCAACTTTTAAAGCATACTTACATTGACTAGCTCATTTAGTAGAGTATACGTATCTTTAAAAATGCCTAGAGATGACAATATCCTTATTGGGTGGAAAGAGTCTTCCACTGGGGCAGGAAAGGTTAGAGGCAAGGGGGAGCCTAATCTCTAATATGCAAGGGGAAATATCTGGTAACCCACTAATGTGTTTCCTAGTTTTCAAAGCTCCCAATCCAATGGGAAGCTGGAGAGATTGCTAAATTTTTAAGATGATTGACTGCAAAACTTAATGACAGAGTTCAATTTCCCAGTACCCATGGAAAGCCAGATGTACAAAGTGCCACATGTATCTGGAGTTCATTTGCAGCAGAGAAAGGCCATGGTATGACTGTATTTCTCTATTTCTCTCTCTCCCTCTCTCTCTTTACAAATAAAGAAAAAACAGTATAAAATCAAATGTGCTAAGGAATTTCACTAGGACCCAGTTACATTACAGATTCCTATAGACAAGATCTAGCCATCTAGACAGGCATTACTGGATGAGGCCCAATAAGCTGCATTTTCCCAAGCATCTCAAGGCAATAGACTACAGACTACACTGAGAAGGAAGGTTCTCTGAGGCTGCTAGAGGGCTATAGTTCATTTCCTCTACTACCTCTACCTGACACTACAGATGAATACCCAGGCTACACAGAATCAAACACCCAAAATGCAAGCAGAGGATTAAACCTTTGAGCCCTTGCAGTCAGCTCTGAGACTCTTACACATGAGACTGCAGAAAATCTTAGAAACACCATGACCACTCTACGGATCTTCTAGTATCCCAGCGATCAAAGCAAAATTAGAAGCAAGATTCCTATTCAAATGATCTTTGTGATACACTCTGGGGGTGTGGATTTTCTGACAGTTATGGAAAAAATGCTTAGAAATCACCATATCTGATCTAAATTACAAAACCATAATAATAAAAACAACAAAGTACTGGCCTGAAAACAGGATTATAGACCAACGAACAGAATCAAGGACCCAGACTTTGGGTCAAGTAAGTACAGCTACTTGACATTTGAGGCCCTAACATTGTAGGCTGGAAAAAAAGACAACTTCTCCAACAATTGATGCAGGAATCATTGCATAACCATTTGCAGGAAAATGAAACTCAAACCACACATCTTGCCATGCACAAAAATTAAGCCCAAATGGATCAAAGATATCAATATAAGACCATAAACTTGGTTACTACTGGAAGACAAAATAGGAGGAATTTTCCATGATATAGGAAAGGGAAAGGACTTCCTGAACATAACTCCAATAGCTCAGGAACTTAAACAATCACTCAACCATTGTAATCTCATGAAGCTGTAAAGTCCTTTCACAAGTAAACATACAATAAGCAGAGCCAATAGATTACCCACAGAATGGGAGAAAATTTTTGCTGGCTATACAAATGGCAGAGGCCTAATTTCTAGAATTTACAAAGAACTCAAAGACCAAACAATAAAAGTTAAACAACCCACTCACAAAATGGGGCAGAGAACTGAACATGGAGTTCTCAGAGGAAGAAATACAAATGGCATATACTTAAGAAAATATTCATCATCCCTAATCATCATAGAAATGGAAATTCAAACAACCATGAGATTCCACCTTTACCCCAGTAAGGATACAAACATTGAAAAATTAAATAAAAATAAATTTTGACAGGTTTATGGAGAAATCGTAAACCTCATTCACAGTTGGTGGCAATTTAAGATCGTACAACCTCTATGTAAAGCAATATGTAGACTCCTAAAAAGGTTGACCATAGAGTTACCAACAGACCAATTTATTCCCTTATTGGGAATTTACCCTAAAAGTTCCATGCCTCAGTTCAGAAATATTTTATAAAACATTTTTATAGCTGCTCAATTCATAATAGTTAAGAGCTGAAATCAACCCAGATGTCCATCACTTGACAAATAGATAACCAAGATATGGTATATCTACATAATGGAATTCTACAGAGCAATAAGGAAAAATGATGCAATGAAATTTGAAGAAAAATGGCCAAGCTTGTAACAGATCATTCTCAGTGAAGTCACCCAATCACAGAAAGATAACAGTCACATGGTCTCACTCATCTGTGGCTCCTAGACTCCTAACCTGAATCTGCCCAAAATGCTGACATACCTAATAAACCTCTCAAGGGCCAGACAACAGGAAGGAGCGGAGGGTGAAGGGGAGGACACGAAATTGTACCTAAATGGCAATGGTACCATAAAAGTCTACATCCTAATAGACTGACCAAATGGTTTTACCTTCATCGGGTCCTTAGAAGGAACACCTGAACCACAGGGCCCTGGAGAGGGTATGATTAAGACTAACCTTAATCTTCTCCTATTTCACTTTCTCTCTCCCTCCCTCTTCCCTCTCTTCTCTCATTCACATTTGTATTACCTGTCTTATCCTTCTTTTCCTTGGTCCTGGCCTATAACTCCCAGTACCAGCATGTGGTTAACATCCACAATTCACTGTTGATCAGAGAGACATACAAGGTTTCCCAAAAGAAGACAGATTTCTGTCAGAGTACCTGAGGACCCACCAGAGGTTAGTGGTAAGACCTTACTGTTGAAGATACCATATGCTGTTGGTACAGAACATGGAGTAACCTGGCTGGGACCTGGAAGAGAGCTAGTCCCCAGACAGTTAGGTGATCTAATTCAGAAGGTGCTACATGAGAGACTGGGGGGAAATGACCAACATCTGTCCAAATAACTCATGGTCCAAGCTACTCAGCAGCAAACAACCTGACATGATGCTCACACAAGTGCAATAGTGGCATACAGACATGGTGGGTGACAAACTGCTCTTGATTGGCCTAATGGATCTGCTCACTGAAATGGATCCCATAGCTGGTTCCTGGAAATAAGTCAGAACCATATCCAATATAGGAGCCCACTCTCCATTACCAAGCTCCAAATGTGGGCTACAAGGGGGCCTATATCTATTAAATTATCTGTAAAATAATAGTGGTTATCCCATTTATCTGGTGCTGACTTCACTCTCCATTGGAGAAGTTGCTTCTCTTTTTCAGATGGACACAGACCTGAGGAATGAATCAGCCTATCACACCTCACCAGGTCTCCAGCTGAAACCATAGAGTAATTTGGGAAATGAGCGAGAGTGCTACTTTCTTGGTGATTCTAGTATCAGCACAAGGGTGAAGGAGATAGACAGAGAGAACACTCAACTCCTACTAAACCAGAGATCCAGAGGTTCCCAAGATCTCATCACTGAAGTAGACCTAAAACAAACCCATCATGGCTCAGGGAAATTTGTGTAAGAGGGGCAGAAAGATTATTACAGACACACGGTGGAACACTATACACAGAGACATTGTCTCTTACCCATAACTGATGGCTAATCCTGCAATGCATAACCCACATCCCACAATGAGGAAGGTTCCCTGCAGAGGGGGAATGACAGGGCAGAGGTTAACAATGGTACCAACATGGCTGTATACACACTGGGTACATAACTACTACTACTACTACTACTACTACTACTACTACTACTACTACTAATAATAATAATAATAATAAAAGAACAGAAACAAAAAATTAAAGGAAGAAAGTTGTATAGCCCCTCCCTCAGTGATTAAATTCATGTTTCAAATCTTCTCTTCCACAAAACTAGAAAACAGTCATAAAGCCTACCACTGTTAGCTCTGCAGCCATCCCTCGTAACCACAGGCACTATCTCCACAGATTTAATCGAGAACAGACTGACAATAGGTGGGGGGCAACTGCATACATACTGATCACGCACTTGTTTTCTTGTCATTATTCCCTGGACAATATACTTCAACTATTTCCACAGTGTTCTCGCTGTCTTTGGCATTACAAGCAATCTAGAGATGATTTAAAGTATACAGGAGAATGTTACATGCCATTTTACACAGAGCTCGTGCATCCTTGGATTTTGGTTTCCATGGATGAGACTGAGGAGCAACTGTTCTTCACTGTCACGTCTTTTGTCAGTAAGCGCCTTTAACTATGGAGCCATTTCTCTAGCCCCTCACTGATGCCTGTTTAATGGCATTGCTAAATGGAGATAATGATGCTTACAGCATGTAAAGCAGGGTTATTTGGGAAAGTATATGGCCCTCCCACTTTAAAACAGGAGTTTGGGCCTATTCCTTGGTCTATTCTTACTGCATACTCTGATGTCTTTTATAGATCAGAGTGGTTTCAGGGCCTGACCTTTTCAATGATGCTCTATCTCGGTGCAGCTATCCAAACTGCTGAGTGGGCAGAGGAGGGATTCCCCCAGGGGAATTCTTTCTCTCTTCTCTGCCTCCACTGTGAATGGTTCTGCACAAATTACTTGACAATTCTCTGCAACACTGTTAAAGGAAAGGTTGGAGAATGTCTGACTATGGCAAGACTGGCCAGCAGGGAGATGAAAGGGACAAAGAGGTCCTTAATCCATCATCCAGGTTATTTTTGTAAAGAGCAGATGTGGATGAAATGCATAAAGGTGGAGAATGTGTCCTGATTGGGGAAAAGTACCAAGGATTTCACAGGCAAAGGAAAATAAGGTGGTGGAACCTTCTAGTAACTACTCAAAAATACACAAGCACGTACACAGGAGTGAATGTACTGTGAAATGCAGCCTGTTAGCAGTTAAACATGTCTAACCTCCCATTTATGGCATCCCTTTGAGAACAAAACAAGATAGGGTTATTGTATGATAGCAGTGCTATGTACCATCAAGAAAATGAGCAGATCTATTTCTTCAAATCCACCCTCCATAGCCTCTCAACCTTTCTTGCCTTAGTTCTATGGGTTAGTGTGGGGCTTTCAAAAAAAAACATGAACCTCTGAGTGAGGAGAGATCTCACCATCCATGGCAAATTCATGGTAGAGCAATGAGCCCCAGGTTGTGTCCTCATTTATCCCTCACAGTAGATTAAGAAGTTTTAGTAAACACTTCTCTCACTAGAGTGGAGCTAGATATTTCAAAATGTTATGAGAAGCACTGAGGAGACTATCACACCCACATGTGGCTTCTCTAGAAAGAAAAGGTCAGTGTGAGCTGATGGATTTCTAAGCATTTCATCTCCTCTTTTAATAAATGGTCTTCTGCTTTAAACGGAATCTTTTAATAAGGCTGAAGCCTTATAAAAACAAATTAAGAATCTGAATAGTTCTGGAAGGAGCAAAACAGGGGCTAAGGGACTATTTATTTAAGCACCCCACAGGCTTCTCTGAGCCCCATTTTGCCCAGGAGCAATTTAAGATACCCTTTCGTGAGATTCCAAGAGCACTGGTAGAGAGATCACTAGAGCAGATAATCTCTCAGGGTCCTTCCCACTCCAACTGCTTTATAATCCTTTAGCATGAACAAGAGCATGTTAATTCAGTAGAATGTTCTGTGCCACCAATGTCAAATTTATAAATACCATGCATGGATGCAAAAAGTTGTTTTGGTCAAGTATACCTTTCTGGAATATATTGGTAGGTATATATACTCTGTAATTTTGAAATTACTTTCAAGTGTACAAAAACTAAAACAAAAAGAATAAAAAGTATTATGTTAAAATTGTTCTTTTTAAATTTTTTGTGTATGTATTATGCATGCTCACTTGTGTGTGGGTATGTATGGACTCATATGTGCCAAGATGAACATGAGGAACGTAGAGGAAAACCTCAGGTGTGGTCCCCACCTTCCCAGGCCATTTGTTGTTCACCACAGCGTATGCCAGGATTGCCAGCCCGCATGCCTCCTGGGATTCTTCCCCCTCCCTTTTTGGCACAGGAACATAGGAATTGGAAATGCTCACAATCATATCTGACTTTATGTGGCTCTGAGGATCCAAACTCAGCAATTCGCACTTTTCCCAAGGCCAGCATGATTATCTTTAATAAAAACATCTAATGTTGAGGCTGGAGAGATGGTTTGCCTGTGCAGTCTAAGGACCCAGGTTTAACTCCCCAGTCCCACATAAGCTGGATGCACAATGTGGCACATGTTTCTGGAGTTCATTTGCAATGGGTAGAGGCCCTGGCACACCCATTATCTCTCTATCTCTTTCTCTCTTGACTCTTTCTTTCTATCTCAAATAAATAAACTATTTAAAAATATTTAATGTTGTATCAAGTAAAGAAAAGTCAAAAGTTTCATTTTAAGCAGGCACAGGTATGCTGCATACTCTTTGTGGTGGGTGTGTGTGTGTCTGTGTGTGTGTGTAGAGTATCATTGGCATGGTGTATGATGTGTGTGGTATATGCATGTGCATGTCAGAAGAGAAGACTGGATGACCTCCTCTGTCACATCCTTAAGACAGAGTCTCTTACTCAGCCTGGAGGTAATTTTTCTGGTCACTAAACCCCAGTGATCTTCTGATCTCCACTCCCTACAGAAATGGGATTACAAATGTTTATGGACATGCCCATATTTTATCTGGGATCTGGGGAATTAAACTCAGGCAGTCGCAGGCTCTCTCAGGCCTTCATACTTAAGGAGCAAGCGCTCATGTCAGCTGAGCCACAAGGCCAGAACAAGATGCTACTTTTTAAAATATATATATTTATTTATTTTGAGTTAGCATACAAAGATTTAGGAAGCATTCATTCAGGGATTTTCAAATACCACACGTTTTTATCATTTTTATCCTTTCTATATGCTAATTCCCCTTTCTCCATATTACTCTGACTCCTTGTTTTCATGCCACATGTGTCCCTTTCCTCATCCCTCGGCTCTTCGTTAAGTCTACAATCATTTAATGCTTTGATGGACACTTGGGATATGGGTGTTTCAGAAGATTTTCACCTGTCATGAGAAAAATCAGCAGCTTACACTGAGTTGCACAAAAATGCACTTGAGCATCTCAAGGAAGTGCCAAATGTTAATAAATCTTCATAAAACATTCATATTGTGCCATTCCTTTGTGTGAAAGATGAATGTTGCCCATTAACCAAAGAGACAAGTCCAGACCATTCCCTAGCATGTGGGACACACCACAATTTGTTCTTGGTCTGCTTCCCTCGCTTTATTTTTCACTGTCCCTCAATAGGAACACTTTTCCTAACAAAATGATCCTTTAAGTGCGGGGGAGGGGATGTGGAAGGCAAACAACTTTGCCTCTCAAAGAACATCTGGCGATATCTGAAGTCATGATTGGGTCCGTGGCAACTGGAGACACGTAGCAGGTACCTAACAGCAGGTGACAAAAATCTGGCTAATCGTCACAAAATGCACAGGAAAATTAAAATGAATAGTACAATTATCCACCTCAAAATGTGATAAGTGCAGAGGGTTAGAATCCCTATTCCAGTGCATCTGGTAATTGTTCTTGATGGGGGAGGATTTATTGTGGTTCATAACTTCAGAAACTACTAGTTTACCATGGCAGGGAAGGTGGGGAATCAGGGCTGGCTCCACCCATGAAGCAGAGCTGGGAGCTCGCAGCAGGGCTGGTTTACCTGCTGGCATTTTAGGGAGCATGGTAATCAAGCCTGAAGCATAAGACTGACGTCCAGCAACCTGCTTCCTAGGTAGTCCACAACTCTAATGGCTCCCCAACTTCCCAAAACAGTGCCACCGGCTGGGAGTCACGTGCTCAGACACATGAGCCTACAGGGAACACCTCAACAATCCATAGTACTATCCAAACATGCCTCCCTTTCATTCCAATTATTCTCCCATACCAAGAAGACAAGTCTCCCTCTCACTTGACAATTCAATAAATTCTTCATAATGTTTTCAATTCCTCTCATCCAAGAATGTCTGCTAGCCATACCTCATGAAGCAGAGACCTCCATTCTCTGAATCATCAATCAGAATTGTTTCTCTAATAGTTTTCTGGCACTCTCCATGCCTAGTCACCATCCCTTAACAACTTTTTTTTTTTTTTTTTCGAGGTAGGGTCTCACTCTGGCCCAGGCTGACCTGGAATTAACTATGTAGTCTCAGGGTGGCCTCAAACTCACGGTGGTCCTCCTACCTCTGCTTCCCAAGTGCTAGGATTAAAGGTGTGTGCCTTAACAACTTTTGAGGTGTTGTCTCAACAATTGTGTCACATCTAATCCCACACCTATGATCTGATACAAAATGGTCTTCACTTTGTGATTTTTAAAAATTCATTTGCATTATTGACAACAAGCAAAAGAAAGTTCTCCTTGGAAAACAGTAGCTTAAACAAGTACAATCATAATCCATATGGTGATCACTGAAAACTCAGGCCAGAAATACAAACCCTATTAGGCAAAAAGATTTGAATGTGGAATAAAATGCATATGCAGACAGGCCTTGACTTAGTTAGTTTTAAAGAGATGTTAAGTGTCACTGGCCACTAAATTAATGAGGATGATCATTTCTTTCAATTATCCTCTTATAATTCAAGTTGTTTTATTATTAATTTTATAGCTAATACTTATTAAGCAATTGTGCACTGGGCTGAGAAGACTAATATCAGGCAAGAGCAGGTTGTACCAGTTGGTGTCCTTTCTGGCTGACAGGGCACTGAGTGTAGCTTCCCAAAGTCACATAGCTACCAAAAGTAGAGATTTCCTCATGCTCAGGTTATAAATACCCCATAGATGCATCACTAGCTACATCACAGTCTCCCATTTTATAATATGCTTCTTTCTAGTTTGAAGAATCTTAAGCTATCAACTATACATGGACTCTGGAACATTACAGCTACATCCCATGTGAGCCCAGATCAGCCATGCAGTCGGAAGAGACACTATAGGAGCAAAACATCCAAGCTTATAAAAGCGACAAAAGTGGAAAACCCCTAGCAGCTACATTAGCTAAAATTGTACAGGATCAACAAGAAAAACTTAAGCAAATATGACCCATCAGTTACTTGAGAAATAAGTAGGGTTTTATTTTTCTTCAAATAAAATATATAGGAAATATCTGCCCAGATAGACACTTTGTTCATTGTAAATAGTAACTGATTGCAGTGTAGTCTAGCTACAGGGAATAGTTGTCAAATATCACCAATTTCAAAAGTCTCTACCCTCCAACTAGAGCTTCTGCTGCAAGAAACCATCAGAGGAAATAGTTCAATGTTTGGATACAGAATTAAGTGGAAAATGTTCTTCATTACTTGTTACTTAACAGAATATATATCTTATAAATCTTTAAAATTTGCATTTATATGTAAAATTATTAAATTCTTATATGGTCATCGGATGAAATAGTTGATGAACAGTGTATGGCTTCTAAAGCATAATGTTCAACACTTTAATTTCCCATACTATTTATCATGTATATTGTAAATACACTAGTTATCAAATCAATATTACAAACATACCTTACTTACATATATCTATATGATCACAGGTTAAAGGCCCTATCTAAAAGTAAAATAATAGACATTATGATGAGAAAAATAAAGAAACGATTTGAGAATATGATTTTTAAAGTAACAAGTATGTTAAAAGTCATAAAACCCAAGATTAAACTAGGGATAATATTGAAATAAAATGGGAGACCATATAGAGATCCCATAACAACGAAAGAATGAGAGCAGATGGTCACATAAAAGAAGGACAATGGGTAATAAATATATAAAAGCTTGTCCAAATTCACCAGTCTGATAAGGAATGCAAATTAAAACAAAGAAAACACAGTTTTTCATATTAAATTAGATTACTTTTTAAAATTAAGTTTCTATGAGGTGTAATTAAATAGTATTCTAGTTAAAATGGAAACTGGTATAATGTCCTGGAAAAGGATTTGGCATTACAACATTCATATATAATACTTTGGTCACCCTGAAATAAGTGATAGTAATCAGACCTTGGAAAAATAATTACTTTTTGGTTTCCAAAACAGCATTTTAATGATGTCCAGACAGAAGGTGGCAAAAGCTTAACTTTAATACCATGGACTCTGGCCAGTAAACCCTCAGGCCCAGAAGTGGGTTGCCCCCACAGTGAGCTATTGGCCAGGGATACACATGAGGTCCTCAAAACAATGCAGGCCATTGCCAAAGTACTTGAATGCCTATAAGAACTAAAAGAAAAGACCTTATTACTGAAGTCAACACTGGCTGTGGTCACAGGACATCAGGCTATCATGCTGGGACCAAAAGGGAAACTACCTCCTACCTGGTTTGCTCTCATAGCGCTAGAAAGGCCTATGAGAGCTGCTGGAAGACCGTGGTCTCCAACATGAATAAGCAGAGGACTCTGTGGGCTACCAAATCAACCAGCCGTTCAAGATGCACACACTTGTGCAATGGATGCATGCCTCTGTGGGTAACCAACTGTTCACTGATTGGACATGAGGTTCATTTAGTGGGAGAGAACTCATTATCTGCTATGGCCAAGTCAGAATCCCATAGTTAGGAAACTCACAGACTCTAGAAAGAAGGACCCCCTGCTCTCTGGAAAAGAAGAGTGGGCTTTCACAGCAAAATTAAATCTCAAATTTGCATAATAACCCCCTTAACTCAAGCTGCTCTGACTTTGTTTGGAGAATCTGCTTTATGTTGCAGATGGCAAGAAAATGGAGGAGAACCAAGATCCATTAATAAGAAGTTAGCCAAAGGGCCGGGCGTAGTGGCACACGCCTTTAATCCCAGCACTCGGGAGGCAGAGGTAGGGGGATCACTGTGACTTCGAGGCCACCCTGAGACTCCATAGTGAATTCCAGGTCAGCCTGAGCTAGAGTGAGACCCTACCTCAAAAAACAAAACAAAACAAAACAAAAGTTAGCCAAGCCAGGCATGGTGGTGCATGCCTTTAATACCAGCACTGGAAGGCAGGAGAAGTAGGATCACTGTGAGTTTGAGGCCACCTTGAGACTCCATAGTGAAATCCAGATCCTGGGCTACAGTGAGACCTTACCTCATAAAACAAAACAAAACAAAACAAAAAAAAAAACCAGTTAGCCAACTGCTCACCCTGAGATGTGACATCTCGACATCGCTACCTCAGCTGCAAAGGCCTAGGAGAAAATGTAGGGGAAGTGACTGCAAGACTTCCTCTCTTACTGCTAGCCTGCCAGCCAGCACTAGGTTGATGGTGTCATACACGGATCAATCAAACCCTATCAAAGCAGAAATCCAGAGGCTACAGAGAACTCAACACTAAATTAGACTGCCAACAGGCCTGCCATGGTGCAGGGGACACTGCAGAAGAGGGGGCAGAAAGACTGTAGGAGCCAGAGTGGGTAGAAGTATCCGGAGGCAGGTTCCCCCACTACCCTACAGGAACTGGCTGAGGCCTTCACGACTCTACGATGAATACTGTATAACCCAAGTGAGGAGGGTCTCCAGGGTAACAGGTGCTGTTGCAAGGTATAAAATGGATTGACCTGTTATAATTAATATAAAATAAAAAATTAATATAAAAATATGCAAACCACCCAAAAAATATGCCTCTAGGCCTGTGGAGGTAGCTAAGTTGTTAGAGTGCTTGCCTAGCCTGTATGAAGGGCAGGGTTCAGTTCTCCAGCACTGCATGAACTGGGTGTGGAGGTGACCACCTGTCATCTCAGCACTGGAGGTGGAGGCAAGAAGATCAGGAATCCAAAGTTATCCTTGGCTAAATAAAGAGTAGGAGACCAGCCAGTTGTAGTGGCAAGTGCCTTTAATCCCAGCACTTAAGAGGCAAAGATATGAGGATAGCTGTGAGTTAGAGGCCACCCTGATACTGCACAGTGCATTCCAGGTCAGCCTGGGCTACAGCAAGACCTTACCTAGAAAACAAGAACAAAGATATTGGAGACCAGTGAGATCTATATAAGCCTCTGTCTCAAAAAAAAAAAAAAAAAAAAAAAAAAAAAAAGAAAAGAAAGAAAGAAAGAAATAGAATAGAGTAGAATAAAATCTATGTCAAATAAAAAAAAATACTAAATGACTATATCCATCATCTGGAAGGCAATTCAAGTTTAAAATTATGTTTAGGAAGAACCAAAGATGTATAAAAAATGTTTGATTTCATTTTGACAAGATGCAAAGTTTTATAAACAATTTAAACTTCAACTATACATTTAAAATGATACTATAGTATAGGAGAAAAGGCTAAGAAGAAATACTTTATTTTTCCAAGAAGTATTAGTAGAACAGTGAAATTGTAAGTAGTTGTTTTCTTTTTTTTTTTTATTTGCCTGCCTTTCCTTGAATGTCTATATGAGCCATATCATTGGAAATCCAGAGAAAAACTAGTGAAAGTGCCCTTGTGTCCTTTAAAAGGTCTTTGTCTACCCGAGCATTTTCTTACCATCTTCTACAAGCCACAGGCTCTCTGCTATTGGAGTTTTCTTAATGTGTCTGCTTCCAGATTGCTCCATTTCTTCTCAAGATCCTCGCTATCTTTAAATCCTATTATTGACGAATTATACCACCAAAAATAGATATGTTGAAGCCTAGCCCTGTTCAACAAGGTATTATTTGGGAATAGGACTTTGAGAGGTCATTACATTTGATGAAGGCATGGCCTTCTGAGTCCCCTTAGGAAAAACAAAAGAGAGTTTACACTCTATAGCATCTAAGTACATAGCCAAAAAGTGTCCTCCTGTAGGCTGGAAGGGCACCACCAAAGCCAACCACACTGGTACCCTGATTTCATTGTTCTAGCTTCTAGAACTCAGAAAATAGGGTTTTACCATTTAAGCCTCACAGTGTATGGCATGTCATTAGAACGGTCTAAGAGTGTGTGCTCTAGACCAAATAGTTCCGTAACATTCACAGATTTACTTAGAAAGGCACTTTCTCCTGCCTACATCCTGGTCTGGAACATGTACCATATCAGTTTGCTGCTTTCTATATGCACTGCCTTCCTCTTTATTCCCTCTATAAGTTTGTGTTGAGCCCTCCAGTTCACATCACGTTCCCTATTCATGGGAGTACTAAGAAGTTCATTGCCATCAGTGAATTTAGTTCTTTCCCCTTTTCTGTGTAGCCTGTAGCACTGACTGAGCCATTTGATTCCAGGTGCTTAGATGCACTCACATGCACTACCCCATGTGAGGTTTCCTGATCCTTTGTCATCAGAGGACAACAATGGACTCAAGTCTCACCCACTCTGAAACCAATCACACGTTTTCTCTTCTGTAAGCGTATTATGAGTGGCATTTCCACTGCTTCTGGATGCACTATTTCTCCTGCCCTTTGCATTATCACTTCCATGCAATAAAAACTTGGAAACTATCCAACTCTAACTCTAGAGCCACTAGACATATAGCTAGGGGAAAAAGAAGGGACAGGAGCTTTCATCCGCATCTTGGAATCATCACTAGGTTGGATTGGGTGAGGAGATGTGAATAGATGAAACTCACTTTGAGTTCCATGTTTAACATAAATTAATCTTTTCATATTTTTGAAGGAAAGATTAAATATGACCTCTTCTCTTCTTAGCAATTTGTTAGGTATTCAGAGTTTCCTATATTCCCTATTCTATCTCTTATAACTCCCATATGCCAAGCATAACTACATGAGTACAGTACACTTGACCCCATCTAGAGAGTTTCAGTGCACTGACTGACCACCATGTGTATCTTTTGAACAGCGGATTTTTGCTCAGTTCTTCTGCCACCAAGCTTCAACTAACCATACAGCATGCATGGCCTCCATCAGCAAAGTAATAACTGGTTTTTGTTTGCAAGCTGAGCTTTCCTATCTCCCCTCCTGACCTTGCATGTATTATTTTGAATGTAATGTATTTTTTAAATTGCTGCACCATTTTAAATATGTAAGGGAGAGCTGAATTAAATATTATTTGTGGCATACCCTGGTTTTCAAAGGGCCTCTAAATCCGATCCCTTATATCAGGTCGATGCCTAAATCCCATTACTTGAAATTGCAAATGACTGTGTTTTCAAAATTGTGGATGCACATTTTGAGACAGCATCAAAAATTCAGCTTATAATGTTAACTTTGTTTGAAAAGATCTTGATTTTCCAGGAAGCAATTTCAAGCCTTTCTGCCTGTTCCTTATGTCTGCCTCTGTCGTGGATAATGCATTAATAGCCTAAGGATGACTCGGCAGCTAGTTCTTCAGGAACAATAATCTACACTCAAAATGAGTTTCTACCTGAAAAGAAAGAGCCCATGTTTGAAACAAGATGAAGGATACATTCCAGAACAAGTGAGGTCAACAGAGCTCAAGTCTAGTCAACTGGCTTAAAAGCATTCACTCTGGGCATATCACCTCAAAGTAGTGACTTTTTATTTTCACCTTTTTCCTCTCTGTATTACTTGTTCTATACCTGCAATAGTCATTTGGCAAAAAATGAGGAGATTTTTATGCCTTAAGTGCAATGTGTATTTCTCTGAATGGGTAAGTGTACACATGTTTCAAGTATGTATAGACACATGTATTCATAATCACCAGCATTCTTTGAGCAAAGAGTTTACCCAACATGAAAACCACTGTTTCCTTATCACCTAATCTCCAAAAAAAAAAAAAAATCCCATCACTGATAGTGACTTCCAACTTTAAAAAAGTCTTTAAATCAAGCCTTTAGTACTCCAGGGTTGGAACTGCAGAAAGGCATGATCTTTAGAAGGAAGAGATCATGGTCTGTGTGTGGGGAGGTTCATACTGAAGGCTTCCTATGAGGAGGTCAATATTGATTGTAAATAGCTTAATAGTAGCACACATTGTTTGAAATGTATTAATAGCTTGATATTTTGCTAATATTGGAATGATGTTCTAAGAAATATGTACATAAGGAATGTTATTTTTATCTATGGAGGATAAAGGAGGAAAGATGTTTTTATATAAGAAAAGCTATGGGGCCAAAGAGATGGCTTAGTGGAAAAAGTTCTTGTCATGCATGTATGAGTTACCTGATTTTTTTTATCCTTGGACCCTGTGTAAAACTGGACAGTGTTTAATGCATTAGGATCTGTAATCCTAGTCCATGAAGAACAAGAAGGGGATAAGAGAATCACCTGGAAGCTCATGGGTCAGCTCGCCTAGCAAATGCAACAATGAACAATGAAACAAGAGAACTTGTCTCCAACATGATGAAACTAAGAACATGAATGAGTCAAGTTACCTGAAGAAAGTTGTCCTCCGACCTCTATACATGTACCACACTCACAAACATAAACATAGGCACACATACTCCCAAGAAAAGCTATGATATTTGAAGGGAAGAGTACAGGTCCAAGAAAAACTCTAGAGGGCAGTGGATGGTAAACCATAACTCCTCCTAACAGAGCTCCTGTGAAGAGAAAGAACACAAAACTCTTACAACAATCAAGCCTTAGAACTAGATGTGGGCAGAGGAGTTTTAGAAAGACTCTTGAGTTGCACTGATGTTATGCTTTTTTGCAACCTCCACAAAGAAAAACTTCAGTGAAAAACTCCATTGTCCCTAGATGCTCTCAGTGTTGAAGGAATTTGGTTCATACTGTTGAAATGTGATGCTTGAGCCACTGGTAACAATACAATCAAGTTTATATCTGTGCTTCCTATGACACTGGCTGAAAAAAAATATTTGAAATATTAAAGAACTTTGCATAAAATATCAATTAAACCTTTATTTATGATAATGAAAATGTGAAGAATTTAAATGCCCAATAAAAATGAAATGAGTAATGAATTACATACTTTTGCATCTTGGAAAGTTGTACAGATAATTTAAAATAATGATTATAATGACTTTATAATAGCATAAAATTATTGTAATGAACTATTAAGGGAGAATATGCAGATTATACAATTTCACGTGTATGTTTAGACTGTATAGAAAGACATATGCACACAAAAAGAAACTAAGACAATTAAAATTGAAAAATCAAATAACAAGATTGTGCTGACAGATCTTCTACACTATCCTCTTTTTCCATATCACTATTCGCCCCCGAAAAGGAAAGTGTCATTGGCTCTTCTGGCTACATACGAGGAGGGGGCGTGCTCTATTTTAACATTCTTCCCACTACCCCTACTGGCCATTCTGAAGAAGACTTAGAAGGTCATGAGCAGGTCAGTTTTCAGTACAGTACAGACCTGGAGCCCATTTCTCTATCCCAACACATTGGCCACTCTGCATCCTGTAATGAGGAATAAAAGACAATTGAAGAGTACCAATCATCAAGGCACCCTTTCTCTGCATTCTCTAGCATATCTAACCTAGAATGTCTACATTAGTTGACATCTTAAAATGATGTCTGTATCTTGAGGACATGCCAAATTATAATCCAAATACCTGTAGAAAAGTCAGATATGAAGGACCTGCAACATCAAGATACATTTCTTTATCAGAAAATTCCTTAGATTGACAGCAGAGATCTTACCCTTTCAAGAGAGAAAATAACTAAATGGGAGAAAAACAAAAACAGAGAAATTAGTATAGGATATGCTAGAGATATTCTTTCCTTCTTGAATGATACTATATACATAAATACCATCAGAGATCAGACAGAGGTACAGGAAGACTAACTAATACACACACACATTATACTACACACACACACACAAACACAGACACACATTCAGGAAGCCTTGTGTTATCACACTGAGAAGACTGCACAAAGGTTGTGAACACCTAGGTACTATGTAGGATCTTAAGAGTGAAGCTATTAGACATAGGTACTCACAATGGGTATGCTGGGGAAAAAATAACCTTACCACTACAAAGCATGCCTGTATGTTCAGTATACCCATAGGAAGAATGGAAATACCACTAATTTGCAGCTCAGTAGGATTAACCTCCTATGATGACAACTCTGCATAGGTGGAGGCTGGGAAGAGTAAAGGGGTGATGTTAGGATGGCTTTTCCACTCATGTCATCTCCTTGTGAACTCTCTTTATGGAACAGTTGGGGTCATAAGTAGGGAGCAGTACACAGCCCCCATTATTGCCTGGTAAACAAGAATCAAGTGAATTAAAATATCACAACTAAACAGGAGTTTGTGTGTCAGTGTCCCTCTTCCAGAGGCATGACTAATAGTTGAGTCATCTCTCACTGAAAGTTTCTTAGGTGGCCTCTCTCAACAGGGTAGAACATCTTATCTTTTTTTTTTTATTAAAGGAGAATTTATTATAGGTATTGATAAATATGATGGCCTTTTTCTTGCTGCCACCACCAGCAACACTGCAAGAGAACTATTGAAATAATTACAGTGATAGCCCTTCACAACTCATGACAAACTTCCTTAACTATCCTACTGTGGTGGTTTGAATAGAATAGATGGCCCCCAATATATTTCAGTTGTTTATTTGTCGTAGTTTACACCTGCAGACTCCTGGCTGGAGGCTTGCCACTGGGTGGATCTTTAGGTTTGGTAGTGGGTTTCAGATTTCAATCTAAAGATATGCAAAGTGTACCTAGCTGGAGTTGCTGAAGTGTGCTGTGCTGTGTGGCTTTTGGCTTGTGCTTCTCTCTCTCTCCTTGGTCCTGTGAAGGCAGGCCAGCTTCTTCTGCCATTTATGAAACTTCCCCTGGATCTGTAAGCTTCAATAAATATCCCTTCCTCCTTAACTGCCTGGTCTGGAAGTTCATCTCAGAGAACCTGAAGCTGTCTGCTACATCTATCATCATTAAAGTACCTTTGTCCGAAATCACCCAGGAGCACCGTATTCTTCCCCATGGCCCTTCTTCTAAGCTTCTGCTGTTTACTCACTGTAAAGAGTATGGGACGCTTGTATTTATTAAGGATCTACCCTATGGATTTTGCAAATACCAAATTATAAGTAGCGATATTTGGATTATATGTCTTCCATATCACACATTGTCTCTACATGTCTACATTAAATAAAGTCTTCTTAATATCAACTCCCATTTCAATGTCTGCTTTTAGCATGACTGTACACAGCACTGTCTCTCCTAATAAATTATCTTTAGAACATTGTGTTGTTTGATTTTGGTTTTGTCTTTAAAACTTCATAAAAGTTATAACTTAATAAAGAATAATAAATAGTAACATTGGGTCTCCTGTGTGGATTCTAGGCATTGAATTAGACCTATTTCAGTGTTATAAAAGGCTAGTAAGCAAAGGATCCACCATACATGACATTCACTTTTGTGCCCCCCAAAAAATTACAAATATCTCATGGGTCATGCTCTAAGGACTGCTAATAAATGTTCTACTTAAAGTGCTAATAGTACTTAATGGAAAAGAAAGACACAAAAGCACAAAGTTGAGAAATGAAATTATCAAGTGTGTTAGTTCTCATCTAGCCTTTTCAATAGTCTTGTGTAACTGAAAGAAAAAATGTTGTTCCCATTCCACTGATGAGGAAAACCCAGATTAAACAAAGTCCTTTCAGGTCAAAGTTTGCTCTCCATCCAAAGATATAGGCATTTTTAATGTTCCCAAAGTGTTATAAGATATACCCATAATATATTATGTGTCTTCAATATGTGGTTAAGAGCTTTCAACAACCTTGAATGCTGCTTTGTGTGGGAAGGGGACGCAGAAAACAAGACTGTATAAAATGAGCTCTTCCTCTGTGATTCCAGTGACACCTAAAAGAATGATCACAGCAATTACACATCAGAAGAAAAGTGATAATTACGAAAATGAAACATTCAGCGATCACTTGGCTGGCCAGCACGGGCACTAACTTTTATATTTCCCCTGGGGACATATGTGAAAGAAACACAGAGTAGAGGAGAGACAAAATACAATTAGCAGGACTTGGGGATTTATTCATTCTGCTATACAAAGAAAGGGGTTGGAAGGGCAGCTGGAGCACTCTCATTTGGCTCTTCACAAAGCATAGGAAAGTGCTGTCCTCTGTCCACCTAATTCACTTTAGAAAACATTGCATAGCTCATATCATCTGGTCTGCTCTCAACCATCCATGTGATGTCTAAGGTGGTCTGCTGCCTTGCCATCTCAAGTTTCTTTCAGAGACAGTGGAGGGATTTTCCTTTTCTTGAGGGATTTCTGGGCAAACTAAGAAATTGGTTCATCTTAGCTGAGCAAAGGCTATAGTATATAGCCATGATATCAGAGAAACAAATATTTTCTTTTCCTGTTTTAGTCTTTTGAAAAAAAAATTAAGAGTTCCAAACACAGACCAAATAATAGCAGCAATAAGGTTTAGAGATGAAATAATAGTTGGTCAGCAAGGGGCAAGCCTTGAGTCAACAGCAACTCCTTTTTCTCCTCAAGCTTCACTGAACTGTGTACAATAATAGAATATAGTGGATCTTTGCAGTATCCTTAGGCAATCATCATTTTTAATTCTTGAAGTAGTTGTGCAGACCCAGTAAGAAGCTATTATTTGCAGATATGTGGATATGACTGTGTGTATGTCTAAGATACTTATTTACCTCCCAGAACACGTATTGTAATACTTCTATGTTGTATAAAGGATAAATGGCCCTCACATAACTTTTTAAGAGAAACTAAAACAAGACATTTAAAAAGAAAACAGAAATAGGCACTACTTTCAAATGCTTTATGTTTTGTCTTTATTATTTAATTAAACCTATGATCAAGCCTATTGTTATATAAGTGGGTTTAGGTTTTCTTATCTTTATGCCTTTGTCTATCACCTCTGTTGAAATAAAAGCTTGATAAAGGAATCATTTTCACACTATTTTAGGGAGTATGTAAGCTAATTCCTAAGGTAAAACAGTATTTATAAATAAAGATCAGTTGACTAAGAAGTACTAATTCCTCTAGAATATTTGTTTTTACATGCTTGTGTGATGTATGCACAGTGGATGCACATGTATGTCCTCCTCTGCTGCTGTTTGATGTGTTTCCTTGAGACAGAGTTTTCCACTGTGCCCTGGACTACTAGTTTCAGTGAGACTGGCTAACCAGTGAGACCCAGTGACACAACAGTGTCTGCGTCCCAACAGGACCATGGTCAAAGGATACAAAGCCACACTTAGCTTTTTCTCTTATTTTATTTTATTTTATTTTATTTTATTTTATTTTATTTTATTTTATTTTATTTTATTTTATTTCATTTTATTTTATTTTATTTTTGTAATTTTACTTACTTATTTGCAAGCAGAGAGACAAAAACAGAGGAGAGAAACAAAAGAGAATAGGCATACCGGGACCTCCAGCCACTGCAAATGATCTCCAGACACATGTGCCACCATGTGCATCTGGCTTATGTGGGTCTTGGAGAATTGAACCAAGTTCCTTTGGCTTTGCAGAAAAACACCTAAACCACCACTAAGCCATATCTCCAGCCCATTATTTTATTTTACTTATGAGAGAGAGGAGGGCGGGGGACAGAATGGGCATGCCAGGACCTCTAGCCTCTGCAAATAAACTCCAGGCACATACACCACCTTGTGCATCTGGTTTTCATGGGTATAGGAGAATCAAGCCTGGGTCCTTAGGCTTTACAGGCAAGTGCCTTAACCACTAATCACTAAGCCTTCTCTCCAGCCCATTTAATTTAATTTAATTTGAGAAAGAGAGAAAGAGAGAGAGAGATAATCTAGTTCTTTTCTTTACATGGAAGAAAGGGGCTAGAGATCAAATTCAGGCTGAGTAGGAAGAGCTCTTACCCACTGAGCCATTTCCCCTGTTCCTCCTCTAGTGTCTTGAATGTTCTAATATGAATAATAAATACAGGAACACAGACTCGATTAATTGTGACCTAAATCTATTTGACCATAGAAACTCCTGTGAAAGGAGAAACATTTGGTAAAAGCATTTTTCACTATAGTACATGTTGGGAAATGGTGCTTTGTAGAATAGGTTTGAAAAGTACACACTTCACCAAGATAAAGGAAGGTTAGTATGTAGCCAAGAGCAACTGTTCAAGCACTTTTTTGAGCCCAGGGCTTCTCAAAGCTTTGCATAAGAGTTACCATGAATCATGTCAAAACCATATTCCAGTTTATACATCACCGAACAGCGTGAGGCTCTGCACATCTAACAAGTTTCCAGGCGGTACTAAAGCTGCAGGTCCACTACTCTCAGAGTAGTGAGAGGCTATAATGTAGTAGTGAATGGCTTGTTCCCAAGTGCTGAAAGCACCCAGAATTACCTAGCATGCTCTGCTACTGATCATTCTTTACCCAAGTGGGGACAAGCATGAGGAAGGGGCTTACCAGTAAAACCTGTTGGGTGTGATGTGTTCGTGCATGAGTTGCCATCGTCTTCCAAAGTCCATGGAGCTGTAAAGCTGCAAAGCAATGAAGAAGGTCAACATAAATCTCAGTAGCCACGGATGACACATGGGCAGAGTTGCCCCCTCCTGCTCTATTCCAACACCAGTGTGAGAGCACACTCAGGGAGACAGCCAATTACCCAGATAAAAATGCAACCATATGACTTTCCCCTGCTTAGCACGGTATCTTCTTGGCCAGATAGATGTTCAATCAACTAACACCTTTGACCTGAGTATAAATATACTTACAGTAGCCGCCCCTGGTCCTCAAGGGCCAAAGTACTTAAGGCAATTCAGTAACTTTTACTTAAAAGTGGAGTATGCTTGTGACAATGCTTGTCAGTTGACACCTCAGCTAATGTTACACGCAAAATGTGACATCTAACTTTATTTGCTTCCTACTGTGATATATTATGGTTAATAGGAAATGTAACCTTTAAACATCATCAAAGACAATGATATGAGGGCCATTCACTTTGACATGTTAGGCCCTACTTGTGTTTAAGAAAAATTCCCTATCCATGCTAAGCTAGCATGAATGTAGCCTCCAACATATACAAAAAAAAAAAATAATAATAATACAAAAAAGCTTTTTGTAACTATTTCAGTTACACACAGGTCTCTCCTTTCTCATCTTTTGTTGCTATTGGAAACCTCGGGGTGTAATATGTTTATATCTTTAAGATTTGTTTATTATGTATAAATATAAATATGGATTCATAGTTCTTGAATACATATAAAAATCTGTAACATATCTAGTGCATAAATCAATGACTCAAACAGACAGGTCATAAAAGATGGCGAATTTCACAAAGAAAATAGTATCCAGATGATCTCTAGGAGTTTGGTAAAACAAAAATTTTTTTTTAATTCCTGAATGGCTAGTGAAATCAGTTACATAACCACTTATTTTATAGCTATAATCTCACCCCTTTATGACACATTACGTACACCATGTGAAGAGGAAAATAGAGCAGAGGAGGAGCCTCTACTCATTGATACAGTGGAAGTACTGGCAGGAGGTGTAACTGGAAAACTGAGGGTCCATGCAGAAGGAAGTCTTGAGGTAGGCATTTCGAAGTGAGTAGTGTGGGTAGACAGTGAATTATTGGGGAGAAGAGAAAATAAGAGCAAAGCTACCAAAATGATCAATATCTTAAGTTTGGGCTTGTGGAAGAGCTTTTGGGAGGAAGAAGGGACATGATGATAATTGCTGGCCAAACAATGAGACAGAGATTGTCCATCTTTCTGTCAATCTGCTGATGTGTCTTTACATCCTTTGGCCTTTATATCTATTTCAACGTGTGTGTGTGTGTGTGTGCGCGCACACGCACGTACTATGGGTGAGAAGTGGGACAGAGATTTTTTTTAACAGGACCAGATCATTCCATTGGGAAGAACATATAAATATATTATATTGCGAAATACAAGTTTTTCATATAGAGGTTTTTTTTTTAACAAAAATAGCATGCTTTACTTCTCATAGCAGGTATCTGAGGTATTCAGATTAAGGACACATTTAAAATTAAGCCTAGATGAGATATTGGAACCTTACTATAGTCCAAAATTCATACTGTCATCCCTGATTCCAATCATAGCAAGTAAAATCCTCAAAACTTCAAATAGGACCCGGCATGATTGCACCTTCCACTGCTGCCAACTGTAAACACAAGTCAAGCAAAAGTTATGAGGCCCTAGGTGACATTACTGGAGTCTCTGTCCTTCAGGAGAGTGACCAGTCCTTCCATTGTGGAAGTTCCTGCTAGGCAAAAGAGCATCCTGAGACCCAACCATGGGAAAAGCACAGCTCCTCTCCTCACATACTTAATGCAGCAAGAATGAGCAGTACTTATCTCTCAGGTCTCCTGTGTTGCTTTTTCAGCTCTACAGTTTGACTGATGGGGGCAAAATTAAATTGAATTTTCTGCCTAGAGGCAGATTCAGAGAAACATAAAAGAATATCCTCCAATTCATTAAGGGCCAGGGTTTAGCTTCCTTGTCTCTCAATATACAGTCATTTGCCAAGTCTGAAATGGATTTGTATTCCACCATAAGTTAAATCTTTGCAGCATTTTCATTCATACATGTGTTCATCCTCTTCATTTAATCACTTGTTCATTACCTCACTCATTCATTCATTTATTCACAAAATAATATTAAGCAAGCATAACTCTATAGGAATGGAACTAAATACTTGGATTACAGAGATCAAAATTCCAATGGTCAGTGGAAGACAGAAATGCATATATTATTCTCTCATAAAATGTATACTATGATAACCTCTGCAACTGTGAAACTATGAACAATTAGGATTTTCTTCTTTCAGTCATATTCATAAAATTATTATGAACATGACTAATATTTTAATGATTTTTAATTTTTATTTATTTATTTTGACAGTGACAGACAGAGAGAAAAAGAGGCAGAGAGAAAGAGAGAAAGAATGGGCGTGCCATAGCTCCAACCACTGCAAATGAACTCCAGACACATGCACCCCCTTGTGCATCTGGCTCATGTGGGTCCTGGGGAATCGAGTCTCGAACCGGGGTCCTTAAGCTTCACAGGCAAGTGCTTAATCGCTAAGCCATCTCTCCAGCCCATGACTAACATTTTACTTAAATCATTATATCATTCAAAAGGAAACAAAACAGAGTGAACATCCAACAGGAAGCTTTAGAGGAATAGTTAATTATGTGAAATGATCATATTATTTATTCATATACTATATAAATGTAAATGTACATAAATAACAAATATAAACTTCTAAATAAATATAATATGTCAATTTTATTTGATTATTTCAAGAATGAAACATTAAAAAATGCCAGCATCAGTGAGATTGTTCAGTGGCTAAAGACACTTGTTTACAAAGTCTGAGGGTCCAAATTTGACTTCCCAGTAACCAGAGTCACAAATTGGTAAATGAATCTAGAGTTTGCAGTGGCAAGAGACCCAGGATACCCATTCATTCTCTTTCTCTCCCTATCCCTCTCTATGGATACAAAACAATAAATGAAATATTTTTTAAAATATGCCCAAATATAAGCAATGATCATCTCTGAATTGTAGGATTATGGGTAATGTATATAATGTTAAAGATTTCTGTCATTTCCCTATTTTTTATAATGGGTAATGTTATATTTCAATAATACTTTAAGCCTCCATTTTATTCTACTTATATTTTGTACTAGAAAGTTTTTATTATTATGTATATGTTACTATATTTCACTTTAAATGGCTAGGAGTTAAATTTTCAATTTTTGAGACATAACTGAAATTAGACAAATGAATATGAAAATTTCTACACAATAGCACTGTGTAGACATTATCACGGATAATGGTGAATTCTTCCTTAGGTAGAAATTGCACTAGTTCCCGAGGTATTCATATAGCCCTACTTGGCTTCAATCCAATGTGTTTTCTACATTAGAATAAAAGGTATTTTGCAAACAATAAACATCCTTAAAAGCAGTCTTTGTTTAAACAAAGTCACATGTAAGGCCATACTATACTCTGCATCCTGCCTCCTGACACTTCCTCCCTGAAAAGATGGCCACACACCAAATCAGACTCTACCTTTTCTCTTCCTTGGTTACATATCATGACCTTACATTTTGTTTTAACACATACATACTTAGCAGCAACACATACCCAAAGTCCTACATGAGCCACCAGAACAGCTGGAAAACATGAAAGAACATGCTCTTTTCCTTATCGATTCAGTTATTAGTTTCCTAATTACATCAGCCTGCTAAGGAAATGTATCTGAGAGCCAATGAACTAAACAGTGAATTTAATCAATGGAATATTCCAAAGTAAAAAATAAAAAACAGGTTGTACCAGAGATAATATGAGATCACAAAAACATAAGGTATTATTATAAGCATAAAAAAAGACACAATGAAATCCTAACCCTTGTATCTCAGAAGGTGACCTGATTTAGAAACCTCTGCATATGAGGTAAAAATAAGAATGAGATCATTACAATGGCTCTGAATCCATGTGACTGGTATCCTCAGAAGGAGGCAGACAACCACAGAAGGAAGGCAGTGGGAAGAAATCAAGGGAGGTGTCTGGGTGAAGACAGAGGGCAAGAGGTATGCATCTGCAAGCCAAAAGATGCTTCAAGTTGCTGGAAAACCACAAAACCATCTGGCACCAAGAGACAAAGGAGAAACAGACTCCAGAGGAATCGGGACCCTTTTACTATCTTGATTTTAGAATTCAAACTCCGGAATTGTGAGGCAATAAGCCAGGCAGTTTGGGACACTTTGTTGCATCTGCTCTAGGAAAGCAGGACAGGAATTTCATACCCATCACAGGGAGCAGGGAGCATGGAGGGAGTTAGGAGTGACAGGTTTTGCTTTTCCCATAACTAGTCCTCTAATTTTAGGACCCAAAGTCTGGTTTAGGGCCACAGAGTTGCCATTTGTGATTATATTTCTCTGTCCCATGCATTTTACCATACTCCAGCTAGAAAGATACTTTGTAACAATTGAGACTCCATAATAATCACATGGACTTACTTAGACACACAGTCAAAGGACAAAACAAAATATACACTTTAAGAGCTCTTTTGCTGTTTAGGCTCTCTTGAGCTAGCCACTCTTGGACTTAGGAAGAAAAGATGTGCTCTAAAACACAACAACCTAAAACTTCTCCCTTGAAAGAAAGTATAAACTTAATGAATAAGTGCTCTACTTTTACCCACAAAAGCTAAGGGATTTAGCTAGCTTTCAGATGACTTCTTTTGATGGTCATTATGTGAAAAAAGTAAAATAAACTGGCTAAGGATGTAGCTCAGTGGTAAAGATTCCCCAATGAACAAGTACAAAGCCCTAGGTTCCATGGCAACCATCTCGGGGGGAAGGGGAGAGAAAGTAAGAAAGAAAGAAGGAAAGAAAGAAAGAAGGAAGGAAGGAAGGAAGGAAGGAAGGAAGGAAGGAAGGAAGGAAGGAAGGAAGGAAGGAAGGAAGGAAAGAGAGAGAGAGAGGGAGAAAGAGTTTCTCTCAAAATTGTACAGTCTCTGCATCTTCCTTCAGAGGCACAGTAGTGGTTGAGTATAGGGGTCATAGCTGGTCTACCTAGAGCTTCAGGGAGAATCCATGGGTTGTAACAGCATTTACAAGAAACAAAGTGGAACCAGGCTCACACTACTGAAGAATTCTTCCCAACATGTATGTGCCTTTGGTGATTCCCTCGGGCTTTGTTTACAGAATTCCTTTCTTTATTACTAGTTAGGGTAAATCGATACAATAATCCCCTGAGTTCAGGGACACAATCTAGAACTCCTATCCTGCCTTGGGGAGAACAAGGCATATACATAGTGAAAATATCAGTCTACGGAGACAGTTCACCTGGCCCAGTATTTCTGCAGAGAGTAATGATTTTTCTTTCCTTCTTGGAGATTTTCTAGCTAGTTTTCTTTCTCTCTGATGGTTTCCATCTGTCACTCCTTCATTTCATGAATACTGACCATGTTTCTATTAAGAAACGAGTACTGGGCTATGTTTTTAGTGCCTGCCTTCAGGGATCTTACATTCTAATGCACACCTAGAGTTTAAAGGCTCTCATGCCCGAAACACAGGGCATGAGAGGAGTGTGAACACATTATTGCTATTTGTACTCTTCAGAGACAGGCTCGTCTTGCTTATTCCTAAAACAGCTAGAAAGATTCTCTGCTTCCTCAGGAGGATGATTTCCCCCACTTTTATTGAAACACTTGGCCCTCTAGGGCTGTCTTTTATTTTTGTGCTTTTGATAGAGACAAAGGTTCAAAAAAGGTTTCAGTTTCCTCCCAACTCTAAGGAAAACACAGAGAAAATGTGAGGATGCTTCACAGAAGATGTTTCACTGCAGTGCTGGGGAGAAACAGAACTAGGTGAACTCTCATTCTAACACTGGATGTAGCAGTACTTCTGCTGAATAGAACTCAACAGCGCCTTAGGGGTTTCACAGTTTTCAAGGGGACATGAGATGTCAAATCGTTCTCTGAGAAATCTTCACTTTTTAATTTTGGTAACAAATTCAAACATGAGGAATATACTTCAGGGGAAATAAAATTTGCCCAGATGGTTAAGTGCTGCCTTAGGGCCGCAAGTTAGGACCTGAACCTCACTGTTATATGTACACCAGCCTCAAGAAGAGAGTGGGTTTGCTAGATTTAGCAAATAAATGTAATTCCTAAGTAATCAGAATTTTAGGATAACTGTTAATAACATTATATACATATATGTGCATGTGTGATGAAATATTAAAGGTACATTTTTTACTTGAAATTCAAATTTATCTGGGTGTCACACAATTTATCTGAAAGCCTACTATATTAAGTTTCTTCTAATATCCATTTCTAAAATTCCATATTATAAAATGCACTCCTTTCACTATATATTTTTGTTCTTTGACATTGGATTTGTCATTTGAACTAGTTAACTAAGAATCTTAGAACTGGGCTGGAGGGATGGCTTAGTGGTTAAGGCATTTGTCTGCAAAGCCAAAGGACCCAGGTTTGATTCCCCAGGACCCACATTAGCCAGATACAGTAGGGGGCACACACATCTGGAGTTTGTTTGCAGTGGCTGGAGGCCCTGGCACACCCACCGTCTCACTCTCTCTCTCCCTCTTTCTCTGTCAAATAAAAAAAAATAAAAATAAAATATTACAGAAAAGAATCTTAGAATTGACATAAGTCACTCCCCATAGCTAATGAGTTGGAATGATTTCCCTTGTTCATGCATTTAGCATTATCTGAGCATCTAGCATGTGCTAGGAGCAGTTCTGTGTATGATGACAATGATGCATAACGCGATGTTCGATGGTCCTTAGGACATCTAAACAAATAAGTGCAGCACAAGGGAGCCATGCCAGGAGAGAAGGGGCACCCACAGAGGGCACAGCAAGGAGCCGTGCTGAACTCTGCTGGGCTGCAGCATGCCTGAGTTGTTATGATCGAGTAGGTGTTGCCCTAAAGATTTAAGTTCAGCATCAACATGGGATAGATGTTGGAAGTAAAACAAAAACACATCATCTCCTGCAAGAGTAAAATTCGCATGACTCCCAGATCATTGCACAGGGTCCAAGTAGCTCTGTGTGAGAGACACGACAAAGATGGAGAAAGGATACAAACAGTGTCCTCTGCAGGGCTGTACAGGGAGCATACAATGCCACCAAAATGTTGTACAAGGAAGTGATGGAAATTCAAAGACCAGCTTTTAGAACGAAGATGATAAAAGCAGAAAAAAATAATTTGGGCAGCTGAATGTTCAGTTATCAAATTTCAAATTAATCTTCTTGAAACCTACAAAGAGGCAAGGTTATAACACCAAAACAAAGGGAATGCTTTTAGAGGCAAATTCATAAAATTTGCCTCTAAAAAGTTGGTGAAAACGGCAGGATCTTCTATAAACAGTCTTTTAACAAAACCATCAAAACAAAAGTTTAAGACCCAAAGCTTTCCATCAAAGCATGTCCAATGGCCAAAGGGAATAAAGTGTTCTGCCAGGAATCTGAGGGTTTGACCTTGAGTGTATGAAAGGGCAAATATATTCATGTCTTGATTCTTACCTTAAAATTCTGTGCCTATTTTGCAGTCCTCTATAAAACATATCTTGTTTAGATAATGAATTCTCCACAAGTCCTTCAAAGAAGTGGATTGTCCAGAAAAACATGCTCCATTTATGATCTGCTTGTGTCATCACTCCGCTACATGCACACACACACACACACACATTCACACTCACATGAAAGGAGACTATTTTCAGGCTCCACTTGGAGGAATAGTGGGAGATGGCCTATGCTTAAGGAACTGTGTGATGTGGATGGGGCAACACAAGTGTGTGTTTTTTTTTTAAATTTGTTCATTTTTATTTATTTATTTGAGAGTGACAGAGAGAGAGAGAGAGAGAGAGAGAGAGAGAGAATATGAGTGTCCCATGGCCTCCAGCTACTGCAAATGAACTCCAGACACGTGCTACCCCTTGTGCATCTGGCTAATGTGGGTCCTGGGAATTGAGCCTTGAACCAGGGTCCTTAGGCTTCACAGGCAAGCACTTAACTGATAAGCCATCTCTCCAGCCCTCAAATATGTTTTTTGAAGGGTGAGCACAAGAGGTCTATGATCATTGCTTGGTACCTCTGGCAATGAGAATCCTGGACTGGATATGATGAGATACTCCTTGGGCAATGTTTTCATTTAAGGCTCCATAATTTCAGTGAAAAAAGGAGAGGAAAACACATAGTCTTTAATGGTGCCACACTTGCCAGAAGATCCCTTCAGCAAACACAGCAAGCCTTACTTTCACCATGGCTGAGCATGACTATTCTCTTCATAGGCCATATAGTTGGAGGAGCAGAGCCTTCTATTTCCATGTCAGTATCCAAATCCCTGGTAGACAAGCTTATGTGTCAGAGGTCTACTTGTGAACACAACACACAGGTGAAGCTTGCCTCATAATCCCAGGGCACACCCTATGGCAGAGAGCCTTCTTCCAATTGCACGTGCAGAAGCTGGCTTATACTGAAGTTTGTGCTTATGCCCTTTGAAATGTTTTCATTTCCCACCTGCTTCTCTTCAGGACGCCTCTCTCACTTAGCTTCCATGTCCCGACCACAGTGAACCCTGTTGGTTTCACAAACACATCAACTTTCCAGTAACAGGACCTTCAACTCTGCCTAGGACAGTCTTGGTTTACTCTACTCATCTACTTCTTTCCTTCCATATACTTACATGCTGCTTTGTGTGTGAGGCAACAGCAGAACAACATTTCTGGAAGCCCTCTGACATAACCTTCCACCCCAGACGCTTGCTTTTATCGATCCCTGAGCCTCTAATTTCATTAGTCATAAAAAGATGAAGATATTCTTGACTATATTTTGCCAAAAGAAAGATTACATCACCAGAAGTTAAACGTTGTATCTGAAAAGAAAGTCACAAATTATAAGAAGAAATTGGTGAGGAAAGAAGAGAAGCCTGTATGCAGTGTCTTTCTTTTTTCATATTTCACTTCCAGTACCTAAATTATTTTCAGCAAGTTTCTCTCATAGCTCTATTGATGTTTTTATCTAGTTCATCCAAACACTGATTCATTCCCATATTATTCGTGTTTATGTTGTCTTCTCAAGAATATTAGAAGCTACTGCAAGAGAAGAATCATATCTAATATAATGAGTTCCCCAGATTTCTCCACAGAAACCACAAGTAGCTCACTGAACATGGTGAGGCAGAGAAGCGTCAGTTTTACAGCTGGAAGAGGCCTTAGAGATGAGACATACGTACCTGTCTCACATGGATGCTAAGGCTTGGAGAACTTGAATGATTTGCTCTGAGGGTAAATCTCAATTGTCAATTTGGTGTGATGTAGAATCACCATGGAAACAAATTTCTGGTCATGTCAGTGAGGGATTTCTAGATTAGATTAATTGTGGTAGAAAGATATACCCTACCTTTAGACAATACCATTTCATGAGCTAAGGTTCCTGAATTGAATAAAAGGAAAAAAATCTAACTTGATACTAGGATCCCTCATCTCGCTCTACCTTCCAGCAGTGCTCAGCTGCCTGAAGATCTTGCCATCATGAGTTCTTTGAAAGGATGGACTATATCCCTTCAAATTATAAGCCAAAATAAATTTTTCTCCCCTTAAGTTGCTTCTTATCAGGTATTTGATCACAGAAATGAGAAAAGTAACCTGATATTACAAAGCTAGTTAGTAGAAACATGAAAATTCAAACCCAGGGAAAACCGATTACAACTCAGTGTTCTTTTTGACTAAACTGTACTCTCTTCTGTGCAAGCTGTTTGATTTTAAAAGCAAAATAAGTTAATATAACCTCACAGGAATAATGGCTCATTTGGGTATGCTGTGCATGAATGACATTATATCTTGAATTTATCTAGTGCCTTTATTTACAAATCATTTCACAATTCATTTTATTCTCTTTTACACTGAATGGTATTTTCTAGGCTAATACTAATGTAAGACAATCTCACAAACAATTTACATAGTATTTACTAAAATCCATTCTTTTGTCTCCATAGTCCTATTCCCTTGACCATTTTCCTTTGCAATCAGAATCTATTCAATTTTACATATTACAATTCAGAAATCTCTTGTATTAAGCTGTACACATTGAAAAAAGAAGGCTTATTCCTTGGTGAGCTGACTTCACTGGTCTGATGCACATTTCCCTTCCTACCAGGTCCTGTTTTCTCTCTCAGCAGCGGCTTTGGCTTCACATCACAGCCTATTGTTAGCATGTTCTTTACCACCTACATTCCGGCCCTTTCAGCATGTCAGCCTTGTCTTTAGCTCCACCTCAAGTTCAGGTTTATTTTTCCTTCCCAAACACCTGGATATAGAAGAGGTGAAAATAACCTGAATCTTTTAGTTTTAGATCATTTACTGAAATTACTATCTCTATGTGCCAACATAGTACTAGGCACCATCAGTTTGGAAGAAATGGAGACTTTACAATTCCTACCATATGAAACATAGTTCAAGACGGACATACAGGTATCTAATTTTGTTTATGATTTTAGTATTAAGAGAGAGGTCAGAAGATTTAAGTTCATTCAAAAACAGAAAATTAAAAAAAAAGAAAAAGAAAAAGAATGTGCATTTCAAAGTCACTCTTTCTGAGGTGTTAAAAAAAGACAGAAGGTTTGCCCTGGGCAGGCTTTTCTGGAATACATTATTTAGTTTAATGACAGGTAATAAATTCTGTGTGATGGTGTCCACACTTCCTGAGAGGAGACACTGAAACTCCATGATGCTAAAAATTTGTTAAAGATCTCCAGGTTTAATTCCAGAAGAATTCATTAATTAGTGCTCATTCTGAAACATTGAGCCACTAAGAGGTAGTTATTTCAAAGAAACAAAGTAAAAAGAGAGAAGGCTCAAAATATTACTGTATGAGGAAAACTTGGGACAGAAAGCTGAATAATGAGCAAAGAGGTTTATACTAGTTTTCAAATATGGAAAAATATGCAGAGACCAATGATGCTTTTCTTCCACATAGCTGTGAAGGGAAGAAGCAAGAAAAAGCTGACACCCAGATTGAGGCAAATGTTGGCTTTATGTAAGAAACAATATTCTTTTTTTATTGACAACTTTCATAATTATAAACAATATCCCATGGTAATTCCCTCCCTCTCCCCACCTTCCATTTTGAAACTCCATTCTCCATCATATCTTCTCCCTCTCTCAATCAGTCTTTCTTTTATTTTGTGTCATGATCTTTTATTCCTATTATGATGGTCTTGTGTAGGTAGTGTCAGGTACTGTGAAGTCATGGATATCCAGGCCATTTTGTGTCTAAAGTGGCACATTGTAAGGAGCCCTACCCTTCCTCTGATTCTTACATTCTTTCTGCCACCTCTTCCACAATAGACCCTGAGCCTTAGAAGGTGTGATAGTGATATTTCAGTGCTGAGCACTTCTCTGTCACTTCTTCTCAGCACCACAGTGCCTTCTGAGTCATCCTAAGGTCACTGCCATCTGAAAAGAGAAGCTTCTCTAACCAAAGGTGAAAGTAGCATTAATACATGGGTATGAACATTAAGAAAAGTGCTTATTAGGAAGTTTGGTGAATATAGTATATATAGTTAGCCAGATACCAGCAGATGTTACATGCATAGGACTCATGACTACCCCTGTTGTAGTTTTTCAATATCAGGGATGCATTCCCTCCCATGGAGCAGGTCTCCAGTCAAAGTAAAGGGTGTTGGTTTCCTCTATAACAGACATGCCACTATTGTACCCGTTAGCTCATTTGGCCTGGCTGGCCAACTGTAAGGCTTGCAGTGTCCACTGTTGGGTGTCTTCACTGGTGATTTCTCTTTCTCTCTCCCATTGAACTGCATGCAGCATGACCTTTTCCAGCTTTCTGTCAGCTGGTCTATATGGAGGAGGTTATCAGCTTAGTTCCAGTGGGATATCTCAGTGGTCTTGCAGCCCAAGTATGTGGAGTCTTCAGCAATAGGGTCTTGCTATCTATTCTTGTCTATTCTTGGTGGGTAACCAAGGGCCTTGGCAATGGTCCGTAATGTTTTCAGGGCATCAGGGTCCTCCCTGGCCAACAACTTACTGGAAGGCTCCCAGGCACTGAAAATATTCTAGTATTCTATGATAAAAATTCCCTATGCCTCAAAGGAGTTGCTTCACATCACAGCAGGTTCTCAGGGATTTAGGTGATACCTTTGAGAAAAGTTGGATGAATACTTTGATTAAGGTGATATTATCAGTAAATCAATATATCAAATAAGATTTAAACTTGATGAGTTCTTTAGTACCTTCAGGTATGTGAGTTTTGATTTTTCATCCAAGAATCATCTTAACAGTAGAATCCAGAGGAATACTCACTATTGACTCCCTAAACATTTGCATAAGACTTTTTATAAATCTCTTGAATACTGAGAAATGGCCCAAGCCTGCCTAGTAGCTGTGCATAAGTTCAGGCTGCCTATACCTAAGACCTTTGTTTGTAAATTGTTTCTTAGCATATTTCTGGGAGAGGCAGAATTTACTCCCTCACGTCATAATCTAGCGGTCTTTTTTTCTTGTTTTGGCATGAGAATGCAGTGTGATGACAGTGCCCCAATCCTGTGTGTCACCTTTGAGGGCCTTGGACATTTCTAGTCTTTTTAGGTGAAATACTAAGTGGAAGAGAACCCAAGCCTAGCAGCAAGTGCAGAAGAATCACCCCACTGTCCCACAGAGTGATGAATAGCAATGAATAGATGTGTTTTCAAAACCTCTATGTTGGTACATAGCACAATCTCGCTGGAACATAGACTCAAGTTCTAGGTCTATCAATGAAAATGCAGATCTGTGTTGAGAAAGATTTTCATTTCTCCAGGATTTTTTTATGACATGAAGATCTTGTTCCAGAATAGCAGCCCTTAAATTTTAGAGTTATCCAGATACTGCTTATGCAGTGTGTTTACTTTGATCCTTTCTCTAGAGATCCTAATTATGTGGGTCAGGTCTTGAGCCTAGATGTCTATGTTTTAAAAGCTACCAAATGGTTATAAAGGAAAAGAAACCACACCAGGAAAAGCTGTTCTACATAGTTCTTGGGAGAATTTTAGAGACACATGACCAAGTTCATGCCTTTGTGTTCAATGAACCAACATGAAGCTACCACCTGGGTGGATAATGGCGAGCTGTATATCAGGTCATCTCCTTAGAGATGACAACATCATATACCTTCTCTAAGACCTGTTAGAGCCAGAAACTTGACCTCAGTTGGAAACCTCTGATTCCTGAGAACCTGTTCCTGGCTCCATCAGATGGCATGAAGCAAGGATGGCAGACTGCTTCCTCTCAACACCACGCTGTCCAATTGTCACTGCTAGAATGCAATGAGACAGCAAAAGCACAGCCTCAGCAGAAACGCAGAGCAACAGCTGGACTGGATGCCCTGAAAGTGCAATTCATTCATTACACAGATAATTGGGACTCCCTCTAAATGCAATGGCAGTAAGCTCTGTGCATTACCCAAAGGGGACTTATCACAGCCTGGCAATTCCTGCACAAAGCCCTCAAATGGTGCTGATCCCTGCATGCTAAAATGAGGTAAAGAAGGAGATTGGATGAAGCAGCAAGTCAGCATCTGCTTCAAGTTCTTCTGTTAATGGATATAATGATCCAAGTAAGTGGATTTCAACTCTGAGTTAGTGTTTCCTAGAGTATTAGGCAATATTTATGCCTCAACAAAACCATAGACAAGTTTTGGGCAATACAATTCCTTGGGCCCAGATATTTTAAGGTTTCCTGGGTGACACTAAGGTGGAAGCAGGGCTCAGTATAATTTGTATAAAGAAAACATTGTCAGGGCTGGAGAGATGGCTTAGCGGTTAAGTGCTTGCCTGTGAAGCCTAAGGACCCCAGTTCGAGGCTCGGTTCCCCAGGTCCCACGTTATCCAGATGCACAAGGGGGCGCACGCGTCTGGAGTTCGTTTGCAGAGGCTGGAAGCCCTGGCGCGCCCATTCTCTCTCTCTCCCTCTATCTGTCTTTCTCTCTGTGTCTGTTGCTCTCAAATAAATAAATAAATAAATAAATGATAAAAAAAGAAAACATTGTCAAACTATGCCTTTTTTGTTTTTAAATAGATCAAATCAGCCACACTCACTCATTTAAAGTTAAGTGGTTGGGACAGAGATCACATGTCCATTAATATGTCAAATAGTTTCTATATAGTCTTCTATTAAAAAAAAAATTGCTGGCTAATGCTCTACAGTGGATAAAGTCTCCTGAGAAAATATTTTTATATTTGAGTTCCCCTGGCTTGGATTTTCATCTCTTTAGCTTATTTCTCCAACACTGAAATCCCAAAGCACATAATAATAAGAAGAAAATGCAGTAAGTACATATGATGTGATAGGCACTAGGTTATATGATATACGCCATCTCATTAAACCTTACAACTGCCCTGTTTGAGTGCCTCCAGTTATCTTCCTTTTGTGAATCAGAAAACAAATCTTGAAAGAAGAGCAAGCCTCTTGTCCCGATACACAGAGCAAATGTGGAAGTTGTAGTTAAACATACCTATCTGATTTCATGGTCCATGGGTTCAAATACCACACCCACCCACAAGGATTCACAGCACTGATATGGGCACAAGGAGCTGAGCTGAGCTGACAACTTTGGGAGCTTTGTTAGGCCACATCGTTAGGGTTAGGCAACATTAAAAGTTCAGGGTTCTGGTAATGCCCCCTCCTCAGGGTCTGACAAGACGGGCCTTAGCAATGACAACAAATGAACTGAATGTCTTAGGAATTCTAAAATTAGTATCTTGTTGCTTTGCCATGAGACATGCTTGTCAATACTTCAATTAGTAATTCACTGAGCACTTTTCATGTATCAGGCATGGCTGGGAAAACAGCAGAGAATAAGGTTCTGGTGCAGCAGATTCCTAGGCCATGGAGTTTACAGGATAGTAGCACCATGGAAAATAAGCAAATGTACAATTGTATAGATATAACCAAGAACATACACACACAGCGGATTCTGCTTTCTAATAGCAGTTACATTCTGTAAAGTCATGGTGAATGCTGACTCAGTGAATGTTAAAACGTTGTTTATAATAAAAATGTAGGATTAGGTGTCTGGGAGTCTCTTGTGACAACATTTTCAGCAAACAATCAGTGTATGACCTTCAGGCTTGTTTCTGTTTAATTACACCATTGTAAAAGTTTATTTTATTTTATTTTATTTATTGAGAGACAGAGGCAGATAGAAAATGAGTGAAAGAGGGGGGGAGAGAGAGTGAGCGAGAGCAAGCACACCAGGGCTCCTAGTCACTGCAAACTCCAGACACATGCAGCACCTTGTGCATCTGGCTTACGTGGGTATTGGAGATTCAAACCTAGGTCCTTAGGCTTTGAAGGCAAGCACCTTGACCACTAAGCACTCTCTCCAGCCTTAATGACATCTTTAAGAAGTGGGTGACAGAAGAAGCATGAATTCAGTATTCAATGAAGAGGGAAGGAGACTTGCAATGAACTGCCTAGTCTGGGCTTGGAGAGACATTAAGATGCTGCATTGTGGAGTAATGAACATTGAAGCTGTGGGTAGCAGCACTATATAACTCATGCCTCAGGGATGCTTGCCTACACATCCATTCTTTCCGTAAGGTACATCACAGTCCTCATGTTCTTCAGAAGACTAGACAGTCCCTCTGCACTATGCCTGGGGGATCATTTTAAATACAAAAATCCCCAGCAGACAACACAGATGTGTGAAAAACGTGGTACAAAGTAGACTACAGAAAGAATACAGTTTACAACGGAGTAGCTGAAAGAAGAAAGCAGAGTGTCCCCTTGTTGAACCTCAGCTGGAAGCCTATGCTGTGGGTGTTTCAGACTTCTTGCCACTCTTTGTTTTGTCTGTGAAAGCCAATGAAAACACTGAGCTTTGCCTTTGGGATTACAAGTGTATTTTAGCAAGTCAGCAAGTTGGCAAATCCTGAGTCCATGAATAATGAGGATCAGCTATAGAGTGTCACACAGGAAGAACTGACAGTATTAAAGCAGTATAATAATGGACAAAGCTCAACTGACACTCTTGTTAAGGAAGCCATGGCAGACCTCTCAGAGGAGTTAACACCTGAAAAGAAACTCAAGTGAAATGAGAGATCAGGAAGCATGGAGCATCAAAATAAGAGCCTGCCAAGGGCTGGAGAGATTGCCTAGTGGTTAAGGAACTTGTCTGCAAAGCCTAAAGACCCAGGATTGATTCCTAAGAATCCATGTAAAGAAAGATGCACAAAGTGCTGCATTCATCTGGAGTTCATCTGCAGCAGCTAGGGGCCCTGGTATGCCCCCATTCTCAAGCTCGCACTCTCTTTCTCTCTTTACAAAAATGTAAAAAGTAAACAAAAAGAGCTATACAAGAGGGGAGTGTGGTGTGAGGAATATCCCTGAAGTGGACATTCTGGGTACATTTTTAAAAAACTGCCCACTGCTAGGTGCAGTGGTGCACACCTTTAATCCCAGTGCTTGTGAGGCAGAGGTAGGAGGATTGCCATGAGTTCTGGGCCACCCTGAGACTACATAGTGCATTCCAGGTCAGCCTGAGCTGGAGTGAGACCCTACACCCAAAAAACAAAACCCAACAACAACAACAACAAAGAAAACTGCCCAGTAGCGTGTCTCAGCAGAAGGAAGGATATAATGACAAGATCCAGCATGAAGCAGGTTTGTCCTGAACAGGTTCCTGCACTCCTTCCATGCATGGGAGTCTGCCAAGGTATGTGTATTTGCGGGAAAGTCTGCCATGGTCTTGTTAGAAGTGTTACGATAACCAAGTGCATTTGAAAGCAGAAAGTGGGAGAACTATGGGGATTGTGGGAGCAAGAAGCAGCATGAATGGAGTATTCAATGAAGAGGGAAGGAGACTTGCACTGAGCTACCTAGGCTGTGTGTGGAGAGACATTAAAACGCTGCAAGGAACCCAGATAACAACTGGTCATAGAATAGCTGTGTGGTCTGTGGGAAATAGGATTTATGGTAGTTAGGGTTCTAGGTACCATCAAGGGGGTAGTGGAAAGACAGGGACCAGTCACACTTGGAAAGCATTATGAAGATGGAAGTGATGAGTTCTACCATTTTGTTGGACTTGGGTAACTTTTTCTTTAAAACTGTTAAAAAAGAGCTATGGCTTTCTACATTTAAAATCTGAGACTCAAGGAAGGAGAGAATCTATAGGAGTGTCAAGAGTTGCATGTATAAACTTATTCCTCATGTGTGTGTGTGTGTGTGTGTGCATGTGTGTGTATTCATGTGTGCATGAACATGCAACTGAGAAAGAAATTATAGAGAAATATGGGGTACTCATCTGTAATGTGCCCAAGATCAGGCAGACACCATAAAACAGCCCCTCTGGAGGAATTCAAAATTTTGGGGGAAAAACAGATAAGAAGATAGACAGCTACTAAAGGAAAACAAATTGTTGATGCAAGTTCTGAAACCAGATGATGTCAGAAAATCCTCAAGGCTTCGTGCAATTATTAGAGTGAAATTCAAAATTCAGTCTACTGAAGAATATCCATTTCCTAGACATAAGAAAAGATGACAGAGCTGAAAGCACAAATGTTTCAGCTCAGGTAGTCTGTGTCATAATTAAATTGTTCCTAGACCCTCTTTGGGAAAACAAACTTAGGAGAAATGCAGCCAGGCAACTCAACAGCCATCATAACATGAAGTTCAGAAATTATGTCCCCTTGCTCAAAGGACAGCCCACTGACAATGGGTCCCGCACTCCCAGATTAGATTCCTTCCACCTTCACGTCTCAACTCCAAATGCACCTGTTTGTTGTTTATAAAGTGTAACCAACAGCCACTGTGGGAGACAGATACCTGCAAAGCTAAAAGCCGCTGTGCGTGGGAGATGCCTACACGAACAAAATACACATGCCTTCAAGGTCTCAACAAGGAAAAACATATAGCTCCCCTGAGGATTATCTCTGTAGAAGGCAGTGTACATGCTCGTTTCTACTTTTCTCTCTGGTCCCAACAGTAACAGGGACAGAACTGAAAAATGAGGCCCAAGCCTTTCCCTTAGTTCCCTCCATGCAGCTGTTAACAGCTATCATTTTGGAAAGAATTTACTCCAGAAATCCAAGAGGGAAATAAACAAAGAAACACAAAAACCATAAACTTGCTGGGCTCTCAAGCAAGGGTTCCTGACCTGACAATAGCTAAGAGTGTAACTTACCACCCACCCAGGCCCTATTTACTTATGCATTTTGTCTGAAAGTCCCGCAAGCAGAAATCCTTAACCAAGAGTTCAGTGCACAGGCATGCATTCGCCCACAGATACACGTGACTTGGATGCTTTCCTTCTAGATGGTCTTTGGAGTGGAAATTCAAATCCAAAATTTTTTCTTTTTTTTTTTTTCCAATGAATCCAGGTTTATAAAGCCCCCTTGACAAGTACAGCAAATTTCCCATTCCTTCAATACACACAACAAAGACATGGGGCCCAAATAGGGTTCCTTTTCTCTGTCTCCCTGTCCCGACATCATCCCCATTTCATGAGATCTTTGCGTTTCATGTCTGAAATACACCATGAGATCAACATCAGCATCCTTTCTGAAGCAATAATCCTGGCTGTTCTGCCTACATCTTTGTCTGCCGGTATAGGTTCAGTGGTCTTAAACTTTCTTATCAGTGGCATTTCAAATTCAGCGGTGAGGTCAGACACACTGCTTGCCACCTCAGCAGACACAAGAACATACAAGTATGTGAAACCCTTTGAGAAAATCAGGAGGATCACCTAGATTGTCCCTAAAGATCTAGGGAATTTAATCTGGCACAGAGTTTCATTCTAATTAGTGCATTTCACATATGGAATATGTATTGCATGTAGATAGATGCTCCCCTCCACTATCTTGTCTTCCTTGGACTTCAGCATTATTGTACATAGAGTTCTGAACACTGACAATGTTTCCTTGACAGAATCAGATTATCAGGGCAAAATAATTAGGCTGGGAAAGGAGAGACTGGCTTCTCAAACAACACCTTCCCCTGTCTTGCCCTGCTTGGCGAGATATTCGAACTACTCACTATGTGAACTTGCCCTCCCTCTTCCAACTAGACTGTATGGTTTGACAATTTCTTGCTATGTGTCTCACTACCAGCCTGTCTCCATCCATAGTTCATAATTTTGCCAGGAAACTTAGAATTCATTCTTCATTTCTTTCTCACTGCATTGCTCAGCAAGCACAGAGATACCTCCACTGATTTTCTAACACCCGCACTGCTGTCCCCCAGCGAGGGATAAAAGTTCCGATTGGATCCAACATTTGGACGTGCTCACTCTCTGTGGCATGATTTATAGACAGGCAGCTTCAATTACAATTTCTCTTACTCCTTACACTGACTAAAATGCTGAAAACACAGAATGCCAGGATGGCACGGTACACAGCCTCTGACTCAAACAACTTTCTGCCTATAGCCCAGGGCACAAAAAGAGCTGCGCTGCCAAATACAATGACTCAATCCAGCAGTGCCAAAGATGGGAAGATCAGGGTTGTCTTTCTTGCTCTGAAATGTGGACCCCAACCACAGCATTGCCCTCTCCAACCAGCTCTGGAAACTGCTCTCCTGGCTGGGATCTCAGAGGCAGTCAGTTCTATGGGCCAAGTGATTTTAGGAATAGCTGCCAGCAAACAGGAATTGGGGGATTAAAACATAAATCCGCATATGTGCTTCTATTTCCAATCCCTGTTTATACACAGTAGTAAAAAATGAAACCAGTAACTGAAATGCAAATGAATAGAACTATTTATCTATTGGCACTGGGCTCACTTTCATATTGTTGGTTTGAGACTGGTCTGAACTCCAAACTAGAATTTCACCAAATTAGAGAGTTTTTGAGAATAGTTTACCCTAGAGATAGCCAGGTTTTCTTGTCGGGAGTGAGCCTGGAGAAGAAAGCGGCCATGGGGAAGGTACAGTCTATTGGTTGGAAGAAGAATCTTAAAAAACAACAGAATTAATGACTTCTCCACATACCTAGTAATCCTTTCCTCTAAAGCTCTGTTTGTGAAAGTCTTAATGGTATCCATGTTCCCTTAGAAAGTATAACTTTTAAAGCTCCATCTTTGATTCAGGTGCTTAGTAATACCTATCATTTCAGACATATTCAGTCTACTCCTCCTCAGCTTAACTGGACTCATACTAATGGGATCCTTTCTCTGACCTCTAGTGTGTCTCAGAATGATATTCCAGGTAATATCTCTAAGAACTCATCATTTGAAAACTGAGATACTGTAGGCTTATGTTATCTTAATTATTAAAATTAAGAATAGCTGTTAAAATGTTAATATATTTTAAAGGGAGAGGTTTTCAACTCATAGAAAACTTACTACTTATAGCAATAAAGAAGAGAGTTCCCACATGCTCCATCATCTCTCCCAATGTTATTATCATCTAGGATTAATATAGCACATTTGCTTATTTTATGAGACAATACTGGTAATTATTACTAACCAAAACCAATAGTTTGCACCAGAGCTCACAACTTGTTTTTGGCAAACATATAATGGCACATTGCCTACCATTGTAATATGACACTCACAGATTAAAAAAATCTGTGTTCCACCTATTTATCCCATTCCCTTCACACAAACACACACACACACACACACACACCAAGCCATGAGCAACCAATGGTCTTTTGATTAAATCCCAACTCTCCCTCTTCCTAAAATGGTCTGTAGTTGGAAGTATGCATTCTGTGCCATTGCATGTTTACTTCCTCAACTTAGCAATTTTCTTCCAGAAACTTTTCTTGGAAGAATTCCTACTTTTATTTGCTTGGTTACTATAACTAGAAATGTATAAACATGGGACCAGAACCAGGAACATGTAAATTGTCCCAACTTCCCTTTGGCTTAACTACCATCCCTGAAACAGACTGTTGTACTAAGTTTCACTTCACTGGGACAAAACACTCACCCAAAAATAGTTAATGGGAGAAAAGGATGTATTTCAGCTGATGGTATTGAGGGAAAGTGTAATCATCGCAGGAAAGCACTGCAGAGCAGAAATTGGGCATGACATCTCACCACAGCAGCTGGCAGAGAGTAGCAGGTAAGTGAGCTAGCTAGCTCTGGCAAGAGAGAGCTGGTCTACAATTCCCCAAAGCCCATGCCTCACAACATCTCTCCTTCAACAAGTCTCCACCTCTCAAATCACCACTAGCTGAGGACCAAGTATTCAAACCACCTGAGACTATGGGAGATGTTAAGTTCAAACAACCACACAGACCACGGAAGGAAATAGAATACCTGGCAAGTGCATGAGTTTCTAATACTTCTAAGGGTGAAACCATAAGATGGATTTTATATTATCCAGTGAGTGTTAATAGATGGGTCAAGTGAGTCAACCGAAATTATCCCATCTTAGAGAACATTACCATAATTATTAGTTACTAGAATTATTCATTATTGAAATTGGAATGTATCAGAGTTCAAGTGAGGGGGAAAAAAAAATGCCTGAATTCTAAAGCAGCTCAGAAGAGACATATGATCAAGTAATCAAGGTTACTTCCATTTTTGTGTAAGTTATGGATTGAATTCACTCCTCCAGAAGTGTGTGCTCGTAGCTTCAACCTCAAAGGTCACTGTGTTGAGAAGTGTAACCTAATCAGGATGTGCTTGAGCAATGAAGACTCCATCCACCTGGATGACATTTAAAGAAGGTCTTGAGGCTTCCAGTATGAGCTATCTCTCTGCCTCTCTTTCTTTCCTTCCTTCATTCTCTCTTTTTCTCTCCTACCCCCTTCCCTCTCTTTGCCTTCCCACCATAGGAAGAAGCAGCAAGAAGGCCTTAGCCAAATGCTAGGTCCCTCCATACTAGACTTCTAAACCACTATGAATAATCACCTGCTCATAACCAATTGCCCAGCCTCAGGTATCTTTACATCATTCTCTCTCTCTCTCTCTCTCTCTCTCTCTCTCTCTCTCTCTCTGTCTCTCTCTCTCTCTCTTTCTCTCTCTATCTCTCTATATCTCTCTCTCTCTCACACACACACACACACATACACACACACACACACACACACTGATGGCTCAAGCATCAGCCTAGCAATGTCATCTGAATATTCAAGGATAGCATATTCTGGTCAATGCATTATTTCATGTGGATAACTAAGATGTGTGCCTGGCACCTTGCAGCCTACAAACTCTAAGATGAATGTGATACTTGCAGCAGTCAATATCTGGACCCAGGGAGGTGAAAGGTGAGTGGAATGGGGAGCTCAAACAAGGAATGGAGATTCCTTTGGACTGGGAGGTATGTGATGTATCAATCCTTCACTGAGGGTGCAAAGTCCTTCACAAGTTCTGACATGATGGTTAATGGAGGTGAAAGTGAAAGTTATGCCTCTCTGCCTGCCTTTGCCCATGGTGCAAGATTCTCAATCTTATGATATATGGGCCCAATCCAGCATTTATGATTTATCTGTGATCAGTTGGTGGGAGTGTTTGGGGTCACTATTTAATTTTCATAGCATACCTTTTTTTTATTTTTCGAGGTAAAGTCTTGCTCTACTAGAATTTACTATGTCCCTCACAGTGCCTGGCAGCATAGCATTTTTAATGAGATTACATATAAGTATGCAGGGCATGGGCATTCCAACTTACCAGAGTCCAAAAGCTTACTACTCATATGCACTTCCATGCTCCATGCCCATCTGAGGGAAATCAGAGCTACAAGGCTGGCCCAGATGATCCCAGGGGACTCATTCATGATGCAACCTTTGGGAAAAGTTGAATTTGGTGGTGATCAGCTTGTAGTTTATCCTGACAGCAAAGGGGATCCAAAGAAGACTTGGCAACTTCATTTTGATTCAACTATTTCACATATACTTCACAATACTTATAACGTTCTGGGCTTAAACTGTCTTCCCATAATTTACACATCCCATGTTTTGGATATGCAATGACAGGCAGCTGGAAGGAGACGCTTACTGATGCGGCAATAGTGGCCTGGCCATAGGAAATAAAACACACTTTCTGGAGAGGACTCAAATGGGCTCTGGTTTAGTCACTTGGATTAAGGGAAACATTTAGAGATCTATTTAGAGATTCAAATACAATGAGTTAACACTTCTGCAAAACTCAGGAAAGACATAAGAAGGGAAGGGAAAACAATCTTACAGTGATCAGTACCTCTCTAACAGAAAATGGAAAAATCACCTACAGCTAGTCTGGAAAAAGACCTGTGTCAAGTTGATCTTTAATTCAGCAATGAATGCATTTGCTCATTTTCCCATTTATCTGCCCCTTCAACAACTACTGTGTATGATCTTCTGCGTGAAAGTCATTGTTTGGGGTGAAGGAAAAGTTACAAAGATGACAAAAACATATTCTTCCAACCATGATTCTTCAGTGAACAATGAGAGTATGCATCATAGAACAACATGCATGCATTGTTTACCACTGAGAGAGTAACAGCATGTGCTGTATGGATAACTGTGTTTAGTGTTTATGAGAGTGAGAAAAAGAAAGCCATTTTAAGCTTAAGAGAGCTGTGATAAAATTTGTTGGGTGACTGAAGGAAGCTTTGTGGAAAAGCAGCAAAGGATCATGGAAGAACATTAGCTTAAGAGTTGGCAAGGTAAGAAAAGATACAAAGAGGAGGAATATCAAGTGTTTACGGGAAGGAGCATGATTCATACAAGTCCAAGTCATGGAGAATATGCCAAGATGCATAAATGAGAGGCTGGGAGAGTCAAATGCTCACTGGAAATATGAATGATGGAGAATAGATGGTTATTCTTCTGTATGGGAATGACATAATGATAAGAAAAACCAACAAGCTTAGTGATATTTGCAATGGTCTATTCTCTTCCTATTTCATAGTTTGTAAAATGGGAAAAAAGAGTATAGATGACTTCAAAAGAATAAAAAAGACAAAAATCATGACAATATCAATGGCATGGAAGAAAGGCAGAGGCAGTGGCAGAATAGAAAGACACAATTATCTCAACATAGGAAGAATGAAGAAGGAAATCCCAAGGAAGAATTGGTGGGTTACTGAGATGCCTAAGAAACACAGAAAATATCAGGTTGGAGTTTGGAAAATTATGTAGAATATTATTGTAATAGTTACTCTTGTGTGTGATCCAGTCCTGCACCAAGTGCAGTAGACATGGTGGTTAGCTTAAAGCAGAGGCAGTCAGAGCCTATTTGAAAACATATTTCAAGAGGAAACATCCCTCCTTTCTCTAGCATTATTAACAGACCAAGAAAAACCTGATGGTAGCCAATGTTCCTGGGAACAGAAAAAACTATGTATAAGAAGTGAGGTGCTAAAAGGAGCAGAGAGCCCCACTATTCTGCTGTGTTAATATGACAGAGTTTAGCCATTCTCCTATTGATGAATATGTGATTTTCCCATCAGATTTTTGCTATAACAACTAATTATGTATGAACATCCAGGTGTATGTCTTCCAGTAAGTGGTTCCCAGGAGTCTATATCGAAAAGTGGATCTTAGCCATAGAAATTGCTATTTTACATTCAAGGTATTGCCCATTTCTAAAAGTGGTCATTCAATTTTATGCTATTTTCCAGATGTACTAGAGTCCCATTGAACATCAAGCTCACTACTATAATACTGAAATGACAATGTCAATACCAACAGCCTGATGGAGAGTAACTGACATATTACTATATAGTCTTAATTGGTATTGCATTGATTGTTAATGATGTCGAGAATGCCTTCATATTTGTTTTATTAGTTCATTTGAGTTGTTGCAATGAAGTACTATAAACTATGTAGCTTATAATTAATAGAAATTGATCTCTCACATTTCTGGAGGCTGTGAAGTTTAGTATCAAGACACCAACAGATTTGTTGTCTAATAAGATTCTATTTTCTAGCTATGTCTTCATATGGTGCAAAGGGACACCTTTATTCTCTTCAGCCTCTTATGGGGGCTTTAAATACATTTATGTGGGCTCCATCTTGACAAATCAACTCTCACCAAACTAATCCCATCACATTGGGGATTAGGTTTCAAAATAGGAATGCTGTGAATTTCAAAACCTTAGATAACAGCATTTTCTATTCATGTTTCTGTGAAATGGTATGTTTTTACATCCATTTTGGAAATTACTATTTACCTTTTGCTTATGAATTTCTTTATAATTAGATAGATCTTTATCCCTTCATCAATGATACAAGTATCCTCTTTAAGTGTGTGAATTAACATTCCCACTTACCAGTTGTGGCATCTTTGAATACCTAATCTTCATTCTTATGAGCAGTAATATAACTGCATCTTCATTGAGAAATTCATGTCATAAGATGGTTCCAAAATTTACTTCTTAAAGGTTAATATTTGTCTTATAGATTAAGTCCTAAATACAACTGGAATTTATTTTGTGCATATTAAGGTCCAAATTCAGGGCTGAATAAATGGCTTAGTGGTTAAGGAGTTTACCTATGAAGCCACATAACCCAGGTTTGATTCCCTAGTAATCATGTAAGCTAGATACACAAGGTGGCACATGCACCTGGAGGTTGTTTGCAGTGGCTAGAAACCCTGGTGTGCCCATTTCTCTCTCTCTCTCTCTCTCTCTCTCTCTCTCTCTCTCTCCCCCCCCACCCTCACTCTCTCTCCCCCAAATAATAAATAAAATAATTTAAAGGATTAAAATTTACTTCTTCCATATTCATGACTCACTGTCCCAGCCTAACAATTACATAATGCATCCTATAGTCATTATTTTGAAATACTAACTGTTACAGTTAATCTTGACTGTCAACTTGATGGGATTTAGAATCACCATGGAAACAAAACCCTGGGGTTATCTCTGAGAGAGTTTCTAGATTAAACTGAGGATGATAGATCCATCCTAAGTATTGATGATACCTTTCCCTAGGCTGGGGATCCTGAATTACATGAAAAGGAGAAACAGAGCTAAGTAAAAGCATTCATAGTACTCTGCACCCTGACTGCAGAAATGATGTGACCACCTGCCCTCCTCCTGCTTCTGTGCCTTACCCAACATGATGGACCATATCCTCTTGAATATTGAGCCAAAATAAATCCTTTGTCCTTACATTTCTTTTGTCAGATATATTGTCACAACAACAAAAATTGCAACCAATGCAACTTTGTTATACTAGGTTGTCCTATGTATTTTTATGGGTCTGTCTGGACTCAATCCTGAACTACTTGCCAGTAGTCTATGCCTATGCTTGTGATATCTCTGTGGATATGTCCATACAGTTGACTGACAGTATAGAATAAAGCTATAACTTTGATAGCTCATAAATTATGTGCTCTAACCCCCAAACACATACTTTATGCTTCCCCAGGTGACTGTAACTTGTCCTTGGGACTTTAAAATACAACATGCATTATAAAATCAGCTTGAGAAGTCTCCTGTTGCCATTTTGAATGAATTGTGTTGAAATACAGTGACCTGCAGAGAATTGATGTTTTGTGCTATTAAGGACTCCAATAAATATATATGGTGAATTTCTCCATCCAATTTTGTATATTTAGTGCATTTTAATAAAGTTAAAAGCTTTCCTCCATAAAGACCTTGTGCAACTTTTGTTTTCACCTATTTCATGTTGGGTATTGGAATAAGATACACTGTGGAAATTATTTTTAATTGTGCTTTCTAACTCCTTATTGCTAGAAAATAAAAATATTAGATTTTGCATAAAAGAAGTTAATTATATCTCACTCTCCATTGGAGAATCTGTTTTCCTCCTTCAGAAGGCAGCTAAAACCAAGGACAGCCAAAATCTGTGAATAAGACAAGATAGCTGGTTCCTTCTTATGAGATGATCCATCCCTCACACACCAGCTAGGGTCCAGTGACACTACAGAGAAATTGGTGAGATGCACAAGAGTGCTGCTTCCACGGCAAGACTGACAACCTGTGCCAGGCTGATGACGGCATATACTGAGAATACTCAAAATGTAACAAAATAAAATTCTAGAAGATGCCAAGAACTCAACACTACAGTAGACTTAAATCATACCCACAAAGGCTCAGGAAATTTTGGAGAAGAGGTGGCAGAAAGATTTTAAGAGCCACAGGGTGGGATGGAATATCCAGAGGCATTGCCCCAGCCCACCACATTGACTGACTGCTGCTCTCACAACTGATAATGGGAAACCCAAGGATAAACACCAGAAATTCCACAAAGGTGGGCCCTCAGTGGAATGAGAGACGGGAGGAGGGAAACGGTACCCACACGTGATGTGTCCACACAAAGTTTCTACTTAATAAAAAAAAAAAAAAAAACACAAACAAAAAAAAAAAAAAAGAAAAAAATAAAGGTAAACCATAAGAAGCATTCATCTAGATTGCTGAGGGTTTGTTTTCTTGCTTATTCATTGCACTTTGTGTTCTTATTTAGTAAATAATTAATGGATATTGGGTTTTATTCAGTAATTTTTTATAAATCTATTGGTATATAAATGTAGCTTTTCCTCAAACATTTAGTAGGGAGAATTCCACTTTTTAGCTCCACTTTTAATTCTACCATTATGTCATCTTACATTCTGGACAAAAACAATCAGCCTCTACCATAAAGATTCCCTTTGATTTTCACTCCTGCATTCACTGTATTGTGTTCACCCTTCATGTTATGAAGTAGGTGATTTCCCACCTCTGGACCACTGTCCTCTAGTCACGGTGTAACACTCTGAGCCAAGGCAATACTTGAGCTTAGGCTGATCTTATTCTAGAACCTAATCATTGAGTCATTTGTCATGCCTCTCTGAATACTTACCAGATAACAACTCCCAAGAATGTCTCAATGGAGAACATTTTAATGCATTGAATGGCCATCTTGTTCAGATCTTTATTTTGTGTTGATAAGATTCTGAACCTATTAATTTAATTATGCTTGGCTTGTAGACCTTGGAAATCAACCTAGTAGATGTGCATAGGCCAATAATTTTTTATTGTGTGTGTGTGTGTGTGTGTGTGTAGAGAGAGAGAGAGAATAGAAAGGGAGCAGAATTCGATGTGAATGAAAATTGAGATATCTTTTAGGCACATTGGGGCAATGACTACCAGGTAACAGTTTAATAGGAAGGGGCCTCATTACAGCAAGTTGTTCAGATTTGCTTGCCCAGGCTCACCTCCACATGACTTCACTCTTTCTTTTCAGGACTCTCATTATGGTCAATCATTCTGTGTTAAACTTTATGCAAGAGAACACTCACCAGGAAAAGTGTGAAAAGCCCTGACAAAACCATCTGGTGTCAAAAGCTTCATTTAAATTTCCTCTTGCATGATGTTTTCTGTACCTTGAACATGTATATTTTGGCAACCTGCTCTAGTTTCTCCACAGCATTTCCTAAGTTCATCATCAGAGCCAAACGCTATAGAAAACTCAAGTGAACCAAAGAAAACACCTAACCTAAGGAGGTTAGAGGCCATGTGCAGCTCATTAATAAGTGTCCCAAAGGACTCCAAGGGATGAGTGCATGTGTGTGTGTGTGTGTGTGTGTGTGTGTGTGTGTGTGTGTGTGTTATGCAATATAGCCTGAGAAATGCTGACCAATAATGTTGGCCCTTAGAACAATCCATGTATCCTAAAATTTGGCAGCAAATTACTACAGCTCTGACATACATAGAGATTTTCAAGTACCAAAAACTAATGGTAGAATTCACATCATAGAAATGAAATCTGTGTTTGCCTTAAAATAGCATAAAATGATTGGCAACTTAAACAAGTGCAGCAGAGGAGTCTGAAGATCACTGTGTTGTATGAAAGAAGCCAGGCATGCAAAAAAAGTGAATAGTGTATCATTCCCTTTGTATTAAATGCAAATTACTCCATATACCCAAAGGGAAGGTAGCATTAGTCTGAATCAGGAAGTAAAGGACATGAGAAATCTTGATGTTTCATGACAGGCGTAAGTCATTGAGCCATGTCCTATAATAGAAGATGGTTTATTATACATGAGTGATAAGGAAAGAACTCCTAATGGGTCTAAGATGCAGATAGAGTCTTCAGCATGGATTTCTTTCCCAAGAATGACTGCATTTGGGCCACATAGGAAGTTATCAGCCTAGACACCAACAGAATACAAAGTCAGTTGGGAGGTATATCACTTTTCCTCACCCTTCTCCTTCCTCCAGTCATCCCTGCTCCTCCTGAGACTAAGTCTCATCTCAGGCGTTACCACCTGCATTTATCACCTCTGTGGTTGCGTCGTATGGTTTCCATCACTCAGCAGTCAGGAAGCGTAGCAGACACTCATCCGGGATGAGGTAGTCATGACCTCCAGAATTTCTCTGGAGATTCCCATCCCTTCCTCTGTCTACACTTCCTTTCTATCGGCAGTGTTTAACTCTCCTGAAAGTACCATAGCGAGAAACAAAGAAGCAGCTGTGGTTCCAATGGAAAGATTTTTCATTTAAATGCACTTTATTGTGTGATGTATTCCTTTAATTAAAGCGTGTGTCTGGGTGCATCGGTTGCTATTACGGTGCAATTCCTCATGTTTATTGAATGCAAGAGTAGCTGGAGCTCTGCAGCAGAAACTCTCGTCATGGCTAATGGCTAGAGTGCAACTTCAAACTACCGTTTCCTGATCTGTTCAGCTGCGAAGGTGTGATGTGATGATTTTCAGGGTGATGATTTTGGTTAATGGGCAAGTATTATATGATATCTCTGTCAATCTGACCAAGTCTTGTCTGGAAATATTCTCTCTCTCTCTCTCATTCATATATATATATGTATGGCTACATGTTGCTTTCTAGTTCAGAAAATATCCTTCATTCCAGCATAATTAGAGTCAGACAGAGAAAGAAAAGAGAGGTGATACGTATCTCCTGATGCTGCCAAAAGGTGATGGAGAGAACTATATTTATGGTCACCATAGTTCATTTCCCCTAACATTTTTTAGTTTTTTAGATTTTTTGTTTATCATTTATTTATTTGAGTGTGACAGAGAGAGAGAGAGAGAGAGAGAGGGAGGGAGGGAGGGAGGGAGGGAGGGAGGGAGGGAGGGAGGGAGGGAGGGAGGGAGGGAGAATGAGTACGCCAGGGCTTCCAGCACTGCAAACCAATTCCAGACGCTTGTGCCTGCTTGTGCATCTGGCGAACGTGGGTCCTGGGGAATTGAGCCTAGAACCGGGGTCCTTAGGCTTCACAGGCAAGTGCTTAACAGCTAAGCCATCTCTCCAGCCCTCCCCTAACATTTTATAAAGCACTTTCACATTTCCTCATGGGTTCATCTTAAAGGCCTTAAAATATGATGTCCAATACTGATTTGTTAACTAAGGCTTGGGGGCATCAATGAGGCAGAAAAAGTGATATAATACAGCAGAGATACACATTGGTGACAGCTTGGAGGTCACAGTCCTTGTCAAGTCCCCACCCCACACATGACAGTCAGATGCAGTTGTGATTGTGCCACAAGATAGGACTGACTTTAGAAAAATGGTGAAACCACTTTTGAGTTTTCATCTCACCAGTAAAAGGAGGTGATTTTTTAACATGTCTTCATTATTGCATTCTAATTGCCACTAGTTGGTTTCATAAATTGCATAGTAAATTCCAGGTCAGCCTGAGATAGAGTGAAACCCTACCTTGAATAAAGAAAATAATAATAATAAAAATAAAAAATCGTGAATTAGAAACAAAAACTAATCAATAACTTGAATAAACTGTTTTTATTTCCCCATAATACCCGTAGAGCTCTGACAACACAATTATGCATTTTGCATGCAGAATTATTTCTACTATAGTTCCTCGTAAGAACAAAAAATCCTTCCTTTTGTTTCCTCCAAATGAATTCCCCTACATTTATAAGGTACCTTTTCTCTCCAAATAAATTGTAAGGTTCATTTGTGTGTGTGTGTGTGTGTGTGTGTGTGTGTGTGTGTGTGTGTGGCCAGAAGTTGATTCCAGGTGATGTCCTAAATTGTCTTCCATGATGATTTTCAGGTAGGAACTCACAGTGAACCTAGAGCTCACAGATGCAGATAGACTAGCTCACCAGCAAGCCCCAGGATCCTCCCAGCTTTCTCCCCGTCACTGAGATCACAGGTGCCCAGCACCCTGCCCAGCACATTACATAAGTACTGGGGATCAAACTTAGGTCCTAATGCTTGCATAGCAAAAGTATTTTACCCACTAAGCCACCTTCCTGGTCCCAGTAAGCTTCTCAAGTCCCATTGCTATGACAGAATAAAAACCTGCTGGCTTAAGGAGGGAGGTGTGCATTTTGGCTGACAGTCTGAGGATGCAGTCCATCATGGTGGAGTAAACGTGCAGAAGGAGCATGAAGCAGTCGGACAGTCTCAATCCACAGTTAGGAAACAGAGGCTGATGGATGCTGATGCTCAGCTACCTTTTTTCCCTTTCTATTGAGTCTAGGACCCCATCCCAAGGAAAAGTACCACTCTCAGAGGGAATTTTCCCATCTCAATTAATGTGATCTAGAAATTCACTCACATACATGTCTGAAATTTTTTTTCTTCCCAGAGATTATAGACCTTGTCAAGCTGACAACATTAATCATCACACTCTTATTTAAACAGGACTTATGGTCTACCTTCTAATAATAGATACATGATCAATGGGTGTACATTCATTGCCAGTAATATTAAAGGTATATTCCTCTGATTTCTGAATACTTCACTCAAACATTTACATTCTTTTCCCTTTCCCAGGTTCTTTGAAAAAAAAAATGTAGTTTCTCCTTTGGCTCAAGTGGTTGATTTCTCTAAGCCAAGGTTTTAATTCTTCAGGTTGAAAAAAGTATAATGCAGACTCACTAGGCTACCATGATAAAGAGAGAGAGAGAGAGATAGTGCACAAGAAATCATAATGTCTGACAATTAGCAACTTCTCCATTAATAAGTGCTAGGTCTGAGAATCTGAAACATATGTCTAGATCCAGGTATCCCTCATGGTTAGAAGAGAAAGAAAGGCTTAAAGCATGCCATCAAAAGAACTCCATTTTTCTTCCTGAAAATGGTCTGCATTGTTCTTTCAGTCCTTTCGGTCCCTGGAGCACATGCTCTAGCATGCCATGTCTATGAATTCCCTCCTTGCAGACATCTTCATATGAATCACACACTGTACTATATGCTAAAACCACATCACGGTGACATATGGCATTCAGACTGGCATGACACCCTTCAAATGCAGCTCAGTCTGGATGTATTTCTTTAGGTAGACACTGCTAAAAGAAAGTGAGGAAATCTCATTGTGGGGAAGAGTTTCTAGGAGCATCAATGGAAAACTGAATGTTTCAAAAACCTATCAAGTAATCACCATGTGTTGGGCCTCAGTGATTCACAAAATAAATAAGGTGTTTTGTCCACTTCTAATCACAATCTTGTGTAAAATGGACTGCCGGTAGATACCAAAAAGCCTTCTTGGAAATACATTGCTAGCTTGAAAATTTTCTAAACAACTCAAACTATGAACCAGACTCATGTTTTGTCAAAGGAGTTCTCTGTCCTTTCTTCCTAGCTCCTCTCCATCTCAAAACAACAACAACAACAACAACATCAACATCAACAACAACAACAAAACTAACCTTCTAGGTCAGCCTCTTTCTATGGGATAAACCATTTCAGTCCATAATTAACTTTTCCTGGGTAAGAGATCCCACACTTTTGGATCTATAGTTGATGCCCTGACTTCATATTTCCATCCTTCTCTCTCCTCAGTTCCTTGAAGGCAGGCTGTGCTGGGGGCTATTCAGCATTTTATGAGCAGAAGCCCACCTGGTACCTATTAAAAATAGTCCCATAAATATTCAACCAATAATAATCTCAGAAAGTGTTCATGATACCAACTGAGCTTGCAGCCATAGTTTTGCTTAAAATAATGGTCAATAAGTAAGTTAAAAGGAGATGTAAAGGGAAGAGAAAGTAAGGGAGGAGGGTACTTTATAGGTTGGTATTGTATATATGTAACTACAATGATTGAGATGGGGAGGTAATATGATGGAGAATTGACTTTCAAAGGGGAAAGTGCGGGGTGGGGAGGATATTATCATGGGACATTTTTTATAATCATGGAAAATGTTAATAAAAAATGTGAAAAGAAAAAAAACCCAAACTATTTATAAAATTGGACCCATTATGTAAAAAAAAAAAAAAAGCTCACATACACAGTGAGTATGGTAGGAGTCCAGTTTATTGACTTGTACAGATAGATATATTCAGTTTTCCAACATCATTTATGGAAGGGATTAATCTTTACCAATGTCTATTGTGGGGAACTTTTGAAAAATTGTATGTGTATATTTCTTCTCATGCTCTTTGCTTGATGCCTATGGTCATTGTGTCCATTTTTTATTCCATTACTATAACTGTTTTGGTTACTATGCAGGTGCAGTATAATTTGGAATCATGAAGTTTGATGCCTTCAGCTTTGTTTTTCTTGCTAATTGTTTCTTGAGATATTTAAGGATTGATTGTATTTCCATAAGTATTTCATACATTTTATTTCTGTTAAAAAAGCCATTTGAGTTTTTGTAGAGATTGCATTGAACTTATAGATCACCTTGTGTAAGATGAGTATTCTGACAATATTAAGACATTATTATCCCATGAATGTGTATGTTTTTCCATTTGTGCGAAAAAATAATAACAATTAATAATTATAGTCCTTGGAGAGTTTAAAAGCATGGTCTATAATTGTAGCTACATCAGACGGGTAGATTTGATTCCAGTGTCTGGTGCTTCCCTCGCTACCCCACCAACACGTACACTCACCTTAGAAAAATCACTTCACTCTTTAGGTTTCCCTCTCCCCATCTGTCCCCAGTGTCTTTAGGAGGAATGGAGGAGAGGAAGGTAGAAATGTACTTTTCTCAAAGCACTGAAATATTCTGAATGAAAAAAAAAATTGAGCAGCAATTGATATTACTGCCCCTGCCTTATATTGCTAATTAATCTTGTGTCTGCATATGTATGTGTGGTTTCACCTCAACTAGCCTATAAAGATTCCTGAGAACAGAGTATGTTCCATATTTCTCTGTATCACTCATAACACCTGACACCGGGGTACATGAAACTAGGTCCCTAATAAATGTTATTTCAGCAGCTGATCATAATGTACAACCGTTCATGCAGATATCTGAAGGAGAGAAAGCCCCACTCTATGGGTCTGTCTGTACTGCAGAGGGTGCTCTACTGTGGCTTCATCCCACTCACTCAACCTGTCAGTCAGCAGGTAAGCCTGGTGTTGGACACCCATGAGAGAGCCAGGGAAAATTGACAGTTTTGGTCTGAGTGAGGTATGTCTTACTGGAATTTTTTAAGGAAAAACAACTTCCATTTTAGTGGACCTGGTGGTATTAGGTATGTTGTTCTGTGGAATGCAGACAGTCACTGGATACAGGAAGAAGATGTTGTTACAATAAGAATGTGAAAGAATGGCACTGCATTCCCCGGTTATTAGCAATGAGGAGGGAATGGAGAGTGTGGGATTACAGGGTAAACCCTAAAATATTTCCCCAGAAAATTTAGAAGAATTATTGTGAGAGGAACAAACTTGTGAAAATGAATGAAGAAATAACAGATGCTTCATTTTGTAATGGAATATTTGGCGTATTTATAAGTCACTCATTTGAGATATAAAAGAAACAGTTCAATAAAGAAGTCTGGGCTAGATCTGGGTTTATACTTACAATAAAGAAATGGCAATTAAAGCCATGAGTCTGCTTGGATTATGAAGACAATGAATGAGAGAAGTCCAAGGACTGTGTTTAAGGGGGGTTTTACTTTCTGGTGAGGTCAGAAACATTGAGGCAGAGCCATGAAAGTCTTCAGAGAAGGCAAGGGCTGACTGATGCAGGTCAAAGCCACCCTTCCTCCAGTCTGCCTGCTGTGGTCCCAGTTCTCTTGCTTTCAGCAGCATTCACACCATCACACAGACAGCTGTATTGTGCCTACTCTGAGTTTATAGCCATTCACAGCCCCATAAAAATCAATGGAACAAAACCCAGAGAATTTTTTTATCACACCTGAGAATTTTCCTACAACTTCCCTGAAATAGTCCTGCATCTCTTGTAGTAAAACTTAAAGAAAAGAAAGGGGATGGGGAAGATTTGACATCCAAGTATAAACGTGTGATAATTCCCTGTTGTTTTCCTTGACTGGATGAAAAATGAAGTTGTCCACAAACAGCTCATCCTGTTTGAAGACAAAGATACTCTGTTTCCTGTGCCTCCGATTGTGAAGCACTGTCCAGATAAAGATTTTCAAAATACCAATGCTGGTGCTGGAGAGATGGCTCAGCAGTTAAGGTGATTGCCTGCAAAGCCTAATGACCTAGGTTTGATTCCCCAGCACCCATGTAGGCCAAATGCACAAAGTGGTGAATACATCTGGAGTTCCTTTGCAGAGGCTACAGGCTCTAGCACACACATATTCTCTCTAGCTATATATCTCTGCTTGCAAATAAATAAATAAATAAAATTTTAAAATAAAGAAAGAAAATCCCAATTCTAGCATATGTGGAAGAAAGCTTGCAGTGTAACTCACAGCCAGGCTAAAATGCAAAGTTAGGGAGACCAGTGCTCACATTAAGTTCTCTGCCTCAACACAGTCAAGTTAGGGCACTGGGTAAACACAACTAATGACAAAATGGTTTGTCCAGTTTATGTAAGCACATTACCCACCTTTCTCTTCACATTTATATTACATTAAGTGATTACCCAAGTGCATTAGCTAATATTTATACAAAACTTACAATTGCACAATGCAAAAATCAGATCCCATTTATCATAGAATTGGGGAACATGGGAAGGGAAATAGAGTCCAAAGACTTTCTATGTCAACCCCCACTTTGCAGATAAGAAAATAAAGGCAAAGAAAGCATATCCTTTCAAGGTAAGGAAAAGAAAGGGCCTGCCTAATATTACAATCCTTTTTCTGTCATGTTTTGCTAATTTCCACCAACAAGAACAATGTGTTCTTCTCTCTCTTAGATTGATGAAGATAATAAAAAAGGAAGGTTTATCTAATGTTCTTAAAGCTCAAAATGATATAAGCTAACATTTGGTGAGCAAAATGCCATGCAGTTACTAAGATCCTAACGTAGTGAATGATTTAATTCTCTGGCATCACTGTGAGAGTAATGTCATTATTAGGGATTATAATAAAGATTGAAAATCCTAATATTGGATTCCAGCTGTCTGGGTTTGGTGCCCAGTGCGGTAATTATGCAGCTGCATGAGCATTTTTGTGCCTGTATTTCCATGTACAAAATGGGAATAGTAATAGTATTTACCTTTTCAGGGTACCTATAAATATCATAAAAGCAAAGCCATTCCAATTGTGCCTCAGCTATAATGAGTGCCCTGTAAAATAGTCCCTACTTTCTCCTCCATTTATGTCCCCTATCTTGGAGGTAAGGGAAGAATCACAAAGGGATATTAAAAGGCCTGCATGAATATGCAAAAATCCACAGCTGGTTAGAAGCACAGCCAAGGTCCAATAAGGGCCTTCTTGATTGAGAGATAACACCCATTGTTACTGTCATTGTCCAGTACAACTTCCATCATTGACGGAAGTGGTCTGTATCTGTGAAAGCCGGGAGGGTTGGCACATGTGGCCGTGATCATGTGATATGTAATGAATGTCATGAGGAACAGAAGTTTTTTATTAAAGTTTTAGATCTTTGTAATTGATTTATTTCAATTGAGGGCCACATGTGGCCACTTTTCACTGCATCCACCACATCTTCACTATATCCATGATCCTTCATGTCTGACGTAGAGTGGGCACTCTGTGTAACTCTCTAAGAAATAAACCCAAATTCCTATCAGTCTGGCATTATGGCTTATACAGTATGTCCTTGATAAAGGGTTGTTTTGCAAAAATAAACACATGCACATTTGTGGGAAGAAGAAGTGAATAAAGGTATGAGCTTGTCACCTCTAGATTTAGAAATGGCTTCCTGGGTATCCGGATGGATCCTTAGAGCTGCCCTCCTTTACTTGGCAACAGGTCTCCTACTTGCTGTCCCTGACCTACTAGTAAGAAAAGGCCAGGGCGCTAGATAAATAGCTTGGTGGTTAAGATGCTTGCCTGCAAAGCCTAAGGACCTAGGTTTGATCCTGAAGAGCCACGCAAGCCACATGCACAAGATGGTACATGTGTCTGGAGTTCATTTGTAGTGGCTAGAGGCTCTGAAGTGACCATTCTTGGTCCCATTTCTCCCCCACTCTGTGTCAAATAAATAAATGAATAAAATGTTTTAAAAAAGAAAAGACCAGTAAGCCAAAACTAACACTGCTGTGAGTCCCCTGATTACAAATTTTAGTGTTTGCTGTAGAGTTTGGACCATACTAATGTCTCATTTTGATTTTGGCAGTCATCTCCCTATCTCTGTTCAGAAAAGCTTCAAAAACCTCTTTAAACCAACCCCATGCAGTGACTTGCAGAATTAAGATACTTTGCTACAGAGTCAGACAAGCCTGGAAATCTCAACTCTATCACTTTTAGCTCTGATGACTCAGGCCATTTAAATGTCCTAAAAACCTAGTTTCTTTGTTCCTAAAATTGGGGTGATTGTGCTCTTTTCCAAAGGATTTCTGTATCCGAAGAGCCAAACCCAATGTCCATGAAATTGTATTTGCCACATAAAATGCTCACATCTCCCTTCAAAGCAGTCTCTCCAACAGCAGTTTTCTCTAATGAGCCTTTCATGAGGGTTCTAGAGCACTCTCCAGAGAATAAGTATAGTCAAAGTGTGAGTACAGAGCTGGACCTGACCTCATATTTCTGTAAACATTTCGCCAGTGTAAAGCACTGAGGCTTTTTTTTTTTTTTTTTTTTTTTTTTTGGTTATTCACCCTTACCATCAAAACCCAGGAATGTGTATAATGCATATTTGCAAGTGGAGCTAAAAGAGACAGACCAGGCAACACAATTCCTGCCATCTGGAATACTTCAGAGAATTACTTAGACATAGTCTGTTCCCCTTATACAGCTGCCAGGTCAAATGATTTTCTTAGCCTTACCTCTCTATGGAAGTTTGGTCTGTCTAAACTTACGTCCATTTTCTCTCCTTAGATTCCATAGCACTGCTCTTCTCTGGTTTGCTTCCGGCTTCTCCTGACTCCTTTTTGGTTCTTATGTACCTCTCCTCTATCAGTTCCTGGCTGTCTGACCTCTGAAACATTCTAAACACTCATAAATCTTGCTATCACTGTCCCTAGGTTCAGAATAATGACAATGCACCTCATATGGTTGATTTAAGATTTAAATGAGGGAAATAAAAAAGTTCATTGCCAATTGTATAGGAACCAGTTTCCCAATAAACATTTTAATATGAGATATAAGATACAACAGAAAAATCTTTAGAAACTTCTTACCTTGCAATGAAACTCTTATATATCAAATTGACACTGAGAACCCAAAACTTAAGTGGTATGCAGGAGATCATTCAAGAATAGCTGGTGTTTTGACAACCAAGCACAGGCTTTAGAATATCAGGAGAAGTAGGTTAAAATACAAATGTGATTATAGGATATTTGCCTTTGTGCTTAGTTCAGAAAATAGCTAGAAATACATTGAGCACTCAGTGTTTGAAATGTTGCCAGATTCATGAAATAGTGTCCTGGAATAAGTTGGCCACAGGTGGCCACACTACAACAAGCTATTGGATCTGTGAATTAGGGGGTGGACGTGCAGAACCACTGGAAAGAAGACAAACAACTAAACAGCCACCACTGCATATATGGCATTTGAATTTGCACAACCTTTGTGATTAACTCAATAATCCCTAGCTGAAAAATATACAGAAAACTATTTAAATCCTTGATACCCCCTCAGGCTTATGCAGAAGCAGATGAAAACCAACACTGTGGAATTTTTTTTTTTTATTTTTTATTTTTTTGGTTTGTTGAGGTAGGGTATTGCTCTACCCAGACTGACCTGGAATTCACTATGTAGTCTCAGGGTGGCCTTGAACTCACAATGATCCTCCTGCCTCTGCCTCCTGAGTGCTGGGATTAAGGTGTGAGCCATCACATCCGGCAACACTATGGGATGTTTTACAATCCACACCATCTTGTGATATAGCAGCCTAGACAAGGCCACATGAAAATGAGCTAACACCTCTAGTACATGTGTATGCATACAGACGTGCACACACACACACACACACACACACACACACCTGCATGCATGCACAGCCACCAATAGATTGAGAAGCAAAGAAAAAAAAAATAAAAGCTAAAACCTATTAGATGTCAAAATAAAACCCTTGGTATGGTTCTTAGCATATATTAGGTATTCAACAGTCTCTATTCTCACTCTCTATGCTTATTTATCTTAATTATTGATGACAACATGCTATACTTGTGTCTTTGCTGTTTTTAGACGATTACATTTTACTTTGTAGTATTGTTAACATTCTTATTCGGCAGAAAAGATGAGCTCTAGGAAGAAAGCTTTATGCTATTCAACATACTGATCCGCTGACCACTGGAAACAACAAGACACTAATTAAAAGAGTAAAGGACAAAGATGGAGTATCAGGAGCTGAGCAAGAGACAGGTAGTCTGAAACAGAGAGGAAGTTCATCTGCCAACCCCAAGAGGCTGGAATGTGGAAACCCCTGAGATTAAAAGTTACAGAAGAAGGGCTGGAGAGATAGTTTAGCAGTTAAGGTGTTTGCCTGCAAAGCCTAAGCACCCAGGTTCAATTCCCCAGTACCCCTCAAAAAAGCCAGATGGACAAAGTGGCACATTATCTGAAGTTTGTTTGCAGCATCTTGAGGCCCTGTCATGCCTATCCCATTCATTCATTCATATTCTCTTTCTCTCTCTCTCTTCCTCTCTATCTATCTTCTTGCAAGTAAAAAATAAATAAATAAACTTACAGATTTGAGTTCTGGGCTGGAGAGATTTCTCAGTGGTTAAGGTGCTTGCCCACAAAGCCTAAGGACCTGAATTTGATTCCCCAGTATCCATTTAAAGCCAAATATACTAAGTGGTACATGCACCTGGAATTCATCTGCAGTGGCATGAAGCCCTGGTGCACCAATACTCTGTGCGTCTGCTCTCTCTCTCTCTCTCTCACTCTCTCTCTCATCAATCAATACATGTGTATTTTAACTAACAGAAGAAACTGGTGGAATAGAGCAGCAAAGCCATTTTACAAATGCCAGTCTTACTGTAGATTCTGATGGATTGGAGTCCAACTCAAATCTGGAGTTCACAAGCATTCTTCCAAACCCACTGTGTGCCCCTGAACAGCCGAGATGGAAAACTGTGACACAGTCTTCACCCTCCCCTCTTTGCCCAAGAGCAGCATGATGGTGCTCAGAAGCGCCCCTGTGGAGTTGTCTGTCCTGAAGGGGATGGACAGATGACACAGAGGAGTGGATATAATTTCAGACAACGATTTGAAACCTTTCATTTATGGATTTAGGAGAACAAATCAAGATTTTAATGAGATAGTATAAAGAAACACTTTGCAATAGGTAGATGATTAAAAAAGACAGGTTGGATTTTCATGTAATAAGGTGCTAGTAATAAGTAGTGTTCTCTAAAACTAGAATAGTCTGAAATTAGAAATAAGTAAATCAAAGGAGGGTGGCAGTTGATCAGAGCTAATATGCAAAAGACTTGGTGTTGGATTACAAATACACCCAGTTCATTGTGTAAGAGTTAATTAAGAAGAGGAAATTTGGAAATGAAGTAAATAAAATCTACGAAAATATTTAACAACAAGAGAACAGAAAACCAGTTTCATATCCAGAAGCATTAATAAAAATGTTTATTGAATAAATAATTATACATATTTCCTTCCCTTTTCCAGCTTCAAAATGAAGCATTACTGCATATATACCACTAAACAATCCAAAAGAACACCTCCTCGTGCCACCCAACTACTAAAGATGTCATAGGTCACAAGATGCCACAGCTTCCCTCTCTATGTGTCATCCCATGGTTAATATGGGTATTGCTGTATTCCACTCTGTAATTAGAGGACACGGGTCCTGATAAATTGAAAACGGAGCCAGAACACCAGCTTGTTACTTAATGAGTAGAGATAGACCAGTCACAGATGTCCACACTCCATATTAATCAAAGGCTGATGATGCTCTCCTAGGAAACTGTCCTCAATGATGTATGGACCTATTAACCAATGATCACCCAGTTGGTCTCCTGTGCTTGAGAACTATGCCCCTCTAGTCCCAAGTGAGGAACTAGGCATTAAAGGGAGACAGTTCACAGAATCTGAGTGGCTGCAATCCACCAAGATGAAGCACACCCCGAGATCTTAGAAAGATTAAAAGTCAAAGTAGTGGAAAGAAAGGAGATACACAAGAGATATTGCCCCATCCCTGAGGGAAAGTGCCACACCAGTGAAAGCTGGCATCACCTGCTTAGCTGTGAAGCCTGACTGCAAACATCTATGGAACTAGTTTTTGACAAATTGAACTTGCACAGACAGAAAAAAAAAAAAAATCTTAACATCTATACAGCTTCTCCCAGAGGAGCCTCACCACATTCCTATAAGCTCTCTTGTTATCTTTGTTATACAGAAAGAAAATGAAGCAAGTTAAAGAGGTTAAGCCATCACCTCCCCACCCCCAACACCCATAGATAAGATCTCAGTATATAGTCTAGACCAAGCTTGACCTTGAGATCCTCTTGCCTTATCTCCAGAGTGCTGGGATCATCATTAAGTACCATCTCATCTGGATAAATCCAGAACTTTTGAATTTAACTCCATTTCTGTTTCCAGAGCCTAACACTGACTCTTTGAAACCCACTTTCAGCTCAGTATTATTTATGGGCTATTCTCTAAATTACATGGCTCTTCTTAACCAAGCCTATTTTACCAAATATGATCTATCACCAAGTACTCACTGAGTACCTTATGAATATCAGAGAATTTTTTTTTCACTGGTGACATAACTTTTAGATGTTACATTAAGCCTAGTCTCTTCCCCATTATATATAATGCACAAAGACTCTTCCCTTTTCATGGCTGCAGATTTAGCAGTTCCTAAGAGTCCAATGAAAACATATGATTGACAGATTGAGAAACTACATAAACTGATTCCTACAGCCACACACAACCATTGTGTACAATTATTTAAACTTACCAAGTCCTCAGCAAGCATTTTCTGAATGAAAATGTAGACTCAGGCATGAGGAATCTAGTCTTGTTAGAGAGGTAGGGCACATAAAAGAGACACAGAAGCACAAGAGATTCATAAAGGTGAAGCCACGTGTCCAAGATGTAAAGGTTGTGAGGTCATCCCAAAGGGACAAATTCTAAGAAAACAAAAGCAAAATATCCATCTTCTGGTCCTGAAGGAAGATGTCTTTTCCTTTTCTCAAGGACTAGAAATATCTAGAAGGGGATATCCTCTATTCCTCTATTCCTATAATAAGAGAGGTTTTAGAATTAGGTCATTTCATGAGCTGGATTTGATTTCACAGTTAGAATAAGATCACTGGTGGAAAGGTCAAGTCTCAGGCCAGGAGAAATAGTCATAGAGAAGCACTCACATCCAAAGTTCTGAGACAAATCAGGAGTTCACATGAAATTTATGAAAGGCAAAAGTGAAGACTCCAAGTTTTCAATGATTAGTTCACGAGAAGTAACTTACTCAAGTAGTCTTTGGGATTTTAATATATACTGTTCTTAACCTTCATATGGACGATATGAAGAGAAATGTTTGAGATAGGAATCTCTGGTACCTGATTTGCTTAACATGTACTAAACATGCATCAAATTACTATAGAGTACCCTATAAAACTATACAGTGAAAATATTTTCCAAAATAAAAATGAACTTCCTACCTCTGCATAATAAAGACAAGCTTACTCATACTATCCCCCAGATGTCCCACTGTCAGACCACCAGGCATCTCAGACCAACTTTTGGAGCCATGTTCTGTTATTTCCATAATGCACTTTTGTACAATTAAGGTTTCTAATCTCAGATATTTTACCTTCCTGACTTTATTTGGGCTGGAGGCCTAACATTTTCATATACCTCAAAAACCAAAAAATGTCATTTATTTTCTCCCTTAGGACCTCTCTTCACTACCATACTTTTAAAGTATGTACATTTTTTCTCTTCAATTAGATGTGAAGGCAGACATTTGTACTTGCTTGAAGAGTTGAAGTAATATTTTGGTAGTAAAATTGATTATTTATTAATTCTTCTCTCTCAAAACACTTCTAGCAGCTTCAAAAGAGTTTCTTACACATTAAGCAATTTCCACACTTTTATGAAAGTACTAAAACCTGTTCCACTTCACGGGCTGCGTTAATACGCAGTCTCAAATGGTTAGAACATGGTCTACCTTGGCCAATGGCATAGGCACTGTAGAAGAAAGTGTTCTGTACTTTGTTTGGTGAAGCATTCTAAAGATATCAGTTAGATCAAGCTAGCTGATTATGCTGTCCAAATCTTTTATATCATTATTGATTTTTTGTCTACATGTTCTATGTGCTAACAACAAAAATTCAGAAATTTTAAAAAATTACCATTTAAAAATCAAATTTATCAAATACACAGAAATAAATCTAGCAAAAGAGGCTCAAGCTCTATGAACTGAAAAGCATAAAATATTACTGATTTAATATATATGAAACCCAAACAAATAGGAAGATAAACTGTGTTCATGGATCAAGAGACTCAATACTTTCTAAATGGCAATTCTTTTCAAATCAGTACTTTATGTAATCCCAGTAAAAATTCCAGGAGGTTTTTGGACAATAACTAGACGGACAAACTGATTCTCAAATTCATATGTAGATGCAAGTACCACAATGGCCAAGAAATTAAGATAATGTGATATTTGTATCAGGCAAGCAAGTAGATTGATAGACTAGGATAGAATCCAGAAATAGATCTGAAAATGTATGGTCAATTGATTTTTGACAAAAGTATAGAAGCAATTAAATGAAAAAAATACATTATTTTCAACAAATGGTATTGGGAACAATTGATTTCCATGTGCAATAATAACTCTGATCCAAACTTAACATCATATACAAATTTGACTCATTTCATGCATCTCACCATAAAACTTAAAGCTATGATATTGTTTAACTAAGGGAATGAATAAATCCATATTCTACTAAATTAAATATTCCTCAGCTATGACACCAAAAACACAATCCAAATAAAAAAAAATCATTGGAAAATTGGACTCCATCAAAATTTTAAAATTTCTTTTCAGTGAAAGACATACTTAAGGGAATAAAAAGACATGAGAGAAAAAACTATAAATTATGTAGGTCATAAAAGATTTTTATCCAGATTAAAGGAAGATTTTCATTATTCAATGACAAGACAAGCACACATTTTTAAATGAACAAACTTCAACAAAGAAAATATATAAATGTATACATAAGTAAATAAATGCACAAAGTCTTTAATCACTAATGGAATGAAAATTAATCTCACTGTGCATAAGGAGATAGTATTCTCCATCTAGTAGAAAATCTGAGGACACAGACAAGCATCCCAAGTACTGGTTAAAATACACCACAAATGTAATTCCTATGGCTGCACATGGACATATAATATGGCACCACTCTAGGGGACAATTTGGCACTTTCTTTTTCAAAAAAAAAAATTACAAGCACACAAAGAATTAGATTTCATTATGTCATTTTCAAACAAAAGCTGAAAGTATATCTGCCATGTGACCCAGCCATTCTAATTCCTCATCATTTGCTATCCATAAAACCTGTGTATTAGTGGGATAGAAACTTTATTTTTACCACCCATACTTGGATTCAACCAAGTAGACATGAACATAAACCATAAGTACACACAGTGCAGATCAATCTTTAAAGTAATCATTGGAGAAACATTCAATGACAAACAAAGCCACGCTATAAGATGCCAACTGCACAGCATTCTAGAGATGGCAAACTAACCTCTATTGACAGAAAAGTACCCAACTGTGAATATGGTAGAGGATAAGGAAGGGTGGAAGGGAAACGTTGGTTTAAAATTTAAATATATTTTTTTAATTTTTTATTTATTTGAGAGTGACAGACACAGAGAGAAAGACAGATAGAGGGAGAGAGAGAGAATGGGCGCGCCAGGGCTTCCAGCCTCTGCAAACGAACTCCAGACGCGTGCGCCCCCTTGTGCATCTGGCTAACGTGGGTCCTGGGGAACCGAGCCTCGAACCGGGGTCCTTAGGCTTCACAGGCTAGCGCTTAACCGCTAAGCCATCTCTCCAGCCCATGGTTTAAAATTTAAAAAAAGCATAAGGAACATTTGGAAGGTAAGAGGTGTGCTTACACCCTTGGCTATAGTGATGACTGCATGTGTGTATTCGTATTGACTTTAACAAATTTACACCACTTCACTTTGTGTGGTCAATGAGTGTCAATTATACCTCAATAATGTTATGCATAAAAATCTAAAGTCAACTCATACTATTAGCTTCCTTATATTTTAAGTGATATCTATGTGCCCCAGGGTTGTTTAATTCCAAAAGACACTACCCTCTACAGCAGCTCAATAATTGGATCAAACATTTTTTAAGATATATCAGACCTCATGCCCAATGCATATGTACCTGACAATCTGAATCTGTTTCATAGCACTTATCACAACTGACATTGATCACTTAATTGATGGATGTTTCTCTTTCTATGACAACAGGGATGGATCCAGGTCCATTTTGGCAACTCCAGATCTTGCTATATGGCAAACACTAAGCATAAGTATCTGTTCAATATGATACATATGACTTAGTATATGGATCGCAAAGATTAATATTTTAGGGTTCTTTTTCTTTTTAAAAAAGTATTTAATATATATTTACATTTATTTAGTTATTAGAGATAGAGAGAGGGAGAGAGAGAGAGAGAAAGAGAGAATGGGCATGATAGGGCAAACTCCAGACGCATGCACCACCATGAGTATCTGGTTTATATGGGACATGCAGAATTGAACCTGGGTCCTTAGGCTTTGCAGGCATGCAACTTAACCACTAAGCCATCTCTCCAGCCCAGGTTTTTTATTTCCCTTTATTTTTTGGTTGTTCTTGCTCGAGACTGAACCCAGGGATTCAATGTGGTCTGTCTCTGGGTTACATCCCCAGCCAAGTCTTAGTTTTTGACAATGTCTATGATGTGAAATAAAAGTTAGTTTTTTGTTCTCTATGCTTCTGTTCTCCATTTTCCCATTTGTATTTCCAAGTTTAACTCCACATAAAGGTCTTTTTAGGTCTTTTTAATATAAGACAAATATTTGTTAGATTCTTATATCAAGAATTAGATGACCTGAAGTCCAGTACACAAGACGCTAGGAGGATTACTATGAGTTCCAGTTCAGATTGGGCCATAGAGTAAGTGTTAGATCACCCTGGGCTAGAAGGAGTTACTGCCTCACAAAAGAGATTTTGGAGGAAAAATGACAATTTTGTTCAATAATTTTCACTTATTTATGATGATTAAGTTGTGGAATCTGCAATGGAGATGAAGAATATCAGGTTTGTACTTGACTATTAAATTGGTCTTTTCAGCGCTCAGCAAGAAAAATATATTGAATACACCTAAGGGCAAACAGAGTCCAACAAGAGTAATGATCCGCTTATGAAATCCAAGAACTCCCTTCAGGGACTGGACCCTCGGGCTGCAGAGTTCAGGATACCATCCAAGCTCAGGTACATGAGAAAGTGGATTCCTCAGCTACCTTTCAGCATCTTAATTACGAAACCATTCGAGCCCAATATTAGCACAACAATGTCTGAAGAGAGGAAAGTTAATATATCTTCTTTTTTTTCTCTCAATCATTCCCTAGACACCTATTACAAAGCTTTGAGATTACAACCCTGGTATCTCCACCAAAAACTTCAAATTAAAAGTCCCCATTTTAAGATGTTTGCTTCAATTACTTAGACAGCAACTGCTGGCTGCTGCCTCTGGCACTCAGAACAGCCAAGGGAATCATGGGGCACAATGTCAAGAAAGCATCTAAAGGGAAGAACAGACATTTTTTTAAAAAGGATTATTTCCCATATTGTACCCGTCAGCAATCGTGCTCACCAGGGCCTCCTCTCCACAACTCGGTGCTTTTGGGAAACGAGTATCTGCTTTGTCAGGAAAGATATGCATCCTGAGCACAGCGCTTAGCCTTAGGCAGCTGGGCTGTGTGATCAACAGGTTCTTTGGAGGCTTATCTTGGTCAGGGTTAGCAGTCACTTTCTCTGAGACATGAAGGCAATCACTAAGTCTCATTCTGTCTTCAAGTCCCTCTACAATTCATCCTCTTGCTTTTCAACCCTGTAATTACTGCTTTTATCACATACCCAGGAGCAATTCAACATTATAGGATACGCTAAACATGGAGAAACATTTTGATTCCTTTAATACACTCTTCAAACAAGAGAAATGTAAAGAAACCGTATAAATTGGACTTTTGTCCATGTGATAAATGCCAAAGAAAACAATTTATAGACAGGAAAGACTTTTTGTTTTTTGCATTTTTGACTCATGTTTTCAGTCTCGTCAGTGATGACTGACTCCACTGCTTCACGGCCAGCGTGAAGCAGAGTGTCACTCAAGAAAGGAAATAACGGAGCAGAGCTGCTCACCTTATGGTGGCAGAAAACATAAATGAGAGACAGAAGTAATTGGGGACAACCTATATCTTTTGATGGTATAACCCCCAGTGACCTACTTCCCAAGTTAAGCTCCCTGTCCAAAAGTTTCCAATCCTTCCCAAAACAGCACGCCCAGATGGCAACCAAGCCTTTAACACATGGGCCTATAAGAGAATATTCCATGTTCAAGCAACAGGAAAACTGTATAATTGAAAACTTCCAAGAATGCTGAAAAGAAAATGGCTTCTTCCTAAATACATACCAAGTTCAGTTTAGCTAAGGTTGTGTGGGTAAAGTCTGTCCAGAGAAAGCTTTCTCCAGGATGTCACCTTTGCTTTGATTTTTTGAAAGGTTTTAAAACAGAAATAGCTACTTAAAGAAGGTGGAAAAGACGCAGAGAAGTACACACACCAACTGTATTAGTACAAAGGAGAAGGATGCATTACCTGTTGCCTGAGCACTTGGGGACAGACAGGAGTCTAAAGTCAGACTGGATTCAAGTTCAATGGTCTGCATGCTGAACTGAGGGTTTTAACTTTGTCTCACAAGCTGTAGGGAAGTTAATGATGCATTTTCAAAAGACCTGGAACATTTTCAGGTCAACCAAACATTTCTTTGGAACTTCTGGAACATACAAGTGTGACCAACATTTCCAAATGCAATAAGAGAACAAAACTAAAGTGCTAACAGCAAAAACACATGTGCTTTTTACAGGCAAATGACTGTAATACTAAACGTTCCCATCTAAGTCTTCCTTTGGCTTTCTTTCCTCAAAGCTCTTTTCTGTTCTCTCCACATCCTGGGCACCACTTTTTTTTTCTTTCTTTCTTTCTTCCTTCCTTTCTTTTTGTGCCCTCTATCACTTCAGTGATATCACAAACAAGACCAAAGGAGCCTAGGTATCTACACACCAGTTCTATTGCGCACTGGCTAAGGGTTCCCCCAGGTGCTAATCCTTTGCATTGTCATAGTTGTCTATACGTAGGGGTCCAGCAGCAGCCAGAGGATTTAGGGATAGCCCTCAGGCTAAGAAACACAAATATCAGCAGTCAGAATTTGGTAGAAGCACACCAGAATAAAGAAATATATATCAATTGGATATGAGCAGGACATCATTATCACCTGCTAAAATTGAATTTCTAATAGAAATCAGTAGCATGGCTAGGTTTAGCATCTTTCCCAATGATAAGCTGAAATATTCCATGAATATGAGGCAACAGCTGACATGTGGATTACACAGAGAATAAATATCAAAGGCACACCATCTTGGGCCTTCTGTCCACAGTACTGCTGCTGTTGTTAATTCTGCATCCTCTTCCGTTTACTCTTTGCTCTCTGGTCCTTGTTCAGGACTTCTGTGGATTCCTCATCTGCTCTTCTCTGGTGTGCAGCCAACTTCCTCCTTTTTCCACACTCCTGTATGACCACATATTGCTCTTTGGAATAGGTAGAAAGATATTGGATGGAATTTCTCTCCACCTACTACCTCATCCCTGATTAAAAAAAGAATTACAAGAAGAGAAATACCCAGCTGTTTATTTTCTCCATCACTTTCACTCCTCCTTGGCAGCCCTGCCCCTCCACTCTCAGCCAGGAATCAAGCAGTTTTGGACTTTCCACATCAAAATTCATGGGGACAATGTACATCCTGGTATTCTTAAGTAAAAGTCAGTGTTCTATAATTTAATTTTCTCCTCTCACATTAAACCTGCCATTCTTTGCATAATCAGTATGATAAATGCAGAGTCAGGCTCCGTCCTCCTGACATTAATACCCATCAGTTCTTCAAATGCAAACAATTGTGACATCCGACTTTATAAAAATTACCAAGAGCACAAACTCCGCTTAATTAAGCCATTTAAAAGTTGCTTTTGTTATATTTAATGAATGATATATTACACTGCAGTAAAACATGCAGCAATACAAATACTTCACAATGCTTCCAATTAAGACTCACTTCACTTATGCCAATTGACAGCAGTAGGGTTCCACACTTCATTCAGCTGGTGCATTTAAAATGAACTGGTTAGTGAGAAGGGTGCTTCTTTTCTAATGAGTTTTGTAATCAAGGCATCTATTTTAATTTCAAATTGGCTAGATTGGGGGAAATTGCTACACTAAATGACTGGTACTAATTAGGATTATAAAAATATTCATCATGCCATGGAATTAACACTGGGGTCTGATTTTCCCACATTTGCATATTGCTTGGGTTTTGGGGAAAATTTTTCTGACAAATTGTCTTCTCTTTAGCAAATTGAACAAACACTATATCTGTTTTAGTCCTTCTTTTCATTTAAACCATAATACATATGTATGATTTGTAAATGAAGTTAAATGATTTCAACTCCTTCCTTCATTACCATATTAAAGATGCTGTCTTCATAAGCTTCCTCAAAAAACTTCAGACCATAGTATTCTCTACTTAAATGACAAATAATTTAGCTTAATGTACATATTAACCCAAAGATTTGGACAATTCCATTTCAAACAAAACGCAACTGCCTTGCTGTTGATATTTTTGCCCTAGATAGTACTGAATCCTCTGTCTTGTCATTAGTAAGCCGAGAAATAAGTGGAAGGACCTTTGGTTCCACCTGGAGACATGGTGGCGGCATGGCTGTTTTTGTTGTCTGCTATAATGTTCACTGGAGCCATGATTTAGTAGATAGTGGCCCATATTGAGTTCTGTCCCAAGGCCATTTAAAGACTGTAAATCTACCAAGAAAAATAAAGAATTATGGACATACCACAGCCAGAAACAGGGAGTGAGCAGAATGTAGACCAGGCTTATCCCTGGCCTTGTGATGTTGAGCAAGTTAACATCACCTTCAAGAGTCTTATGTTCATCTGTAACATCGAAAGAATCATTTCTGCTTTACAGATTCCTCAAAGAATTTACTACAGTCATGTATATAGAAGCATTTGCCAGTGTTCGAACCCAGAAGGCACTTGAAGGACATTTATCTCCATTTCCAATGAGCATCTGTATGTCTGACTCCTAATAATGTAACACGAGGTGTACAAAAATTGGAAGCGTTATTAGGAGCAAGCCTCAATTCACTGCCTGTTTCCCCAGCCTTTGGCAGTAACAGTATTTATTTCCATTTTTGCTGTGAAATCAAATGAGCAAATACTAATTCAGTTTTGGAATAGAGCAGGTAAATTCATCTGAAAAACATTCAGAATAAATCGCTTCCTTAACATGTATCCAGAGTGTGTGCCTTCTAAACAATAAAACCTGTATCTGAGGCTGAGTTGTAAATATACAGAATGAAGCTATATCTAATAAGATCACACTTTTTTGTTAGGAGAACAAAGTATTCATGGCCCTAAAGGGATAACATTTGGAAATAAAACTGGAATGAAGGTAAACTTCAGATGCAGTATCTTCCTCTTTTAGAAAAAAAAAAAATTCTTCTACAACATATTGCATATTGAGAAGAAATTTAAATAATGATTTCAAATTATTTTACCTAAATCAACTCTATTCACAGCTGAAGCCTTTTCTAAAAGCAGTGGGTTATAAATTAGAATGAACAGAAACTATTCAGGTAGATTACTTTCAGACAGTTTTAATTATAAAGGCAATCTAATAAAAATCATTGCAAGTTTGGAAAATAAATAGTGTAAAAAAAAAACTAAAAATATTCCAGCACTAAAAAAACCCTCCAGATGATATTTGTTAATATAACCTTGCATATTTTTATTGTGTGTATACATACAGGTGCATGTGTGTGATTGAAAGCCAGAGGTTGGAGACCTCAAGTGTTGACTCTATCTCTCCCCACCTTATTACTTAGGCAGGTCTCTCAGTTGAACATGATGAGTGGGCTACTATAGCTGGCTAGCTTGGCCTAAGTTTGCCCTATGTCCGTCTCGTGAGTTCAGGGATTTCAGGCAGGCAGCCATGCCCACCAGACATCGTTTATGTCAATGTTAAGGATGTAAATTCCTCTCTGGAACTCATGCTTGTGTGGCAAGCACCCTTATCCACTGAGCCATCTCCCATGCCCTCACCCTTCCATTTGTGCAGAGAGCCAAAGCCTCAGAGGCCCCCAACACCTCAGCACTGAAGCAGACCAAAAATGAACCCAACATGGCTCAGGGAAATCTTGCGGAAGAGGGGGCGGAAAGAATGTCAGAGTTACATGTTGGGTCATGATTTGCAGAGACATTTATCATACTAATAACTGGGGGCTAACTCCACAATGCACGACCCATTTTCATTAACAAGGAGGGTCTAATGGGAGGGGGTAGATCACAGATGAGCCTAAATAATGGTACCAAACTGCCTGTATTCACTGAAATGAAAACTAATAAATTAAATTTTTTAAAAAAAACTTTCTTTCCTTTCTTCCTTCGTTTTATTTGCTTTCTTTTTGCAAGTCTATATTCAAAAGGTACTTCTTTATATGTGAATTTTGTTTAAATAGATATATTTTACCTATATACTATGAATGTGTATGCACTTAATAGGTATTGGTTTGTATGCATATTAAAACACTGTATTGACTGTCCATATTTTCCCATGTTGAAAATTGATTATATTGTATTCTATTTTTTTCAAATTTTTTGAGGTAGGATCTGACTCTAGCCCAGGCTGACCTGGAATTCACCATGTAGTCTCAGGGTGGTCATGAACTCAAGGCAATCCTACTACTTCTGCCTCCCAAATTCTGGGACTAAAGGTGAGAGCCACAATGCCTGGCTTGAAAATTGATCTTTTAATTTTTTTTTGTTTATTTTTATTTATTTGACAGCAACAGACACAGAGAGAAAGAGGCAGATAGAGAGAGACAGAGAATGGGCGCAAAAGGGCCTCCAGCCCCTGCAAACGAACTCCAGATGCATGCACCCCCTTGTTCATCTAGCTAACGTGGATCCTGGGGAATTGAGCCTCGAACCTGGGTCCTTAGGCTTCTCAGACAAGCTCTTAATCTGTAAGCCATCTCTCCAGCCCTGAAAATTGATTTTTAAATTCATTTTTATTAGATATGGACATTTTCACTATGTAAACAAAACATATTGGTACCATCCTGTCCTTCCTCCCTGTCCCTTTTCTGAAGAGGCCTTCCTCATTGAGGATTCAAGTCAACCCCATGGGAATTGCAGGTCATGCATATGGGGGCAATGGTCAGTTATGGGGGAAAGGCAATGTCTCTGTGCAAAACGTCCCAACTTATGTCTATAACAATCTTTCTGCCCCCTCTTCTGCAAATTTACCTGAGCCATGTTGGGTGTGTTTTAAGTCTACTTTAGTAATGGGCTCCTGAGAGCCTCTGTATCTCTGGTTTGGTAGGAGTGTCCTCAGTGTCTATCTCCTTCACCCTTGTGCTGACAACAGGTTCATGGAGAAAGCAGCACTCTTGCTCATTTCCCCAGCTCCTCTGTGGGTTCAGCTGTGGCCAGTGTGAAGTGTGCTAGGTCATTTATCTCATCAGATCCTGTTCCCATCTGAAACAGAGAAGCAGAATCTCCAAAGGAGAGTGACGTCAGCACTGGTGAAATGGGATAACCATTATTAATTTAGAGAGTTTAAATGGTATAGACCCTCTTATATGCCAAAATTAATGGGAGTTTGACATTGGGAAGCAAAATCATTTTCTGGATATGATTCTGAATTGTTTCCCAGTTCCACATATGTGTTCCTTCTCAATGAGTGGATCTGTTAGCCAACCCAAGAGCAGTTGGTTACCCACAATGGCTGTGTGCCACTATTTCAATTTGTGTGAACATCACATCAGGTTGTTTGTTTCTAAGTCGCTTAGACTTTGAGTTGCTTGGACAGATGTTAGTCACTTTCCCCAAGTAGCTCATATAGCACCATCCAGAACTAGATGGGCTAATTGTCTGGGAACTGTGTCTCTTCTGGATTCCAACCAGGTCTCTCCATGGTCTGTGCCAGCAGCATATGATTTCTTCATATGGATGTTACAAATAACCCCTGGTGAGTAATCAGATGATCTTACAGAAGTCTGTCTTGTTTTTTTTGGGGCGGGGGAGATCTAGTATCCCTTGCTGATCAACAGCTCATTTTGGATGTAAACCACATCTTGATATAGGGGATTTCCAGTGCCAAGGGAAAAGAAAAAAGAAAAGAAAAGAAAAACACAGAGAAGAAAGAGAAATAGGAGATATTTAAAATTAGGCTTCATCTCACTTCTCCAGGGCCATTTGATTCAGGAACTCCCCCTAAGGTCCTTCTGAGGGTTCCAGTTTTATTCTATATACAGGATATAGGATTGTATCAGCCCAATTTGGGTTAACTTTTGCATAATCCCCTTACCTTTCCCCTTCACTCAAGCTCTATCATCCTACTGTCCAAGCCTCAAGATGCAATTCAGATATGTCCGCAACTCAGACTGATCCAGGTTAGGAACTGCAGATGGGTAAGACCATGCTATGATTGTCTTTCTGTGATTTACTATGATCTTACATTGATCTGTTCCAACATCAACTCTTTCTTCAAATTTAATTGTGTCATTTTTCTTACTGCTGAGTTTTCATCATGTAGATATACCAAATCTTGGTTATCCATTCATCAAATGATAGATACCTGGGTTTATTCCAGTTCTTAGCTGTTATAAATTTAGCAGCTATAAACAGTTGAACAAATATTTCTGAACTGAGATGTGGAACTTTTAGGGTAAATGCCCCATGAGGAAATAACAGGGTCTGTTGGTAAGTCTATATTCATCCTTTTCAGCAGTCTCCATATTGTAGTGGTTGAAGCAGCTTACATTCTCAACAGTGAATGAGGGTTACTATTTCTCCAGATCACTGCCAGCCTTTATTTTCAATTGATTTTATTAATGTTTGCTATCCTTATTGGGGTAAAGCAGAATATCATAGTTGTTTTAATTTACATTTACCTAATGGTTAGGGATGGTGAACATTTTCTTAAGAGTGTGTTAGCCATTTGTAATTCTTCCTCAGAGAACTCCCTATTCAGTTCTCTGCCCCAAATTTTGGAGTGTTTTTTTTTTTTTTTTTATTGTTTAGTTTTATGAGTTCTTCTAAATTCTAGATAGTAGACTTCTGTCAACGGTATTCCTGGCAAAGATTTTCTCCCATTCAGTAGGTAATCTATTGGTTATGCTTATGGTATGTTTGTCTATGCAAAAGCTTTTTGAACTTCATGAGCTCCTATTGGTTGAGTGCATGTTTAATTTCCTGGGCTACCATGTCTTGTTCAGGAAGTCTTTTCCCAATCCTACACTGAAGATAGTGCATTCTATTATTTGTTCCAGTACTTGAGGAGTTTCAGGTCTCATAATGAGGTCTTTAATCAATTTGGACTTGATTTCTTGTGTATGGAGAAATGAGTGGGTCTAATTTCATATTTCTATATATGGTCATCCAATTTGTCCAACACCATTTGTTGAATATGCTGTCTTTTCTCTAGTCTACATTATTGGAATTTTTTTCAAAGACCAAACAACTGTAGTTACTTGACTTAAGGTCTTGGTCTTCAATTCTGTTCCATTGGTCTATGTTTCTGTTTTTATTCCAGTACCATGCTGCTTTCCCTGACCATGGCTTTTTAATATAGCTTTAGATTGGGTATGTTGATACCCCCAAAGGTGGTTTTTTTGTTTGTTTGTTTTTTGTTTATTTGCTTTTTTCTTTTTTTTGCTGAGGATACATTTGAATATCTGAGGCCTTCTGTCATTCCACATGAATTTTGAGATCATTTTTGCAATCTCAGTGAAGAATGATGCTGGTATTTTTATTGGTATTGTGTTAAATCTACATATTGCTTTTGATAGAATTGCCATTTTCACAATATTAACTTTACCTATACAGGAGCATGGGAGGTCTTTCCATTTTCTCAAGTCCCCCTTGATTTATTTCTTGACTTGTTTTATGTTTTTATTTTATAAGTCTTTCACATCCTTGGTTAGTGTTATTCCAAGGAATTTAATTTTTTTTTGCTATTGAAAATGGCACAGCCTCACTGATTTCTTTCTCTGTATATTTGTCCTTGGCATACAGAAAAGCTACTGATTTTTGTGCATTCACTTTGCATCTTGCCACTTTGCTAAAGGAGTTTATCAACTTTAGAAGTTCTGAGATTTAGACTTTCAGGTCATTTATCTATTGGATCATGTCATCTGCAAAAGGAGCTAATTTGACTTCTTTCTTTCCAATTTGTATCCCTTTTATTTATTTCTCTTATTGCCTGGGCTAGGACTTCTAGTACTATGTTAAAGAGCAGGGGTGAGATTGGGCAACCCTTTCTTATTGACAATCTCAGAGGTAACTCCTTGAGGTTTTCCTCATTAAGTATTATTTGGGCTTTAGGAGCTTCATATATAGCCTTTATTGTGTTGAGATATAAACCCTCCATGCCTATTCTTTCCAGTGTTTTGATCATGAAGTGCTTTGTATTTATTCAAAGGCTCTCTCTGCATCAATTGAGATGATCATGTGGTTCTTATGGTTAAGTTTATTTATGTGGTATATTACATTGACAGATTTCTGTATGCTAAACCACTCCTGCACCCCTGTATTGAAGCCTACTTGATCAAAGTGGATAATGCTTTTGATGTGTTTTCATTTGTAAGGATTTTGTTAAGAATCATTGCATCAAAGTTCCTTAGGGATATAGGCTAATAGTTTTATTTCCTTGTTGCATCTCTGTCTGGTTTTAGTATTAGGGTGATGCTGGCTTCATAAAATGAGTTGGGGAGGATTCTCTGGCTTGCAATTTTTGAAACAGCTTGAGAAAAACTGATTTAAGTTCTTCGATGAAAGTTTGATAGAATTCAGCAGAGAAGTCATCTGGTCATGGACTTTTCTTTTTGGGGAGGATTTTTTTTGTTTTTTGCTTTTTTGTTTTTTTCCCAAGGAAGGGTCTCACTCTAGCCCAGGCTGACCTGGAATTCACTCTGTATTCTGATGGTGGCCTTGAACTCATGGTGATCCTCCTACCTCTGTCTCCCAAGTGCTGGGATTAAAGGCATGCAATACCATGCCCAGCTCCATTTGAGCAGTTTTTTATTACCTTTTCAATCTCCGTGGATGTGACATGTTTGTTTAGGAGAGTAATCTGCTCTCAGTGTGGTTTTTGTAGGTGGTATATGTCTAGGAATTCGTCCATTTCTTCCAGATTATACAATTCTGTACAGTAGAGGTTTTGGAAGTATGCCCTGATAATTCTTCCAATTTCATTGATGTTTGTTGTTAAATCTCATTTTTCATTTCTGATTTTCTTAATTTGAATCTTCTCTTTTGTTTTCTTTGATCAAATTTGCCAAGGGTTTGTCAATCATGTTTATTTTTTCAAAGAACCAGCTTTGCATTTCATCAGTTTTTTTTAATTGTTTCCTTAGTTCCCAATTCATTACTTTCTGCTCTAATCTTGATTATTTCTTTCTGTCTGGAGCTGTTTGGGTTGGATTCTTCTTGTTTTTCCAATGTCTTTAGGTGAACAGTTAGGCTATTAATTTGGGATTTCCCTGTCTTTGTAGTAAAGGCATTTTAGAGATATGAATTTTCCCTTTAGCACTGCCTTCATTATGTCCCATAAGTTTTGGTAGGTTGTATTTTCATTATCATTCAATTATAGGAATTTCCAGGACACATTCATTGTTTAAAAGTGTGTTGTTTAGTCTCCAGGAGCTGGCGGAGTTGTTGATGTGTCTCTTGTTAATTTCTAGCTTTAAAGCATTGTGATCTGAAATGATGAAGGGAGTTACTTCAATTTTCCTGACTTTATGAAGGCAAGCTTCATGGCCTAATATATGGTCAGTTTTGGAGTAGGTTCCATGAGCTGCTGAGAACAATGTGTATTCTGTAGAGTTGGGGAGGAAAGTTCCATAGATATCCCTTAGGACTAGTTGATCTATGATGTTGTTGAGCTCTATTATTTCCCTGTTGATTTTCTGCTTGGATTATCTGTCTATTGATGATAGTGGGGTATTGAGGTATCCAACGATGATGTTGGAGTTTATTTATGTTTTATTGTCAAGTAGATTTTGTTTTATCTCTTTTTTGTTTGTTTGTTTGTTTGTTTGTTTGTTTGTTTGTTTTTGAGGTAGGGTCTCACTCTCTCCAAGCTGACATGGAATTCACTATGTAGTCTCAGAGTGGCCTTGAACTCATGGTGATCCTCCTACGTCTGCCTCCCGAATGCTTGGATTAAAGGCATGCACCACCACGCCCAGCTTAGATTTTGTTTTATAAACTGTGATGCACCTGTGTCTGCCTCATATATATTTATGATTGTTATGTGTTCATGCCAGATCATTCCCTTGAGGTGTAAAAAGTGGTCTTCTTTGTCCTTTTTGATTATTTTTGGTTTGAGTCTATTTTATCAGGTATTAATATAGCAATACCCACTTGTCTTTTATTTCCATTTGCTTGGAATATAATTTTCCAGCCTTTCACCCTGATGAGGTGTCTATCTTTAGTAGTGAGTTGGTTTTCTTGAAGACAGCAGGTAGTAGGCTCCAGTTTTTTGAACCACCTTGATAACCTGTGTCTTTTGATGGGTGAGTTAAGACCATTGATATTTAAGGTTATTACTATGAGGTTTGAATTAATCTGTGCCATTATGAGGCCTGATTCCACAGCTCACAGAGGGACTAGACCTCCCCAACCAAGACACAATGGGGCCTACAAGGACCACCATGGGACTGGGAAGAGCCAGGGAACAGGGATATGGCCTACTCACTATACACTGCCATGTCTGCCCACACACAGACTAGTGCAGGGAACCCAAACCAGGAAGCTGGGAGAAGCCATGAGCGAGGGATGTGGCCTACCTACCCCATACTGCCACCTTGACTATGAATTTAACGGTTGCACAGTATCACATCAAATGTGTGTATCATGATTTAAAGTCTCTTGCTGTTGAATACTCAGTAAATTTTCACCCAATCATTATAAATGACTAGTAAATATTGTATGCCTTATTATGCCTTCATGGCATTGTTTCACTAGTATAGCTTCAAAAGTATAGCAACTCAATCATTGGATCCAACTATGAATGCATGTATGTCTTATGATATGTATTGCCAAGATATTTTCCAGGAGAAAAATATATTTGCATGCCCATCAATACTATTTCAAAATATGAGTTCCACCTCAATTTTGCCAACTTAGGTACAGGAAGCAATGCATTTTTTTTTTTAAAGAACCTGCTAAGTTAATTTCAATGGGACATTTTTGCATATTTCTTAGGGAGTTTCTGGATTTGTTGGTCCAAGTCAATGTCAATACATTTTTTGCATTTGATTTAGCTTGATTCTCTATTGTTCAATGTTTTTCACTTTAAAAATTTCTTATCTATTATTTATCATATTTTCAACCTTTCTTCTGAGGAAAGCATCATGTTTGTCTGTTCCTTAACAAATTTAGCCAGTAAAAGAAAAAAAATCTGCATTAAATTAGAAATGATCCTAAATGATAGTGGTCCTTCTGAGGACAGAAGACAGTAACTAGAATGGAGTTATGGATTCCAGTTGTTTCTTTAACAGGTAGTTGGATTCCTAGGTATATTCTGCTTCCAAAAATTCATCTGGTTCAACATACATGTACTTTTCTGCATGTATACTATTGTTTGATTTAAACATTGAAAGAATGACCCTGACTTTAAAGGGCTGGATGCTAACCATATCACAGTGTTACAAATTGAGGGAGACTACAAGAAATGGCTTGGTCAGATAGGATAGAGCAGAGCAGAGAGATGAAAAGCATAATACTTGAAGACTCCTTCAGTCCAACTATAAAGCCAGAACTGTAGGTGAAGAAGAAGGCAAAGTGAGTGGTGTTCTGCAGCAGTGTGAGCACAAGGGCTCAGCACATAAAAAATGCAAGGTCAGTTCTGGAAAGAAGCAAGTAGAAGAACACAGGGAAAGCCAACAAGCACACTGCTCTGTCCATAAGCTGTAGCTTCCTGCTATGACTAAAATTATGCCCTGGTTGAACTTATGCCATGAGAGCAAAGATGTTGTTTCCTAGCTGAGTTCCCTTCTTTTAAAAATATTTTTATTTGCTATTTATTTAATTGCAAGCAGAGGGAGATACAGAGAAGAGAGACAGATGGAGATAACTGACACTCAAGGGCCTCCAGTAGCTGCAAATGAATTCCCAATGCATACGCCACTTTGTGCATTTGACTTTATGTAGGTACTGGGCAATCAAACCTAGGCATTGCAGGCAAATGCCTTAATAGCTGAGCTATCTCTACAGTCCCCTGAGTTCCCTTCTTAATCACATATTCCTCAATCATATTATCAAATGCTATTTTTCCCATTAAGGAAACATGTCAGATCCCTAAACTGGAAATCTAAAAACAGAGGAACTGATCTGCATTATAAAAGGTCAGACTGGTCAAGATCAAGATATCTGGATCCAAAATTTTGTGAAGTTTGTTCCTTCAAGCTTATCATTTTCTTCTGAGCATTAGTGACATGAATGAAGACTCTCTGTTGCACCCCATCACCGAGTACAGATTAATAGTTTACATGAAACCAGTTTTTAATTTTTTTGTATTTTATTTTTATTTATTTATTTGAGTGAGACAGAGAGACAGAGATAGATAGATAGATAGATAGATAGATAGATAGATAGATAGATGATAGATAGATAGATAGATAGATAGATAGATAGATAGATAGAAATAGAGAGATAGATATGATATTGTGTGTGTATATATATATGTGTATGTATGTGTGTGTATATATATATGTGTGTGTGTGTGTGTGTGTGTGTGTGTGTAGAGAGAGAGAGAGAGAGAGAGAGAGACAAAGAGAGAGAGAGAGAGAGAGAGAGAGAGAGAGAGAGAGAAGAAACCAGTTTTATTATTCAGAACTCAGATCAAATAGATGGGTGGCAGCCTTTAACTACCACTAGCTATGTTGGAATGTGTACCCTGCTCACTAAGTGACTGCTCTACCTTCAGATGTCCCTGTGATACAGACAGCATGCTGCCATTGCACCAACAGGATACCTGTAAGAATAGCAGCATTTCTTTTAGGTGAGCAGAGCTAAGGATTTTTTTCCTTGTCTTCAGTAATGCACAGATGGTTTTATAAGAATGAGAGAAGATCTGATGAAAATGTGATGGATTTTTAAAATAAAAAGTGTCCTTCGGTCTATTGCTATTCCATGGATGACAAGCTGCAAAACCACAGCCCTCCCTAGTTAATCCCCAACAGGTTTATCCCCAGATGGGGAAACACAAAACCTGTTTCTGCCAATGGCTATTGAGAAAGTTATCATCACCTACTAATCCTGGAGGATCTGAATACAATTACATTTTTAATCTGAGGGTTTAGAATGAGAATATAAATGAAAGGCACATTTAGTTTCATTTGTATCCAGCATTCCAGAAGTACAAGTTTAAATTTATTTTTGAATTTTGAGGCCCTGCACAACACAGCTAAACTCAAATTCACCAGGACTCTACTCATGATATAGTTACCACAGGTATGGAGCAATCAGGAAAGCCTGCATCAATGATGATCCACCCTTCTCTAGTGGAACATACCTTGCCAATCATCACACCTAAGATAGCACAAGCCTACTAATCAATAAATCAGCCTATCAACTGCTATTGAACTTGGTTTGGAGAATGTCAGCATGATAAAAGTGTTTCACAAAAGATGAAAACTGTTAAAAGTGATGGACATGCTAGTGTAAAATCTTTCTGTAGCTTGTAATAAGCTTAACCAAACTTTAAAAAGTTTAAAAAATATGAAAAAATATAAATAAATGAATAAAATAAAATCATGGTCTAGGGAAATGGCACACTGGTCAAAGGCACTTGACCTGGAAGCCTACCAACCAGAGTTCTGGACACCAGCACCTACATGGAGCCAAAATGAAACTGGCATATGCATCTATAATCCTGATGTACCTGCAACAATGGAAGGCAGAGTTAGGAGAATCTGGAGGCTTGTGGGCCAGCTATTCTCATCATCCCAGCAACAAAACGATACTAAGAGAGGATGGGTCTCAAACAAAGTGGAAGGAGGATACCAATATTCCAAGGCTGTCCCCTAACACCTATATGCATGCTGTGGAACACATATGCCCATTCACACAAATAATAATTAATCATAATCATAACAATAATAGGGCTGGAGAGATATCTTAGTGGTTAAGCACTTGTCTGCATGACCACAGGGCCCAGGTTTGATTCCCCAGGACCCATTTAAGCCAGATGCACAAGTTAGCACGTATGTCTAGAATTCGTTTTCAGTGGCTGGAAACCTTGGCTCACCCATTCTCTCTTCCCACCCCCCTCGCTCCTCTCTGTCTTCCTCTGCTTTCAAATAAATATATGAAACGTTTAAATAATAATATAATAATAATAAAAGTTAAAAATAAAATATAACCAGGAGGTTGAGTACATGGGTAACTTGGTAGTGTCTTTGTCTGGCATGTTCATGAGGCCCTGAGTTTGAACTCCAGGACCACAAAACAAACCAATACATAAATAAATAAAATTTATACCTAGCAAAAAGTAGTTAGCAGCCCATCTATTCTCCAACTAACACAGCAGCAACTTTTCATCCTGTGTGTTAGTGCTTCAAAAGTACTTTCACACTGAAATCATCAGTAATTCTTGACCACACTGGTCCCAATGTGTTTGAAAACCAGGCAACCTGAAATCCCACTGTGTTCTTTATCTCTGACCTCCAAAACCAGCTGTATTTGCTGAAGTTTCATTTTTCCATAGAGACAAATGCTAATAGAGGCTTTTCAATTTCAATCCACATGGAGAAAAAATAAAGAGTTATTTGAAACTTTCTATTCATAGAAGGCACTCCCTGCTAAGGTGTTTGTGTCGGTGAACACATAAGCACATGATCATTTTTAAAATCTAGGAAGTCCCTTGCCAAAAGAAAGTATGTTTAAACATCCAGCTTTCTACAGAAATTTGAAACTTCTCTCCCAAATTCTATTTTTGTAAGGTTATTGAGCCCTCCAGCTAATTCAAAAGCATCAGATGTAAGCTGTTTTAGTTATCAGTGACAAGATTGGCTGATGGAAACAAGAGTGAAAATTCCCTTAAATGACTGCACAACATTCAAAAGAAAGAAGTAAGACAGATTTGGTTCCAGATGAAAGGAAGGAATTGGCTTTGGTTAGCGAAGACCTATCTTTTTTTTAATTCATTAATTATTCTTGTGAAACACTTTAGATTTCTATTGCCAAATATAAATATCTTGTGTCACTAAGTACCAAGGTCTCTTCTATTAAAGATAATATAACAGGAAAGTCTGTATGGAGGCCAGAGCAAGAGGAGCTGGCCAAGACATGGCAGGAAAGGAAGGAAAGGAATTGGTCAAAACCCAGTCATGCTGATTGGAAACAGAAAGGAGTTTACAAGACTTGTATGCATCATAAGCATAGAGGCAAGGCCCTCTTGCAGATTCTTCTGCAAGGTAGCTTTGTTCCCAACCCTAGCCTAAACTCCTTTGCAGCATTAGCAGCCATATTTCCCACTTGACTCACAACTCACATGCTATCTCTAGTAAAAGAACATTACAGGAATTTCTGTTTCTAGATGCAATTTAACCTTATCCAGAAGGCTTTTCCTTAATTTTCTAGCAGTGCCTTTTCATCAAGTGAGTTCTACTGACAAGTTTCCTGCAGCTCTGAGTTAGCCATCTGAAAGGTGAAGCAATTGGATATTGTCCCTTTAAAATACCATTCAATTAGATATTTTCTAATACATACACATAACGAGATAGCCTTACTGGTTCTAAAGAAATTGGTAGCGCATTTCATCAAAGGCACAATAATGGAAACATCGATTCCCTCCTCACCACAAACATCTCCCTTTGATGCTGCACTTACCTTAATACCAGCACTTTTCATTTTCTCTAGAAGAAAACAGCTGCCTCTATGTATGCACATCAGAGAAGGCTCTAGCCAGAAATAACGCATTTGTATATCAATGTCAGCTACACTTGCTTCCCCATTTGCTACTGCAGAGCATAACTCTTCTTGACTAAATCACCCCAAACAAAGTAAACACCCCTGCAACCAGGATGACTGGGGCTGGGTATTCCATGCCATCTCTGCAAAAGTTGCCAGGGGTTTCTTCTCCCTCCTCACGCCATTTATTTAAGAGATGAACAGCCAAGCACTGGTAAGAAATCTTACAGATCTGAAGTAACTTCAGCCACTTTTAGCAAAAGGTGCCGACAAGAAGGAGGAGCTGAGGAACAGGTCTGGAAGAGAGTGCCCTGTGATTAGGAAAACGCATCAACGTCTGCTGCCACGTTTCCAAACATTTCTACTGAGCGAGAAAGAGACCATCAAGCCAGAGAGGAATTTCAAGACATTGGGGTCCACAGGGGTACTTTATGAGCAAAGCCTTTGAAGTTCTTGGTGCTCTGGACATGAAGGGAAAAGATACTTCTTGATACACACAAGGAACACTGCATTGGCTTGGCTTTACAACCTCTTGGTATGAGACATCTGTCACTTCCAACTTAGCTTGTCTTTGTAAAAAATACTGCTTGAAAGCATTGGGCATCATCTGAATGAATTACCATACAACCACTTAACAACATTCAAATAATTTACTTATTTTTTTCAATAGCACTTCAAAATTCCTAGCTCCACCAAGCATCTAAACTCACAGAATGCCTGACATTTGGCTGAGTCTTTCCTACAATATCTACTCAATGCCACGAAAGAAATGTATTTGCAATGGCTTTTGCTTAGCAAATGTCATGTGGGTGTCCTTAGGGGATTGCATTAAGCACCTGGCACCCACCACGAGGCTCTGCTAATGAGATATATAAAGGTTGTATTACGTTGAAATGTGCTGATATCACACATACATCACACACACACACATCACACACACACAAACACACACACACACGCGCGCGCGTGCGTGTCACATACTCAAACAAGTGCAGAAGAGGAACTGTTAAGGTTTAAATGATCCAGTGATGAAGCTACTCCAACCAGGCTATTCTGTGGTATCTCCATGCCAAACAGTGCTTGGAGTTATCTGTTCACTTTCACTGAGTGCGGCTACAACATTGTCACATATGGAATATGGACTAAGAGTCTGGAGATGGCAGGAAGTACAGTGAAAAATAATCTAAAGTCATTTTTCTAAAATACAAGTTAAAAATATAGTGGGTTCATTTTTATAGCCTTTAAACATTCATTCACCTGGCAGGTGTTTGGAGATAGGACCCAGTGGCTGATGAGAAACAGTGAATTAGGAACAAGAAAGTAGTAAGGATATAGCACAGATTCTGATTTTGCTGATAAATAAATAAAATTAGGAAATGTTAAAAGACAGCTCGCATTGGGGGGGGAGATGTGGGAAGTTTATTATTAAATAACAGGAAGTTTCTGAAGTATGCAAGAGACAATTTGATGCACAAGCTTGAATATATGTGTTTAAAGTTTAAAGAGGAAATCTTTTGAGACAAGTATATATTTAATTTATTTTTATTTTACTTTTATCCCATGGTCCTTAACTCTTTAAAGGAAAAGTAAAATGGCACAAGTAAGCTTTACAACCTGAAAGAGCCAGGAATTCTTTTGCACTACAGTATTTTTATTAAAAAATATTTTTTTAGTTATTTAAGAGACAGAGAATTGGAGAAATGGCTTCATGGTTAAGGTGATTGCCTGAGAAGCCTAAAGACTCAGGTTTGGTTCCCTAGAACCCATGTAAGTTGGATGCATATGGTGGCACATGTATCTGGAGTTCATTTGCAGTGGCTAGAAGCCCTGGCATGCCCATTCTCTCTCCCTCCCCTCCCCCCCCTCTCTGTCTTGCTCTCATACATAATTAAAAAAGAAGGAGAGAGACAGAGAGGGCATGCCAGGACCTCTTGCTGCTGCAAACCAAAATCTAGATGTGCAGTCAACTTTGTGCATCTGGTGTATGGGTACTGGGGAATTGAACATTGGCTGACAGGTTTTGCATGCAAGTTCATTTAACCACTGAGTCAGCTCTCAACTACTTTATTTTTAGAAAACAAAAACAAAAACAAACAAAAAAACCCTCTTGCTTGAGATTTCCTTTCCACTGCTAAGCTGACAGCAATGGTACATTCAAATTTCTCCATGTCAAGGCCACATGTAATGATGGAATTTACCTTAACCTTGCCACCTGACAATATGCATTCACACACTGGCTCCTCCAGGAGAAAATGAAGGAGATGAACAAGCTTCTTAGCCTTTCTTCACTTCTTAACCACAATCATGACAAAATCACTAATGACATACCTTCTTCTTAACCTCAATGAGATTTTTTAAATTATTTAAAGTTTTGTTTGTTTATTTGCAAGAGAGAGAAGGGGGGAGAGAGATGAACAGCATGGTTCAGCAGGACTTCTTGCCACTGCTAATGATCTTCAGATACATTCAACCACTACTTTGTGGATCTGGCTTTATGTTCTGGGTACTGTGGAATCAAACTCAGGCCAACAGGCTATGCAAGTATGAGTTTTTAACTGCTGAAGCCCCCAGGGGACTTGTTGTTATTGTTGTTTTGTTTTTTATAATAAGGTGAAATTAGTAAAATATTAGAGATGGTCAATATAAAACTGTGAAATAAGAAAAAATGTTGCTAATAAATAAAATATCACTGTTTGAATATCTTGAATCTTAAGTGTAAAGTGGAATGCTCATTGCTTAAGACAAAATCAACTTGCTTAGAATGATGAAATGTCACCAAATATGCTCCAAAAATTCAGTTGAGAAAGTAAATATTTTTCAGAGTGGAACCCTAGGTGACATTATGCAAATGAGAACAGTTATTTATTCACCTTTTGATCCAGACTGTAGGCCAGCACCCAGTCCTCCTGCCTGGGGTGGAAGAGCAGGCTCTGGACGTAGAAGGTGAGTCGATATTTCTGATAGGTGGCCCCTTCGTCTGAGCTGATCAATATGCTGCTCTCCATCTCGGGGTCACTGAGAAGCATGATCTGGTGAAAGGACAGAGGAGAAATTACGGGGAGTATTAGTAAGATGGATAAACAGAAAGCCATCAACCATAAATCCATGTGCACTGGTAGATTGTAGCATATAATGGAGTCACTTTATGACATACTGGCCCATCTTTTTTTTTTCAGATTTAATCTTTAATTACCAAATTGAGATGAAACCGTAACATAAGATGAGGTCTTTATAAAAAAGGAAGCTCATTTTGATGCCAGTCTTAGAAGTGCCAAGAGCATACTATTGTGGTCTGCTGTCTCTGACCTTGGGATACTCACACCAGCTCTCACTCTCTCTTGCTATCACTCTCTATTAGTTTCATCTTTAATCAAAGGGAGGAACCTTCCTAGATATGATATTATTATTTATTCTGTGATTTCTGAAATCTCTTAACAGCTTAACTGGTTTAAGGGCTTTTAATAATACCTTTGTTACTAAGACTTTCCAAAGCACTTATCTCACACGGTCCTTGGACAAATACCACTGTCCCATGTTTGACATCCTCAAGCCAAGTAGTTAGAAATGGTGCCACCAAAAGGCTTTGGTACCCGAAAGTGTGGGTTCAGATCTCTAGAGTTCTGCATCTGTGTCATGTTACCAATAGACTGTTACTTAAACTGTGCAAGATTCCATTTCCTGGCAATAACTTGAATCCGATGCTCCCCAAACTTCATTTGAACAAGTACCGTAAGGTGTTGTTCTTGACTTACAAACAATGCAGTGTAGCTTATAGCTAAGTACTTCATTGTTATTGGCTCTGCTAAGAAATAATGGACTGACTGTCCAGTATTTAAACACAGTAGACAGGCACTCAGGCCTCACCTTCAATTATTAAGCTCTGCACAATCTTAAGTACATCTGAAACTTTTACCCTTCCTGAGCATTCTCCTCCAAGGGCTTTTAAGGCATCATATTTTGCTGGTTCTCCTCTTTTTTAAAAACTCAATTTTGTTTGATATCCCTTTAATCATGACTAATCCCTCTATCGTTTACCTTGTCTTTTCATTCAACAAAATGCTAGTGACTTTTTTTTTTCATTCTCCATTTCTTTCCCCCTTTATCAGTTGCCATCTTCTTGAGGACACCTCATAAGCTTAGTCTCCAAATGAATGAGTACCATCTATCACAGACTTTACCTTCAGCTGCAGACTTATAAACTCAGCTACCTAGGCTCTTCTGATTGGATGTGCCATAAACATCTAACATCCAAGCTGTCCCACAGTGGTACCTTATCCCAGCCCCAAGGCTCACCAGCTCAGTCAGTATTTCTACCAGCAATCTATGAAGAAATGTGCCTGGATTTATGCTTGACTCCATGGTTTCACCGCCTAAAATCCCTTATTCTCTGGGACATGTGGATTTTAACTCCTAATTAACTCCAATTTTAACTCCATGCTCTCCCTGCTCACTGTGTGATATGTATACTGTGGCCAGAAGAGTAATCCTATAATACAAATATAAATAAAGCTGATTCTGACATTCTCATTATACAATTACTTATGATCAATCTCCATAAATCAAAATCTTTAAACAGTTTGACAAAAAAAAAATCTGTCTCCTCCTAACATTTCCTGCTTTACCAACAACTCAGGACTTCCAAGTGTTATTATCTCATCTTCTTTGAGTTGCTATGATTTGCTGAGTTACTTACTGAGCAAGTGAGTGTTTTTCCTAATGGAGTTGGAGTGTCTACATGTCTTTGGACATACCACCACCAACTGTTAAGGATACAGCTACCATATGGTATGAACCATGTGTGCCAAAGTACAAAATAAGACCCCCCAAAACTTTCCCATACTTTATTTTATTAAAATAAAATTATCAGGAGGATTTTAAAAAATATTATTTGAAACATATATTATTATTAAAAATTAAGCTTTAGAACAAATGTAAGCCTTATTAAGATGCATAATCCTTTTTCTATTTTATTTCTCCCCAGGTTCTTAGATAAATTTACTTTCCTGTCTCAAATATTTGCTTTGGCTTCATTGAAGTAAGTCATCATTAGTTATCAGCAAATTTTAAGATATGGATGTAACATAATAATTGTTTTCATTCATGTGTGAATAATCCAGGGCAAAGTTTGTGGATTGGCTACTCAAACACAGAATAGTTCCTTCTTCCAAGGAAATGTGAAAGGGAGAAGGGAACTTGTTAGAAACCCCCAGACAACCTTGAGAAGACCTTAGGGGAGGTGCCCACAGTGCTTGCAGAGTTTGAGAGCACAGTTACACTGGGTGTGCTTTATAACCAACCTCACCTACTTCCCATTTCTGAACTGAAGGGCAGGCAACATAACAGGGAAGGGAATCATTTCCCCTGGTGTAGAGAAATTAAACTGCTTATTTTATACAGGTATAAAGAAGAAGCTTCATGCCTGAGATTTTAATTAGAAGATAAGGCCAACATCATAAATGGACTATATTTTATACACCATGAGTTACAATATACTGTGTAAGGGCTACCATCAAATACCCTGAGTAACTGATTCTCTCTCTCTAGCTCACACTTGCATACACAAGCACACTGCTCACACCCAAGTACCACATGGCCGTGTGCACACTACCACAGGCCCTGCACAAATACGTGTGCACAGAAACAGAAATGAGTTCACATTTAATAAGCCACATTGTCATTGTATGGCAGACTTACAGAGCTACTTTTTGAGAGAGTACATTTTTATTGCAACCTTTCTCTGACATTCTCATCAGAAATCCTTTCATATACTTTGATATCACTTGCTATGTCCCTATTCAACACTGCCTTCTGAGAAGACTGAAAAGAAAAGAAAGGGAAATAGAAACTTGCATGTCCAACCTGTGCCAGGTACTTTACCTGACATTTTATACAAACATTACACAATTATGTGGAGTAAACATGATTACTTGTATTATATATATATATAATACAATAATATATATATATATATTAGTTTATTTATTTGACAGAGAAAGAGAGAGAGAGAATGGGCATGCCAGGGCTTCTAGCCACTGCAAATGAGTTGCAGGTGTGTGTGCCCCCTTGAGCATCTGGCTAACATGGGTCCTGGGGAATCAAACCTGGTCCTTTGGCTTTGCAGGCAAGTGCCTTAACTGCTAAGCCATCCCTCCAGCCCATAATAACTTTCATTTTATAAATAAGGAAATTGTAGCTCAAGGGGGAAATAGTTTTCTATTTTCCTCTGATTTAATCAAATCTATACAAAATACATATATACAAAGAATTAGCTATTCTTTAAAAGTGTGTCTACAATCCAATGGGGACAATGTAGCTTCACAGAAATTCTCTTATTCCTATAACTCATTATTTAGCTCTGACACAGGGGACATCAAGAATGAAATGAATAGGAACCAAAGGAAAAAATACCAATGTGTTAACACCAGAAAAAACAATAAGATACAATACAATACAATAAGATAGTAAATATATTTTATTACAAGTTAAACCACAAGGTAAGATATATCTTATACATTATCATGCCAAATATAAAACAACAATCTTTATATTGTTCAATAATAATTTTTACTCAAATTTATTTATGGTTTGTTTGTTTTGTTTTTAGAGGTAAGGTTTCACTCTAGTCCAGGCTAACCTGAAATTCACTATGTAGCCTCAGGCTGGCCTCAAACTCACAGTGATTCTCTTACCTCTGCCTCCCAAGTGCTGGGATTAAAGACGTGCACCACCATACCCAGCTTCATTTTTTTTAAATTTTTTTTTAGATAGTGTCTCTCACTGGCCCAAAAGTGGCCAAGCAGGCTACACTACTTAGGCAGTGAGCCGTGGGAATCATTGTGTCTCTACCTCCCCAGTGCAGAATTAAAAGTGTGTGATAATATGAAAGGGGTAGGGTTATCAAATATTTCTGTCTTGTTGTGATTTTGTTCATTCCTTTTTGAGTTGTATGCATATATATGTATGCATGTGTGTGCATGTGTGTACGTGTGTATTATGTATGGATATGCAAAAGTTACGCTGCATGTGTGACCATCAGAGGATATTCTCAAACACTGATCTTGCCTGTCACCTTGTTTGAAACAGGATAGCACCTCTTGTTGCTGCTACAAATGCCAGTCTGACTGGCCCATTGAGCCTCAGCGTTTTCTTGACTCCACCTCCCATTACTATAGGCACACTGGGGTTTACAGGTGTGTGCTACTGTGTCCAACGTGATATGGGATCTGGAGACCTGAACTCTGGTTCTCAATCCTGCACAGCAAGTGCTTTGAATGGCTGACTCAGACTCATCTCATCAGCTCCATTTCGATAATTTTATTCAACTTTCCCTAACAGAATATCTATAGCGAGAACCTTAGCAGAGTGGTGTATGCCTGTATTACCATCACTTGAAGGTAAAAAGCAAGAGATAGGAGTTTAAAGTTATCACTGGCTACATAGGAAGTATAAGGACATTCTGGGCTACATGAGATCCTATAACCCCCTCACACACCTCAAAAAACATTTGTAGTGGGTGATCTGGAAAGGAGGCATTTCAAATGTGAGTTAGCATATCATCAGTGGAATAGATTCTAGATACAGTTGTTTTGAATGCAAATCTTCAGGCTACTACTTTATATGTAAATATGAGAAAGTGACTCAATTTTCTATATCTATTACTTCATCTCTAGAAAAAGGAGGCAGTGATTGCACTTTCCTCTCAGTGTTGTTTGTAAGATTCAAAGAGATAATAATAAAAGGACTTAGCACAGTGCTAGCCACAAAACTTCTACATGCCATATTCATTTTTATATTACCCATATGTAGCAGACAGCTTCAGGTTCACTGAGATGAACTTCCAGACCAGGCACAGTTATGGAGGAAAGGATATTTATGAAAGAAAACAGATCCAGGGGAAGTTCCAAAATGGCAGAAGAAGCTGGCCTGCTCTCACAGAACCAGTCAGAGAGAGAGAAGCACCAGCCAAAAGCCAAAAGCAACACAGCAAAGCACGTTTCAGGAACTCCAGGCAGGCACACTTTGCATATATTTATATTGAAATCTGAAACCCACCACCACACCTTAAGATCTGCCCAGTGACACCTCCTTCAGCAAGGTGGCTGCAGATGCAAACTACAAACTACTAAAACACTGAATATATAGGGGACCATCTATTCAAACTACCACACCATCATAATTACATAACTAGTGCTCAAACAGGCTGAAAGGGATGGAGGGAAATTGACATGGTGAGGCAGATAGGTCTTTATGGAATGGATAAAAACAAATAAATAAAAAGGCAAAAGAACCAGAGAACCTCTACTCAACAGGTTAAAATCTTTTCCACTGCAATAAGTAAATGGTATAGAGATCTCTACAGCAGTAACATTCATATGGTTAACAATATTCTATAGTATGTTTTGAAGTTTTGTTAAGAACGCAAATCACATGTGCTGCTGCAGTCAGGTTCACATTGCTGGCAGAAAACACCCAACCAAGAGCAGCTTGTGGAAAAAGGGGGGCGGCTATTTGTGCTTACAGACTTGAGGGAAACCAATGGCCTGAGCAGAGGGTGGACATCATATCCTTGCAAACATCAGGTGGACAACAGCAACAGGAGAGTGTGCCAAACACTGGAAAGAGGAAGGCGGTCATAATACCCATAAGTCCACCCACAACAATTCATGGCCAACAAGATGCTTTAATCCCCAAACTGTCATCAGCTGAAACCTAACTTTCAGAACACCTGAATCAAATCACCACAACATGTGATAGAGATTAATTATAATTATTATAATTATTATATATATTATAATAAAAAAAAGCAGATGACTTCTAGTCAAGATGGAGTCCACCTAATGTTGCCTCACTTCACAGGAAAGAAAAGAGATAGAAAAAATGATCTTAAAATTCATATCGAATGGAGAAGGCCTCTGATATCTAAGCATACCCTCAGCAAAAGAAACACCTCTGGAGACATCACCATATCTGATCTAAAGCTATACTACAAAGCCATAGTAAGAAAAACATCATGGTACTGGCATAAAAGCAGGAACATAGACCAATGAAATAGAATTGAGGACCTGGATTTTGGATCAAGTAACTACAGCTACTTGATATTTGAAAAAGGCCCTAACAATGTAGACTGGAAAAAAGACAGCATCTTCAACAAATAGTGCTGGAAAAACTAGATAACCATATGCAGAAAAATGAAATTCAATCCACACATCTCACCATGCACAAAAATCAACTCCAAATGTATTAAAGACCTCAACATAAAACCAGATAATCTGCTACTACTGCAAGAAAAAATAAGAGGAACATTCCATGATATAGGAGTGGAAAAGGACTTCCGGAACAAAACCTCACTAGCTAAAGAAATTAATCAATCACTCAACAATTGGAATCTCAGGAAGCTGAAATACTTTGTCACAGAAAACAAACAATAAGCAGAGCCAATAGATTTCCCACAGAATGGGAGAAAATCTTTGCCAGATACACATCTGACAGAGGCCAAATTTCTAGGATCTACAAAGAACGCAAAAACCTGAACAATAAAACGTCAAACAACCCACTCACAAAATGGGGCAGAAAACTGCACAGGGAGTTCCCAGAGGAAGAAATACAAAAGGCAAACACACATTTAAGAAAATGTTCAACATCCATAATCATCAGGGAAATGCAAATTAAAAGAACTATGACATTCCACCTTACCCCAGTAACAATAACAGACATTAAAAAAAAGAAATCTAGTGATAACAAATACTGGAGATGTTGTGAAGAAATGTGAACCCTCATTCGCTGTTGGTGGGAATGCAACCTGGTACAACCACTGTGGAAAGCAATATGGAGACTCCTAGAAAGGATGACTATAGAGGAACCAAAGAACCCAGTTATCCCCTTATTGGGCATTTATCCTAAAAGCTCCAAACCTCAGCTCAGAGATATTTGCTCAACCATGGTTATAGCTGCTCCATTCATAATAGCTAAGAGCTGGAATCAACCCAAATGTCCATCATTAGATGAATGGATAACTAAGATGTGGTATATCTACACAATGGAATTCTATGCTGCAGCAAGGAAAAAAAAATGACACAATGAAATGTGAAGAAAAATGGTCAAACTTGGAACAGATCATTCTCAGTGAACTCACCCAATCACAGAAAGATAATTTTTTCATGATCTCACTCACCTGTGGCTCCTAACCTGAATCTTTCCATGATGCTGACATACCTAATAAACATCTTGAGGACTGCATAATAGGGATGGAACTGTGGGAAGGGAGGGTAAGGATGGAAGGGGGAAAAATAAACTGGACCCAAATAGAAATGGTACCATAAAATCCTATATCCTGAAAGACATACTAAAACGTCAAACCTTCATCAGGTGTTAAGAAAGAATATCTGACTCACAGGGGTCTGGGGAGGGTTATGATAAAGACTATCCTCAATCTTCTCCAGTTTTTTTTTTTCTCTCTCTCTCTATTTTCTCTCTTTCACTTTTATATTACCTATATTTTTCTTCCTTCTTCTCCCTTGGCAGTGACTTGTAACTCCCAGTACCAGCATCTGGGTCACATCCACAATGAGCTGTTGATCAGAGAGACCTACAAGTTTTCCCAAAAGAAGATGGAATTCTCTCAGACTACTTGATGACCCACCAAAGGTTAATAGTAAGACCCTGCTGCCAAAGATACCAGATGCTGCTGGGACAGAACATGGAGCAACCTGGCTGGAAACTGAAAGAGAGTCAATCTCCAGACAGTTAGCTTGTCGAGTGCAATAAGTTGTTATACGAGCAAGTGGGGGAAATGACCAACATCTGTCTAAGTAACTCATGGTCTAAGCTACTCAACAGCAATCAACCTGACTTGATGCTGACATAAGTGCAATAGTGGCGCACAGCCATGGTGGGTTACCAACTGCTCTTTATTTGGCTTACGGATCCACTCAGTGGAATGGAACCCATACCTGGAATGGAGAAACAAGTCAGAAACATATCCAAAAATTGTCCTACTCTCCAATATCAAGCTCCCACTAGAGGGCTACAAGACGGCCTACACCTCTTAAATTCTCTCTAAAATCAAAAGGAATATCCATGTATTTTGCACTGACCTCACTCTCCATCAGAAAATGTGCTTCTCTTTTTCAGATGGACACAAAACCTGAGGAGAGTATCAACCCAACGCACTCTACCTGGGCACCAGCTGAAGCCATAGTTAGTGGGGTAATGAACAAGAGATGCTTTCTCAGTAAACCTGTTACCAGCACCAGGATGACAGAGACAGACACAGAGAACACTCAACTCTTTACCAAATCAGACATCAAGAGTCACAGAGACTCTCAAGACCTCCTGTCACTGAAACAGACCTAAAATAAACACAACATGGCTCAGGAAAATTCATGGAAGAGAGGACTGAAAGATTGTTAGAGCAATAAGTTTGGTCATTATGCAAGAGACATTGCCACTCCCCCATAACTGAAGGCCACCCCCACAATGCAACACCCACAACCTAAGGGGAGTAACAGGGAGAAAGTTAACAATGGTACCATCATTGCTGTGTACTCACTATATGTGTAACTAATAAAAAAAGAAAAAACATAGATGAGTCATGGAGAAAGATGCTACATTTTCTTTTTCTTTTTTTTTTTTTTTTGAGGTAGGGTCTCAATCTGGCCCAGGCTGACCTGGAATTCACTATGTAGTATCAGGGTGGCCTTGCACTCATGGCAAGCCTCCCACCTCTCCCTCCCGAGTGCTGGGATTAAAGGCATGTACCACCATGCCCAGCTACATTTTATATTTGAAATTAATTTATATGCACTTTGCAATCCTAGTAATAACCATAAAAACACACCCTCTTAGCAAATATCAACACTGCTCAGTGAAGACCAAACAGTAGGTCTTAATTTCATTCCTTTTTTAAACATATTATTTATTTGAGAAAGAAGCAGAGAGAGAAAGAGAGAGAGAATGGGTGCACCAGGACTTTCAGCCACTGAAAATGAACTCCAAATACATGCACCCGGCTTATGTGAGTCTTGGGAAATCAAGCTGGAATCCTGCAGCTTTTTAGGAAAACACCTTAACCACTAAGCCATCTATCCAGCCCCTTAATTCCATTTCTTGTTCCTGTATCCAAATACCTGACAAGAAACAAGTTAAGGGAGGAGTGGCTTCTCTCGGCTTGAAGTTTAAGGTTGCAGTCCATCACGGAAGGTTCTGCATAGAAGGAGTAGCAGGGAGCAGTCTGCAGTCAGGAAGCAGAGAGAAATGACTGGTAGACCTCAGCCCTTTTGTCTTTTCATTCATCCCAGGGCCTTAGTCAATGCCATGGCCATCCACAGGTTAGGTGGGTTTTCCCACCTCAATTATCCAACCTAAGAACTCTTCAAAAACGTGCCAAGAAATTTGTCTCCTCAGTGATTCTAGATCAAATCAAGTTGGCAATTGATCTTAACCATAAGAGCAGGTAGCCATCAATTTGTGAACTACGAATGCTGTTCATCTCTTCCTTGGGAAAGTCCAATCCATGATGGCACTATGCATGTGATGGCCTTAAGGGTGACAGTCTTCATGGACTGGGACATTCCCTTTAAATGTACTATCAGAATTAGATTAGAGACGGACAAGCTGTAGAGCTGACCACATAAATGAATGGTGCAGTATCTGCTTTGTTTAACTTGTAATGCTTTTTAGAGAAAATCCGTGAAAGAGGCGAATAACAGTTATCCAAATATTAATGACACATCTTAAGTTGTAAAGGACATAGGTGAAAGTCAGAAATCAAACAGGGATGTGCATATTAAGTGTAAGTTTTTAAAGTTCTGTAAAGCTTATCTATATTTAAAGAAGACAGAATTGTTAGGGGAGATATCAATATCTGACTCAGATGTCTTCACAGAACACACTGTTAATCCAACAATGTCACTGACAAATATGTGGCTTTATTCAATCACCTCATCTCTGATTCTCTTTTGTGAATTTTATCGACAAAAAATGGAAGTTAAAGGCTTTTCAGTCTTTTATTCTGCCCAGACATCCCGGAAAGTAAGGAAAACAAACTGTAGTCCAATGTTCTGAGAACAGTCCAGAACAGGAAAAAAAAAAAAAAAAAAAAAAACTTTTCTATGAATAGGAAAGAAAAAAGAGAAGCCATAATTTAGTCCTAATTTTAGATCCTCGGTGCATTTAGTGATCAATAAGAAAAAGAAATAATATTAATATACCCTTGCAAAGACTGTAAGAGATACACCAGTACAACTGGTCCTGAAGCTCATTGCTGTAACTGATACGTTGATGAACAGTGCCTTCCACATAAGTGGAATAAGGCATAAGACAGGTAATATCAGATAATATGCTGATATAGCCTCATCATCCTCATTCTCTTATTACCCCCCTTTTCTCCTTCCCTCCCTCATTTTAATAGTCATTTTTGATGCATGAGCAAATAGAGCTTGCCTTTATGTCAACATTTTAAAATATCAAGGCTGGGGCCAGGTAAATAACTGACACTCACATGGTGGAGGTGAAGGACAGTGCTAAACACAGGACAATGGACAGGACAATGCCTCAATAAATTATTATCCTGCTGAGAGTGATGGCACACACCTTTAAATCAGGAGGCAGAGGTAGGAGGATCGTCATGAGTTGGAGGCCACCCTGAGACTACATAGTGAGTTCCACGTCAGTCTCAGCTAGAGTGAAACCCTACCTCAAAAAAAAAAAAAAAAAAGAGTTATCCAACATTGGGCTGGAGAGATGACTTAGTGGTTAAGCATTTGCCTGTGAAGACTAAGGTCCCCGGTTCAAGGCTCAATTCCTCAGGACCACATAATCCAGATGCACAAAGTGGCGCATGCATCTAGAGTTAGTTTGCAGTGGCTGAGACCCTGGCATGCCCATTTTCTCTCCCTCCAACCCTCTGTCTCTGTCTCTCTCTCTCTCCTCCTTCTCCTCCTCCTTCTCTCTGTCTGTATGTCACTCTCAAGTAAATAAATAAAAATAAACAAAAAAAAAAACTACAAAAAGAGAGAATTATCCAGTGCAAAATGTCAATAGGGTCAACACACATGACCTCTTACCAGTAAACATGTCACTCTCTGCCAAGATTAGAACCTCCTCCTCCACATTCCATCCAACCCATTATGTTAAATTTATTTTTACTTGTCCCAAAGGGATTAACACAAACATCAGTGGTAAAGCAATAATCCTTGAAACAAATCAAGAAAGAAAAAGAAAATCACAAAAATAATTAACTTATCAACAGAACAAACAATCCTTTTAAACTGGGGATAGGATTTGTATAGACATTTCACTAAAGGGTATATAAAAGTGGAGTCTCTGTCTGTAAAAGCCATACATGGCAGCATATGCCTGAAATCCTAACACTTAGGAGGCAGAGGTCTAGTTGTATAACTAGTATACCCAAATAGGTGAGCTCCAGTTTCAGCAAAAGATTCCCGGCCCCCACAAAAAAGATAAAGAGTGATGGAGGAAGACACCCTATGACAATCTCTGGCCTCCACATGAACATGCACACAGCAGCCACACACATGTACAAGCATGCATACACATATGAATGTACACCACACACACAGTGAAAATGTAAATGAAAAACTAACTCACCAAGCATTAGGTAAATGCAAATCCAAACCACAATAAGACACTATCTCCTCCCATGACTGTTTAAATGAAATATGAACTACTGGAACTATTTTATAGTATGACTGCAAAAGTAAAATGATACAGCCACCATAAAAGTCAACATGGTAGCTTATCAAATACTTAAAAACAGAATTAATTTATGGCCCATCAATTCCACTCCTGAGTATTTATCCAAAAGAATTGAAAACAGAATCTCAAAGAAACATAAGTACACACATAGCAACATTCTTTTCCATAGCCAAAAGAAATAAACATCTTATGTATTCATCAATAAAGTAATCATAAAATGTGTTTGCACCTACAAATATTATTGTTCAGCTGTAAAGAGATGAATATTCTGAAACATGCTAGTATATGGGTAGACCTTGTAGATATTAAGTAATATGACATATGTCAGTCACTAAAAGAGAGATACTATAATGAATTCACTTATAAATCTGGCATCTAGAGTAGTTAATTCAGGCAGACAGTACTATGGTTACTACATAGTTGTGCATAGGGAATAACGAGTTATTGTTTAATAGCTTAGTTTCAGTTTTGCAAAGTGGAAAGACTTCTGGAGATCAGCGCACAATCATACGGATGTACTCACTACTGAACTGCACAAAGAAAAATGGTTAGGAAGACAGATTTGATTTTCTGTGTATGTCACTATAATTTTTATAAAGCACAAACATAAAAAAAAACACAAAATTAGATAGGAGGCTATAGACAAAATAACATGCTGAGGAAATTCCTAAACTAATCACACACAAATACCTTAGCATCATATATTCATATAACGAATACTAACTGAGTCTTTACCATATTTTCTGGACCCTAGATCAATGGTTGGGATCACAGAAAGCATCAAGAGAGTGAAATCCCTTCAATCATGGGGTTTACATCCTAGAGAGAGCAGGAAAAAAAAAAAAAAGAGCAAGCAGATAAGTGAATATGTAGGTATGCAGTAGAGCAGATGGCAGCTCAGTCCTGTTGAGGGAAACACCAGGCAGGGGGATTGGAAGTAATGGGAGAGTGCACAGTTTGAAATGGTGTGGTCAGCAAAGGCCTCATTTGGATCTGTGATAAAGCTATGAGAATCCAGTGGGCAGGAGTAGAGAACAAAAGACAGGGGCGTAAAGGAGGTCAGAAAGTGCCAGGGGCAGGGTAGGTCACTATTGGCAATGTGAGGACTTGGGCTTGAGCCTAAGGAACATGGAAAGCACTCCACTCTGGCTGTGATGCTGAACTGAGTGGTGTGAGTGGTGGGGAGTGCCAGGGGAAGAGTGACAGAGACAAAGTGGACACAGGAAGGCCAGACTGGTGGCCTGCACCAAGATGGAGTGCAGAAGTGTTGTGAGGTGATCAGTTCCTGGGTGTATGATAAAGAGGAGTCAAACTGTTCTTCTCCTAGATGATGTGGGATATCAGGGAAAGTCACGTGACTCATTAAAAGTTTGCGCACCTGTACATTCATCTTAGTGCTATTTATAATAATTAATTATTGGAAATAATTCAAATTATTTCAGGTTTTAGCCTGAACTGGAAAAAAAAATGAAGTAGCACTTATGAGGATAGAAAAACTATGAAAGCAGCAAATCTCTCACATCTTGAGGGCTCTGGCAATAGGGACTGGTTTTGCTATGCAGGATGCACATTCAAGTGGGATGTGAGAAGACAGATAAAAGGGCTCATCTTCACACGAGAAGGATGGCCTGCTGGTTAAGAGATCAGTAATCATCAGTGTCTGAACAGCACTGAAAGGTGGAATGTGGAGGCCATCATGACAACAAATGGAGATGAAAAGAATCCAGAGAAAATAGAATTCTACAACAACAAAGGACTGTTGAGAAGGTACCCAAGTAGGAGAAAACCAAGAGAATAAGGTGTCCTTGAAATCACGGAAAGGGAAGATGCTATTCAACTGTGTCAAATACAGCTGACCATCAAATCATGTGAGTTCGTTAGCCTCCATTTTCCACTTAGCTTCATTTGCACTTCCCATGGCTCCAGTTGCCCTTAGCCAATGGTAGTACAAAAAAAAAATATATATTAAATGAAAGATTCCAGAAATAATTCCTAAGTTTAAAAATGTATAATGTGACCAAACCATGCCCTGCCCTACTTTATCCCACTCAGTATGTGAGCCACTATTTTGCCCATAGTCTCTATACTGTGTGTCCTGTATATTTTAGTTATGTAACAGCCTTGGTTATCAGATCAACTCACCCTCATTTTACTTAATAATTGTCCCAGTAATATATGTTATGTTGTTGTAACTGCATCATTGGTTTTGATAATATCTTATTTACATAATTTATAAATTAATCCTTATCATAGGAATAGATATATGGCCGGGCATGGTGAAGCACTCCTTTAATCCCAGCACTAGGGAGACAGAGGTAGGAGGATTGCTGTGAGTTTAAGGCCACCCTGAGACTACATAGTGAATTCAGGTCACTCTGAGCTACAGTGAGACCCTACCTTGAAAAAAAAAAAATTAAATAAGAATAGATATGTGGGAGTGTGAGTAAAGACAAAGTAGGACGGCATATCTGTATGCAAGTGCCATAATGAAGGGCAGGCAGAGGGCTCTTGGATAAATCACTCGTAGTGTGCGAATGAGGACCTGAGTTTCAGATTCCCAGCACCCACGTAAATGTCAAGATTTCTAGCATTTGGGAGATGAAGAAAGGTGATCTGCAAGTCAGGCAGCCAGCTACACTAGACAAATGGACAAGCAGTGGGTCAAGTGACAGAGACCCTGCTGCAGTAAATAAAGTGAAGTGAGATTGTGAGAGACACCTGAGATTGTGAGAGACACCTGACATCAACTTCAGGCCTCCACACATGCCCACATGCACTCATATATGTATGTTCACACACATATAAACAAAAATGTGCAAACACATACATTTGCAAAAAAAAAAAAAAAAAAAAAAAACCTTTTCATAGTGAGATCCACTGTTCTGTATACCACCATAAAAATATTAGTTTAAATATATGTCTCTTGAAAATAAAACAGTACATAGGATTCAATACTATATGTTTCAGGCTTTCCCTGAGGGCTTGAGAGCAGATTCTTCTCAAGCAGAAAGGTGTCTAATACTGAAAGGCAACCACTAAAACTAGTAACAAGGGAAACATCAGTAACCACAGCAAAGGCAGGGAGTGAACCAGGCCAACAGTCAGTATTGGTGGAAGTATAAGTTGGCCCAATCGCACTAGAAGGCAGTGTGGCAATATAGAACAAGGCTCATAAATATTCACATATTTGACCTTGCAAGTTCTGTCCTAGGAATTGTTCCAAGGAAATCATCAGGGACACAGCAAGAAGTTTATTCAGCTATATGTCTATCTCATGTTGTTTATAGTAATATAAGGTTGGAAATTACCCAAATATTTTCCAGGAGAATGATTAAATAAAGCAAACTAAATCCATTTAGCAGAATACTGTATAGCTATTAAACATGAATTAAAACAGTTATATGACACATAAAAACATAATCTTATGTTTCCACAGTGGATGGAAAGCAGGCTGGGCATACATGAAGCATAATCTCTATTTTCTAAAATTGTTTACACATCATGTTTGTATGTTGTTTAACACCCCAAATGATATCATGCCCATGCTAACAGTGACTATTACTGTATGCACATGCTAACATAGAAAACATGGAAAGCCAGGTTAGTCCCTGTACACATCATGAGCAGTACTTGTGCAGGCTAGGTATAGGTGTGAGGGTGTTGTTGTAAAGGGCCTCACATGTACAACTAGAGCACCTTGCCACTCACTGAGTGGTTTTCTTGGTCTCCCCACCAGACGAGGACTCTTCTGCCTCAATCTCTCATTCTCCAGACTTCCCAATCTACCACATGCTAAATATCTCTTCTCAAATTCAGCTATGAACATGACATTTCTCCTTTCCCAAGACATACTATGTGATGGCTACTTATCATTTAAAAATCACAGCTGTCAGTCATATAATTCTCAAGTCAGTCCTGGTTACTTTAATATTTGTTTTCATCAACACACCCACTTGTTCAATTCAATTAGTTACTTCAGAGTTTTATAAATCCCTGTACATATTCTAACATTATTGAGAAGCCCCTATCTTTGCTAATGCAACTCTGTAGGAAATAGAAAACCCAGTCCCGCCCTGGGCTTCCTTCACGGTCTGTTTTACTTCACTCCCTCCCTTCAGTAAACCGCCACAAATGCTACAGAAAGAGCCCCTCTTGCATGGGATCCATGAGCAAATTAGTTATGACACTGAACTATCATTTTGTTTTCATATATTTGAGAATATCATTATACTTACACTTTCAAAATATTGGTGACTTTATATTTCATGCATATTGATCTCATTTTGTGAGCTTCAGGTTAAGTTCACTGAGGTCAGGGTGCATCCTCTAGTCTTTGCCCCTCTGAACTAAACCCGCACATGATTAGCACATGAAGCACGGCTGAGTGAAGGCTCTTTTGATGTTTCTTAATTGGCTTGATCAAATAATCAGGTATCTGTGGCTAAGCAACATGTATTAGTTATGTTCTCATTACTGACAAGAATCAGGTTAAGAAAGGAAAGTTTCAGGGTAAACATTCCCTCGTGGCAGAGAAAGCATGGTTGCAAGAGGCTGGCTAGTCACATTGCATCCATCTGACAGGAAACGGAGAACAAACAGGAAGTGAGGCCCAGCTATGAAAAAAATAAATGAAATTGGTCAGTGGTTAAGGAGCTTGCCTGACAAGCTTAAATGACACAGGTTTGATTTCCTAGCACCCATGTAAGGCCAGATCCACAAAGTGGCACATGCATCTGGAGGTGGTATGTGATAGCTAGAGGCCTTGGTGTACCAATTCTTTGTCTGTCACTCCTCTCTCTCACTCTCTCTCTTTTTCTCTCTATGCTTGCAAGTAAATTTTAAAAAATGAATTAAATAAGGCTGGAGAGATGGCATCGCAGTTAACAGGCTTACCTGCAAAGACGAAAGACCCAGGTTCGATTCCCCAGGACCCTCGTAAGCCAGATGCACGAGGTGGTGCATGCTTCTGGAGTTTGTGTGCAGTGGCTAGAGGCCCTGGCATGCCCTTTCTCTCTTTTTCTTTTTGCCTCAAAAAAATAAAACATGTTTTTTTAAAAATGTACTAAATAAAATAAAGCTCACCCCCATGACCCATTTCTTTTACTAATCTACTTTTTTCACCTCCTTAAAGTTTCCCGACCTTCCCAATCAGCACCACCTGATGAGAACCAAGTGTTCAAACATCTGGGCCTGTGGGGGACATTTTATCTTCAAACTACAATGCAGTGAGAATAGTCAGAAAACCTGAACAGAAGAACTGCTCCTCTGCCAGCCCAGATAGTATCAATGCCACTTACTAATAACTGTCACTTGAGACAGAACTCCTCTGCCACCTCCAATTCCTTTGTAGGAAAGACTGGTACAAATAAGTGGATACATTCTTGATCATATTATTTCTCAGTAAGATCTTTGTTTCTAATATTTTTTAAAAAGCCTAACCCTGAGGGAGAAGGAGAAAGAAATTCCAAGATTTGAGAAATAGGAAATAAAGCTAGGTGCAGGACTTATACTTATCTTTGGCAATTTTTTTGTGGATTGATTTGGGGAATCTCCTTGCTTATCTCATGGAAGGAAGCTGCACATTCAGGTGTGTTGTCCTGGATTCAGATAGAGAAGTTGAGACATGGGCGAGACAGGTTGGAAGGCATGGGAATTGGCACAAACTTGTTGTGGTCACAGGAATGTAGACAGGTGTATCTGGCTCTGAGAAACATCTCATCGGTTGAGTCAAGATCATTCAAGCTGTTCGTGTTTCCAAGCATCCAAGTTACAACTACATAGATCTGGGACCACTGTGGGAGCCCAGTGTTACAAGCACTATTTCAAAGCTTAAATCAGAAAGGCAATGATATGAGAAAGATAAAGAAAAAAAAAAAAGATGCTTTCCAGCATGTCTATTTCCTACCACTAAACAAACCTAATTTATACACATCTTGTAGAAGCTATGTGGGAAGAAGATCTTCAAAAGATTTGGGTGCACAGGGGATGGTAAACGGAAATTAATTGCACAGTACCCATTATGACTAATTTAAGAATTGCAGATTGCCGCTGATACAGTATTTATTTAGTGCAGTATCTTTAGTCACTCATCTAATGAATAGAAAAAAATTAAAATAAAAGGCATGAGGTTACCTGCTCTCAGTGGATCTTTTATTCTTTGTATGAGAAACTGCCAACGTAGGCCTGTTTTTCAGGGACTTTACTCTAGATATTTGGAATGGGTTATTGTATTTAGAGGAGTAGAGATAAGCTTTTGTCGCTATCACAGGGAGATCAAAGGAGCATGTATCCTTGGAATATCCTTTGCCCTGGTCTAGTTGAAAAAGGCTATGCCGCTGAGAGCTTTACTAGAGTTAGTTGTAGGACTAGTGCACTTTGGGAGCATTGTCTTGCCCAGTAGATGTGACAGCAACAAGAACGTGCAACAGGAGCTCGACTATGCATGCCCAGAGCCTGGTTCCATGGCTGAGAGGCCAGGGAGAGGACCCCATGTAGCCAGATGCAAAGAACCCAGTGTCCTGATAGCTTACTACTGCATCAAGCCTTAGTTTCAGCATTTCACAGAAGTACAGGCAATGATAACTGGTGGCTCCTTTGTGTCCTGAAGAAAGGTTATGCTGGGAGTGGGTGCTAGCCCCACTCACCCATGGAAGAAGCATTTCACCATCTGAACACGAAGGCTGTGCCAGGAGCTGCTTTCTGCAGCATTTGATGTGTCTGTACTTTCTGCTTACAGCTCAAGACACCTGCTATAAACACCTTGAAGCTCAGATCACATTAAGTAGTATCAGAGCCTTTGGTATATGTGGCATTCATTTTCTGAGTCCTTCTGCAGTTTTTCTCTCCTTGGTCCTACTCTATTCTGTGAAGAAAGCAGTGCAGTCATTATCACCACAGCCTCAAGTCAGTTTGGGCTCCTGAAACAGGATACCATAGACTTGGAGGCATATGAATAACAGACATTTGTTATAGAAGCTGGGAAGTCCAAAGTCTATATGTGGTAGATTCATTCTGGTCTTTTTTATGATGACGCTAACTATAAGAACTCCTATGTGAGGATGTCACCTTCATGAGCTAAGCACCTTCCAGTGATCCTAAGTACCTTTCACAATCACAATGAAGCATAGGATTCCAAATATGAATTTGGGTGGACACACTCAGTCTATAGTACAACCTGCACTAGTTTTGTATGTTACTTTAGTAGCTTAAATGCCAAAAGTTTAGGACCTTACATATCTGGAAGTCAGAGAGTCAAAGGGGGTTTGGAAAAGCTAAACTCCAGATGCCCACAGAGCTGTGGCCTCTCTGAAGGCTCTAAGGAGAATCTCTAATTGTGCCTTTTGCAAGCTTTTGTCACTGTCATGTCCCTAGGCTCCTTACCCACTTCTGTCTTCAAATTCAGGCATAGCCACACCAGTCTTTGTCATTACAGAGTCTGCCTTTTCCTCTCTTTTTTGCCCATATTTAAGAATACCCCTGATCAGTAATTGGACCACTTGATAATCCAGACTATTCTTTTAAAGTTCAGCTGATTGACAATGTGAGTCCCATCCTGAGCTTGAATTTCCCCTTGCCTCATAGCCTAACATATGCACAGATCTTGGAGATTAGAATATTTTTGGAGGTCTTAATTCTACCAGCCACGCCCACAGGGATCAGTGGCTTACTCAGAGTTACAACTGGTTACCAAGATTAAAAGGCAGGTTCAGGTTTGGAGTCCACTTTACCACCCACTTGGATGGTTTTGCCTTCGTGCTGGGCTCTGTGCTGGTGACATGGTGAAGGAGAAAGAGGACGGCTGGAAAGAGACAAGGAGTTAGCACACAGAGAAGAACAAGGAGAAGGAAGGAGGATGCTTCAGGCCCTGCAGAGCATTCTCTGTGGGTGACCCCTGTGCTGCCCCACACCGGACCATCCTACTTTTGTGGAATCACCCCTTTCAGAGGCGAATTTGATCCCATTATCCCAAAACAAAGAGCTTGAGCCAGCCTGTGTGTGTGCTTTTCCATGGTGGATTTTAGAGTGTTTTCCCTGGTTTGAGTTTGCTTACCCCCGCCCCTCTCTATGTGAAGCAGAAGGGGAGGGGACAGGGAGGTAGCAATTTTGCCAGGCAGGTACTCTCTGTAATGATCCATCATTCCATGCCAGGTGGTCCCCAGACTAGCAGGGGAGAGGAAACCACAATAACAGTAATAAACAGAAAAACGGGCCCTCCAGGTAACAACATAATGAGGAGCCCCAGCTGCTTCTGCCACGGAGGTGGCAAGAGGTAGAAGAAGAAAGACCGAAGGGGTAAGGAGATGCAAGTGGGTAACGGCCACAGCTCTCAGTCCATTTGTGTACCTGTGTGTTCCCTTTCTTCCTCACACAAAGGAAGGTAACATCACCATGCATATGCTTGCATGTGCACGCGGACACGCACACACACAATCACTAACTCCGTGTTGTTGTTAAGGCTGGCGCAGCACATTTGTCAAAAGGTCCAACTGCCACTTCTGATTCCAGAGCTGTGCAAAGGATCCACCCCTATGGTGATTTAGATTAATCACTTCTCATTAAGAGCCAATAAACACACTGCATTCAGAGTGCTCTCTGCCGCCACAGCCCACTGTCGCCATGTGTAATTGCCGAGAGGGAAAGCAGAGGCGCACCAGAGAGTTGTCAAATGTAATTTATAGGTTTTTAAGATCTAATCATTTTCTATAATATTAGATTAAATGACAGTCTATATTAAAGAGGAAATTACATTTCACCTTGCTTTCTTCCCTCCCTCCTTTTCCCTTCCCCCTTTTATAACAAAAAGCTCTTATCCAACAGCAAAAGGCCATAAAATGTCCTTGGCAATGTACTTGAAAAGTATTACCCAAGGGACTTGCCCTAACCCACGCCAGACCGTAAGAGAAGTTGGAAAAGAAGAGAATGGGAAGTTCTCTCAGCTAAGCCAATTCCACTCAGGAAACTCTCCTAGCCAGCAACCTCCTTCCACTGCCCAGAGCTGGTACGTTTTACCCTGATCATATGTGCCACTGATCCTGGGCATTTATCTGTCTGCAATGGTAAGGAGAGGCCTGGAATAAACTAGAATCATATGGAATCTCATTGCCTTTTGGATTAACATCAAACAGACTTTAATTTTGCAGTTGACCATTCAGCCACATGGTTAGTGGCCAGTAACTGAATTACATCCATTTATTATGATGGACACTAAGTCCCAAAGGCACAAACATTAAGTTTGACAGTTCAAACCCTTCCGCCATCATTTATTAGCTCCTTGACCACGGGGCTTCTGTTTGCCTCATCTGTAAGGCCAAAAACCACAACTGATTCTACCACCACTATGGTAGGCTGAGACAGTACAATGGATCTGGGCAATCTCCCATTACCGTTGCATTCACAAATGTGGGAGCTGTACTGCCCATCCCATGTCTCATGGTGTTCTAGCATAGTTATCCTCAAGTAAGAGTTGGGGATGGGGAGAGACTCAGATTGGGTAAGACCACGCAGCTGAGACACATGATATACCTCTAAAAACAAAAGTGTGCTGTCCTCTAAAGTAGAAGGATGCATACGGTTCCCATAGCACAAATGGAGATGTGGGAGGAAACTACTTTACTGTGTCATGTCTCACATTTATGATGTCAGATCATGGGGGATAAACTCTATAGTGCACAGATGACAGGCCTGGGCAGACTGGCCTCAACAGTCTATCCCTGTGGCCCCACAGCATGGTTCGAAAGAACCCCTCAAATCCATTTCCCAACAATTCAGATTTCCTACCTCACCATCGCTGCTTTGTTCCTGTCTCTTCCTGGAATGCTCTTCTTTCCCACTGTATAATCTTGATCTCTGTCGCCCTCTAAAAGCCATACACAAAAGCCACTGCTGGGCTGGAGAGATGGCTTAGCATTTAGGGCATTTGCCTGCGAAGTGAATGGACTCTGGTTCAGTTCCCTAGCACCGACGTAAGCCAGAAGCACAAGGCGGCACATGCATCTGGATTTTGTTTGCAATGGTTGGAGGCCCTAACATACCTATTCTCACTCCCTTTCTCTCTCCCCCCACAAGCCTCTCTCTCTCTCTCTCAAATAAATAAATAAAAATAAAATATTTACCAAAATAGCCACTACTACCTCTAAGAAAGCCCTTAATACTCTCACTGCTCTTAGTGATGACAACTTGATGAGGTTACATTGAAATTGCAAGCTCTGTTGTGGCAAGGAGATATCCCCTTTGCCTATCCTCTCTAAAGCCCAAGTTAATGTCTCTCAAAAGGGTTTAGAAGCACCATGGTTCTACTACTCCTGGCGCCTGCTTGCATGATCCCAGTTCCTGCCCTCCCTACAGAACTCCTGGACTGACAATGGGCTGTGCAGACAGCTCTTACAGCTTCAGCTCACAAGGGATATTATTCACCTCCACTCTCACTATGTCCAGGGGCCAATGTTAATTGTTTGGCCAGCCTTGCTCCCATTGAGGTAAAGGATCCAATCCTCCTAAAAAACGGCAACCCCAGGGGCAACATATAGTTTGTATAAATACTGAGTGTGTGTGCGTGTGTTGTGTGTGTGTGTGTGTATGTGTACAAAACAGATAAACAAATGATGTGTTGTATACTTACAGCACCATTTCCAAATCTGATGAAAACATATGGAAATACCCTAAGTGTTCTTCAGTGGATGAATATATAAACCAATTGTGGTGCTCAGTGGAATATTATTCAGCCATAAAAACCAATGGAGTATTGATGCATGCTACAATGTGGATGGTCCTTAAAAACACGATGCTAAGTGGAAAGAAGCCAGGCACAACAGGCAGGCCACATATTATTTGACTCCAGTAATGTGAAATATCCAGGAGGGATGGGTGCACAGAGGCATCACACAGACTGCTGCTTGCCAGAGGTTGATGGGAATGTGAAGGGACTGCTGCAAAGTATCAGAATTTCTTTTGGGGTGATCAATGCTCTTTTAGAAAGTAGAAAGAGGCAATGGTGAACAAGTGTGCATGTACCGTGTCACCACATTGCTCACTTTAAGAAGGCTTTAACTTTTCTCATGTCTCCACCACCCTCCCCTTTTACCTAACCAAAAAGAACTAGGGTGATGATGTTAAGTTAAAGGTACTAGTAAAACCAACATTGTCGGGTGGTTAGTATCACGGGAAGTGCATCAACTGCAGGAACACTAGGCAGTGCAGTCAACTCAAGCAGGTTCTGACCGTGGTCACAGAGCTGCCAGAGCAGCTCACTAAACCCGGAGATCCTCTGGAGCCTTGTTATCTGACTGCTTTCTTCTAGCCACGCCCAATGCCAGAGCAGACTGATGGGTCCTTGCTGATGTAAGCAACAGTTCCATGTGGAGTGCTCTTCCCAGGAACAAATCCTATTCTAATGGCTTTAAATGTTCCCTTCTTGTTTCTGAAAAATTAGCATTACCCTTGGGTATAATTATTGAGGAGAGGCTTCCTCAGTGCCTCAGTGCCAGGCTCAAATGCGCTCACTTTAAAGGATGGTGTATGGTGCTTGCTTTATACAGCTTTATGGAGCATGTGTTATAAAAGTATCTCACCCATATGGCTATTTAATACCATGGTAGTCTGCTCCATTCCATCCCATAAAATCCAAGCAATATTTGAGTGTTAAAGGTGACTTTCACTGTGATATTTATTATTGGATAGTGAAAAATGGGACAGATAGCCTTGAAACCCCAGGCATTGGAATGAGCTGCATCATTTCTAAGCTTTTAATAAGAGAACCACCATATTTCCTGGAAATGACAGAGCTCTTCAGAGTTCTTTTTGAGACTCCCTCTTGGAAGCATGAGTCTTCTATAAGATTTTTGCTTCTTAGGAGACCAACCTTATGTCAGTCACAGGAAAGGATATTGACAAAATATGTGATGTTTCCTTCTCCATCAAACTGAAAGACACTTAGCATAATGTTGAATTCCCCATCTGATCAAGACTTCTCTAAGATTCTGGGTCACTTCGTGCTCTACTGAGATCTGTTAAAAAAATCTATTAAAGAGTACATAGTAGGAATATTTTGTTGTTGTTTTGTTGAGGCTGGGTCTTACTCTAGCCAAGGCTGACCTGGAACTCACTCTGTAGCTATAGACTGCCCTCCTACCTCGGCCTCCCAAGTGCTGGAAGTGCAGGAGTGCACCACCATGTCCCTAAGTGGAAACATATCTTGTGCCACTGTGCCCAATTCTATGTCCCATTGAGACCTGTGTTCTGTTGATATTTTACCAGCTAGTAGTCTCAGTCCCATTTACTACTCTCAATTTCATTTTAGATGCTAACAGATACATCTGAGTGAAATAATAGTTAACTAACTCTAAAAATGACTAGTACAGGGAAGAAAGGGAACTCCAAAATTAACTGCTCCAACTATCACAACAAACAGTTGAGAGCCCACGAGAGACTCAGTCACCTTGGTAAAAATGCAGAGTCGTCAGGACAGAATCAGCCAATGGGTGTGCTTTGTAGAAGACTGTCAGTATCATCTAAAGGGTGTGTTAAGGACAGCATTTTTGTGGATCCTTCGGCATTCTAAAATGGCACTTCTTACTCAGGAAGCAGAGCCCTGTATCTTCCTTTTAACTTTGATCACACACACACACTCAAATACACATGCTGACACAAGTGTGAGCAACCACTATTTTAAGTGTATACAGCAAGTACAGCAAGATGACTCTGCCTTTCACAAAGCATTTGGAGGACTCACACTGTTTACAATAGAGAAAATACAGGTTCAGCCTTCTTTAAAGAAGTTAGTTTCTTTAGACCTGCTATGAGGTTAAGGATTACAGTAGAAAATGATGAGATGTTGGGCAGAACTAATTACATGGGAATCAGGAAACCCTTTGGTCAACTATCTTTTTTTTTTTTTTTTTTTCCTGAATAGCCTTTCATTTCCCACTACTCTGTCAGAGATGGGGTCCCAATTAGTTCCTTTGTAAGTTCACCACACAGTAAGACCCCAAGAAGGTGTATGTCTCTTCCCCCTGTATTTTAAGCTTTCTGAACATAACCTTTTTTTCACAACATAGCTGGAAAGTAATTGGCATCAGCTGTGGCACAATGAGCTGCTGCTAGTTCGATAGTTGGTTTGTAGAAGAGAAATGACTTGAGATTAGCTATTTCCCATCCCCATTCATAGGCACTGGTTACTATCCCTCTCATTTACAAGATGTTAACACAAACTTAGCTACTCCCTTAATTTTGTATCTAGCTTATGGTAACATCAAAGGGAAACAAAGCAAAATACTTGGTGTTAGTACATGAATGCATTTGGCTGTAGGGACAAGCATGTAAAAACTGGAAACTGGAATCTGATCTTTAAGTTGGGAGCACAGCTCTCAACTTGGTACTAGAAATATGGAAGGAATGTCAGCCTTTGTTCCCATACTACAGGTGAATGAAAAACACACAGGCTCTGAGCGACTAAACTTTAGGATAGTCCAATTTAAGTCAGAGTTTGGAGCAAACTTAAGTATGTTTATGAATCACCAAAGATCTTATAAAAGTGCAATTTCTCATTAAGCCAGTGTTATTAGTTACTTTTTGTTGCTATGACAGAATAACTTGTTAAAAAAAAAAAAAAACTTCAGGAATGAAGGAGGGGCTACAGTCTAACATGATGAGGAAGTCAGAGTGGTAGAAGCAGAAGGGTGAAGCCTCTGATCACACTGTGACCACCCTCAAGAAGCAGAGAGATGAAGGTTCTTGCTCCGCCCATTTCTTTTTCTCAGCCCAGGGACCCATCCTGTGGAATTCTGCCACATGCATTCCTGGCGGGTGGGTCATTACTCCTCCATTAAACCTCTTGTAAATGCCTACAGGGTCACTCGTGTAGACCCCAGATGATTCCCAACGTCCAATCAAACTAAAAATAATGATAAATCCTTACAATTAGTATGAAGAGTGATGTGAGATTTTGCATTTCTTTTTTTTTTTTTTTTTTGGTCTGAAAAGTGGGTTTTCTTATGTTTGTTGCAACAATATAGAGAGATGCTGATTTTTGCATACTGATTTTATAGACAGCTGTAATGCTAAACTCTAATTACTTCTAATAATTTATCTGTATATTTCTTTAAAAAATTCATTTTTAATATTTTCACCTGTCTTTTTTGGTATAATGACATTTGCATGCACACTTAGTTTGGGATGGTCCACCCACTATCCTGTATGTCTTTAAAAAAAAAAAAAAACTAACTGATTAATTTGCATGTGGTGTGTGTGTGTGTGTGTCTAGGGGTAGAAGTGTTAGGGGATCTTTCTGCCAAAACAAAGGCCAGCCACCGCACCACATTTTTACTTTTTTTTTTTTTTTTTTTGCATCTGGCATACGTGGGTGGGTGGTTTGGGAATTGAACCTGTGCTAACAGGCTTTACAAGCAAATGTTTTTAACCACTGAGCAATCTTCCCGGTACCCTTCCACATTCTGCATTTCTGACAAGATACAACTCTTCTGGTCCATGAAGCACACTTTGAACAGGACCTCAAATAAGCACAAACTGTGAGAAACAGTGTGTACTGGGATTGGATGAAGAGTTTGCTTAACCACAGATTGCTGGGTCCCAGCCCAGACTTCTAATCTGGGAATTCCTATATTTCTAACAAATTGTCAGAGGACAGTGATGTTGCTGGCCCAAGAGCCACACACAATGGCCAACGGTGTAGCAGAACACCTGACTTAGAATCAGGTTAACAGGGGATTCTTGTTGGGGTTCTAACTTTCTCAGTGACTTAGGCAAGCCCCTTCAATTCTCTGAGCCTAAGTAAGAATAACTGTCTCTCAGCTGGTTCATTGGTTTTAGTAAAGGCTAAAAGAGATAACATATAAAGTACTGAGCACAGTTGATTAGGCCCTTAAAAATGGACACCATTGAACTTCTTCCCTACCGATAAGATCGCCCCAGTGAAGAAGGGCAGAATTGAGAAATGTCCTGACATATGACTGAACTACCAGTGATTTCACATCAAAACCCAATTTTGTCCACAATTCAAGATAATCACCAATCTACATCCTGGGGCTGCTTTTTCACCTTCCTCTGACCTTCCATCTTGATATGCACGGCAAAGCAAATCTCAGTGTTCATAACACACTTGACTGTGGCATCCACTGAGCAAGGCCATGCTGAAGGTACACCTGGGACTAGGAACTGAGCCTTCCTATCCTTAAATTCAGCATCTCATAGGAAAAGGGAGACTTAGTCTAAACATGCATTTGAGCATTTATTACATGCTGGAATCTTCACAGCGAACATGTGAGGTAGAATATAAGCATAACAAATCACATCAGTGAAAACTAAGAAGGTAATTATCTGTGAGTAGTAAAGATAAACAGAAGGTTAAATCTATTGCCTGTGTCCACTTTAAATGTCTAAAGAGGATGGTATACGAATAATCATTCCCCCGTGGGCAAGCAAATCAAGACAGTTGCTTTGCTTCAGAATAGCATTCAACATAACAAATGCCTCATGAAAAATTATTTTACAGAAATAATCTACATGTAATATCCAGACTTTTAGAGTGGAGCAGCAACCTGCATATCAGCTCCTGAGATTCAACTTTTCTGTGCAGTTTTCAGTCACCTGGAAAGTGTGATGGGCCATTCATACTCACTTGCTCCAAAGATTCTAATGGTTCTCAGAAGGGATGAGAAACCCACCTTCACCCCTCTCCAGCACAAATAGGCCATTTATGATATTTGTTCTTGTCTAAGTCGAAGGCATATGAGGCTTTATCACCAAACCTCTCATGCTGGTCTTTCTATTCAAGTAGAAATTTCTAGCAGGTTCTCTCCAACACCAGCTTATAAAACCAGATCTCTCACTGGGAACTGAGAAATAGCCACAAGGTAGCTAATAATATCTATGAAATCACAATACATAATATTCTGGAACTTGCTATGTGTTGGGACAAATACTAAGGTGTTTTCTTTTGCTTTTATCATGTATTGTTTCAGATTAACCTCACTCACATGGATCCTACAAGTTAGAATTCTGTTAAGCAGTTTCAGAAAGAAATTACAGAACATACCAGGACCACACAGCCAGCAATATCTCTGTAGAAACTAGAATCTGATGTATCTAACCTCAGGACTTTTTATTATATACTGCCCTAAGTAAGAAATTTTAGTCAAAAGGAACCTGATGCAGTATCTTATGAGTTGCATGTAGTAGCCACACTTGACTTCATTTCAGAGGCAGACATGTGGAAAAGATTTTAAATGCGATACAAAGCTGTGGTAGCGAATGTGTGTACCTCCATAAACCCTGGTGTTATTACAGCTTATAACTTGGATTTCTATCTGCTTGGCTGGAGAGTAGGGGTCATTGGGGGCAAATCTGAATTCCATCCAAAAGATGGAATTTTTAAACAGAGAAGTCTGACCTCTGGCAGAGTCCCTGCTGTTTTCCGTAGGTTCTGTGCTTGCTGGCTGGTGATGGTTCCTATCTGCTTGCATGCATAAAAACAGCTTCTTCTGCCATGGATGGAACCTCCGTCCCCCCCGGATCTGTAAGCTTGAAATAAATCTCTTCCTCCCCTAAATGATCCCTGGTTTATATTTCCATCCCAGCAATGTGAAGCTGACTACAACAAAAGTCAACAGAAAATTAAGTAAAAGGTTGTGGCACAAAGGGGGCGCAGAGTTATCAAGATGGAGGGACGGGAGAGTTTCGCCCTCTAACCTGCGCTTTATGTGTGCACTCTTTCCCCTTAATGCTGCTCATCCACTTCAACCTCTGAATCCTGCACAACACTGCCCATGATCCCTCAGCCACCGGTGCAGGTGGACACACTAAACTTCAACAGAAACCATGCACAAACAGAGCTTTCCTAAACTGAATTTCATTCCTCAATTAACTCATCACTGTTTCACTCTAAATTGATATTCAATGGGCAATTTAAAGTTTCTCTGCTCTCTATTCTCTGCCAAATGACTAATGATTTGTAACTGAATGGTGAAATGCACCAAGTAACTGACCAATAAATTTACAATTTTCCTGATGCCTCCCTGCTCTATATGCACAGAAACTCACAACTCACAAACTTTACAAATCAACATGTTTATGAAGTGGTCTTCTTAAAGGGAACACTGACTTCAATATGCCCTTTATTCTTCTCAAAAACCCACAGTAAGCACTAGAGAGATTAATGTATTGTTAGTTCTGGCTATAAAAGCATGAGGACCCGAGTTCAGACCTCCTAGAACTCACACAAAAAACTGAGTGTGGTGATGTGTAAACCATAATACCATCAATAGGGAGGCAGAGACAGGAGAATTCTAGGGCTTACTGGCTAGTTTATCTAGCCAAATTGGTGATCACTAGGTTCAGTGAGAGACCCTATTTCAAAAGTAAGGCTGAACGCAATTGAGAATGATACCCAGCATTGGTCTCTGGCCTCCACCACTGTGTGCAGCTGTGGTGGTTTGAGTCAGGTGTCTCCCATACACATATATGTGCCAATGCTGGGTCGCCAGCTGATGGCAATTGGGGAATTGGACCCTCCTAGAGACAGTGTATTGCTGAGGGCACACTTATTTATGGGTGTTATGGCCAGCTGCCCCTTGCCAGTGTTTGGTACCCTCTCCTGCTGATGTTGTCCAACTAATGTTGGCCAGGAGGTGATGTTCACCCTCTCTGCTCATGCCATCATTTACCTCTGCCATCATGGAGGTTTCCCTTCGAGTCTGTATGCTAAAGTAAGTTCTTTTCTCCCACAAGCTGTTGTTGGTTAAATGATTTCTGCTAGAAACATGAAGCTGACTGCAATAGCACCCATGCACACCACACATACATGTGTGCCCACATACATACATGCATGCATGTGCACTTTCAGGCACATCACACACAGATAGACATGCATGCAAAACAATGGGCTGGAGATAAGGCTCTGTAGCAAAGTATACTTTGTGCACATGCATGGGCCTCAGGGGGTCTGAGAGACCCGATACCACAAAAGTTCAAAACCCTAGGTCCCATAAAAAGCTGAGCATGGTTTTATGCACCTGTAACCCCAGTCCTGCAGGCAAAGGAGAGACCTGAGAATCATGGGAACCCCACCAAGTCCAGAATCAGAATAAGAATCAGTGGCTCAAAGCATATGCAGAGCAGAAGGACAGAGCATCCGCTGTTCTACTTTGACCAGTGTAGGAGCACCTCCCAACCTCCCCCCACAAAGACATATGTGAGAAACAAAAAGGCACAATGAAGAAAAAAATTCAAAACCTACTCTATGCCAGGCTGCTGATCTGCAGATATATTTATTATATATTGTGGCTTAAAAAAATAAAATATACTTAAAATGCTACAGGAAGGTGTAAGAGATGCATGAAATTTTCTAAGCCTCTAAACATGTGCTGTCTGTTAAAGTGTCCTTTACTATAAAAAATAAGCATAAATCAGTTCATTTATCATTTTCTTCAACTGCCAACCCAGCCCCAGTGCCTGACTTCCCAGGTTCAAATCACTTTTGAAACTTTTTCTCTTTCCCTATGGCATATAAGCAAAGGCTTCTGACTTCCATGTATTTCCACCCATGATCAAGTATCTGTGGAAAGTGAACTTCCAATTTTATGACATTGGAGCTAGGAGGGGATATGTGTTATGAGAAGGCCATATAGATTTTCCAAAAAAAGGAAGGGATGAGGATGTGGAACAGTCAGTAGAATATTTGCTTAATAAGCAGGAATCCCTGGATTTGATCTCCACAACTACATAGTACAACCATACTTTGTTCCAGCACTAGGGAGGTAGAATAGGGATGATGAGAGATTCAGGGTTGCCCTTAGCTACACAGCAAGTTCAAGGCCAGTCTGGGATACATGAGACCCTGACTCAAAATAAAAATAAAATAAATTAAAAAAATAAATAAAAGAAAGAAAAGATGAATAAATTCTTTGCTATTCCTCTAATGGCAAAGACCTGGAGGGTATGTGATCTCATTCATGAACTGTGACTAAACAAAGCATTTGTTTTCTTTAGATTCTAGTGAGTGGTCTTTTCTTTAACTAATTAGCTTGATTTAGGCTAGGCTTATCTTAGTATGGACTAGCATTCCTTGACAAAATGTGCACTATTTAGTGGGAAGCCTGGGGAAGAGGGGGTCACAGGACCAGGGAGATCAGCAGCCTGTGATTAAATACTTCCCCTAGCAAGTCCACTGCGGAGAATCAATACTTGGATAATGGAGGGCAAGCTGGGCTTACAGGGATCTGACCAGTTTGATAACCCCTAAGAAAAGGCAAACCTCATGCTCATTCGTTCACTTTGTCAATGTTCTTCCTCTGGGACTTCTTGTAGACCCATGAGACATGCCTAGGCCAGCAAAGAGGAAGATCCTGACCAGCAACTAAACCATGAGTCAGATTTCTACATGTGTCTTCAGGCCTGACCATTAGTTCCTGGAGACGTTTTGAGGTGGTTCATCCTATTTGATAATTCAGTTATCAGTGGGTCCATTTCTCTCTTGATAAATTCCCTGTTCTTTCCTACTTAACCATCACACCAATGGGCCTTGCCTATGTTTTGAAAATTGCCTCCTTAGCCACCTAATCCTCCTACGTTTCCTACTGACTTAGAGCCTCTTTGTGATGTCTGAGGCTGGCTTCAAAACCCTTGAGGCTGCCCATGTTGCTATATATCTCTGTATTTCAATTCATTGACAGTGACCCACCAACATGGCAAAGATAACACTCCCTTGAATCTTCCTCCAGCAAGGTGTGACCTTGCATACAGACAGACATGAGAAGTAGAGTGGGGTAAGGTATGGCTAACACTCTATTAGAAGGAAGCAGGACCCAGAGAAGCCTCAAAGTTCAGGGAGTCTGGGTCAGACAGAGAAGTGGACAATGCATAGCAAGGAAAAATCTTAATAGTTGGATGACATTCTCCTCTTAATCCCAAGCCTACTCTTAGCCTGGATGTGAGACCTTTGTGAAGAGACCTTTAAACATGTTCATGTGTTTTTACCATAACAAAGATTCTCCAGTGTCTACACAGAAGTTGCATTATTCTAGGAATCACTGTACCCCAGGTCTTTAAAAGTCAGAATCCCAGCGTTGCCTCATAAGGTACATCCTCCTAAGCATTGCTTATGGGATGACTAAATACCTCACAATACAGCTCAGACCCACCATCCATGAAAGAACACCACAGTTCTACATTTGGACAGCCTTTTAGTTTTGTGCTTCCCTTGAAAGAAAGAGAACCTCTTCTTTTTTAACCCTAGCATTTTCTGAGCCTACTGTACTCCTGAAGGAGACAGCACATCTTTCTGATTCCTAAAAAGCATTCAAAGGCCCCTCAAAGTACATACACTACAGTGTATAAACCCTTGTGTGTCTACTTACTCAGAACCTTATTAGCTCAAAGTGAACCTCCCTTCAACAGATATCTTCCTTTGCTTAATCACACCTGTCACCCACTGTCAGAGGCAAGAGGAGGGCCCTTCTCAATTGCATGTGAGAAAGGAGAAAGTGATGGAGCAGCGAGAATGGAGTAGCCTATTAGATCAGGCATCCACAGACCACATTTGTATTTTTGCTAGAACATAAGTGGCTCAAACCAGTGAAGGCAACACACCAGGCTGCCACTCCCAAAGGTACATTTAACCTCAGCATCATTCATCTTCCCTGAGCCTTGCACTCCCACTGTTTTTCTATTTGCTTAACATTGATATACTGGAGAATGAACTATAAAAATAGAATATGGAAATGAGCTGTGAGAAAGAACTATGAAAAGATTTCTTATGGACCTTACAAATAACTTCTCTGAGAATGTTGCTGTGGAAAGTTATAACTTACTTACTTATAACTTGCCTTATGGTTAATCTTACAGCTTTGTAATCCACCCAGGCAAAGCAATGTGACTAGGTTTCCTCTGAGTTGGTGTGCCTTTGGTCTGAACAGCACACTGACCAATACTGATTGACAAGCAATGTGTAAAGGCGCTGACTGATATTAAGCTTTGCCCGATTTTCTCAGTGGCCTGGTTGGGCTCTCGACTCAGAGCAAACAGACATGTGTAAGAAGTGCTGATCCTAGTGCTAAAGACAACAGTGTCAGTAACTGTGGGCTCACAATACTACTGAAGGCAACAAGTGGGCTAAGTGTGATTATATTTGTGATAATACTCCTAAATCCCTTCCTTTAACAAATGCATAAGGATTACCTAAGGTCAAAAGTTCCTTACCCTTTGTTTGTACAAGGTACTACTTGTTCACATATTGGTTTTTGGCTGTTCAAGAAGAGTGCCACTGAGCACCTGGAAGGCAGAAGCCATAGGTACAGTAGCATCAGTGCAGTGGTAACAACAAACACGGCAGTTTTATTAATGGCTTAAACTAAACCTCTCTTCAGTTTCCTTTCTCCTCAAGCTGCCGTTGCAGGAAGCTAACCTACTCCTGAGATGCATGTACCAGGTGTAAACTTTCTCACCTCTCAGGCTCTGCTCCTAGAATCATAATTTTGGATAAGAAAGTTCCAGGGTTTTGTCTTCACTAAATTCAGGGCTTGTGTACCCCGAAAGAGCAAAGATATATATTAAGGAAGCAAATATACAAGCTGGAAGGTTAGAGAGTAGGGACTCCTATTTCTATAGGTCTCAGTCCCACTGAGGAAACATAAACTATTAACTCCAAATAAAGAAGAACATACTCTAATGCCTTCACTCCCTCAGGTCACATGCTCAGGTTCTGATGCAGACAGAGGGAAAAGAGAATGCCAGTTAACTTCATGCCCAAGGGGAAGAGAAGGAGCAGAAACCAGTGAACCAGGGCTATGTGAGAACTGTCTGTGGAAACAGCTTCAAGTTCCGTCTCAAACCTGGCAGTCAGCAAAGCAGCCAGCCCACAGGCAAGTCATGTCAGAGCAGGAGATGGTGTCCCGGTCAAAGCTCTGGCAATGGTCTGTCTATGACAAAGTGCTTATCAAATGATTTCAGTTCTGCTGGCAACACAGAAGCAGTCCATCTCCTGACATTATCCTCACAGCATGTTGGGGATGAACAGAATGTAAGCCAGGAAGGGGCCAATCTGCTGGAGCCTAATGAGGAGAGGAAGAAAGAGGGCCCCAAAGGAAATGACAGAAGACTAAGGACCAGACAGAGTTTATTTATTTGAGAGATGAACAAGAGAGAGGGAGAAAGAGACAATAACGCACCAGAAAACAAATTCTAGATACCCGAACCACTTTGTGTGTCTGGCTTTACGTGGATACTGAGGAGCTGATCTTCAGTCAGCAGATTTTACAAGTAAGTGACTTTAACTGATGATCCATCTCCTCAGCCCACAGACTTCTGCCACATGATTCTCAACCCCTGTAGGGTTCTTCAGCAGCCCTGGCTCCCTCCTCAGCTAGGAGCATTATCATCACCACCACAAAGCCTGCCCCATCTTGTGCATCCTTGGCTGGAGGACAGTGGGCCATACATTCACAGGAATTCCCTGATTTAATCCTCAAAAGGACAGCAATTAAAATACCACACCACCACTCTTATTTTATAGATAAAAAACATGGTAGTCAATAAACTGAAGGAACTAAGATGAAATAACTGTCAATAAGTGGTTCAGTCGGGACTAGACTTGGATCTTTATGCAGCCATGTTGGGAGCTGTTGACATCATGCTAAATCGTTTCAAAGTAATGCCTGTTTTAGTCAAAGCCCATTCATTCATACAGCAGCAGGACCTTACCCAGTGTACAGACAAAATACACATGATAAAAACACATTTGAAAAGAATGTAGGATGCATCTGTGTCTCCCTTGGATGGGAAGGCATATGCTGTTAAGCAGAGGAGCATGTTTTTGCCTTTGGAGTTAATGTATCTCTGTCACAAAATAAAACTTAATGAAATCAACACAGGTAAGTGCACAAGCCCTAATGTTACAATTTGGTGGACTTTCACAGGTGAAATTGCCTGTGTATTCTTGTCTGTATTGAAGAAAAGGAACATTATCCTCTCGGGAACTCCTTTGGGTCTCCTCCCTAAAGCAGTCATCATACTTCTTACCATTAATATTAATGAATCTTCTGCATTATTTTGGTTAAACAGTTTTTCATGTCAATGAAGCCGGATGGATGAGTCTTTGGTTTTGCAGTCAAAATTTTCTGTGGGTCTGGAGATATGGCTTAGCTTGCCTAAAAAGCCTAAGGATCCAAGTCTGATTCCCCAGTACCCATGACAGCCATACACGTATGGTGGTACATTTATCTAGAGTTTGTTCACAGTGGCTAGAGGGCTTGGCATGCCCATTCTCTCTCTCTTTCTCTATTTGTGCACCTCCCCTCACCCTCTCTCTCATAAAAAATAAACGCTCTGTGGCCTATGGAAGAGATCATTGCCTACCTAAAAGTCATGAGATCATACCTCATTACTTTGTTGGAAGCTTTATAGACTCAGTTTTCATATTTACATCCCTAATCCATCAGGAATGGGGCTTTGTGAGAGGACAATAAGTCAAGACTATGTTTTCTTATTAGTATATTCAATAAACTGAGTTATATATTTTTAAAAGAAGCCTGCATTTCAATATTCCCTTTTGTTATAAATCTATTTCTGGACTCAATTCTGTTCATCTTCTCTATTATCTTTGTGCTAATACGATACTGTCTTAATTACTGATGCTTCACATAAGTTTTGATGTGTATTATGCATAAAATTTCTTTTAAATATGGTCTGATCTATGGCTGGGTTGCATCTTAGTGATATGCCATGAGCTGAAGACTTCTGAAATGCCTGGTTCAGTACATAGCACCAAAACACAGGTGGGGAATCTATTATTTCTTTTTGCTTTTCTTTCTTTATTGCTTAATTTGGATACAGGATTTGAGTATGTTTCTAAGACTAGTCTCAAACTCATGATCTGCCCACATCAGCTTCTAGAGTGCTGGAATTAAAAGGCTATGTTGGGCTGGAGAGATGGCTTACTGGTTAAGGCACTTTCATATGAAGTCTAAGGTCCCGTGTTCAATTCTCCAGGTCCCATGTAAGCCAGACGCACAAAGTGACATGAGAGTACAAGGTTGCACATGCACACAAGATGGAACATACATCCGGAGTCCTATTTCAGTGGTTAGAGGCTCTGGTGTACCAATTCTCTCTCTTTCTCATGAAAAAAAAAAAATTAAATTTAAAAAAAGACCTTGTCACCATGTCAACACACCCAGCTTAATCTGCTTGTAACCCTGCACATAGTTCTGTTCATTTTAGAATAAGCTGAACAAATTTTACAGACAAATCCAATAGGATTTACATTGGGATGGTTTTGAATCAAAAAGAAAGGTTTAGAGAAGATCAATATGTTTACAATATTAAGTTTCTGTCTGTAAACATAGTTTTGTCTCCACCTTATTTAGGTCCTCTTTAATTTCCCTCAGTAACATTTTATATTACCTTATATAGGTCTTACTCATCATTATTATTCATTACACGATTGTATCATTTATGTGTTAATCACATATTTGATGCTATGACAAATAAAAGCTCATTTTAGTTTATATGTGTATTGTCTTCATACACAATGCTCTCTGTACATGGATATTGTATCCAGCAACAGTGTCATATTCATTAAATAATCACAGTCTATTTACAAGCTCTTTTGAATTTTAAAGATACCATTTCTTGTTTGCTAATTCTCACACATTTTATTTCTTGCCATTTGTACTGAAAGAATTGCCACTATAATGCTGAATAAAGTGGTGATCATGGGTATACTTATACAGTTCCTAAACTAACATGGGAAAACTCACTTCACTACTAAGTGAGGTACTTTCTTTAGTCTTAAAATATTTACTGTCTTTAGGGACGTTCGCTTCTTTTCTACTTGGCCAAGAGTGTTTTTGTTTTTGTTTTTTTTTCTTTTTATCATGAATGGATATTGTAATCAAATAAATGTTCTTCACCCATTGATGTTATAATTTCTTCTTTTATTATAAAATTATGATAAATTGTGTGTGATATTTGTGAACATTAAAATAACCTTGGATTTGTGAAATAAAGGTAACTTCATTGTACAAAAATTTTAAACCTTTTATTAGATTCAGCTTGGTGTGTTGGCTCACACCTGTAATCCTAGCATGTGGGAGATAATGAAAGCCCTATACAGCCTCAGCTATATACTAAGCTTCAGACCAGACTACCCTTGTTGCAGCCATGTTCACATTGCTGGTAGAAATCACCCAACCAAAAGCAGCTTGTGGGAAAAAGGGTTTGTTTTGGGTGAGAGGCTCCAGAGGATGCTCCACATGGCAGGGGGAAATGATTGCATGAGCAGAGGGTGGACATCACCCCTGGCCCACATAAGGTGGACAACAGGAATAGCAAAATACTGGTATGGGGAAACTGACTATAACACCCATAAGCCCACCCCCAACAATACACTTCTTCCAGGAAGTGTTAATTCCTAAATCTCCATCAGCTAAGAACCTAACATTCAGAACACATAATTTTATGGAGACATCTGAATCAAACCACCACATTATACCCCTGGCCTCCATAAACTGATAACCATACATGATGTAAAATGCAATGCATTCATCCAAGTTTAAAAGTCTCCATAGGTTTTAACAATTCCAATAATTTTCACACATTCCCCATTGTCCAAGGTCTTTTAACTGAGCCATAATACCAAAAAATCCCTTCCCAAAATCTAAATGGCACAGAATAAACATTCACACTGCAAAAGATGGCACTAGGCATAAGAAAGAAACATTCAATAAATATAAGTTTTAAACAGGGCAAACATGAAACTCTATAGCTACAAGTCTAACAATTCTAGCCAGTGACAAATTTCTAAGACTAATAATTCTACGCAGCAACAAGTCTCTGCAGTTAAAATTCCACCCCTCTAGCTAAACTACTCACAGTCCTAGAAAATTTCATCAGGGATGGGAACTTTCCTCAGCAGCCATCCTGTGGTCCCAGCATCTCTACTGGATCTCCATTGCAATCCACGGTTCATCCTCATGGCCCAATGTGGTCTCCATGCAGGAATCCAGCAAACCTGCTTCACATTGCCCATAGCTATTTCCAAAACACAGACCATGTTGCAGACTCAATGGCCCTCTCTTTCTTGTAATTCTTATGTTGCACAATATCAGGTAGGGTGACAGTTTGTTAATCCAGGGGGGAATAAAGCAGATTTGAAGAACAGGACACTCATTGAGCACTCAGGCCTCTTCAAAAGAGTCCACATTCTTCTTGTTGCCCCAGTGCAGGTCAGCTGGCCCAATCTCAATTGCTGTAATCTCTCAAACAATTTGCATTGAATGGGTAGCAATTTAGGACCAAAGATTTTATTTTTTCTGTTCCATATCCCTCTGCTCACACCAGTCCATTTCTATACAATACAGGCCTGCACAACTTCTCAGACACAGGCATAATAGCAAGATACTTAAACTGCTTCTAGCATAGTCCAAGCAACACTCTTTCTCACCCTCATAAGCCAACCCTCATAGTCCATAGTTCTTACTACATTCAGGTCTTACAACTCTGATAAGAATAGACCATCATGCTTACTTACAGAATTACAAGGCATCTCTTAGGCCAAGGTTTCAAATCCTTCCACATTCCTCTTGAAAATCAGCTCCAAAAGGCCAAGGCCACACACAGGTGTCTAGCAGCAACCCCACTCCTGTTACCACTTTACTGTTGCAATCAGGTTCACATTGCTGGTAGAAATCAACCAACCAAGAGCAGCTTGTGGGAAAGAGATGTTTATTTTGGCTTACAGGCTCGAAGAGAAGCTCCACAATGGCAGGTGAAACCAATGGCATGAGGAGAGGGTGGATATCAGCCCCTGGCCCATTTAAGGTGGACAAGAGGAACAGGAAAGTATGTCAAACACTAGCATGGGCAAACTGGCTAAAACACCAACAACCCACCCCCAACAAAACACTGCCTCCAGAAGGTGTTAATTCTCAAATCTCCATCAGCTGGGAACCTAGCATTCAGAACACCCAAGTTTATGGGGGACACTTGAATCAAACCACCACAACCCTCCATGAGATCCTGCTCAAAAATCCAAATAGGGAAAGAAATAGTCTTTTCTTAGATATAACTAGCTAAGATTTGTTTAAATATCTTTTGCAGACTTTATGAAGGGAATAATTATAAATTTTATTTATTGCAACAACATTCTTAGGTTTTCATGTCCAGTTTATGCTCCCTTCAGTGTACACTAAACTCTTTCCTCTTGTTCCATTCTGTGGAAGAATTTCTACAGAGTCTTTGTGACTTTTGCCCTCATATATGGAAAACGAGACCCTATGGGCCTGGGGTTTCTTCTAATCACAGATATACTTCCCTCTGCAAATACTGGAGTCCACGTTTCCAGTTATCCAAAATATTCCAACACGCGCTCTAGGAAATGACAGCACCGGTCTTTTCAAAGTCTATGGAAAGTGCCGCCAAGTTCAGGTCATTAGTTTAGGTCCCACCTCTATGCCTTCTGCCACAGTCTCTACAGTCAGATCTCCACCTCATCCTATCTGAGGATCACCTTCTTGATGAATACGAGACATTTCTTAAAGGATCGGGGAAAGATAGGATAAGGAAGTGGAATGGAGAGGAGGGAAGGGCAGAGAACAGAAGGTGTTTTATTGAGAACTCAACACATAGGATAAGGTATTAAGACATTCAGTTCTATCATCTGTTCTCAGTACTCCAGACTCATTGGATCAAAATAAAAAGTAAGTTGCAGTTCCTCACATTAACAAACAACCAAATCTTTGTTCCCAGGCCTTGGCTCTCTTTCCCTGTGAGGACTTAAAAGATTTTCTGTTAATTGGCATTAGGCCCAAAGCAGAAAATAAAAGAAAAAAGAAAAGAAGCATATCCTTAAAATTCAATTCTATAGTCATCTTTACTCCTCCACACTCTAGGTCCATCCAGGAATTTAAATTGTATGAATTTTGGTGTTTTCATTGAAAAGTAAAGTCAAAATAATCAAATATGTTCTGATAGTGGTTAGAGGGTTATCTGATCATGACAAGCAGCTTTTGAAGGACAGAGGCACAAACAGTGACCCACACATCTCTGTACTGAACACAGTGGGTGGCCTTGAGAGCCCTTAGTAAGGCTTCCACAGTGGGTTTCAACATAAGAGAAAGATACTTTCAGTTAGCCACCTCAGATTAGACCAACTGTTTGGCAATAATCAAGTACAGCAAAACCAGCCCCAAATGGAGTCAAAGACATTCCCTCTTTTGCATAATCCAAGGGCAGAGGAGAGATTCACAAAGAATAACTGATGATAAACCAAATCATTTAATCAGTGCTTAAGGACTCGAGCTGCCAATGCCTTCTTAAATTTTTCAACATATTAGTATATATTGGATACATATATGATATACATTTACATATTGAATAGATATTGAATATGACTTATGTTTGATTCCACAAGTGTTATGAAGACAAATTCTTGCCTAGATTCCTCTGTGTGCGTGTATAATATGTGTGTGTATAATGTGTGTGTGTGTAGTGTGTGCACATGAGGCAGAACCTCATGAGACAGTCAATGAAAAATGGGTCTCCACCCCTCCATCCCTCACTCACCTGATTTTGCCTTGTAAGGAAGGCTCTTACTGACCCCAGAGCTTGCTGTTCATGAGCCCAAGCTGCTGCTCCCCATAGATGTAGTGTTACAGTTGGGTGCATGTCCACACCCAACTGTTCATAGGGGTCCTGGAGATGTGAACTCAGGAGTCTCAGATCCCCTGAGGCCCTCGTGCTTATGTAGGAAGAGCACTTAACTACTGAGCTATCTCCCCAGACCTTGCCCAGGTTTTCTCTCTTTTAGATCGTAGGAAGGGTAGTGAGTTCCTTGACAGAGATTGTTTTGCTAGCCTTGACACCTCTCTTTCCCAGAGACAATGCCATGCAGGCCCCATCCTACACTCTTGGGGCTTTTAGGAAGAGCAGAACATGGAGGGAGGTGCACAACATGGAGCTCTGATGGTTTGCCTCTTTGATTGGGCACTCGGTGGACAGTTCTCACTTTGTAATTGCTTATTGATTTCTGCTTAGTTGCACTGAGTACCAG